>NC_068330.1:23225078-23834871 GCF_000147395.1 Oryza glaberrima
ATGATTTGAACTGTTGATCCAACTTCAGAGCAAAATACTGTCAAACAGTGTATGATGGATGTGACTCATCTACTTGCCACAAGTGAAACAACATATAAACACCTAGAAGTTCTAGAACCCATTGAGTTCTATGGTTGTTTATAGCTAGACAAGTCATGGCAATACAGAAGATTCACTCCTTCCCTGAAAGCAACCTACCACACTAAAACCAACTCAAGACTGTTTCACCAAAAGGGCACAACTACCTAATATGAGCACTTCCTCACCACATCTCAAAACAGACAGAATAAGATACAATGGGCAAACCAGCAAAACAAGACCAAAGGTCAAAGGATAGCACTCTCAAGAAAAAATGGTGCCCAAGACTGAGTAAAAGAATCTTAGCTTTAGCGAAATATTTAGAAAAGAATTACCAAATAAACATCCTTTCCTCAGATCCTTTGTGAGGAAAAAGACATTTCCTTTCCTCACATCCTTTGTGCTAGTTTCCGTATCAGTTCTTTAATTCAGATCTTCGTCGAAACAGGGCTTAATGCTTACAGGATGTCTTAAATATTAAGTTGCTAGTATGGCTTAAATATTAAGTTGCTAGTATGTTTCCCAAAGAGCAAATTCACAGTATCCAAACATGTCCGCGTACGATCTTAAGGATGTCTTTTACTTTCTAGTAGAAGATTGTGGTCCACATTTGATCTCCAACCCCAGTTGTTTCCCAATAATGCAGTTTAGCACATTCACAGGCCTTAAGGCACACGAAAAATCCAAGTGGCATAAAATACAACTAGCTCCAGTAAGCAATGCATCTGTGGCTAGTACACCAATGATTTCTGCAAGTAATTGTAATTCAGAATTTGGTTAAATCAATAAGTTATGAACTTTTTACAATGCAAAGCACCGTGTTGTCCTATGCGAACTGCAATGTCACACATGCTATTTTAAGCAAAGTACATGAGTGTTAACTAACTGTCCCTAGTCATAATCAGTAGACATGCTTAAGAACTATTCACCATGTGCAAGTAGCGAAAGACAAGATATGTAAAAAAAAAAGGATGGTGCAAACATAAGTATATGCAGACAAGATAAAGTGCAAAGTTGAGCTCATCACTTATGGAAATTTTACTGAATTGAGAATAAATAGGTGATGAAACTGAGACAAGGTTTACTATTTACCTGCTGTTTTTTAAGGAAAGTTATTCAATGCTCTTATTTAGTTCTGTTAATCAAACATATGTACAATTATAAGTATCTGCCCAAGAGATTAGAAGTTAGGAACCGAAGCATATGAAAAATAACAGATTTAAAAGCAACTTCTGCAAGCACACAAGTGATTCATCACAAGAGTTTCAAGGCTCGACAGATCCTCAACAGTCTTGAAAAACTAATGGAATGCAATTATCACAAAAGTTGATGCAAATACGACATAATCAATAAGGATAAAAAGGTTTGACTTCAATAACGTAACTGCTTGTACAGATAGGCAAATCAAGGTGTACACAGCGAAAGCGAAACACCACCACATGACGAGTTTCCACATATCAATGGATAAGTAAACATATGGAAAGTAATGAAAATGATCCGTCACCAGATTCAACCTGCTAGAAGAAGAACCTTTTATGTGCAAAAATGCTTTCAGAAATTCTCAGGAGACATTCATCAACCCCTTCAAAAGCTTCGAACAAATTCTTGCAATAAGAGCTCTTGTAAACTGACATTTCGTTTAATTTACCTAATGTAAAGAAAATGACACTGGGGATGGGGGGACAATGTGACACCTAAACTGAATAACAACTCCACAAGTTCAGAATATGCATTGTGACATCAGTCATTGTGGTAAAATTAAATCACGCACACAGATATAGCACCTGGAGTTGCATCATATAAAATAGCAGAAACATCATATGGAATCTTTACACAATAAAAAGTTAAAATCGCAATCTAATGTGTCCTTGAAGCTTGACTCATCTGGCAAATGATAAAATCAAAAGTTATACAACTTTTATTTGACTCATCATTTCATCAATCACCAGTTATCAGTACATGAGCATGGGCACTCGACTGATAAAACGGCTGATGATACAACACTACAGTACAGATTACCCAAAGCACGACAAGTACATCAGTTTTTGGCATATCAACACTACGGATTATACAGAGAGGAAGAGAAATAGACCTCGGCGCGTCGCCCTCAAATGGTGTAGTCCGACCACTGTCGAATGAAGGATGTGTGATCCATGGATTCCCCAGGCATGTCCTCATCCTTCTCAACCTCACCGTTCTTCCTGCCAATCAACCTGGCTGGATTCCCCACCGCCGTGTTCCTCGCCGGCACATCTATCAGCACCACTGACCCGGCACCAATCTTGGCCCCGGCTCCAATCTTGACGTTGCCAAGAATCGTCGCCCCGGCGCCAATCAGAACACCATCCCCAATCTTGGGGTGCCGGTCACCGACAGCCTTGCCTGTGCCACCCAGTGTGACGTGGTGGAGGATGGAGACGTTGTCGCCGACGACGGCGGTCTCGCCGATGACGACGCCGGTGGCGTGGTCGAGGAGGATGCCCTTGCCGACGACGGCCGCGGGGTGGATGTCGACGGCGAAGACGTCGGCGACGCGGGACTGGAGGGCGAGGGCAAGGGGGCGTCGCTGCTGCGCCCAGAGGACGTGCGACACGCGGTGCGCCTGGATGGCGAGGAAGCCCTTGAAGTTGAGGAGGCACTGGGAGAAGCCGACGCAGGCCGGGTCGCGGGAGCGGGCGGCGAGGAGGTCGGCGACGACGGCGGCGCGGAGGGAGGGGTGCGCGGTGAAGGAAGCCAGGAAGAGGTCGTAGAGGAGCGTGGAGAGGAGGGTGGAGGAGCAGAGCTTGTTGGCGAGGTGGAAGGAGATGGAGCGCGGGAGGGAGGGGTGGGAGAGCACGGTGGCGTAGAGGAAGGACGCGAGCGCCGGCTCGGCGTCGGCGTCGCGGCGCGCCTCGGCCTTGATCTGGGACCAGACCCAGGACTCCTCGTCCTCCGACTCCGGCGGCGCGAACGCCGGGACCACCTCCGCGGGGAGCGACGGCGGCGACTGGGGCCGGCGGTGGCTCGCGCCGCCGCCGTCGGGCTCGTGCGCGTGCGGCTGGCCGGCCGGCATCGCGGCGCGGTGGGATCGGGTTTGGTGGGCGGCGACGCGAGCGGAGGAGGAGGATTTGCGGGCCACTACCACTAGCATCGGACGCCGAGAGGCCAAGGCGTATATAGGCGACAAGTGGAGCGATTGCCTACACAACTCAGCCATACAGACACAGTGATACAGATTATATACTGGGTGTCGCTAATGCGCGCGCGCGCGACTAGTCCAGCCCTTATGTACTTTGTATACCAGTTTTATACGTATACGTATAAAATTTATATTTACTACTCCCTCCGTACCCTAATATAATGGGTTTTGACATTTTACTTGCACTCTATATGTGTAAATATAAAAAACAAAAAGTTATGCTTAAAGTACTTTGGATAATAAAGTAAGTCACAAATAAAATAAATAATAATTCCAAAATTTCAAACAGTGAAAGAAAAATGTCAAAATCCCTTATATTAGGGGGGCGGAGGGAGTAGAAAAAAAGACCCGTGCGTTGCAACGGGTAAATGATATTTTAATCGTATTATTGTTATACTATTTAGTTAGGATAAAATTGATTGTGGAAATTTGCTTGAATATTTTTTTTAGAAAATTATGAGCTGCAATTAGGAGTCTGACTTTATCTCAAGTTAGCATGCGAGTTTTTTAAAAGTTTCTTATACAACTCATTTTGTATTTAAAAAAGCAAACGAGCTTAAAATCCAACTCAAATACGGATTTGTATTTGCAAAAGCGAACGAACTTAAAAACCAACTCAAACACGGATGATGTACCAAAATACCGGCAAAAACATCTTCAATTTTTATAATAGTAGAGATAAATGTAAGTGTATTTTTATGTATGTATCAAACAGAATTATATGTGTAAATTTTATATGTATACATATGTATTTTGGATATAAAAAGTTTGCTCGCATATATACAAACTTTGTATATATATAAGTGTATAAAGTATGTATATATACATATACGTGTACATATATATGTATAAAAAAATTTGGATAGCACATGAAAAAATGCAAACAAGCCGAGTTCAATACAATATGAAACTTTCTACTTTATAGAAACTTTGTATAGATAAATTTCGTAAACAAGAAATCAGCTGTTTCAGATTGGGCCACAATTTTTCTTAAATAAGCCCAAAAAAAGAAGGTAAAAGAAAAGAAAAAAATCAATAAAAAAGGAAAAGAAACGAGAAAATAGCGAACTAGTTGCGCGGGTGGAGACACGTGCGTCTAGTCACTACTCCCTCCGTCCCAAAATAAGTGCAGCCATGAGTTTCCGTGTCCAATTTTAATCGTTCGTTTTATTTAAAAATTTTTTGAAAAAACTTTAAAAAATAAGCCACGAGTAAAGTACTATTCATATTTTATCATATCATAACAACAAAAATACTAATCATAAAAAAATTTCAAATAAGACGGACGATTAAAGTTGGGCGCGAAAACTCATGGCTGCACTTATTTTGGGACGGAGGTAACTAATTAGCATTCGCGCAGATTTCTACATAGACCTTGTGGCATAACTCCAGGTCAGATATCTACATATGATTTAAAATTTATATGATACTTCCTCCGTTTTACAATTTAAGACTTTCTAGCATTGCCCACATTCATATAGATACTAATATATATATATATATATATATATATATATATATATATATATATATATATATATATATATATATATATATATATATATATATATATATATATATATTAGTATCTATATGAATGTGGGCAATGCTAGAAAGTCTAACATTGTAAAACGGAGGGAGTAATTATAATGATTTAGAATTTTAATATTTTATTTGAAATGAGAAAAATAATTTATTAAAATGTTATCAACGAAATTAAAAATCTGTTTATATAACTAGAAATACCTAACTCTGGTCCGAATTGGAGCTAAACAGGACTCTAGTTGAGCGGTTGAGCCTGGGCTGTAAATATTTTATTTTATTTTAATTTCCTTTTGCTGTTGATGTAGGAGTAGGAAAAAAAAAATGGACCACCTTACATCAGTTGATGCTCTAGGAGTTGACACGTGGGATTCCAACTGCTGCAATCTTTAGTCAAGTGTTGATGAGATAGTGTGGCCATGAACCTGGACTGAATCTAGGGAACATACAAGTGATGCAATCTCTGGAACATGGTTATCCATCATCCATCCCCTAGAATTTGAAGGTCAACTGTTTTGTTTTAGTATCATAGTAAGCTATTGTGGATGTTGCATTTCATTGTTTTAAATAATGTTGATCTTTTCTGGATTGAAGAACATGGATAGGTTCAATGAACATTTGATTGCGCTTTATGACAAAATACGACCATAGGTTTAATTTGTTTGGAGGTAGCGAAGCCATCTACGTGTTACTTGATGAAGGAAAACTACTTACCAGCAAGGATACCAGCATGTCTATCCTAACAATGCCATTAAAAGTCATCAACCGAGAAGTTTGCATTAGCGGTTACTTGTAATTTATAAGGTCTTGAAGGCTATTTTTTTTTCACAATTTAATAAATTTTGCATGTTGTAGGACACTGTCACTTATTTTGCACGCTACTATCTATTTTGTATCTAGTACTACTCTGTAAAAAAAGAGGTAAACTCTAGCTACGAATCTGAGTACGCGGATTATGCTTTTTCTTTTAGACGGAGGGGTATCTTATAGCTTTATTGTCAAGAAATTGATTTAAATGTAATAACAACTAGAGTATATTCGAAGAGTCTCTATGTTGGTTTGCCCGGCTAGAAACTGAAAATCAAGTATTAATTTGATGGGGGAAAAATCCTACACTTCTCATTTGGATGACTTATGAGTTCTGTTTATAACCATTGCAACTAAAGAAACATCATAAATACTTTTATAGTTCAATGAGAAGTATGACTAGGATTTGAGTTTAAACTAAAAATTAAAATACATGTTCAATAGAAAGGGCTATGAAAACCATATTCTTTAGAGCTATTCCCTCTGTTTCACAATGTAAGTCATTCTAGTATTTCGCATATTAATATTGATGTTAATGAATCTAGACATATATATCTATCTAAATTTATTAACATTAATATGAATGTGGAAAATGCTATAATAACTTACATTGTGAAACGGATGAAGTACATGACAAGTACAACTATGCTACTATCTTTAAGTGAAAATGCCTTGCATATGACCATTACTATCGTATATATGACCACGGCGAAGGCGTATTGGACGTCCGCGAGTTGACCTATTTGGGCTGTGATCCGAATCTAAATCTCATTGGGTCTTCCAAAATCCTAGTTACAACCGTGGCTAATTACCATGTCTGGCCGTGCGCGTCCGTAGAATTAACAACAAACAGATTCCGTGTGTGCATGGAATCATCGTCTTACATGAGATTTTAATGGGTCTTCTTCAGTGCTAATTTTCAATTCTTTTCTTAGTTTCTTCTATTCATCAGTACATTGTATAAGTCTGTTAAGACAAATTGTTTGTATATTACAGCTGTGAGAGTATAAGTGGGTTTTCACATGCTATTGGAATGCTTATGGTCCTCAATTAATCATGCATAGCTTAATTGTTGACATAAGCACAATCGATAATTGATAAGCTAGTTATATGAACTGATATTGGTGGTTATACTACATAAAAGAGTAAAAAAAAAAGAATTTGCTTTACCTAGTTATGTGAATTGATCTTGATAACATCTGCTACACTGTAAATAATACTAGAATGTTGAGATCAAGTTGACAGTCAGTGGATTCAGAATTTCAGATTGACCTAAAGCTTTGGCAGAAACAGCATGTAGTTGTGGCCATGTTGACATGATATGGTGGGTTTGGACTTGTAGATGGGCATATGTACGTCCTCATAGAGGCACCATACCTTTGTCACTGACAGGTAGACCCAGGGTTTATCGGACCCACATGTCAGTGACAAAGACACATGTCTTTAAAGGTAGAGGAGCCTGATCCAGAGTGTTACGGGCTTATGGCGCAGGTCCGATCTAGAGCATCACTTCACACCGTCGCCCTTCGCCGTCGGATCATTTCGACGGACGTATAGCAGGTCTCATTTTTCCGTAACTGTAATTGCACTGGAAATTCGTATAGTAGCACTGGAAAAATACTAATCATAAAAATTTTTCAAATAAGACGAACGGTTAAATGTTGAATATAAATAGTGCAAAACTACACTTATTTTGGGATGGAGGGAGTACTTATTCTTTTTCATACTGTACTGTAACAGGAGCCGTTCCTACGGCTACGAGCGAATGCAGCGCCAGACGCAGACGGTCCATCTGTCCCACACTCACTGTCGTCCGGGCCCCACTCCCCCCCGCTCCGCGCCAACGCCGGTGGGGCCCAGACCACCGCCAGATAGCCCCCTCCGTTCGTTTGGCCATCCGCCTTCCCGGATTGGGATTATGCAGTCGACTGCACCGTGTGCCATTGTCACTGACATGTGGGCCGCGCGCGGCGCACGAGACACACGCCGCCCTCCTTCTCCTTCCAGTTCACTCCACTCCGCTACTTTTTCCAACCGTCGCCCCACGCGAACCCCGACGCCGCGCCCCCCTTCCCCAGCCTCCGCATCCGATTCCCATGGCGTGCTTGGCGGCGGGCGCCGAGGCGGCCCCTCTCCTCTTCCGGCGGCGGCTAGCGCCATCCCCAGTCGCCGCGCGCCGCCGCCTTCTCGTGTCGTGCCGAGCTCGCCGCCGCGGTCTCAGGTTGGTAGCCCAGAGGGGCAGGATCGCGTGGTTGCGGCGTGGTCGGTGCACCCGGTTGTGATTACTGGTGTGTTGCGTGGTCTCGTTCGTTCGTTCTCAGTAGTCTGCTCCTGCGGCGAACCGGGGGAATGGCCTTTTGGGGTTTGGGTTGGGTTGGGTTGGGTGACAGGGGATCGAGGAATTCAATTCCCTTGGTGGTGCGTGCTTGTATGCATGGAATGCTTCGATCGTGACCAAGTGGGGATCATCAACCTCTGAATGCTGCTCTCCTAATATTGTTTGGCTTAGGTTCTGAAATGCTTCTTAATCACCGGAATGTTCCACCTATCTGAGAAAATATCCTAGCTTATGTTGTGTAATCATGATCATTGATCAAATCATCAGAAATCGATACTGTCGGAACGCTTTATATTTGTACATTTTTGTTGTTTTGATTCATAGAATATGTCAAGAAATTCTGTTAAGCTTAGCTTCATTTTTGCGGGTTCTAGGACTGCTGCAGAACTTCCTCGGAAGAGTACAAGTAATGATAAACACCATAATAGGGTGAATATGCAGAGAGATGAAGCATCTGTTTCCAGTGATAAAGAACGGCAAGAGGTACCACGGCACATTCATTAGCAATTTCATATGTTTTCCGATTTTGTGAGATTGATATAATATTTGGGCCAATTTCACGATACTATGTATGTGGTGTAGATTAAAGTCCCCAAACACTCAATATCCCCCTTTTAATACAATTTTCTGTGTTTTTATATTATTTTTACATAAGAAACTGAAGTGAAACACATTGTCACTAAACTAGCTAAACAATTTAATATCCAAAGGCAATACCTGATATTGGCAGGCTATCTTCACAGAAAAATGCCGGGTCGGCCAAAGGTTGGCCGACCAATTTCTTAAGATTGGGGAGAAAAACAAAGTAATGTTACAGCGACATTACAATGTTGCGCTAGTCCGGGAGAGATCCCAGACACAGCGTGAACAAGCGAAAGAGAAAGAGACACCATGGATGCAGTAGTTATCATGAAGTTACTGTTTGCGTCAATTTCATCTTTATTTTTATGTATGCTCCTACTTGTTCACTGTTGCTTCTTTTAATATTTTGGGCTTTGTGTGTTTCAACAGAAATATGGAGATGAAAATGGTATATCAAACCTTCAATTGGAAGATTTGATACAAATGATACAAAACACTGAGAAGAGTAAGGGGCTCCTTTCTTTTGGATAAATGGTATTTATAATGTTGTAGGCATGCACATAATAAGCACTATCTTCAAACGTATTTGTTTAGATATAATGCTTCTGAATCAAGCTCGTCTTCAAGCATTGGAACATGTTGAAACAGTTCTTAAAGAAAAAGAAGACTTACAGAGGAAGTTGAAAATTTTGGAGACGAGATTGTCAGAAACAGATGCACGGCTTAAGCTTTCAGCTGAAGGGCAGTTCGGTACTGAGATTAATGACTCTCTACCAGTACTGGAATTAGATGATATAAAGGAAGAGAATATGCTACTGAAGGATGACATACAATTTCTGAAAACAATGCTTATTGAGGTTGCTGAGACAGAGAACAGTATATTCACATTAGAGAAGGAGCGTGCTCTTTTAGATGCTTCGCTTAGGGAGCTGGAGCCTAGATTTATAGATGCCCAAGCAGATATGTTGAAGTCTGGTCCTAGGCAGTATGATGCATGGTGGGAGAAAGTAGAAAATTTGGGGGACTTGCTTGAGACTGCAACAAACAAAGTAGAGAATGCTGCTATGGTTCTGGGACGCAATCATGATTTGGAAGATAAGGTCGACAAACTAGAGGCATCGTTGGCTGAAGCAAATATATCAAAGTTCTCTTGTTATTTTGTTGATCTTTTGCAGGAAAAGATAAAATCAGTAGAAGAGCGCTTCCAAGTATGTAATCATGAAATGCATTCTCAAATTGAACTCTATGAGAATTCAATAGCGGAATTTCACGATATTCTTAGCAAGCTAGTGGAGGAAACTGAGAAACGATCACTAGAGCATTCAGCAAGTAGCATGCCTTCAGAATTGTGGAGTAGGATATCTCTTCTGATTGATGGTTGGTTGCTCGAGAAGAGAATATCCTACAACGATGCAAATACATTACGGGAAATGGTCAGGAAAAGGGATAGTTGTCTTCGGGAAGCATACTTGTCATGCAGAGGTATGAAAGATAGGGAAATTGTGGACAATTTTCTAAAGATCACATTGCCAGGGACTAGGTACACTTTCTCCTTTGCTAGTAGGAGTAAAGCCTGTTTATAGGATAATACTCTGTCTTTATTTAGTTTTACAATTTATTGATTAATGTAGTTCTGGCTTGCACATCATCCACATAGCAGCAGAGATGGCTCCTGTTGCAAAGGTGATCCTTGGTACTCCCTTCAACCTTTCATCACGTGCATTTCATTTCATTACTACTCCTGACACAAATACATTTCTAGTTAGTATATTTTGATATGGTTCTGCTGATTAGATGTGAAACTACTGATGTGATAGTTGACTAAGGGTCTAATTGGTAGCCTGGGCTGCGGCTGTGCTGCAGTCAGCTGCTACAGTCCCTTGCGTGCAGCATGGCCCACTGCTGCAGCTGAGGCTGCAGCTGTAGTTTTGGAATTTGATTTGTTGTTAATGCTGATTAATTGAAATCCTATCAGTTACTCTTTAAGTTTGCTTATATGCATGATTCTTTAGGTTGGTGGTTTGGCGGATGTGATATCTGGTCTTGGCAAGGCACTTCAGAAAAAGGGCCACCTAGTAGAGATTATTCTTCCAAAATATGACTGCATGCAGAATGACCAAGTTAATAACCTTAAGGTATATAGTTTGTTTCTCACCGAAGTTTTTGGTCGCTTCTTTTGTTTGTTTAAGATTTTATTTTTCTATCATGCAGGTTTTAGATGTTGTTGTACAATCCTACTTTGAAGGAAATTTGTTCAACAACAAAATATGGACTGGGACTGTTGAAGGTTTGAAGCATCCCTCAGTTCGACCTTTCTGTAAAATTAAGTCATAACATTGAATCTTCATCGACCTGACTAAATTTAGCATATGCAGGCCTTCCAGTCTATTTTATCGAGCCACAACATCCAGCAAAATTCTTTTGGAGGGCACAATACTATGGAGAACACGATGACTTTAAACGTTTTGCATACTTCAGCCGTGCAGCACTGGAATTACTTTACCAATCGCAGAAGAAAATTGACATCATCCATTGCCATGACTGGCAGACTGCATTTGTGGTACGTGTCAAATGCACTTGGCTGTATTGGTTAATTGACCACTGAAAATGGATCATGCTCTTCTTGGTTGATTTGCCAAGTTGAAGATATTAATTTGCTCATCTTTTACTTTGAAATTCCAGGCACCTCTTTATTGGGAAGCATATGCAAATCTGGGCTTCAACTCAGCTAGAATTTGCTTCACCTGCCATAATTTTGAATATCAAGGAGCTGCTCCTGCTCAAGATTTAGCATGCTGTGGCCTTGATGTTCAGCAACTTGATAGGGAAGACAGGATGCGGGACAATTCACATGGCAGAATAAATGTTGTCAAGGTACTGACCATTGAAACCGTGCAATAGATTGAATTCAAATTTCACCTGTATGATACCAACAAGGTTGTTTTGGGTTCATTGTTTTCAGGGTGCAATTGTGTATTCCAACATTGTGACAACTGTATCACCAACATATGCACTAGAGGTGCGATCAGAGGTAATTTTCTTGTAACTTTAGTTGTGTGTATTTGATTAACTTTAGTTTCAGTAGTACCTTCTAATAGCGAGATTAGTGTTTCTCAAAATTTATATACCAGATTTTTTTTTTTGTGTGTGTGCATGTGTTTTATGTGTGTGTGTGTGTGGTGGGGTGGGGGGTGGGGGGGGGGGGGTGAGAGAAGGGAAGAAGACCATAAGTTGATGCACAATTCATGGGAAACTACCACACTACCTTGTTGTTCATTATGCAGTTTATTTATTCCAGTGGCATTCCTACATGAACTGAAATAAGCTGCTGCATCATAACATAGGGAGTTGTTTAAGAGCTTGACTGCTTGATAAATCCCTTTATATGTAATGCTATACATATCACTACATCAGCATATCCATAGAATGCCTCAACTATCCTGGACTCCTGGTGTTTCTAGTTTCCATTATTCAATATGTCTTATACCCTATATTGTTACAAGTGTTCTAAAAGCAGTACACTAGGCACCAGGTAGCTGCCACGATTAGCATTTAATGGTGCATTAGGCGTCTGCCCAGCTTTGGGGGCTCCAGTGTTGCTATATTAATGTTCTATTGTCTTTCTTTTATGTCATATGCTAATTGCTTGGAAGCCCCTTGTTAAGTTGATCCTAGGCGCACCTAGGCACTAGGCAGCGTCTTGCCGACCATCTAACGTCTAGTGCCTTCTCTGATTAGAAGTTCATTGTAGTAGTTTCAGTTTGTAAGCGAAGTCTGTTGGCATTCTGTTATTGACAAGCTCTTCTGGTGCTCAGGGTGGACGTGGACTACAAGATTCACTCAAATTACATTCCAGGAAATTTGTTGGGATACTTAATGGAATCGACACGGACACATGGAATCCTTCAACAGATAGACATCTCAAGGTTCAATATAATGCTAATGATCTCCAGGGTAAGGCAGCAAACAAAGCAGCTCTCAGAAAGCAGCTAAACTTGTCTTCTACAAATGCTTCTCAACCACTGGTACGATTTTTAATCCCCTCATCTACTGCTAAACTGGATACAGAAATTATGACCATGTACCTGTACTTGAATTAAGAATTTTCCCTCTTGTCAGCTTTGCAGTTTATTTTAGCTATCTGGTTTTATTATATTCCCTTTTTTTTTTCAAGTATGGTTTACCTATGTATATTGATAAAACAGAAGTGAAATATTTACAAGGTTTATTGCTTTCTTTCATTTGTTATAGAAGTTTCGCTTTCAATTCAAGACTAACTACACACTAAAGTTTCCTTGAGCAGGTTGGGTGTATTACAAGGCTAGTTCCTCAAAAGGGTGTACATCTCATCAGGCATGCAATATACAAAACAGCTGAGCTAGGAGGACAGTTTGTTCTTCTGGGCTCAAGTCCAGTACCACACATTCAAGTACATTTTCTTCTGAACTATAGTAGGGTCAGCTAACATGATCATATTTGAATGTAGAGAAAAGGAAATAAAAAAAAAACTTAACTAGCTCGTGAACAATCTATATATCTAAAGCTGGCGGGTCTCCCCGCCAGCTGATTGGTGGATTTTGCCACCATCAATCTGTTGACACGTGTCCATTTCACATTGGCGCGCAGTAAACGGATCCTACTAGGCTTCGCTGGTGTTGCGCATCAGCCCACACCGATTGGCTTGCCCCGCCTGGACGCTCTATTGATTTGCTGACAGATGGGCCATCCTTAAAATATCCTAATTATTAATCCTCTGAAAAAACAACTGAGATGGGCCATCCTTAAGAGCTACGGCAGCACGGTTAGAAGTCATTGGGAAAAATATATGCATGTAAAAACATGCATGTGAAGATACATACGTGCACCAATTTGAAATAGGAAATTTTAATATATAGGTGTATATATAAGCCCTATTTTATTATTCGTACATATGACAAAATTATACTACCGTCACATAATAAAGGATGACAATATCACAAAAATAATTCTTATTCTTACGTAAAAATAACAAATGTATAAAAAACAATCCAAAATAATTTTAATGTAAAACTGCATACCTCTAATCAGTAAAAAGAACAAAGACCAAAAAATACAAACTATGAAAAAAGACACAAAATCAATCTAAAAATTATGTTCTAAAATTTTAAATTTTTTTTGTTGCTTATAAAACAACAAATAGGCTATGAGAGTGCTTACCAGTTTACAACTTCCTTTAATACTATTAGTCCAAAGTATTTCCTCCAGTTCCATAATTCTTGATGTTTTGAAAAAAAAATGAGATCAAATAATTAATTTGATGACACTAAAACTTGGTGTGGTGTACAGATTGGTTAAAATACTTTAGTAAAATTAAATATTGACCTATTTATTATTTATATTATTATAGAAATTAATAGTAAATTATAGATATATATTTTGAGGTCATTTAATTGTCCAGGGGTACAGAGTCCCCGTCAAATGTAGCATTTTTAATGAATCTTATATAAATAAATAAATTTGGGTAAAATCTATAAAGAGAAATAGGCTAATCAGCCGGCGTGCCAAAAGGCACGCCTATTTTCTAGTCTGTTTATATGGATGGAGCTTGTTTTTTATTTGAAAAATAGTTGCTCTTGCTCCTTTTGTTGAACACCTCTTTACTTATTGTTGCTATAGTGAACATGTTTGGTGCTAATTTACTTTGCAGAGAGAGTTTGAGGGTATTGCAGACCATTTTCAGAACAATAACAATATCCGACTGCTTTTGAAGTATGATGATTCTTTATCCCATTGGATTTATGCAGCATCTGACATGTTCATTGTTCCATCCATGTTTGAGCCATGTGGCCTCACACAGGTGTGCCTTTACATACTTATATTACGTAGTTTGTATTAAATGTAAATACTGAAACGTGCCATTTAGCATTATCCGTAATCTGTTTCTTTATTTACTATGCACTCTATGATTGTCTTGATAAATTATATTCCTAGATATAAATATGCAATGCAATCAATTTCTCTGATCGTACTTCCATCTTTTTTTTCCTATTTGGTAGAGGATTTATTCTTGCCTTATTTTTTTTGAGGTGTATGATATATGATCCAATACCTCATAATATGATCATTGAAAACTTTTGAACACAATTCAGAAGTACAGAGTGAGAAAAATAAAATGTGCCAAGATGTTTTTCCAATTAGTCAATGAAATTCTGCCCTTTACCCTTGAAACCCACAGTAGAATATGTTCTCAGATTTGAAGAATTTCATCAACACAAAAATAAACATGTTTCCAGAGCTTTCCAAAATTCATGAGCACAAGCTTGCAGTTCTGCAAAGCTGTTCTTGGTTCATTCCTGTTGAGCAATTCTGACATGTTCTGTATCCACAGATGATTGCCATGAGATATGGTTCTGTGCCGATTGTTCGGAAAACCGGTGGATTGAATGACAGGTAAATAGTTATTAATTAACCAACTATCTCCCAATATTATTCTCCTTAATCATGTAAAATGCCCCCACTCACCTGCTTTGCAGTGTCTTCGATTTCGACGACGAAACGATACCTAAGGAGCTGCGGAATGGCTTTACGTTTGTGCATCCTGATGAAAAGGTGGATGTCGTTTCAGTTCATCTCTCCTCTTTTGGTGGACACAACTCATGTGGGTGTTCCTTTTTTGACAGGCTCTAAGTGGTGCAATGGAGAGAGCGTTCAACTACTACAATAGAAAGCCTGAGGTCTGGAAACAGCTGGTGCAGAAGGACATGAGGATAGATTTCAGCTGGGCCTCTTCAGCTTCCCAGTACGAAGATATCTATCAAAGAGCAGTGGCTCGAGCGAGGGCAGCAGCATGAACTCTGGCGGTTTAGTGAGACCTGAGCCTTTCTCTGACGCGGCGCTTGATGCCACAGGCACAGATTCTGCCTTCTGAAGAAGCCGCACCATGCACCTCTCTGATGTGCGAACATGGCTTCATCTGCAGCTTCGATTCTTGGAATGGAACCCAAGATATTTGAAGACATGATCCGTCAGACTCATGCAGGAAGCCGAGATGTTCCATAGTGCAGTTATGGAATGGTCGAAGAACTAAAATCTTGGCACCCATTGTCGTGTCCCAGTGACAGTGTGGACTATACAGTTATATAACTTATAGTACGTGATTGCTCAGTCGTGAAATTTCACTAGCCTCGATATATTTATCATGCGCTACGGTGAAATGATAAGTTTTGTTCTTTGTATCACTTGCAGTGTGCTTTGTTATTTGTGCAAAGTCGTGTGTGTTGTCTATAGAATATTCTTTCGTCAAAAGCAAAGAGATGAGAGACAGACCCTGTTTTTTTTCCTGTTTGAACTCTGAAATGTAGAAAAAAATTTCATAGGCTCTTTGAAATTTTTTTAGAGAACACTACAATTCATGTAGAAAATTTCATGTTTTTCTTCTCTGATGTACTCCCACCGTTAAGGAAAGGGGATATTTCCATTCGGTCACAACAGTAGTCAAATTTTAAATTTTGAATTGATTGGATTTCTCTTCTATAAGTTTTATTGGCTGAAAATACCTAGATTTCTGTGCATTAAATCAGTATCCAAAAAAAATATGTATGAAAATTGAATTCCAGAAATATTTATACTCCTAGATTTAGGAACCAAGAGAACAAAAATAGACCAAAGGTAGCGGAACCAATGGTCTGGGCCTGGTCCTGGGCCTGGGCCTGTTCCCATATGGGCCTCACATTTCGCTTCGGTAAAACCGCCTCATCATTCATCACGTCCATCTATATTCTGCCACGTGGCACAGACGCGAGCCGACCAGACCAGTCAACTTTCTAGTTTCTAGGAGTACTGCAGTGTGGAGGCGTGTCCCCGCACCGCTCTCCTCCCCCTCCCCCTTCTCGCCTCGCCGACCTCTCCGCCTCCCCGGGGACTCGGACTCGTCGAAGCCGCGCTCGCCTACGACCACCCATGGCGCTCCTCCCCCGCGCGGCGCGGCTGGCGGCCCTCTCCGCGCCGCGCGCCTACTCGTCCGCCACGGCGGCGGCGGCGGGCGCGGGTGGCTCCGCGTCGCCCGCGCCATACGGCGGGGCGCCGCCGCCGGCCGCGAACTCCAAGGCGGCGGAGTTCGTGATCTCCAAGGTGGACGACCTGATGAACTGGGCGCGCCGGGGCTCGATCTGGCCCATGACGTTCGGGCTCGCCTGCTGCGCCGTGGAGATGATGCACACGGGCGCCTCCCGCTACGACTTCGACCGGTTCGGCGTCATCTTCCGCCCCTCCCCGCGCCAGTCCGACTGCATGATCGTCGCCGGCACGCTCACCAACAAGATGGCCCCCGCGCTCCGCAAGTCCGTACACTTGCGCCCTTTACCTTGCGTTCTTCTTTACATACAACCATCAAATTTGTGATTTATTTCGTATCGTCTCTGAGAGAAGAGTAGCAATTTTCTGTTAGGATGCTCTATTTTGCACTTTGAATTGGTTGGTGATGCTGCTTATATAGACTTCGGTAGAGGAGGGCGATTGGATTGGGGATTTTTTTTTGTCATGTCAAGTTGCATACGATGTTTAATACTTCATTGTGCAGATTCTTTTTTGCCGGGTCGGCCGAACGAGGCCGACCAATTTCATTAAGAATGATTCTGTGCAGATCAATTTTTTTGCAGATTCTTTTTTTTATCCTTATAGGCGTCAATCCCTTGCGTGTTCCTCATAGGAGTAGATAAATTTGCGCTTAGTCTGAGCTTCCCATGTGTTCACAGCTTCGGTTTTGTATGGCATATGCCGTTGAACTATTTTTCCTCTTAGATTATATAGAGAATTGTATACTGGTTTAGCATGCGTTTGTAAATCAGAGGCACGTGCATTTTTTAGTGTCAGGAATAGAACAGTGTCGTGCTTGTTCAAATATCATAAGGGTT
Source organism: Oryza glaberrima (assembly GCF_000147395.1). NCBI lineage: Eukaryota > Viridiplantae > Streptophyta > Magnoliopsida > Poales > Poaceae > Oryza > Oryza glaberrima. The sequence goes on from NC_068330.1 coordinate 23,242,495, forward strand.
CATTGAATAGAATAATGGTTTTCCATATCAAAACATGAGCCATGTGTCTTGTGAACATGGTTGATGTAAGTACAACTGCTAAATATGCATTCATATCCACTTCTGTTAGTTGAAAGTAGTTATGTTTTGTACTTAAAGAGTGATTTCCCTTCATTGTTTCTTTTATTTGTAGCTATGTAGTACCAATATTAGAATTGGTACTGTTTCTAATGCATTATTAGGACTTAGGATATGGAGAGTGCAATGTGTTTAAATACATTTTGAATAAAATTCATAGGTACTTCGATGAGTTTAAACACCTCATGAATAAAATTCATAGGTACACAGTACAATAATATTTTGTGTGCTTTATGTGTTACATTCCAACTTTCTATGCTGAAATAAAAACATGTCCATTTGCTTACTCAGAGAATCCTATGAAAGCAACAAATCTAAATGTATGCATCTTGTAGAAGAAAGATTGCTGGTTCCTTAGTGGAGTATGGTCACATACTTTAATTAATTGTAGTACTTCGTCCAAAAAAAACCCTTCAATTGTAGTACCTTTGCAAAATGTATGTATATGGTTATCCTAGGGAGCATAGCTATTTTTCTTATAGGAATTTGGTTTAACCTCTGCAAGTGTGCCTATATGGTTACCCTACGGAGTAAACCTATTTTCTTATGAGAATTTGGTTCTGATTGCCGACATGTTTATTGCTTTTTGAAAGAACAGTGTTTTTTGTGTTGATGATCTCATGGTTCTCAAATCTCAATGTGCGTGTATTATGGGAATCATAAGGAATAAGGACCAACAGTAAAAAACATAATATTGGTTGGAGACCTTTAAAACATGCGTACATGTAATTTTTATGTGAACTACTAACTGACAGACACCTGTGTAAACTTGGTGACCTTCTCCTTAGTGGTTGTCTTTTATTCACTACCAGCTCAATACCGATAGTCGCACAGCTATAGTTTGCAATGTTGCTGACATTTGTAGCTGTCTGTTGTTCTCTGCAGGGTTTACGATCAGATGCCAGAACCTCGATGGGTTATTTCAATGGGCAGCTGTGCCAACGGTGGTGGATACTACCACTACTCCTACTCCGTTGTGCGCGGATGCGACAGGATTGTTCCCGTGGACATCTACGTCCCTGGATGCCCTCCAACTGCTGAAGCTCTACTGTATGGCGTCCTGCAGTTGCAGAAGAAGATCAACAGGCGCAGGGATTTCCTTCACTGGTGGAACAAGTGAACCAGCACTTCTCTGCTTTCCTATCTGCTACGAATACGATCCTGTCAAAATGTTATCGAGCTTCTGTGTTAAATAAAGGAAAGCGTGTGCTTTCCGATCATCAAACTCTCTGTAGTAGATGCAGTGATAGTGAGCTCTTGGCTACCTTGATCACCGTTCATGGACAAAAAAACAATTGGTGATGCTGTTGCGGTGTTGCTGCTTTAATACTATGTATAATATCTTGTAATTTGTGTTTGTCTTCTACTAGTGATGTAACATTGGGTATGACGCTCAATGGCGTTGTGATGCTGTATACTTTACCAACTTGTGTAAATAGAAGTGATGATAATATAAAAAAAATTAATAGAAGTGATGATAAATTGTTAATGGCTGCTATATGTTCTGATTTCTTTACTCATCAGTCTATATAACTTGTATATTGGAGAGTTCAGAAGTTAAGTCATGCGTACTTTTTGTTTTTTCTCTTTTTATCCCAATTTCTTTCTTTTTAACTACAGTAAATATAAAGATAGAATGTACAATTGCTGACCTTGCACGATGACGTGATATGTCCACATGACGTTTTTATGGCGTTTCTTTTGGACCGAAGGACTATGTTAAACCAATTGATAAATCTTGAGTATTTGTTTGGATAATTTAAAACATCAAAGACTAAATTGACCATGGGGCAAAATTCCAAAGCCTATATCACTATATGGGCTATTCACCCGCAGATAAAGTAAAAACTATCCGGGTAACAAACGAATAGTAGATAGTAGGAAACACCTGAATAAAAATACTCCTAAATCAAATCGTGATTTACCCAAACTAAACCGGCTTTGACCCCTTCCCAAAGCCTAAAAGCCCCAACCCTTTTATACCTCCCCACAAGAGAGGCAAAATCCGCTCGCTCTCAGACTCGCGACGCCGCCTTCTTCTTCGATCCCCTCTCCCTCCGATCTCCCCCTCCCCCGCAGGTAAATCAGAGAAACCCCCACTAGATTTCGATTCCAAATCGAGGCCTCTTCCTCACGATCTCACCGCATTTGCTGTTGCGATTCCCACCTCGGGGTTTTGTGGCTCGGTTTGGAGCAGATCTAATGGCGGTGCTGGCGTCGAAGCTGGCACAGATGCAGGCGAAGGCGTGCGACGCGGCGAGGTTCGCGGCGAAGCACGGGTGCGCGTACCACAGGGCGCTCATGGAGAAGAACCAGAAGTACGTCGCCGACCCGCCCACCATCGAGAGGTGCCAGGAGCTCTCCAAGCAGCTCTTCTACACCCGCCTCGCCAGGTCGGTCCACCCTCACGATCTCCCTCCACCTTCTCCACGATCTCTTAGTCCTCCACATCTGAATTATCTCTATTGTTTAGATTGCGCACTCCATTAGAACACGATCTCGATCACTTCCACATTATGGAAGGCCGAATATGGGATTCTAATCATCTATGGCGAAACCTAATTATGTTGCCTAATTAGATAGACCAGCAATTTTGGCTGATTGTTTTAATTGAATAAATTAGCAGCACATCATGTAAAGTGACAATGCAGGAAATTGGTACCATTGAAAGTCTGGAAATTGCAGTGTTGAAAAGTGTGTTATTTTTGGTGATGTTCTCTTGCTATATCGGAAGTTAGAATAATGATCAGCGATGTCTATTCCATCCATCCTAATAATGGAATCTATGCTTCCCGTCTATTAGAAGCTGAGCAATGCATAATGCATAATGGTCATGTTGTGAACATAGTCCATAGCGATGCATTGCAACCGTGTTTTGAGGATGTTAAGTATTTTTGCTGAACAAGTTGTCACGTTGCATGCAATTAGCCATGGAAAACAAGTTCCTCCTAAATTCTATGTAAATGAAGACGCAAGAGATGGGTAGTGGGTTTATATGGTAATGTGGGTTGAAAGTCACTGATCTTGGCCTTAGCAAGATTGATCTGATGAGAAGCAAGCTTTATTTGAGTTTTTTTTAACTGTGAGAAATTACTTTGTTTTGAGCCAATGCTTTTCTCTTGGACAGAGTCCCAGGGATGTAATTGTTCCTGATCAGCCATTTTGTCTTCATTTGTCTTTTGAGAAGACCGATACTAGTTATTTGTTTGAGCTGCATTTTGCTTGTACTTCATAGAGATAGAGTAGTAGTTTGTCTATTTCACCATTATTATTCATCCGTGTTGTGCTAAAAGTGCGCCTTCAGTGCACATTCCTCTGGTTGTCTTTGCCAGTGCTATTATGAATTATAATATACATCTGATATGGTGCCATAATTTGATGATTCATTACATAGGTGACAGAAGATACTTGATCATTCATTTGATACCATAATTTCACTCACATTATAAGGTGCATTTCGTATCTTCAATCTCTGTGTCTTTACTGACTAGTGACACATTTCTTGCAGCCTTCCTGGTCGCTATGAGGCATTCTGGAAGGAAGCGGATCAAGTGAAGAACTTGTGGAGAAACAGAAAGGATCTGAACGTTGAGCATGCTGGCGTTGCTGCACTTTTTGGCATTGAGTTGTACGCGTGGTTCTGCGTTGGTGAGATCGTTGGTAGAGGATTTACTTTCACTGGCTACCATGTCTGAGTGCTAAGCAACCACATTAGTCGCCGACTCGCCGTTTCTCATTGAAGACTCTGCTAGAGTGTTAGGATATCAGTTTTTTGAGATGGGATGACTGATTGATTCAGAGTTTTGTTTTCCGAAATTTCTCGATGCTGGTGTAACAGACGGCTCAGTTAAACCAACATGACGAAGTTCAATAATTCAGTGAATCGTAGTTGAAGTATGCAGTAATTTTTCTCCGATATTTTATTGAATATTGATGCCATTGATTGCTTTATTTTGCTGCGTGTTTGATGCCAGTTCTCATTGTCGCAAGCATATAGTTTCTCTGTCTCTCTGTATGTGGACATGCACTTTTCTCCTTATCTTTCAGTTCAGTGACCAAGTCTGCTTTTAGCAAATTTCAGTTTAGCCTCTGTTCTTGATAATTGTCGATTAACATTAGCACCAAGCTCATTGGTGTGCTTATACCTATATACACATTACATTTTGATGGTTTATCTCATACTTATTTCTTCTGAGTTTTGAGTTTTGACTGACAAGGATTTGCATTGCAAACTCGGTTAGTTGATCTCTCCCTGTTTTATGTAGGTTCTTATCCATTACCGTCAATCTGTGATGTAAATGTATGTAACTGCATTACACTTGTCCATTTCTCAGTTAAAGTTTGTATCATTACGTCTCCTCTTCTTAGTTTCAAGGTCTAATATAGTAATAAAATCCAGCTATATTCTGAACGAACGACTGATGGTAAATTTTCTATGAAGACCATTTGTAAAACCTTGATCCAACGTAGACAGCTTGATCAAACACAGGCCGCCCAGATTTTTCAAAAAAGACCCTTGCTAAACGTAACTCTTCAATGTGGGACCCTATTTGGATCGCTATAATTGACAGCGACCCTACCTTGGGCCACCGGACATCGCTTGATCGAACAAAAACGGCCCAGATTAAAACTAAGTTGGGTCCACCTTTCAGACTTATCGAGGAGTAAGGCCCACATCGGACCATCACGCGGTACCGATATTGGGCTGCATTTATATGGGCCTAAATAGTAGCTGCCATGTGGACTTTTATGATGGGCCTCATTTATATGGGCCAACGAAAATTATACTCCGCATGTGCGGTATAATCTAGTATAATTTCGAAGGTTCTGAAGCGAATAATAACGCGCAGGCGAAAAATCGGCAGCGAAGTTAGCTAATCGGCGAACAGATCGCCGTCCGGTGACTGCTCCGGCGACCGGGGCCGGCGGCGGCGGGTGGTCTCATGTACTCCGCCACTCGCCGCCTCCTCCTCGCCGCCCGCACCGGCGCCGGCGCCGGCGCCGGCGCCGCTTCGCGGTTGTCCGCGGCGGTGTTTGCGCTCCGCTCCTACTCCTCCACGGCCCAGTCCTCGTCGCCGCGTCGGTTCCCGACGCCTAAGGAGATCCGCAGGGGCCTGGACGAGTTCGTCGTCGGCCAGGACAAGGCCAAGAAGGTTAACGAAACCTCCCTCCTCGTTAGTGTGGTGTGTACTGTGTAGCTGATTGGGGGTGTGACCAGTGATGACGCTATGAGCTCGAGTTTGAGCATGAGTTACTTTGCTTTACTACATATATGATCTATCTGCTAGCAATTTACAATTGTGCAAGTTCGATTGAAATTATGGAACTATGTACAAATTTCGCGGCTAGGTTTAACAAGGGAGCTTTGCTTATGCAGGTGCTCTGTGTTGCCGTGCACAATCACTACAAGAGGATATACAGTGAATCTTCAAATTGGTTAGATTCTGGAAATTTCATTTGGTGGTTCAGTTATGCATCACGATTTTGACTTCAATTTCATCTGTGGTGATATAGTTCTATGAAGAGCTCGGCATGTGGCGATGTTAGTATGAGTGGTGATGATGACATTGAGCTTGAAAAAAGTAACATCCTTCTGATTGGGCCGACAGGGTCAGGTGACGCGAACACATACGTGGTTCATCTGTACTGTGAAAATGCTGTTTGCTTATCTCGTTCTTTTGCTATGAACCTATGGCAGGCAAAACACTGTTAGCAAAAACTTTAGCTCGATTTGCCGATGTTCCATTTGTGATTGCTGATGCAACTGCAATTACACAGGTAGGAAAGGCTGGTTCAAGCATTCTGAAAATTTCTTCTATGTGTGCTTACTCCAGCGTGTCATGGCTATCGTGGCAAAAAAAGCTGATTGTGTATGCTATTTTATTCTTTCTGATGCCAAAACAACTTCCTTTTCAGGCTGGGTATTCAGGTGAAGATGTGGAATCTATAATCTGCAATCTTCTGGCGGTATGTAACAGCCTATCACTCTCTTTCTGGCCATTTATGTACTCTTTTGGGCTATCTAGTGTTCCTAATATTTTAGTTGAATACTGTTTTACATTATTTTCCTAAGCTACCATGCTACTAACAGTTCTCCTGCAAATTGTTAATAACCAGTTCCTTTTTGTGTATAATGAATCTTGGATCACCTATCATCTGCAAGAAAATGTTTTGGTGCCAATAGCTACGTTGGGCATAATCTGAACAGGATCAAGCTTATATATTAAACTATTAACCATTAACCATATATTGCTTTTCTGACATGTTCTTCCTTTTAGGCTGCTAAGTTCAATGTGGAAGCCACAGAGCGCGGGATTGTTTACATCGACGAAGTTGATAAACTCATAAAGAAGGTCATTGAACAAATTAGTTTTGAACTACTTCCGTGCCTAGCGAATGTTTCTGCACTTGCAATAATTGGATACATTCCCACATCCAGGTTGAATGCAATGAGGACAGGAGGGATGTCTCTGGAGAGGGTGTCCAGCATGCTTTGTTAAAAATATTTGAAGGAACAGTAAGTGCATATATTAATCTTCTGCTCTGTAAAGTAAATTTATCTTTGTATTTTTCATACTTGGTAATTACACTAGCCCTTCTGAATAGAGTGAGATCTGATTAACAACATATGTAAGTATATGTCAATTAATGCATGTGTGACTGATGCTGACCATAATTTTTTTTTCTCCCTGAATGTACATTCAGTCATGTTCTGTCTCTGAAATAAGACCCATTTGTTGCTATCATTCTTAGGTCATCAATGTACCAAGAAAAAGAAATCAAGATAGTATATCCGATGGTTATGTTGAGGTATTGATTCTGAATCTTTTGATTAAGTTGTTAAGTCAGTTAAATTGTTTTGTTAATAGCTACCTTATTGTTTATCAGCATGATAGTTTTGCTACAGAACGAAGTTATGGGTTCTTGATTTCAAATGTAATTTATCATTGGTGTTGTCGTACTCTGCAAATTGCATTTGTGGTTCAAAGTCGAAGTAATTACTAAGTTCCATCTGTCTCTAAATATAGGTTGTTGTGGGATTTATATAGGTAACCTTTTACTTTGATCATTGCTGAATTGGAAATATATAGAATAACTGCCTGTTTCTTCCCTATCTTAATGAAATTGGTCAGGCCGGGCAAAAAAAGAATAACTGCCTGGAAATAATAAAATACGATTTTTTTTTCTTGCAAGATACTTTTTGTAGTTCCAGTATATTATGATCAAGAACACTCAAAGTAGGTTGTTAGAATTTAAAAAGACTTATTTTGTGTTGCAGGTTAATACAAAGAATATACTCTTCATCTGTGGAGGTTCCTTCTCTGGCTTGGAAAAGATAGTATCAGAAAGGTTGTGCACTTACAAATAATACAAACTTCTATAATTCTCTGAATTGTCCATCTTTATCCAGACTTATATATTGCCTTAAAGTACTTGTGCTATTGAAGACACCGAAACTGTCATATGGGGTTTGGACTTCCAACATCTGGTGATCTGCGAAACTGTGGTTGGACAAATGCTATCGGGGAATCATGCTGTGTTGAAGCTGTAAGATCAGTTGCTGACATTTGTCAAACACATTATTTTAATTCCACATAGAGATAATTTTCAACGATTTCCTACTTAGATTGAAAGTGATGACCTGATTGCATACGGCCTCATACCAGAATTTATTGGGAGGTTGCCAATAACAGTTGGCTTGAATGATCTCAGTGAAGCTCAATTGGTTCAGGTAGCAATGGTTCTATAAATTTGTAATTTTATGCAATTTATTTTTGACCACATATTCCTAAATGAATCTACTTTATCTCTTCAGGTTCTCATGGAGCCAAAAAATGCAATAGGAAAACAATACAAGAAGTTGTTTAAAATGAATGATGTGAGTCTGGTTCTGTTGTATTGATTGTTTTGATTCAACTGCAAGTTATGATTAAAAACACCGTCTTCTGTTGTATGTTAACAACAAACTATTTTCTCATTTTACCCATGTAAGGTCAAGCTGCATTTTACTGAAAATGCTTTGCGGTTAATAGCAAAGAAAGCAGCTTCACGAGAAACAGGGGCTCGAGAACTGAGATCTATAATGGAAGATATTTTGACAGAAGCAATGTTTGAGGTGACTTGCACATGCCGTAACTTCTATCAACATCGACCAGCACTAATTTTTTGGTTCTATTTGCAGATTCCTGATGCAAGAGAGGGAAAAGAGAAGATAATTGCTGTTCTTGTTGATGAAGAGTCTGTAGGGTCAGTGCATTCTCGAGGATGTGGAGCCAAGATTTTCCGGGATGATGGAGCCTTAGAACTATATGTTTACCAGAATAATATTAGACTGCCAGGCTTAATCCCTGGGAACCCTAAACGTACTCGCATTGTCAGCTTCTGCCTTTTGGTCGCTTTGTCAGCAACTAAGCTGTGGGTTTACCATACATTTCACTGTTTCTCCTCGATATACGAATGGGTTGTGTCGATACTATGTAAAGCCAACATTTTCACACAATAAAGCATAGCATTAAGCTTTATTTTCGTCACGGTGTCATTGTTGTCTTTTTGATAAATGGGATGCAACAAATTTGAGCCTGGAAATATCTGGGGCTCACGGTTCACCTATAATATTTTGATGTTTTTCACAACTGCCAAGGTTGGTCTCCGTAATACAGAGGAGAAAAAATTGGTGGCAAATTGAAAAGGAAAGTTGGAAAAGCATTTCACACTGCACAAATAGAAAAGGGACTTTAAACCGTAATGCATCAAAATTTTGTGGCCGTCATTTTATTCGTATGCAATAATTGCAGTTACAAAAGACTCAACCAGAGTTACTGCCGTTTACTCATTTGACACCAAATGTTGAAATCTTCAGGCTTCTGAGAATTTCAATTTACTGATCGATGCTCTTAGAATCGATATAAAATGACGGGGTTATCAGATCCACAGGCAGACTAAGACATGATTTCCTGTGGTCATCAAATGTTAGTGTCCATCTCCTTGTTTAGTTTCACCTCCTGAAGAAGTGCCTTGAAGCGCACCATCTCCAGCTGATGTGATTCCAAACCTACTCTGAAACACACCATCCAGTGAGTTTGCATCAGGTGCAGGTTCTCCTGTTACATTTTCAGTCTTCCTTTTATGGCCAAGGATGGCTTCAATGGCAGCGGCACTAGCTCTAGCTGCAGCCTCGTCCTTTGCAGCAGCCTCTGCCCTCCTCTTCTCCCTTTCTTCCCTTGCAAGAGCTTCTGCCTTTGCCTTCTCTTCTTCTGCCCGAGCCGCTGCCACAGCTTTTTTCTCCTCCACATCCTCGTATAGTTTGGTTATGTCACCTTCCCTCCCTGCTTCACGGAGTGCGCCTTCCAATAGGTCCCTCATTTCATCGCTGAACACCACCTTCTCATCCAAAAGAATATCCTTTGCGATGTCAATTGATTTATCCAAACTAGCTTCACCAATGTATGCCTTTAGCAGTGCCTCATAGCTTGCAATGCTTGGGCTAATTTCTTTCCCCCTCATCTTATCGAGATACCCATGGGCATTGTCCAGCATACCAAAACCAATTAGGCCATCAACAATCTTATGATAGGCAGTTGCGTCGGGCTTCAACCCCAACTCAGCCATTCCGTCAAAGTAATTAATGCCTTCATCGATGCGATCAACCCTAAAGCACCCTTGCATCAGTAGCACATATGTTTCCTCGTCTGCCTTAAGACCACTTTCTCCCATCTCCTTGTATAGCAACTCGGCCTCACTTACCAACCCTTGAAGACTGAGATGCCGGATCAAATTATTATATGCTGCAACATCAGCAACAACTTCCCACTCCCCCATCCTCCTGAACCAAGAAATTGCATCACCGAACCTACCAGCAGTGCAGTAAGCATCCACAATCACACTGAAGCTTCTAACATCAACAGCAATCTTTAGTGGAGGATCATGCTCCCGAAGCATTCTTTCAAACAGCTCGATCGCATCATCCAACCTTCCGTTCCGCCCAAACGCATCAACCACACCATTATAACTCTCAGCTCCAAACCTCACCTCCGACTCTGCACCGAGAACCTCTTTGTAACACTCCATTGCCTTCTCCTCCATTCCCATAAGGAAGTAAGCCTTCATGAGGCTCCCATACACAATGCCATCAAGAATTGGCTCGCGGCCAATCTTTTCCTTCAATTCTTCGTACAATTCCACGGCTTTGGCGCCATCACCGGCTTCCACGAACCCAGCCATGAGAAGGTTGTAGACCTGTGGATCGGGCCCGACGAACCCGGAGGCCAGCATCTCATCCTTGAGCTCGAGGGCATCAGTGAGGCGGCCATGGTCGACGACGAGGGACTTGACGACAACGCGATACGCGGTCGGGGACGGGGGCACGGGGGATCCAGGGCGCGAGATGAGGCGGAGGTGGTGGAGCGCGGCGTCGGGGAGGCGGCGCGCGGCGAGGGCCGAGAGGTAGAGCGCGTAGGTGGCGGCGGTGGGCGGGACGGCGGCCTGGAGGGCGAACCGGTGGAGCGCGAAGAAGTCGTCGAGGCGGCGCGCGCGGAGGAGCGCGGCGAGGACGGCGGCGCAGGTGAAGGAGGAAGGGCGGCAGTTGGAGTGGAGCGCGTGGCGGGTGAGGAGCGCGGCCTCGGCGAGGTCGGCCCCCTTCTCCCCGTCCTTGGAGGAGGGGGACAGGAGCGCGAGGATGCGGTTGTGGAGCGCGAGGCGCGACGGCGCGAGCGACGGGAGGGGCTCCGCGAGGCGCACGGCGCTCGGGGACGGCGGCGGCGTGGGGGGCGTCGCGACGAACGCGTCGCGGCGCCGCGCCCGGCGGGACGCCGCGGCCGAGGCGGCGTCGGCGTGCGCGAGCGGGAACAGCGCCGGGACGAGGCGGCGCGCCGAGAACGGCTTCGACAGCGACATCTCCCGCGGCTGGGCCGGCTGCGGCGGCGGCGGCGGCGAGCGGCGAGCGAGGAGAGGGTTTTGGGGACTCTGGGGCTATGGGAAAATCGCAAGGCGGTGGCCCGAAGGCGGTGTTTGGAAAAATACGCCTTCTCTACAAAGAAACGGATGTTCGAGCCACACTTCAAAATACTTCTGCTTTTCTCGGGGATTGCGAAAAAAAAAAGTACCACCTTCATTTTATATTATAAATCATTTTGATTCTTTTAGTCAAATTTATTTAAGTTTTATCAAATTTATAGAAAAATTTAATAACAACTATATAAAATACCAAATTAGTCTCATTAAAATAATATTATTTATTTTTTGATAATATGTTTGTTTGTGTTGAAAATATTTTTATGTTATATATATATAATTATTTGCAAGAAATTCATGCTGGGGGGAGAAAAACGAGCAATTTCGAGCTTCGTATCAGCATATGCTATTCCCTATTGGAAAAAAAGAATATGCTTGTGGGAATAAATGGCCATACATCACTCTTGCATTTCTTTGATTGCAAATTTCCAAGGCAGAAGAAAATATGTGCCAGGTGGAGCAGTATGTCATTGTCAGGAACAACAAAGAACACAAGAAAAATTTCCCAAAATCCATTTCTCACAAACAGAAAAAGGAAAATTTCCGAAGCTGCCACCACAAGCCAAGCTCAAAAACTCCAGTGTCGACTCGAGCTCACTGGGTCCAAGACCCCGACCGCACTGGCCGCTCCGGCCACGCGTCCGCCGGCGATTGGCCGCGCCGGACGCCGAGACGGCGACTCCGACCACCCGAGAATCTTCGCAGTAATATGCCACCGTGGCGAATTCCCCAAAACAACCCCTGCAGCATCTACCCCTCCCATGCCACAAACCACGGTAATAACGTAATAACGCGAGAAAAACAGGGGTAATTTTGTCCAATGTGACGTCGGTATAAAATAACTGAACCACCTAATCGCCATGGCCACACCACCACTCTCCAGTCTCCACCTCCGCGGCGATGCGGAGCAGCAGCCATGGAGGTGCTCAGCTCCAGCCGCTTCTCTAGGGTTTTCCCCAGCAGCCTCCTCAGCCCCGTCTCCAAGCCGCTCAAGCCCCCGCGCCACCGCCGCCGCCGCGTCCAGACGCTATCCTCCTCGTCCTCCGATGCCGCGGCGGCGCCGTCCACGCCGCCGCCAGTGTGGCCGCCCGCCTCGCTCTCCCGGCTCCTCGCGGCGGCGCTGCGGGGAGGGCGCGCGGGAGGGGAGCTCCCGGACCTAGCCGTGGGGGCGGGGGCGGCGGGGGGAGGGGCGAGGATAGGGACGCTGCTGATGAGCACGACGGCGGCGGCGGTGACCAAGGCGCGGGAGAACCCGTACATCCTGGCGCTCGCGGCGAACCCGACGTTCGTGTCGGGGCTCGTGGCGTGGGCGGTGGCGCAGGCGGCCAAGGTCGTGCTCACCTCGTTCGTGGAGCGGCGGTGGGACCTGCGGATGCTGTTCAGCTCCGGCGGGATGCCGTCGTCGCACACGGCGCTCTGCACCGCGCTCACCGCCTCCGTCGCGCTCTGCCACGGCGTCAGCGACTCGCTCTTCCCTGTCTGCCTCGGGTTCACATTGATAGTCATGTATGACGCCACGGGCGTCAGGCGCCACGCGGGGATGCAGGCCGAGGTGAGCCAATGCTTCGATTGCTTTTGTCCATTTCTGTATTTCATTTAGATGTATGTGATACATTTTTTTTTCTGAACTTTTGATTTTGATAGCTAATTTGTCAAAATGATTCAGAGATTGCTTGTTATTTGGGGTAGGATACTTTTTGTTCACATTGTTCAATCATCGATGAATGACTGATTCGATGGCCCTTGTGAGGTTTGAACTTGCGGCTGGTGGTATATTTTACATTTTTACCCAATGTTGGAGTGATTATGGGATTGCATACTCCTATGTTGTTACTTTCAATGTGGTAGTATTTGTGGTGTACATACAGATTGATTGCTTATGTTATCATTGTTTGGGATAACATTGGTGTTCATTTTACTCTGCTTTTATGGTTTTCGTCTCTCAGCAGTAAGTGTAATGGTTACCATTTGCAAATGATTGTAAATTTGTGATATGACTTACAACTGAAAATCTGAAGCTAACATTCTGAACTCAATGGGGACTATGATTTCGCGTTGGCATCATTGCGATACTATTATGAATTGTGCTACATATATAAGATTATGGCTGTCCTGATATAAAACAAGCCAGCCAAATTGCAAAAGTTAATCATGTGCGAGCTGCTGTTATTTGGGCTTTAGAAGTTGTTATATGGCAGTTTTAGTATCTTTTCGCATAAACAAATTTTGGCTTTGTCTTAGCTTTCCAGTGGCCCCAGATACTTTTTTCACCATATGTTGAACTACAAACTTGAGTGTACTTGTTGGGGGCAATGGAACGGTGTTAAATAGTTTTGTGATTGTTTAGTATTTAGCATCAAAATAGATTTCAGGCATTCAAGACCAATGTCTTGCTCCTTCCAAACAATTGCTGTAGTTTGGTATGAAACTTGTGTGCTACATTCACCTTACTTAGCTCATTATCTTTTTTGTAAATCATAAAACCAGCTACTCAAATATATATTACTTCCCTGATTGAAGCTTCACATATTACCTTAGAATAACACATGGCACAGACCTGAGACCTGCAATCATTTTGCCAGTATGCTTTTCTTTATCAACTTACTTTAAGGGGTAGTGGTAACATTACTGTTTTATCACATGGAAACTGATAGCAAGCAGCAAATCCAGTTAAGCTTGCCGTACATATCATCTAAAAAAAATGCAGTCCAGATACTTTTTTTTTGGAAAGGGGAAAATCCTGATAATTATCACGATTGCATTCTGATGCTCGAGTTTAGATTCAGGACCATTTGGATATTGGTTTTGGATAGCCATCACAACAACACAGTAGCAATAGTGTGTTATATATGACTTGTGATAGGGTGCTTATTTCCTGAATGGTAATACACAATAACACCAGATGCACCAAATGCTGTCAGTTTTATAGTACTCGCTTATTGTTACTTGATATCTTCCTTATGATTGACACAGGTACTCAATAAGATCGTTGAGGACCTGTTTCAAGGCCATCCAATTAGTGAAAGAAAACTGAAGGAGTTGTTAGGGCATACTCCATCACAGGTTTTTGCCGGCGCTTTGCTAGGCATCATGGTGGCCTGGTTCTGTTGTCAGGGCTGTATTGTTCCCATTTGACTGCTGTTGTACTTCAGAAATGGAAAAATCGTTTTGACACGAAGATTTTTGGTGCATCTGGTGTAACCATTGTTCCAGGAGATAGCTAATTTTATTTCCTGGCCTGTTTGCCTGTACATATATGTAACTCAATAGCAGGGATAGCCACGAATTTGATATTCTCAATTCATAGTTGAGATTTAAGTCCTTTTCTGATCTGATTGACATCATTGAATGTAGGAGTGTTTTGCTCTCAGATCTGAAAATTCTGGAGTTACCCTGTACAACCACTGTGATCAAGAAGCCATAATTTGGGCATATTATCTCTGTATCATATAGTGAAACCAATGCTGATTGTTACTGGCTTCAGTCAAACAAATTCTGTCTGGACAATTAACTGTTACTAACAACTAGTATTGGTGTATTACCAGCAAGTACAAATTGGTCTAGCTATGTTTGGCAAATTGGGTCATGCTAAGTTGCTGCTTTGCTAGGGCACACGTGCTGCTCAATGCTTTTGTTTTTGGTACTACTTTACTTGGCACTTTGGCAGTTCGCACCTTTTCAATTGAGGGATCTCGCTCCAAAGTCGACGATGGTATCGATTTTTTATCACATGAAGCATGGCATTGTCGGTTGTCAACGACGAGATTTCCGTGAAACTCAACATTGACAAGAGCCCAGTGGTGCGCCACGAATCCTGACGATGCCTCAGGGCGTGCTGGTTCACGAGGCCATATTGCCCTATTCGTGATAAGGTGGAGGTATATAACATTCTACAATTTTTTTTATTAAAATACTTTAAATTGTAGGATAATTACATTGTAACTACTGTAATGCAACTACTGTATAATTTGCTCATCTAACATCAAAACGTTAGGCTAACTTAGCGGATGAGGTGCGCTTTTGTGAAGCACTGACATGTAAAGCGAGTGTAACTTAATTTTTTGGTGGAATATGTTCATCTAGATTTAAGTTCTAGATTTAGATCCCGTTTGAATCATTTAGTCCCTGGATTAAAATTTTATTCCCCTACTATTTGGATCTAGGGACTAAAAGAGACTAAAGTCACATTTACCGAATTAGAGAGGGGTTGCCACTATAGTCCTATAAGTCTCAATATGCACTTTTAATCCCTTTTACTCACCCCTGTTTGGATTCTTAAGGATTAAAATAGAGTGACTAGTGGATTAGTCCCACGAACCAAACAGGGCCTTAGCACATGTGCTCATATTTACGATTATTTATTTTTTTAGGGGTAGACAACATTCATGCCAATAATAACTTAATAAGACGTCTATAGTTAATTTATGAATCTCAAGATATAACGATCTAATTTTTAAGAGGTGTTTATAGAGTCCTAGGAGTAGGGTATATATGTATGCGTTTATATAGGTGAGTTTGCACACATCTATATGAGCGATTGCGTCCATACCGTGTTTTGGAAAAAAAAAACACTGATTTTAACCAGACACGTTGCTTAATCAGGCAAAGCATGACACAGATTTCACTTTGGTGCTTTAGGTAAGGGCGAAAACCTGAAAACGGCTGGAAAGTGGAAACGAGTGAAAAACCATGTTTTGCCATATATGTTTATCTTGGTTGATAAAAAAACTGAAAATGATAAAGTTAAAAACGAAAACGATATTGGGACCTTATAAAGGTGTGTTCGAGAGGAGAGGTTAGGAACCCCTTCTTTTCAACACGTAAAAGGAAACACACATTAGCACATGATTAACTAAGTATTAGCTACTACTTAGTCTCGAAAAAAGATAAACCATGTGTTCAAATTCGTAGCTAGGATTAGGTTTTTTAGACGGATGGGGTATCTTTTAAAAATAGATTAATATGATTTTTAAAACAACTATATATACAAATTAAAAAATGCATTGTTTAACGTTTGAAAAGTGTACATGTTAAAAAGGAGAAAGGTAAAGTTAGGAACATAGATAAGAGCATACTCCCTCCGTTAAAAAAACAAAAGTAGAAACATACTCTATGTCTAAATTTATTATATTAAGATGTGTCACGTTATAATAATAGGTTATGTTTTTAGACGGAGGGAGTAGCCAGTAGCGGTGATAGTACATTCAGCCCAACTGACCATTAATCCTAGTCCACATAATAGACAAGACGTGTTGCTCCCTGCTTGTTCACCATCTTTGGACGAATGACTGGGGGCGTGACTGCGTGTAATAATTCTGTACAAAATAACAGATTTTTCAAACACAACTCTTAATCAGGCAAAGTATGACGCTGATTCCACCTTGGTGCTTTAAGAAAATAGAGGTCAACATGGAAAGAAACGGAAAGATGGAAATTCTCTAGATTCAAAGAAAGTGAGATAAAGCAGCTCCTTGGAATGCTCATGTCATGCTTGAAGGTGTCTGCCACTCATTAGAGTATCTAAGATAATAGTGTCATCAGTAACACACTTTAGTAGCGGCAAACAAGGCCGCATGTCTTGTTTCCAGCAAGTATAAATGCATGTAATAGTCATGGCTCCTGCCCTTTCGTCTTTTTGGAAAAAAAAAGATATCAATGTTAAGTTGTTTTTGTTACGCAAATGTACCTGGTGATAGCAAACTGCACACCATAATTGTGATGAAAAGAATATAAAATGACATGCTTTCAGGGGTGTTTCTGTTAGGTACATTCACATGCATGGACATTCGCAATTTCACACGCACATTCAATCAGAGCATACCATGATGCAGTGAATGGAATTAAATGTTAGCCATATCATGCACGGGCCATTGCTATCACCGTGCTTTGATCAGTTGAGCTGCGTCTTAAAAGGAGAGAGAAACAAGCAAAAACTAATTTATAAGTTACTCCATCCATCCTAATATGTAGCAACCTAAGATGGGATTAGATCCATAACCCATCCTAGAACTACGAATCTGAACGGAGGGAGTAAATCTTTATATCTGTATTAGAAGTTTATATATATACAATTTTCACAAAAATCATAGTTTAGAAGCTCGTAAAACATGTCACGTTAATCTATTGTTATGTTTTCTTAAAAAAGAGAACCAAAATAAACTCTAAAGCGTGACTTGAGTTCCAAAATTCAAAGGCTACAGTTAATAATATTTGGCTTTGGTTAACATACGGTGGGAAAGTCATGCATCTTTCAAATACATAATAACTCAAAATCCGGTGTGCACGTGGTGTCGTGGTGAAAGTACGCTGTTATTGGAAAAAAAATAATGGACGTTTTAGAGTGGATACAATAATAGATGGTAGATGATCCATATAGGATTTTTTATGAGCTAAAGGAGAGAGGGGAAGAGAGAGAAGGAGCGAGCGACTAATTAGTCACCCGACTGCACTCTCTGTCCGAGACGTCGGCCCACCAGGAACGATGGGTGCACCCACGCAAGCCGCCGTTGCCACGTCCGCGGGCGTCGCGCTCCACCAGATTGCCGCTGTTGCAGTCCTCGTCCGCCATGGCTGCCCTTGCCGTCGACTACGTTTGTCGTGACCGCCGCCACTGCCCTCGTCCATCATGGCTACAGTCGCCATCGACTACGTCCGTCGCCGCTACCCTCATCCGTGTCCACCGTCGCCACCATCGCTGTCACCATCAACCGCGTCCGCCACCGCCTAGTCCGTTGCGGTCGTCGGACTGCTGGCCTTATCCTCCACGCTCATTGCCTGCATCCGCCTCGGCTACAACCTCATCCACCGTGGCAGCCCGTGTCCGGCTTGGCCGCAGCCCTCGTCTACGGCGGCCGCCGCCATCGCTCTCTTCTGCTGTCGTCGTCCTTGGTCCACCATGGTCGTCATTGTTGCGTTCTTCCGCCGCAGCGCGCTCATCCACTGCGTCGTCGCATCCTTCTGCCAGCATCACCTTGTCCACTGTGGCCGCGACCGTCGTGTCACCGCCATCGTGTTGTCGCCATCTTCCGCCGCAATTGGTGTCTTCGTCCGCCCCAGCCACCGTGGGCACTAGTACGCCACCGTCATCCACGTGCGTCACCGTAGTCCGGAGGACTAGAGAAGAAGAGGTGAGAGGAAAAGATTGGGAAAGATGGTGGGTCCCATGAAGATAATAAAATATATATGTTACAGTCAATCTATTATAGACAATAACTATATTGTTTGTTATAGATGATATGACTATCTATTATAGTCAGCACTTTGGACTTTCTCTTCAAACCCAATTCACCTCTTCTTCCGCCCGCCGTTGGCTGCCCCGCACGCGTAGCTAAAAGCGGGTGCACCGAGAGCGGCCACGTAGTACTAACTTCTCTTTATCGAGCGTCAACGTGAGCCGACTGCACCAAAATCATCAGTGGAAGCGGAGCACTTTTCCCCAGCGAAAATCGAGCGACGAATCATGGCAAAAGGCTTGAACCCGGTCCTGCTTTCTCTGAATTTCTAGCTATAGCCACTCACAGGATTTTGCTCATGTGCAGTCGTTAGTGTGACTCATCTTAAACAGTCACGACCATCCAAATTGCGTGTAAGTATGGGTGCAAGCGGGACGGGCAAGTTGATTTTTTATTCTCACTTCCAGTTCATTTTTATATCACCATGCGAAAAATGAACTATCAAACGAATTTTTATGCGGGTAGTGAGACTACCCACTTGCATCCCTACATGTAAGGGTTGAATTCTTTATTCTTGGAGCACTGTTTTACATAGAAAATAGTACCGTACAACCACTGTAGTGATGATGCTATAGCACTTGATTTGCGTCTTTGATCTAAAAAAATAAAAAATGAATGATAAGATACCATACCGTTATTAACTTACAGTTCTAGTTGTGACTGCATGTAATCTCAATCTACATTTTTCTCATCTTTGCAGAAAATAAAGAAAGCGAAAGGAAAGGAAGGAAACTTAGTCCTATTTAAAATAGATTATTAACTGAATTATCATAGTAGATTACCAATAAAATTATAATTATAAACTAAATATTTCAACGATAAACTTAATAAACATTTAGAGATCTAACTACTTTTGAAAAAAAAAACATATTTTCAGAGACGTGAAATAGTTAAGCGAAGTTCTGAAAACAACGGGACCTTAGTGACACTGTAGTGTAGCACAGGCCACATAGGAAACAGGACAGGGCACAAAGTCAGCTGGCGTCGGCAAATGAAGGGTGTGTTGGTTGCCGGCCACACTTCCACAACTAACATCAAGCAAGTTGTGGTAGCCACTGTGGTGGACAAATTGCTAGCCACAAAGTGTGGCAAAGTTAGCAAGAAAATTAAGTTTATGATATGTGGGACATGCTATTGAAAAACTGTGGCAAGCCACAACTGTTGCAGTGAACCAAACACATGCCTAATAAACTGTGACAGCCACAAGTGTGGTGTGGCAAACGTGTGGCCAAGTCTCATCTCAAGCGAGCTAAAAGAAAATCTCAAGCGAGCTACTCCTATGTGCAGTTGAAACCGCAAGCTGTGGATACAAAGTAATACTAGTTTAGTCCATTTTAAGCGGAGTCATGGATTTTCGTATCCAATATTTAACTGTTTATTTATCAAAAATATATAAAATATTAAATAAATAGTAACATATAAAGTACTATTTATGTTTTATCATATAATAACAATAATAATAATAATATTTTTTAAAAATAATCGTCTGATATAAATAGTGTAAAATTGTCGTCTTTTTAGGCGAACATAGTACTGAATACTGCTGTCGCACAGTTGGGGCGAAACGAGTTGTCCATTACCATTAGCGAAGACGACGATGCTGCCTCGCTCCAAGCCCCCAACTTGCGTGCGTGTGATGGCACTAGCTCTCTCTGGTTTTTTTTGTAACGAATCAGACAGCCGTCAATTTCATTTAATAGATAATAATAAAACTGTACAGAAAACACAGACACTAGCTCTCTCATCTCACTGAAACTTACTTTTTACCGCTCATGCATGATATCGAATGGCTGGGAGCTGGCTAATCTGAATCTCGCTCGCACTTTGACCCGGCTCTTGCATATGCATATGTAACATTAGTGGTAGATTGCTGAATGTACTGAGATTATTAAGGCGTGATCTTGTTCTGCCGTGGTCAAATCAAACACTGCAACAATCTTTTGCCCGAACGAAGCAAACATAATTAATCTTTTTGTGAGTGTGCGAAGAACGCCCTTATCTTTTTTTCATGGCTTTATTCAGGGATTTGTTTTATTTATTTGCGATATCTTCTGAATCTGGATACAAGCTGTTATTATCAGAAATTATCACAAAAAAATTTCACATATATCTGAGATCGTTAGTAGTTCATGTATATACTCTCTACATTCCCAATTGATCGTCGTATACAATTTTTAAATTATTTCTAAATAATCATCATATTAGTATTTATTTTCTAAGTTTATTCGTTATATGTGCCTAAAAGATACTTTCTCCATCCTATAATATAAGGCGTGGTCAAACTTGACACTATCTTAGTAAATAAAATTTAGTTTATAATATAATAATTGTTAGCCAAATATTTTTAAAATTAAATATTAAAATGTGTGCACGCTCTATTTATAGGATAGAGGGAGTATTCCTAAATAGACATTGATGCTGTATTCATGCACATAACACACATAACAGTGTTTTGGTTTATTATCGGTTAATTAGTAAATGATACGAATGTTGTATGGATTGAGTTTGTTACCGAGTAAAGTCATTATGAAAGAATTTATTATGTACTCATGCAATATAATGATTAACTGAGAGGGAACGGATGGAGTATTTTCCATGAGAATCTGCTTGTCATGAAAAAAAAAAGGCGCCATGTGTGCGCACGGTGAAGAGCCAGCTTGATGTCGGAAGTAAGCGAAAAGGAAATAAAATATCCGATACTGTGTGTCTGTCGCCGGCTTGCCGAGCAAACCCATCATCCGTGGCCGTCAGCCGCTCTCGCGGCACGGCGACGCGCGTACGCACGCACGCAAAAGCTGGGGAGCACCGCCGCCGCCACCGCCACCGCCGCACCGTGCATCATCGTGTGGACTCGGCGCTCGCTCACGAGTCACGAGCGCGATATAGAAGTTAAAAAGGTGACATAAGTGAGCTGTATAAGTTGTCGCATTAAATTTATACGTAGAGAAGAAAAATAAAAGAAAAAAACAGGGATTATAAATTAATAGATAACTGTAACACGAACTTAGATAAACTACTCCATCTATCTCTTATTATGAGTCGTTTGTCTTTTTTTTTTCTAATCAAATTTGTGATCAGTTTATAGAAAAATACAATAGCATTATCAATACAAAACAAACATTATATCAAAACTAGAAAGGTGGCCCGCGCGCATGCGCGTGCACTTATATTATTGAAAGGTAAGATTATTATTTGTTCAAAATTAAATTGTCAAATAGATTAAGGGCAAACTAAAGTTGGGATAATAGCGTTTTATAATAATTTAAAGGTTCTATTTTTCTTAAGGTATCTTAAAAAACCATTCATAAACATTTGAGTAGGAGATGGATTAAGTACTTACCACTTTTGAATCATGTTTTTTTCTCGAGTAAATAAGAAACTATTGATAGTTAATTATCATACAATCCATCCATATACATATCATGTAGTATGTCCACAAATGAATAGTGCGAGAGCAAGATATTCAAAATTCTTGTGATTAAATCGCCTCATGAAGACGCATGATATAGTAAGAAAGGGAGGGAAGCGTATGCAAGGAAAAAAAAGAAGAAAGGGGAAAATGAAAAAAGGGAGGGGAGAAAGGGGAAAATGAAAAAAGGGAGGGGAAGTGTATGTACCCACGTACGTAGGTGCGCACCTATGCCGTGGGAGGAGAGGTGGGACCTCATAGTATTTAGTGTTTTCTAAGATCAATTTAGTCTAACGGTTTATAATATTGGATGTACCAATTTAAGTGAAAATCAAGTAATATATACTTTGCTTTTTTTTCATACAATTTCTAATATTTTCTCGAATTTATTAGAGCACCACGTGACAGCTCGAGAGCATTTTAAGAAATTTTATAGGACTTAACACATGTAATTAGAATATTAACCATGTAATATATATGTATGGGGTATATGGTAATATTTGTTCCAGCTTCGTCGATGTTTATATACATGTAGAGAGAAGCCATTAGATGTCTAATTATAGCAATTGATTTTGACACCTATTTACCGTTGTTCATAGTAGCTCTTACATATTCATCTTATGACTATGATTATCCGTTGATCCCCAATTTACTGTTCACGATGACTCGCATGAAAAAAATGTACTACTTAGGGTTTAGGACAACTGAAATTGATGAATTATCTGATTTATGTGATAGCTATTTGAGGGTATAAACGAATGAATTGACTTCTAAAAAGTTAAAATGTTGTTTAAAAAAAGACACCATTTAGAAACTTGGAAAACATGCAAATGAAATTCAAACTATGGAATCGGGAAAAAAAAAGAGGGTTTTAAACTCCCTTGTCTTAGAAGAGTTCCATTGATATTCGTTAATATTGTGCTCACATTTATAATATAATGATTTCTTTCAACTGTACGAACAAATAGTACAAAATCCAAATACAACATAACACAATACATTATAATTATTCTGTAATCAACTCTCGGTTCAGCTTAAACGGAGCTAAGTGTTCCAAAAACACAACCCACAGTGCTTAATTCTTCTCTCGCTGCATCACACCTCTAATTTTCTTTTCATGTTATTAACAAAATTTATCATCTCCATATATGATTTGACATGTAGCAAAGCGGTAGCGCTGCGGCGGTCGTGATCACCTTATGCCTCAAACACGACGCTTTGTCACGCGTGCAAAAGGCAAATGTGCATACATGCATTGTGCAGCGGGCCAAAAGGGAACTTTGGATGCTTTATTTATTAGCAAATAATAGATCTGATGATTTAAATAATGTCCACTGGTTTTAGTGTAAGTGTAAATTAGTTGATATAGATTTTAAATTGTTAATTTAATGGGTACACAATATAATGTCATAGACTGTATTTTGAAACAATGCATTATTTGAGAATGATAGTCCACTGTAATAAAAAATAGATCCAATGATTTAAATAATGGGTTCATCGGTTTAAGTGCACGTATAAATTAGTTAATATAGATCTTAAATTATTTATTTGATAGGTACACAATATAATTGTGTAAACTTTATTTTAAAATAGTGTATTATTTGAAAATAATAGTACAAATAATGAGTATGACGGTTTAATTAAGTGGAAATTATCTTACTCCCTCCGGTTTCATTCTAATTGAAGTTTTGGATAATAACACGGTCTACAAAATATATCTTTGACCTTATTTTTCTATTATAATATATACGATAAATAAATATATGTTTCTATTATAATGTATAAGATAAATAAATATATGTTTACTTTTATTATAGTGCTTTGAGAGACAAATCTATATATGTTGTTCTAGTTCCTTTAAACTAAATATTTTTAAAGTTATTGATAGTTAAAGTTATAAAAGTTTGATCTCAACCTTGTCCAAAAGGTCAATTATTATAGAACCGGAGGGAGTACATTATTAATTTAATAGGTAACATATAATGGTGTAAATTTTATTTTCAATAACTGTAGAGCTAATTTAGTTACATGTGAGTTGTTTGATGGTAGATTCTTTGTTAGTAAAATTATGATTATTTAAAAAATATATATCCATTATATAAATGGAAAAGGAAGAAAAAAAAGAAGGGATGGAATGTACGTACATATAACTACACATGTGCGGAGAAGAGGAGAGGTGGGACCCATAGTATTTGGTTTGTTTATTCTTAGAATTTCTATGATTTTCTCTAATTTATTAGAGCGTCACATGACGGCTTGAGAGCATTTGTAGGAAGTTTAAATGGACTTTTAGTATACCTACACATGCCCGGGAGAAGAGGAGAGGTGGGACCCCATAGTATTTGGTTTGCTTATTCTTAGAATTTTTAGGATTTTCTCTAATTTATTAGAGTATCACGTGGCGGCTTGAGAGCATTTGTAGAAAATTTAATGAACTTTTAGTATATAATAGATAGATAGATATATTTTATTTTTTAAAAATATATAGGAAATCCTGTCGATTTTCTTTCCAATGATGGTATTACGTACATATGTTTCTTTGACTTTATTTTCTTCTGTATATTGTATAAGTACATGTATATGGTTTTTTTTTTCTTGCGGCACAGTAGGCCAGCTTTATTTTTTTTTCCTTTGAATCGTACGTAGTACAAACAGTTATATATTTCTTGTGTGGGAGGAAGGTATTATTTTTTTAATAACAGATCTAATCTAATGGTCAAAAATATAGGGGCCACCAATTTAAGTGAAAATCGACGGTGAGATTAGATAGTGCCACGTGGCGGTCTAGGAGTGTTTGTAGGAGTGCCACATGGCGGCTTGAGAGCGTTTGTAGGAAGTTTAATGAACTTTTAGTATATAACTAGGAAGGTAGTCCGCGCATTCGCACGGGCATGTATCATAGGCTGCATTTGATATACCTGTAAGTAATAGGCTGATTGTGTTAAAATGTCGTATTTGTTATATAGCAAACTATATATAGGCATATGGATCTTATATCGTTGGTTTGGTTATAAACAGATCAATAGTTAAGATTAGAAATCAGACGTGAAACTTATAATTAAAGATTATTTATCTTTTAGTTAAATAGGAACGTGAGTGGAATGAAAAGCGTAGAGCTTGAGACAGAGAGGGGAAGGAGTGGGTGTGTAGTGATGGGCGCATATGGAGCGGATTTTTTTTTTGTATTTTTCTAAGTAATTTAAGTGAAAGCAAATTATCATATGTTAATTTCCTACGATTTGCAAGTTTTTTTTTCAAGATGTGACATGTCACTGATTTGATAGATTTTTTTTTCTAAAAGTAGATTTGATAGTTGAAAATAATATTAATAGGTCATCGATCTAAGCAAAAACTGTTGGGTAGATGTTTTATTTTTTCTTTGAATTTATAAGTTTTACTAATTTTTAAAATGTGATACTTGGTAGTTTAACATGGCTCTAAAAGGTCATACATGGTGACTTTGTATTTTTCTAATTTTTATTATGTACAATGATTAAGATGACATAATACATGTTGTCACTTTTTTAATGTTTCAGTGTTGTTTGCTTGTTGGTCTATGTTCAAATTACATATTTTAAATTTTACATAGTAAAATATGAGCAATAAAATCAACAGTGTAAATAAATTAAAAATCGGATGTTATCTGGATTGTCATGTAAAGAATAGATGGCAGTTCAAATAACATATTTTATTTTATAGTAAAATATTGGTAATATTGATTTAAATTATTTAGCTGTCTAATTATGAAACAACCGTTCAAATAAACTAAATAAAAACAGATATACTACCTTTATTTCATATTATAAGTCATTTGTCATTTTGACTTTTTCTTGTCATTTTTTTACGTTTGACCAAGTTTATAGAAAAATATAGTAAAATTTTACAAAAAAAAACATATTATGGATATATATTGAATGTTATATCTAACAAATTAATTTTGTGTGATAGATGTTGTTAAATTTTTTATATGTATTTGGTCAAACCTAAAGAATTTTAATTAAGAAAAAAGTTAAAAGGAATTATAATATGAAATAGAGGGAGTAACTTTTTAGAATTATGATTATTTTGCTATGTAACTATTATCTTTTTTCTAAATTGTTAGTTAAAAATAGATTTGTTATTTATAAAAGCATGCATCTAATCATTAATATTTTATATATTTAGGCATGGGACACGCAATCAAGAGTCCACAGCCATTCTCGTGAGATAGAAGTGTAGAAATTAATTATTAAGTAATAAAAGAAAAATCTTAACTACCATACATAAAAAAAAGGAAAGAGATGAGGAGAAGGAGATGAGAACTTACGTAAGGTTGTAATTGAGGAAGGATATTTTTTTATGAGATAAATCTAATTGGCCCATCAGTTTAAATTATATATTTTTTCTAATTTATTAGAGTGCCACGTGGCGGCTTAGGAGCGTTTATAGAAATCTCACGTGGCAACTTAAGAGCGTTTGTAGGAAGTCTAATGGATTTTTAGTATATAATAGATAGATATATTTAATGCTGAATTTAATGAAACTAATTCTGTATTATAGATGTTGATTTTTTTTATAAATTTAGTCAAATCTAAAAAACTTTGACTGAGAAAATAGTTAAACGATTTATATAATATAAAACAAAGGAAGTATGTGAGAAATAGATGAATTATGTATTAATAATATAGTATATATCTATTAACTAACTAGTACTATTGTGTAAGTAGGTTGTAAATGATGTTTTAATTTTTAGAACTAGTAGCTGATTATAGGTTGTGTTTAGTTCACGCTGAAATTGAAAGTTTGGTTGAAATTAAAACGATGTGACGGAAAAGTTTGAAGTTTACGTGTGTGTAGAAAAGTTTTGATGTGATGAAAAAGTTAGAAGTTTGAAAAAAAAATTGGATCTAAACACGGTCTATATTACGCTTGCTATAAGCTGTCACGCTCACGGAGCGCAGAGGTCCACAGTCCACACGATCGCCAAATGCACGCAGGAAAAAACGCAATCTTTTTTCTTTTCTTGGCGACATATGCTTAGCGAATTTGACTTGGAGCGCCGGAGAACTCGCTATAAAAAATAACGGTGGGCTTGCGTAAGCTGCGACACAGCGAGACTCCAGCGAGGCGCCGAGGCGGAGGCGTGCGTGTCGCCCACAAAATTTTTCCGCACGCTTCTCCAGAAAATTTTCGGCCTCTTCTTGTCTTCTCCTCTCCCCGTAATCTCAGGTCAGAATAATTCAGATTTCACCTCGCGCGAATACGTGTGTGTATGGATGATATCAAGGAGACAAGGAGAGAGAGGGAGAGTAGCTGAGTAGGCTAGTTTCTTCTCGTCGGCGAAGGCATCGTTCGGATTTCACGGCGAGGTCGCCATGGGATGCGCGCCGTCGAAGCAGTTCAAGCGGCCGCCGGGGTACGAGGAGCCGGCCGTCCTCGCCGCCCAAACCACCTGTGAGCACCTCTTCACCTATGCGTTTTTTTTTTCAAGATAATGGAAGCTTTATTGCACTCGTTAAATACTTTAATTACATCACCGATGCATATGCAACACCATTGATAGTTAAGCAGTTATTGGTACAAGTTACAACGGCTGTGTGTTTGTTTTGCCTCTGCATTGTGGATGATTTTGCAGTGTTCTTGCAGTTACGGTGAACGAGGTGGAGGCGCTGCGCGAGCTGTACAACAAGATGAGCTATTCCATCATCAAGGACGGCCTCATCCACAAGGTGATTTAAGCAGAGTTGATTAGATAGCTGCCTCCAATGGCGTTTCTGGGATGCCAATCTTCTTGATGATGTACTACCATTGTACCTTCTGAATGCGCTGATCATGGTGTGTTTTTTGTTGAGCAGGAGGAGTTTCAGCTTGCCTTGTTCAGGAACAGCAGGAAGGCGAATCTCTTCGCAGACAGGGTTTGTTCTTGTTGAGTCCTGATTCTGTCAGCAGGCAGGAGATGGCCAACCAAATGGTCATCTTGTTTGATTCTTCTCTGAACAAAGAATGATCATTCTGTTGCATGTTTTTCATGGCAGGTGTTTGATTTGTTTGATCTGAAGAGAAATGGGGTGATCGAATTTGGGGAGTTTGTACGGTCGCTCAGTGTGTTCCACCCAAAAGCGCCTAAATCAGAGAAGACTGCGTGTATGGCCCTGCCTCCTGTGCATTCATCTTCTTATTATTTTCAGAAATAGGCGTATTCAGTTTATCTTTCTCCTCATCTTGGCAGTTGCATTCAAGCTCTATGATCTAAGAGGGACAGGATATATTGAGAAAGAAGAGGTGAATCTGAATCACTCTCTTTCACGGCAATTTGTACTTTTCATTATTAACCCTGAACTTCAATTAACAGGTTGATTTTGTTTCCCTTTCAAGAAATTAACAGATTGTGTTTGCTTACTGAAACAGCTCAGGGAGATGGTCTTGGCACTTCTAGATGAATCAGACCTACATCTTTCCGAATGTGCTGTCGAGGCAATTGTCGATAATGTACTCTAGTTAACAAAGATCCTTCTAAGCATTTACTCTCTCAAATATAATTTTCAGATGATTTTTCTGACTCGATCCTCATGCTGCTCCTTTTTGTCTTGCAGACATTCAGTCAAGCAGACTCAAATGGAGATGGCAGGATAGACCCTGAGGAATGGGAAGAATTTGTTAAGGCGAACCCGGCATCACTAAGGAACATGTCACTTCCCTATTTGCAGTGAGTAGTGAAAATACTGAATTCTCACTAGAAACATTAGAACTAGAAGTGTACTTTTTTCCCAATCTCAATTTTGTGTTATTGATTATTTTCAGGGACATTACCATGGCGTTCCCGAGCTTTGTAATGCATTCAGAAGCCCATGACTGAAAATACAGATCCCATTGGAACGTATTACAAGCAACCAAAAGTTCTCCATTGTTGCTGAAGCTCGAGGCAGCTCAATTTGTTGGATGCGCCGGAGTTCAGAAGCAGGCTGCAACTGAAATGCGTTGACCGTCATCGCATGAGTGAATGACGCCATGAACAACAGAATGGCATCTGATAATAAGTATCAGAGTGGCTTTTCTTCTGCTTATGCGAGGGATACAGAGGGCCCAGCAGCAAGATTGTTCAACGAAGCAACACAAGCAAAATTAAGCACTCTGACCTGCTGAAATGCCTTCTTTTTTTCCCGTCTTGTATGTATAGTTGTGAGTCAGAAGTGACACTGGTGACCATTGACCTATAGTTGAAGAGATGCAGGAGTGTTCATTTTTCTTCTTGAAAGTGATTTTGATGGCCCAAAGCGGCCTAGCAGAATCAAAACGTGTCCTTGTAAAGTGTTTGTCGGGTGAGAAATCTGCTCCCACCATACGCACAACGACGGGCGGAAAATACTCAGAAAAATAGATCGACCAATCTCATAGCAAAGCAAACAGTACAATGTTTTTTTTTCAGAACACGAGTAGTACAATGTTTACAAGCCTATTTGGAACACAGAAAATCTCGTAAAATTCTGCAGAAACCTTCACCTTCCCCATGAAACAATTCATTTTCCACACAAGCTATAAAGTAGTATATCCACATACTCTTTCCGTTGCACAGAAAACAAATCTAGTATCGGATGTAACATATTCTAGTACTACGAATCTGAACATAGATTTGTAGTATTAGAATGTGTTACATCCAATCCTAGATTGATTTTTGAAGGGACAGAGGGAGTACGTACCAAACAGCCTCTAGTAGTTATAATTCCCTCTTCATTATTCCTAGTGCCAATATAGATCGCCGTGAAAATTCAAACGTAGCTTGATCGACTAACGCGTCAGCCTTAGATTACCGTGGCATGTATACATATGGAGCTATTCTCTTCGTTTTAAAATAAATCAACCTAAAATAAAATGAGACGTTACCTAGTATAACAATTTTGAACTTGTGCCGTTTCAACTTATTTTAGGTTGGTTTATTTCCAAACACAGAGAGAAGCCGGCAAGAGGGTGCAGTAAAAACGATGGTTGCCTGGTTGGTCTCGGTAACAATGCCAATGCATCGCTGAATCTGCAATTTCCCCGCGTGAGCGCGATAATATTACGGTGGCACACGACGCGCGGTTGGCTTGGCTTGGCCCCCGCCATTTTGAGATGGGAACGGATCGAGATCTAGGCGGAGGAGACGATGGCTGGTGCAGCAGGTTGGGGGGGCAGGGGCCACAGCTGCGCGAACTTCACCTTGGAGATGCTCTGCAACACCTCCAATGGCGTCACGTCCCCCGTCACCACCACCTTCTTCTTCTCCAAATCCACCTCGAACCACGTCACGCCTGCAACCCAACAAAAACGCCACAAGTTCAACACACCCGCATATATATTATCTAAAAAAAAACACCAGCATATAAGTCCCTTCCTTCTAAAATACTCCCTCCGTTTTTATATTATATAAGTCATTTGACTTTTTCTTAATCAAACATCTTTAAGTTTGATTAAATTTATAGAAAAATATAGTAGTATTTTTAACACAAAACAAACGTGTTATAAAAATGTATTTAATGTTAGATTTAGTTATACTAATTTTATATTTTATATGTTGTTAAATTTTTTTATAAACTTGGTTAAGCTTAACAAAGTTCGACTAGGAAAAAAGTTTTTTTTTAACGAAAGTGACTGGGAAAAAAGTTAAATGTCTTATAATATAAAATAGAGGGAGTACATAACATAGTATTGTATAAAACACTATACTGATTCATAGTAGAATATGTCTCATCCAGTATTAGGCTGCTATATCTTGATACGGATGAAGTATTCTCTTTGCCAAACCACAGCATAGACTTGTTGAACAATTTTCATGTCACATTTCAAGTTTGAAATGGATATGCTAATGTTATAATTTTTTTTCTGGTTGTCGCGTGTGGATTCGAAGGATCAATTATGCACCACAGCACCAGGGGGAAGCACACATGTACCCAGCGCGAGCATGTGAAGAAGGAGAAGGCGAGCGTTTTGTCGGCCGGCGCCGACGCAGCGACACTTGCACTGAAACACTTGGACCCCCCCCCCCCCCCCCCCCCCCCCCCGGCGCGACGAGCAAGTTCGATCGAGCGACACGAGAAGCTTGCAAACATGCAAGTTCAGGGTTCAGGACACGCGATCATGCGACCAGAGGAGGGTGATTTGATCGGTGACGGTGACAAGAACACCGTGGTTTTTGATGAAATTGATGACAGCCTGCGAATTCATCAGCGTACAGTATGCAGGAGCAATAATAGAGCAAGCGAGTACTGTACTGCTAATGATCTATGGCGTCTCTGAATTCTGAATTGCCAAGATTGAGGATCACTGTGAACTGTTACTACTGCTGTGGCCATGATCACAGGATCATGGGTTGATGACAGGAAGATCCAAATGACAGTTGCGAGTAGATCCATCCAGATTGGGGAACAGAGGAAAGGTGAAAGGATTGTGTTCGCATTTTATGCTGCCATCCATGTTCGGAACATGATCCGTCCTGACTACTCCCTCCGTCTAAAAAAAAAAGGTAAACGGTGGGTTCCCGTGCCAACGTTTGACTGTCCGTCTTATATGAAATTTTTTTATAATTAGTATTTTCATTGTTGTTAGATGATAAAACATGATTAATACTTTATGCGTGATTTATCTTTTTAATTTTTTTCATAATTTTTTTAAATAAGACGGACGGTCAAACGTTGGATACGGTAACCAGGGTTTGTCTTTTTTTTAAGGAGGGAGGGAGTATTTTGCTGGTAGAGAGTATCAAGATCTGGAGTAGTACAAGGACAGTGAAGCACAGATGCATAAAAGCAGCCGAGTTAATGTTCACCGTACCATGCGTCTGTGGCCTTGGTCTGTACGGTGTTTTTCGGTTCATCGGTTGTACTACAGACTACAGTACAGCCAAGAAAATGCCCAGGCCATTTACCTAGCAAGCGACTGGAGAAGATGAATTACAGTCTAAACTACTCTTAGGGGGTGTTTAGATGGAGCTAAAACTTTTTAGTCCATATCACATCGAATGTTTGGACGCTAATTTAGAGTATTAAATATAGACTAATAAAAAAACTAATTTTATAAATGAGAGCTAATCTGCGAGACGAATTTTTTAAGCCTAATTAATCCATAATTATGAAAAGTTTACTGTAGCATCACATTGTCAAATCACGGCGTAATTAGACTCAAAAGATTCGTCTCACGAATTAGTCCAAGGTTATGGAATGGGTTTTGTAATTAGTGTATGTTTAATACTCTAAATTAGTGTCCAAACATCCGATGTAAACAAGTCCCTGTTTCCCAAACAGGCCCTTACATGGCAAGCTCTGGAAACTGAACTGATCTTTGCAGAGTGTTGGAGAGGGGCAAAAGCAAAAAAAAGAAGAAAGAACAAAGAAGGGCACTTTGTCCGTGACTGAAAAAGGGTCGCAAAGTACAGTGTATCTTAGGAAAGTTCATGAGGTGAGTGCAAATGTGGAGTTCAGCTTGGTCTGGAAAATAAAGGTATTACCTGGCCTGAACCATTTTGGAGGGGATTTATGTTTTGGATTCTCTAACGTTAGTTGAAATGATCGAGCATTTGGATAAAACCGGTTAACGTATATGTTCGATGAACCGATGAAGGTAGGGAGAGCAGACTCTCAAGACGATAGCAGAAGAGTTAACATTCTCTACCTATCAAACAGTCTGAAAACTGTCCGGAAGAAATAAACTGTTTTTCTGAACTGAGAAGTTCGTCATAGAAAAAGCTAAAAGATGATGATGTTTTGTTACCTTCCATCCTTGAGATGTGCTTCTGAACTTTCTTAGCACACCCATTGCAGTGCATGGACACCTTGAGCTCCACAGTCTGCATCAAAACACAACCAAAAAGACAGAGAATGCACATCAACCAATGGCACAGGCACACAATGACACAAGCACGTTGATCAATTGCACTTGGATATCTGATGGAAGACGAAGACGAAGAACATTTTGCATACCTTTGGTTCTAGATGGAACCCGAGCGTCCTCGTGCCATCAACAAGATCGCGAAGCCTGATCACCTGGTCGACCTGGCTACTACTGCTCACCAGGGACTTCCTCTCCATGGCCGCCTCCTCGTCGCCGTCTTCCTCCGACGCGCGCAAGCAGAGGCAGCCGCTGCTTCTCGCGCAACACATGGAGAAGGAGAAGCAGTCCAGCACCTTGCCAATGCGTAGCCTCCTCCTCCTCATTGCCCTCATCATCCACTGCCTCTCCCACACACACACACAACCAGTGACAGAGACAATCTCTCTATTTATCTATGACCTGACCTTATCTCTGTGATCGAATTGAAGTTGCTATGAACAACAAGCACAGGGATGTTTAAAATGGCAGCTGACATTCCCTTCTTCTTTATCACCAAGATTGGATGAGATCTAGCAAGTTGTGCCCATGATAAATGATGGTGATGGTACCGTTGCTATTTGGCTGTGCTATTGCAAGGGAATATCCATGAGAGTTTGTACAAGAGCTAGCTAGTACTGGACTACTACTAGTAGTAGACTTACCAGGTTAAGGTTAGTACTATCAGTACTAGGGTGAGCAAGATGAGGGCCACAGAGTACAGAGGCAAATTTGTTCGTCAGTGCGCTCCTCTTGCTCAAATACGTTTGAAAAGTTACAACCAAAGGACAGGTAGGTATTTTTGTCCAATGTCCAATGATAAGAGATAGTACTCCCTCCATACACAAATGTAAGTAAAATTCTGAGCTTTTTTAAGAGGGATTAAGGATGAAGAGAAAAAAAAAAGACTGTGATGAATCTTATTAAATGAGAGGTTGTTGGGGGTAGGATGAGGTGAAAATTAAGGCCCGGTTTAGATGGCAAAAAAGTTTATTTTGGGGTGTCACATCGTATATACGTACATACATTTGAAGTATTAAACATTGTCTAACAATAAAATAAATTATAGATTCTGTCAGGAAACTGCGAGATGAATTTATTAAGCCTAATTAATCCGTCATTAGCAAATGTTTACTGTAGCATCACATTGTCAAATCATGACGCAATTAGGCTTAAAAGATTCGTCTCGTAATTTACACGCAAACTGTGTAATTGGTTTTTTTTTCATATTTAATACTCCATGCATGTATCCAAATATTCGATGTGATGGGTGAAAAGTTTTTATTTTGGAAATTAATAAGGGCCTAAACCATAAACGGTTGGGTTGGGAAAGTAATACTACTGTAGAAATGCTTATATTTATGGATATATTCAAATGACAGAAATGCTTATATTTTTTTTATGGATGGAGTAGATGTTTTTCTTGCTAAGGTCGAGTTTAGTTCCAAACTTTTTCTTCGAACTTCTAACTTTTCCATCACATCAAAACTTTTCTACACACACAAACTTTCAACTTTTCCGTCACATCGTTCCAATTACAACCAAACTTTATTTTGGTGTGAACTAAACACACCCTAAAGAGTTGTTGCAAACAACACTATGGTTGTATTTAGTTCCACGTCAAAATTGGAAGTTTGGAAAATTGGAACGATGTGACGGAAAAGTTGAAAGTTTGTGTGTGTAGGAAAATTCGATGTGATAGAAAAGTTGAAAGTTTGAAGAAAAAAAGTTTGGAATCTAAACAGGCCTATATAGCATGCCGTGCTGGATGCTGACAAGTTTTGGCTTGATAGGTGGGAGGAGACAAGCAGCTGGGCTCTCCATGTGACAATGTGCAACCTTGGCAAACATGCACTAGTGGCCACTGATCAGTGATGTGCTACTGATACTGGAATCGTGTAGTTGTTCCATCATAGGAGAGAAGCTAAACTGGAAGATGCAATGGAGGACAATATGTTGTGAAAAAAAATAGAAAGGTCGAATCATTGGTGCCAATTGCCAAAGAGTAACCAATCATGCTGCCAATAGACCATTGGCCATTTCTTTTAATATATTGCAATTGTCCTACCTTGGCATGGCATGGACATAAAAATTCAGGAAGCAGAGAAGAAGAGGCGTATATGCAGGCATCAGATTATGAGTGACAGATCGCCGCGTATGGTTCTGCCATTTTCTTGCCATGCCCATGCGTTTGTGGATCAGAAAGATCAGAAAAGAGAAGCTTCAGGCATATGCATGGGTGACCAATGGACCAGCGCAATTGCAGAAGAATCGTTGGGATAGTGCAACTGTGCAAGGTGACAACGGCACGCAAACCAATAAGGGATTGTGCGTACGGCATGGTACTGCTCCTGCGTACTAAATGCAAGATAATGATAGAAGTAATTCCTTTCGGAAGAGGAAGTATTAGTATTATTGAACTGCACAAGATAAAGTAGTAGTAAAACTACGGCTGTGTTTAGTTACACGTCAAAATTAGAAGTTTGAAGAAATTAGAACGATGTGATGGAAAGGTTGTTTATTTATGTACCTATGAAAGTTCGATGTGACGGAAAAGTTGAAAGTTTGAAAAAAAAGTTAGAATTGTACAGCCATGTCAGGGACAAGAAATCAGGTCGTGCTTAGATTTAAACTTTTCTCTTCAAACTTCTAACTTTTCCGTCACATCAAATGTTTCGACACATGCATAGAGCATTAAATGTGGACGAAAAAAACTAATTGCACAGTTTGCATGTAAATCGTGAGACGAATCTTTTGAGCCTAATTATGCCATGATTTTATAATGTTGTGCTACAGTAAACATTTGCTAATTATGGATTAATTAGCCTTAATATATTCGTCTCACAGTTTATAGGCGGAATCTATAATTTATTTTGTTATTAGTCTACGTTTAATGCTTCAAATATGTGTCCGTCTACTTAAAAAAAATTAGCACACGAAATAAACACAGCCTCAGACGTCTGATGAATTTGTAATGCTTGCATTTGCTTGTTTGGGGGCATGCGCATCGCGCAACAAAGGCCAAAATTAAAACTATTGGTATAGCTACCATTTTTTTTTTTTTGAAACGGCATAGCTACCATTTTTATGTGTTAGAGGTGAAATTCTTTTTATTGCTGTAGCATACAAGTTAAAAGGGTCCTTTTATTCTCTTGCGTAATAAGCTTGATGATTTCTTGAATACCCGGCACTAGTTTTATTGGAAGAGAACGTGATCCGACCAGATGCATTTGTGATGCCCTGACCACCTAAACTTATAGGCCAAAAGACAAGGTAATCATGTCTGGAAAGCGGGGGGTCAACATGGATAGCCAATGACCAAAATAAATAAATATTTTTTTATAAGACGTGCATGTACAACATTCACATAAGTTTCTCACTTTTACATCTTTCTACGTAGTAGTTGTTAATATCATACTCCACTATAAAGGGAAACCAGTGGTAAAATTGTAGTAATTCAGAAGACCTGGTGCTTACACAGTTACAAGTAGTATGAACTGAACAGAAAGAACTCTGTGTAACACTAACACGTACCGAACTAGTATATCGCGACAATATCTTCAGCAAAGGGAACACATCACATAGCAGATCTTCAAAATGTCATAATGGATTAACCGACAGTGATCAAGTCAGCTGAGCAACACAAGCAAACCCAACACCACCTTGTATTCCCCCTCTTTCACCAAGAAAAGGAGCTTACAATAACAGAGACCTCACGTATTCTCCATCGCGCATTATTCATATATGCATGCCAATGTGAAGATGATCAATAGCAACATGGACGGTGTACCATGTAAATCTCACCTGACAGGGTAACAGGGTTCAGAACGTCCATCAAATAGTAAGGATTCAAATGGCGTCAATTGTCGAAAATCATACCTAATTACACAATAGCAACTGCCCATCAGAATAATCACTGCAAATGACTATAGTAAGGATATAAACACCTTCAACTGTCAAACCTGAAAAGGAGCAGCACCAACTTTGTCAAATCAAAGCATATCCTACGATTCTAAAATGCTCATGGGCACATGTAGGAGCACAATATACATGACAACTGCCTATCCAAGGTTGAGGTACAAGAGCAATACAAACATCTAGCCATTTAAAGTGTCTTGCTGAAATATCTTTTCTCGTGGAAAAATGGCCAGTCACTCATCAACCAAATGCAGTTAGAAGAGAGGAGACATGTATTCGTTTATGAGTTGTGACGAAGGAAATGGAGAAAAGGACAGATTCAGGGTATACCACAATTTGGACTTAGCATGCCAAATTAAGAAACGGACACACTATACTTCCAAAAGCAATTGCAAGTTGTTAAGCTAGTTTTAGCTACGATTCAATTACCTCCTTTAATTAGAAAATATCAATCTCATATTTATTCACTAAAATACTAGATATCTATGGAAACACTGCAGAAATTCTTAGTAGCTCACTAAGTGATAATAAACTTGGATAATCAATAGAATAAGACTCTAAACTAGCTTCAGAAGCCTTAACAAATGAAAACATGTTCCATACTTGGTTGCCACTGTGAATCTACCATAAAAGAATTATGAAGTGAATGCCAGAAAATAAATTTCCTTATTATACATAGTAAGTGAAAGATATATATGAATAGAAAGACAACAGACATCTAATGTCTACTGCTAAAGGATTTTCCTTATGTTACCCTCAAGGGATCAAGGTTTGGGTGAAAGGGCAAGACCACAGAACAACACCAGTCTAACACAAAGAAAGAACAACAGAAGTCATGCGTACCTGGCATTCATTCTGGATACAGCCCAAAGTGCTACAGATCAGACACTGAAGTGTTGCAAGGACCCAGAAAGGCCTTGAGATAGAAGTCTTGCACAGACCCAAATCTAACAGATGAAGTCCTCATTAACACCATCGTCACTATGTTCATTTGTCAAAGTTCATTTCCGAATATCTGTAACAAGACACAACATGGTATTAACACATAGTATTAGAACAGAAAGCATACAGCAAACAGAACACATAAACTTTAACATACCTCCGAGGTTTATGTTGGCGTTGACTAAGTTCATCATTTAAAGCCTCTGCAAAAGAGGAAAAGGCCTCGGTACATTTATGTGGCAAAAATAGGAGAAGATACCCCAAAATAAATACCAATTGAGAAGACAAAA
The DNA here is from genome assembly GCF_000147395.1 of Oryza glaberrima. Lineage (NCBI taxonomy): Eukaryota > Viridiplantae > Streptophyta > Magnoliopsida > Poales > Poaceae > Oryza > Oryza glaberrima. Next base: position 23,280,231 of record NC_068330.1, read on the forward strand.
TAAATGGAAAGGGATGGAAGATGCCTTTACCAGTTATTTCTTGTGACTTCAACTGAGAAGAGGCACTGGGTTCTCTGTAAAAGAAACAGAAAGAATCATTACTATCGAAAGCACTAGGATGATTGAAGCACTAGGATCCTTTGTATTCTCATTAACATTTTTCTGTTTGTGCATGTTGTGTTGGTGGTTAGTGATGAAGGCTGGGACAGAAATCAATGACGATCATTTGTTCAATTAGACTATGTATAATAGGAAAATGCTAGGTGCATGCATAATGATTGTATCCCCATGCCATTCAAATTGCCCCCTTGCAGTTGCACAAGACAACAAAACAGAAAAATCGCAGCAAAACAATTATTATTCAACCTAAATAAAGTAATCATCAACCTCTCCAGATCAGGAGAGTAGTGTTACTCCAATTATCTACCAAAACCTATTCTGATGATACGGCTGATCAACCAGTACGGCAGTACCCACAGGAAGACAGCTAAAGCAAGCACATTGGTAGAGGGAAATCATAGAATATAAGTCCTCAGATTAGGGCTATGTAAGGGCATTAACTACTACTCCCTCCGGGCTGATAATACTTGTCGTTTTAGACAAGGGTGAGATCAAACTTTAGAATATTTGATTATGAATCATTTTTAAAATATTTGTCTTTCAAATATGGTGACTACATGTATAGATTAGTCTTAAAAAGTACTTTAATAAAATCATTTATTTTTTCACACTTTTATACATATTATAATGGAAAATAATGGTTAAAGTTTTTTTTTGGAGACCGTGCCCTTGTCCAAAATGACAAGTATTATCAACCCGGAGGGAGTAGTTCATAGCATATTATTTATTGTCGTCAACATGTTGGTAATAGGTGATCATACCTCAGAACCAGAATTTAACAAAAGGATGAATCATCATCAAATTAACATTATCTCAATTCTCAACAGTATATATGCCTTGTGTGCGAAATCCAAATTCTTGCAACATGAATCATATTAGAGTATTAGACTAACATACCTCAAAGAAACTGATGAAGATGCATGTTCAGAAGTTCGGGGATAATAGCTGCCATCTACAGTAATATAAGGTGAACCATACGTTGCTCCCAAAGCTCCAGAAGCACCAGCCAATATCGGTAGCCTAGTTTCATTCAGATACAACCCACAAAAAAATTAGGCCTGAGCAAACAGCAGTGTGCTAACATCTAAATGAAGTACAATGTGATAACCACATCATACCAATTGGAGGTAGAGAAAAATAAAGCAAACAACTATTCTAAGAGTTCAAAGAGTCATTACCAAGTCATTTCAGAATTGCTCAGACCAAGTTGTTGTTGAGACACAAATCCTGGTAGAGCCATGCCAATTGAGGGAACGCCAGTCCCACCTGGATGCTGGCCTCCAAACTGCATAACTGTATGGGGAAAAAAAAAAGCTAAAGGCATATTGCAGAATGGTTTTGGAAACAAAAACTTGGTTCAGTGCACTCCAATGGGGTGGCAGTCTACTGAAAATAACACTACTTTTCAGAAATCAAACCAGAAGTTCAAAGTAGATTATAAATCCACTAACATCACTGTAAACATTTTCACTCAAGGCACATAGCATGCACCCTCTAATCAATGGAGGAATAAGCCTTTAGAAATTGGATTATTTCTTTTCCCCTCACCCATGTAATCGTTTACTCATTTAACACTCTGGTTACTATATTGCCGTGTGAATAGTAAAAATACGAACCTGGAAATAGTGCAGGGGTTCCATGGAAATTTTGGTCACCAAGTGATCCTGTAGTCCCAAGAACTTGAGCTCCACCATACATAAAAGAAGCATGTTCTTCTCCCTGGTCACTATGTTGTCCCTTTGCCATCAATCTAGTATTAGATTTGTTGGAACCATGAGGTGAAGAAATTTCAGTGCCTTCAGTCAAAATTGTTGATGTAGATTGCATGGAAGATGGCAATTTATCACTGCTAGCAAATTGCGCAGCAAACATCTGACCAGGCATCTTTGGTGTGGATTGATTAAATGATTGAACCAACCTTTGTTGGACAATTGGGTGTGGGGACTTAGCCGAATTTCCAGAGACCTGATTAGTAGCTATAGGAAATTGACTAGTTGATGATGATGTAGATGAATGAAATGAAGGATGATCCATGCCCTTTATAGGAACTTCAGCATGCAACTTGCCATGCCCAGCAGACGGTACAAAGGCTTTCCCTCTTAAGAGAGGGCCATACTGTGGGGTTGGAGAGACATGCTCCATACCAATGGGGGATGAGAAGTGTCTAGTAGTGGTACTGGGTTGTCCATCCCCCCTCTGACTCACTGGGAGTTCCTGATGAGATGGCCTAGAAGGGTAAAAGGGAGGTGAAGCTGAATTCAAATTTGATGCAAAGCTCTGCTTCATCGGAAATCCTCGTTCTGGTTGAGAATTTGAAGCTTGATGTTGGTGTTTTCCCAAGTTTGCATTTGAAGAAGTGTTTTCAAGATTTTGTGATCTGAAGTATGAGCAACAAAAACAAAAAGTACCACAATAAGTTCTATATTAACAAAACAAAGACACAGATAGCACATAAGAAGAAACCTTCCACTCACTTATTATTATGCTCTGAAGATATCTCAGCGGTACTCCTCCAACGTGGTTGGTAACGTTTAGAGCCTCTTCCTCGAACTACTCTCGGTGCACTCTTATTACTTTTGGCATTGCCATAAAGAGGGCGAGACTCTTTTCGAACAAAATCGAAATTGTTGGCATCGCCATCACGAGGATTAGGTGGTTTGATGGTTCTATTCTTGCCATTATCATTCAGAACCTGTTGAACCTTCTTGGTGTTATCATGGTAACTATGAGGTTCTTTCGGAACGTATATGTAGTTCTTAGCACCATCACGATAGTATGTCTGCGACCTGTTGCCTCTGAAATTATCACGGCTACCACCACGAACTTTACCAACAGGTGCACCACCACGTCCTCTAAATCGACCTCTGGGCCTTCTTCTTGTCTATAGTACAATCAATAAAAGAAGCATCTTGGTAAGAAAGATGAATCAATAGTTCAACACACAGAAAAAGACAATATGATACTCACGTAGTCATTATGGAAATCATGTAAATTCATTTCATCAAATCTGTCATGGACCCACGCTTGATCCTCTTTAGCATTCCACAGCCGTCTATCACCCACCATTCTCCTGAAATGACAACATGGGTAGCAGAAATTAAAATATAGATCATGGATGTCCAGAGAATGAAACAGAGTATCATATTGGATTCCTTAAAATTGAGATAAAGCATTCAACATAATCAAACTTGTCTAGCTTAGTTGGGTTCAGCATCCAGTTTGTACACTGGAACACTAGCACACCAGTCAAACAACTACTTTTAAAAGGGAAAAAAACAGTAAATACAACCTATTATTCAGTTCGTTGAGACAAATTTTCCAGTATTTGTTCAATACACTTCAATTCATTCTACCACACTATCAACAATTTTTACCACAAATCATAATTATTGTGTATAATTATAGAATGATGTACAGTATGGAATGGTCAATGGAGTGTTTACTGGTTTAGTATCTGATGGGCTTACTTCTCTTTTTTCTGTTTGTTGACATTGATCTAAGCAATGCCCAACTTGGTAAGATTCATGCTTCCCAAACTAGGGGAGCATGCAAAAGAAAAGGTAAAATTTTGGATTTGGTTCAATCCAAGCTATTTGCGATTGGCCCTCCTCAAAACAGATGATTTCAACTATGCTTGAATTCAACTGTGATGCATTCGTTCATCTGATGCACTAAAACTGATTAATCATTTCAGGTATGAGGTAACTAGCATTAAAACGTAGTATAAGATCCATAAGTTAAACTTAAGAAAATGATAAATCTAAAATTTTTTAGACATGACTACGTAAAAACGATCAACAACCTACATGATAATAGTGTATTTTTAGAAGATCTACAATATTATATTTTTTAAAAGTTCTTGCAAACTATATCTAACCTGAAAAGATCTTCTAGAGTACTTGTGGGTGTAGAGCTCGCCATTATACACAACTTTTCTTTTTAAAATAGTAAAGAGATAATGTATCATGGTATTGGCATAGCCATGCCATACCTTACCAGTCTCATCTATATTGTAGTAGTGTATCCTAGTAGACCATGTTTCAGATCATGTAGGTACTGTTCTAGTAGAAACACTTGAACAAGATCAGACTTCAAAGTTAAACGCTTCTACTTTTTAATAAGTGTGTCCAATTTGCATTAATACTAAATCAATTTCACATGAAACACCAGATTTAAAAACTTGTAGGCAAAGTTTCATTTTTGTTTCATGTTTGCGACTTGGCATATAACAATCAACTCTGTAAAGTAATGCCTGTGAATACATGACTTCGTGTTGTTATTTTAGCTCATGTTTTGCGTGCTTTACGAGTTATAGTTCAATGTTATAAACCCATGTATTATCATATGCTGGGGAATTACTCAATAAGCTACTCACAGACCTTGGTTATCCTGTAAAGGAAACTTAGGCAGGACATCATAACGAAGAGATGCAACAACGAGCAACCGTACCAAATCTAGAGAACCAAAATAGACCAATTGCGAAAATAAATACATTTAAGCCGTTTTATGACTTGTATCTATCAAATACTACACTACTACTGCACATATAAATATCAAACTTTAGCCTCTTCTAACAATTCCACAGGACTAGTTAGCATGACACACTCGTGTTATCAACTTAGATGAAATTAATTGAACTATTGAACACGCAATGCACTTAAGCAGTGGTTTCAGAGAACACTAATGGTTACCAAACTAGTGAAGGTTGAAACTAGGCTACCAAGTTCTCTAGATCATATCATCATACCCTAGATATATAAGGAAACAACAGCAAATCAAGCAGCAATTGAAGGTTGAAAGGCCGGAACCTTTGGCGCCCACGGCCACGGGCCTCCTGGAAGCGGTCGTCGTGCATGTAGAAGGCACCAGCCGTCGGGACGGCATAGGGCTCGCTCCCCTTCTTCCCCTCCTCTCCCTCCGCCGCTGCCGCCGACGCCTCACCTTCCGCTTCCCCCTTCATACCCATCCCCGCCTCCTCCCCCGCTGCGGCCACCGCCCCGGTGGCCACTCCGCCCGCAACGCCTCGCCCTTGCTCGAACTCCTCGTACAACTCCCCGTATTCCTCGTACCCTTCGTCATCTTCGTACGCGTCGTCGTCGTCGTACACCTCGGCGGCGCCTTGCCCGTCGGATTCCGCGTCGGATCCGGCCTTCGTAGGCGGAGAGGGCCTCGCCCCTTCCTCCTCCTCCTCCTCCTCCTCGTCGCTCGCCGCGTCCCGGCGCCGCACCGCCGGGAGGGGCGCGTCGTCGAGGTCGCTCTCGTACTCCTCCTCCTCCGTCTCCTCCGCCTTCTCCCTGTCGGCCATTGGCAGGAACCGGGAGGTCGCGGGACGAACCGCGCGAGAGAATTAGGGCTCCGGGGGGGGGGGGGGGGGGAAATCTGGTGGAATCGGGATTCTGGAAGCTTCGAGAGGCTTCTCGTGTTCTTCCGCTTGTTCTACGATATCCACGGTCTACGGGAGGGAGAGGACTGGAGGAGAGAAGTTGGATACGATTAAAAAAATATTTAAAACCATTAGATTGTCCAAATCCACGAGGTAAAGACATCCTTTTTGTGAGGCTGACAGGTATGGCCCACATACTGCGCGTGGGGGCCTAATGGCAATGTTCCCTTTTCGTAAAGAAAGGTGATTTTGCAAAAAGAGGCAGGTGATTTTGCTAAAGGCTAAAGAGGCTCTCTCTCTCTCTCTCTCTTTTGTACGATACTCCTTTTGTTGAAGATACGATTCCTAGGAATGCCCTTCTTTTGAAGAAATTGTTGGGGGTTTGAATTTGAATTCTTATCTATTTCGAATTTTCAAACTTTTTTACATAAAGTCTAGGCACCTCTTTATATGCTTGGGCCTTACTTAGGAGGCCCGCAATCCCAGTCCTTCTATATGGGGGACTTGACTGGATTGCAAACCAGCCCAAAAAAGAAGGTTTTATGTGCTTTGCCTCCTTCAAAGTTGAATGAATATTATAGTACTCTGTCAGTCCGAATTAGAATTTTAAAGTTAGACACGGTTATTAAGAAAGTAGATGAAATTAAATAGGAATGGGTTATAATTGGTTGAGAAGTGGAGGTAGGTAGAAAAAGTGAACGGTGAAGGGTTATGATTGATTGGGAAGAGAATGTTGGTGGAGAATTTGTTATTACTTTGGGACAAATCTTAAGTGCCTTAGGCGCTGTTTGGATCATTTAGCCCTAGACTAAAAATAGTCTCTGGACTAAAAACTTTGGTCCCCTACTGTTTAGATCCAAAGACTAGAAGGGACTAAAGGCACATGGACCGAGGGAGAGAGAAGAGAGAGGTTGTCACTTTAGTCCCTATAAGTACCTTCAAGAGGGCCTAATGTATTTTAGGCCCTGTTTGTTTCAGCTTAAGATTATTGTAATCTAGATTATTAAATCAGATTAATGTAAGCTGGATTATAATAAGCTGGCATAAAATAAGCTACAAGTTGTTTGTTTCTCTGGATTATTAGAGGCATCTAAGAGTAGTGGGTCTTTAGACACTCAATAATCTGGAAAAAGCTCCTCTAGAGAAGATTATTGGATTATAGTAATCTGGCTTATAAATTATAATAATTTAGCATAATAATCTACTTGTTTGTTTCAGCTTACTCCTAATAATCCAGATTATAATAATCCTAAGCTGAATCAAACAGGGCCTTAGTCCTCATATACACTTTTAGTTCCTTTTAGTTATCCCTGTTTGGATTATTAGGAACTAAAATGGAGGAACTAATGGATTACTCCCATAAACCAAACATTGCCTAAAAGTTGTTATATTTTGGGACGGAGGGAGTATAAAACAATAATTCCCTTGTAATTAGTATTATATAAAAAAGTAGTATTATTCATCAAAGAAAGTGTGGTTACTAATCTGCCAAGAAAAAGATATTCATGTCATCCGTATAGTGGGTGCTTCCTCTGTCAAAAAAAAAATCATATGACCCAAACGGGGCCATACTTTTGTGTAGAATTTGCAAAACTAGTTGCATGCTCTGTTCGTTCCTTTTTACTGCTTTTTAAGGATAAGTTGGCGCATACCTGTGATTTGTGAATTGTTAATATAACAATATAATTATTTTCTTGTGATAAACAATACATGTATTCTCATATAAACAATGGTGGTAATTTTGTTAACAGTGGACAACATGTAAAAAGAAGGCAGTTGTACGTTGCTTTCCTGAACCACATGAAAATAATTAGTAATATAGTACAAGGTCAAATTAGTTTTCTAGAACAAAATGTCGGTATCAGAGAAGAAAAACATCCCCATTTGCCAGCCATTACAGCTATTAACCAACCATTCCAGAACTAACTAATCATTTTCCTCGTATTGACCGTGCGTTTTTCCAATGTTGATTTCGCCTTCTAACAGCGGACGCGTACCGAACACGACGCCGCCTCCTCTTCTCTCGACTGAATTGGTCGTCAATTCCTCTACAATCTCTGAATCTGACGGCTTGTTCCCATTATTTTCCTTCAAAAATTTATATCTAGAAGAACCAAATCGTGTTTTTCTTATCAGGCAATCTCCAATTCTCTGAATTCCGAACCCGTTCGAGAGTGTCATGCGTGATGCATGCGTGCCCATTTGGAACAGAAATGTACCGATAATGCCCTCGGGAATGGATGTTCAGGCAATCAGACTTCAGAATTCTTTTCTTTATCAGACTTCAGAGCTCTGCTTTGGTTGTCTTCTTTATCTAGAAGGCTTTGATTGCTCCTCTTTTCAGTTTTTAATCTACTCAAAAGTAGCTCAACTAAGTGATCACTGGAGATTATGTCACTTTAACTAACTTTAGTTAGTGAGCTAACCACTTTATCCATTTTTGTGTAATAACTCTTGAATCATACTGTACTGAATGCTCATTTCATGGGTACCGGAACACTTGTCACATCATTAAGGTTGATGGTTAGCCCGAGCTAATCCTACCAAAATCAGCATACCCTTTTAAGAATAACAACAACAATTTTAACCACTGATCTGTCTGGAATTAAAATGACAGATAATTTTATAGCCTTATCGATTGGCATACGCTTATCAAAGAAAAAAAAATATAGATAAAACCTTTTTATATATGTTCTTAGAGATTTTTAAATTAATGCTTAAAAAAGTAAACTACGATCATCAGCTTCAAAATTAAGTTTTAGTAGAAATTAAAGATAAACGATGAGGGCTGTTAATCACCATAGGGAAACGGGTAATCTACTGTGATCCACTAATCAGGTTCTTTAATCAGAGAAGGGCATTGTGGTAATTAGCCGGAGCACGCCACATGTCAGCACCCACGACCACGGCCACGCGACCAGCCAACGAGGCGAGGCGAAGGTGACCGAGCCCTTCAAAGCCTCCACGCCGACGCTGACCTCCCCTTCTCTTCCCACCTCCTCCACTCCTCCGCCTCAAAGCCGCCAAGAACAGCAAGAAAAGTTGCCAAACTCCATCGAGAAATCTTCGAAGCATCTCGCTCTTGGAAGTCGGAGCACCACCGCCGGTTCGTTGTTGCTGCGGATCGAATCGCGGAGCAGAGCAGGGGGTGGATGGGGAGCAGGGTGAAGGAGGAGGAGAGGAACGAGAGGGCCATCCGGGCCCTGCTCAAGCTGCCCGGCAACCGCCGCTGCATCAACTGCAACAGCCTGGTGAGCTCGATTTTTCTCTGAGAAAAGTTTTGAGAATTTTGATCTTTTGGGTGAACACAAAAAATGGTGTGTTAGGAAGGAAGGTAAAGGTACTGTAGCTTGCTCATCTTGTGAGGAGGGCTAAGGTTCATTCTTAGCTGCTCTGTCTCTGTATGTCTTCAGGCTTTGCTCGGCTTATTTCCTTCTGAATTGTTGCTGAAACTCTGAAATCATATGGGTTAGGAATTTTTAGGATGGTGAAACTGTCATTACGGAAATGAATTATTAATGGTGGTTAATCTGATTCTTATTTCCTCAGTTGTATATGGGTTAGGAATTTTGAGGATGGTGAAACTGTCATTAGGGAAATGAATTATTAATTACTAGTTTCTGTTTAGTAACTAGTACCTGGTCATATGGATTTACACGTTATTAATACTAATAACACATTACCACCATTACCATATGCGGGAATGTGCGAAATAACGAAATTTCATTTTGGCTCCAAGAGATCATAACACAAGTGCCTGCGATGTTTGATATTATTACAGATCTCGTGCTCTAAATTCATAATAGATGCCTTTCCCAGTGTATGGATTCATATACCAAATTGACCACATCAACATTGAGTTAGTAACAAGGTAGTAACAAACAAAATGAGCTCTGGGTGAACTTTTGTAGAGTGCACAGGATTGCAAAATGGTTGCCGATTAGTAATAGGTACGTGTGGTTTGGATCAATAACAATAAACTAGATAATTACGACAGTGATACTGCCTAATGTTTTTCACTAGCTTTAGATATCTGCTGCAGCAAAATATGCCCACTTGGCCACTTTATAAATAATACTTAGTTGTCTTCTTGATGAACTGAGGAGGTTGAACTGCCTATCAAACATTGGCTCACCTCATAAGCATTTTGAATATTATCTCATTATCAGTATGTATAATTTTGTCTGGAAAATTATATGATTTAACCATGTTTCTTTTCTAGAATAAATGATCTGGTGAGTAGTTGAGTGAATGCAACAATGCATTGTTTCTTTAGCAATGAAATGATATATTGTTAAGTGGTAGTAATACGATGACAGATGAAAAATGTATAATATTCCTTCATGACATAAATAACCAAACAATATTCTTCATCATCAGGGACCACAATACGTATGCACAAGCTTCTCAACTTTCGTCTGTGTTAGTTGCAGCGGAATACAGTAAGTGGTGAAAATATCCTTCTAGTGTTTCCTCTGTTTCTTACTTTAAAAATGCAATTCCACAACTACTTGTGATTGACTATGACAATTATGAATTTATGTGCAGAAGTAATAAACTCCTGATAAATGTTGTCTAATTACTGAACTTTTATTATTCTTCAGTCGGGAGTTCACTCATCGTGTAAAATCAATATCAATGGCTAAATTTACTTCTCAAGAAGTTTCTGCTCTTCAAGAAGGGGGAAATGAGGTTGGCTTAATACCATTATTTATAATTTAAATCCTGATATGCTTGGTGTCTGCTTTTAAGTCTTACAACATATATTTTTGATAGTTCAGCGTGGTAAGGAAATATATTTGAAACATTGGGACTTCCAAGGACAGCCTCTTCCTGACATTAGGTCTGCCACTAAACCAGATGATTATCATAGACTCTTAATGTATGATGTGAATCTGCTGTTGATGTTTGAGTACTGTCATATAGTGATGTAGATAGGCTCAGAAACTTCATCAAGATTGTATATGTTGACCGAAGGTTCACAGCAGAAAGAATTGGTAACCATCAACCACAAGCGAAGGTATTTGTCATTGGCTTGCGCTAGCCATAACTGTTAAACACATAGCATTAGTCTCTCCCCTCTTTTTGTAACACACGAAACATCTGAATGAAAACTCAGGGTAGTCGGGATGACACTTACAGAAACAACAATATAGATTCATCCAGGGGAGTTCAAAGAGGCCCATATGGTGGAACTTCTGAAGATAATCACGGTCCACAGCATAGCACAGCAAGCACCTCAGAAGACCAAAACAATCTCAATAAGCATCCAGTGCCTGCTAAAGTGGATCAAAAGAATAGAACCACTACAGAAAGGGAAAATGCCAACACTGGGAAACATCAATACCTGGATGGACTTCAAAAGACAGGTGGAAGCTCAGAAAATAATCTTAAGGATACGACCAAATCAGTATCTTCTGTGGTTGAACCTTCCAAAGAAACTAATAGAAAAGTTCTGCCAATAAGGCTTCCTGACCCTCCTAGATCTCATAAAGCCACAACATCTACCACTCCTGCTGAAATACAGGTAATCCAATTCCTGCTGATCTTACTTTTGCTGTTTGCATGCTTTGCCCATAGTTTCTCTTCTTGTTTCCTCTTACATAAGGTCCTATTCTTGATTTCAACTTTTACCAACAATATGTCATATTGTAAGCTAGCTCACAGGTTTTGCCATGCTCTTCTTATCTGGTTTGTGGAAACATTATTTTAGGTAGCTAGGGAGGGATTTCCATATTTATATTCCCAAGTCCTAACAGTGGTCTTGCCTCTTGAGAATACTTGTCCTATTTCAGAAGTCAGACGAATTCTATGTCACAAAAAACAAAGTAAAAATGGAATGATATCTTTAACTTAAAATATTTATGTGGAAGTCCTATTTTGCAGAAAGTAGTGCCACCGAGGGCTGCTGATCCCAGTCCAAAAACTACAACAGATGTTAAATTAGAAATATCGAAAAGTTTGATTGACTTTGATTCAGATTTCGAGCCTCATCAAGGTTTTGGTCAAACTGAAGTGCAGAAGAGCTCACCTTTACCTGATGTTGGTTGGGCTACTTTTGATGACACTACTCCTAAAAACGCTACAGCCACTTCAATTTCCAGTACCAATTCTTTGAACGGTCCGCTGGTTCAGATCCTAAATTCTGTCTCAGCACCTCAAATTAGTTTTCCAACCAGGCAAAGTACCAAGTCCTTGTCTTTTTCCCAAGCAAATAACGGCAGTCAGCAGAACCAGTTCTTTTTCCGCCCCACAGATAATATCCAGTCTTACAGTTCTCCACTAAACAGAGCTAATAGTGCTCCGGTTAATAGCCAGGTTAGCTCTCTGCTTGTATATTGTGTAAGAAGAACTATTTCCATTGAGCAATTGTATTAGACCTTTGTTTTGCTGCATGATTATTTTCAGTTGTGGGGAGCCGCATCACAAGCATCAATACAAGGGAGCCATGCTCTTCCTTCAAATCATGGCTCAAATATATTGGCAGGAACACTAGCATCACAGAGACCTGCTGTGGACACCACATCTAGTAGAGGAAAGGCACTTCCAGAGGTAATAGATGCTCAAAATAACTTACTGTGCTCCATATTTGTTTACTCTAAAACGAGAACAATTTGTAGGATATTTTTACCATGAGTTACCACCCATATGCTGCAAACTGGGATTGGAGAGCAAATCCTCAGTTAAATATGGGATATGGACAATACAACATGCAATATCCTGTAGGAGCTGCCAATGTAAGTTCTATGATGTCATACTCATACCAGTTCACAGATTCAATTACTTGTTTCTTTTCTTTTTCTAAAAAAAAAAACTTGTTCCTTTTTTCATCTTGTTGATTAGGCCCTTTCAAGACATTCATTTTTTCATCCAAAGTTCATTGAATTTGGCTAACATGCCAAAGGTTCCTTGCTAGCTCATCTTCTCATGCATCGACAGTATGACAGAGTTTTACCTCTTGTTTGAGTAGTAAAGAATTAGATAAGATCTGGGTGGTCCGGATGCACTGGGGCCATACAATATGTTGACTCATTTGCCACATAGGTTCTGCGTATTGTTGACATCATTTTTCCTTTGATGTGGGAATTCCCAGCTCTTTGATCAAGAATTGTTCTAAACAGGCCCAGCGAGAAAGAATGATTCTGAATGCACTGTTGACTTGCCTTTATGGTCCTTAACCTTGTATCTCCTTCCTGAATGTGGTTGCATTTCTTCTGTTGAGTTTTATATTGTATTGTTACACATCTACTTGTGTCACTTTCTTGAAATTTACTGATCATGGTAGCACATGATGGAATCACAATGTCTAAGTTATCAAGAAGGATACCCATTTTTACTGTTTTCAATTAGGTAAATGAAGATCTTTTTTTTTTTCCATCTATGTACAGTTCCCTTCTTTGTCTTCCATGCGAGGAGCATTACCGCATACGGGTAGTACTTCAATGCTGCCGCGTGCTCCATTCACAGGATTTGTTAATTCTGATCTGATAACTCCACAAATTCTGCCACCAATGACGACGAACAACCGTAATTTTTTTTACTTTGTTTCGGCATCTTCTGAATTCAATTTAATTCCATCGTGATTTCCCTCTAAACCTTATTATATCATGTCATGCTACAATAACTATTTTGCAGATCAGTTCATGGTCCAACAACATGATGTTAAGGTTACACATCAGATGCAGAATGCCAGTTTCCCCATCAACCAAAGTCATTTGCCCCAAGTTGGTGGAAACCCCTTTTTTTAACACTTTTCTGATGCCTCCTGTGTATAGCTGTGTATTTTAAGCAATCTTATGTCAAGTGTAAGTGTTATGGAAATAGTAAACAATGGAAGAGTGAAGCATATTGCCCTGCATTTCTAATACCGAAATGGCAAGAAATAGCCAATCGAGTTCTTGTGTGACATCCAAAATGTAAAACCCAGATAGTACTGTAAATTGAATTCAGTTTTAGTCTCTCCCTAGGGGATGTGGTTGTATATTGTATCAGCACTCCAAATGTTCAGTAAAACAAGTTTTGGTCATTTTAATGTTCATTTTTCCGTGTGCCATATTCTTTGAGGAACTTATCCTATTTTTTGCGCAACCATAGCAGTTGTGCCATCCAAGTGCAACCACAAATTAGGAGGACACAAATTAGGAGGACTGAAATATAGTTAGAATCAACCACAAGTGCAACCCCGATCCTTTCTCAAGGCCGGAGGGGCGGGGCTTGGATCAGATTTTAAGACGGAGGACAGTAGATGATACTACCTCCATCCTAAAATAAGTGCAGCTATGAATTTCCATACATAATTGTGATCATCCGTCTTATTTGAATTTTTTTTATAATTAGTATTTTGTTGTCATGAGATGATTAAAACATGAATACTACTTTACTACTCGTGACTTATGTTTTTAATTTTTTTCAAAAAAATTTCAAATAAGACGAACGGTTAAAGTTGGGCGCGGAAAACCATGGCTGCACTTATTTTGGGACGGAGGAAGTACACAATCTATAACTAGACAAGTAAACAGTGATCCTTCTGAAGCATTTTCATCAGAAACAATAAGAAAACAAGGCTCAAACTTTTACCATGGCTGAGGATTTGCTGTGTACACAGCGCAAGAGGCGGCTTCTACGGTCTTGGATTTGCCGCGGTTGCCGATTCCGCCGCCAGCGCTGATGCTGACGCAGCCGCCGCTCCTTCTGCATGGACAGTAGCCGCTTCAGCGTCGGGAACCCCATCTCCGTCTCGGTTAATTTGCTGGATTAAATCTCGATTTTTGATTAAGAGGCTACTAGAACCGGACTCCGTACGGTTTGGGGGAAGAAGATGATGACGTCACGAGCCAGGGCATCTGAAGAATCCCTACCGTCCAAACGTGATCGAACGCTCACGGAGAGATTTTAGTTGGCGGTTTACGAAATTACGCGAGCGCAAGGCAAGAGGCGTAGAGCGTTCAGCGAATCTGGGGACTTTTGGGAGTGGTGTCTCTGACGAAGGTGGGCCCACATCTCTAGGCTCCAAACCCCTCTCGCCGCCGGCGACTATGCCCGTGGCGATCCCGTCCTCCTCCACCGCCGCCGCCGCCGCTGTCGCCCATCTCCAGCGACGCATCCACCGCCTCTCTTATGTCCCGGTCTCTCCCTCTGCTACTCCTCCATTCCGCGCTCGTCTCCAAGCCCGCACCATCTAGGCTCCTCTCTTCCTCCTCCTCCTCCGCCGCCGCCGCCGCCATCGCCGCGGCCTCTTCTGGTGCCCGAGTCGGCGGTGGGCATGGGATCGTCTCCGCGGTGCTGGAGATCGTGGGCCCCATCGAGCTCCTCTTCCCGTCCTCCGAGGCGCGCCTCTACGTGCGCCTCCTGCGGCGCTGCGCGCGCGACGCTCTCGCCGCGGGCGCGGGCGCCGTCCACGGGCACGTCCTCAAGCGCGGCTTCGCATCCGTGTCGCTCGTGTCCAACGTCCTGATGGACACTTATGCCAAAGGCGGTCTCATGGCTGCCTGTCGCCACCTGTTCGACGAAATGCCGAACAAGGACGTCGTGTCATGGTGTACCGTCATCGCGGCGCACGCCAGCCGCGGGCGCTGCTTCGAGGCCATTGGGCTGTTCAAGGAACTCCTGTCTTCTGAGGTGAAGCCAAATCGGTTCGTCATCTCATCGGTGCTGAACGCCTGTGCTCGGTCTGGTGTCATAGAACAGGGGCTCATGGTTCATGGAATGGTGGTCAAGTCTGGATTGGGTGCTGATAGGTTTGTGGAGGTTGGATTCGTTGATATGTATGCGAAATGTGGCAATGTTGGCTATTCATTCAGGATGTTCAATGGAATTCCGGTGAAGAGCTCAGTTGCTTGGAATGCAATGATTTCAGGTTTTGTTGAGAATAACTGTTTCATGGATGCCGTGGAGCTTTGTCAGGATATGCATCGAGTTGGCATGGCAATGGATGTGGTGACATTGAGGGTAGTTGCTAGCGTCGCTGCTATTCTGGGAGCATTTGAGCTTTCTAGGAACATTCATGTTTATGCACTTAAAGCGGGGTTGGGAAGAGACTGTTTTGTTGTGTCTGAACTGATCAAGTCAGCTGGGAAGGCAGGTGAGACTCAGTACATCAAAAAGCTTGTTCCTGCAGTTAGAAGGCATGATGCGTCTTTGTATTCTTTGGCAATCTCAGGTTATCACTCAAATGGTTGTCAGAGTGAAGCTGTGAAACTCGCAGAGGTTCTTCTTTATTCGGGTCTCAATTTAAGGGAAGGGGATTTGGTTACTGTGATAAATATCTGTCAGACCAAAGAGGAAGTTCAACAGATGCATGCTTATACTTTCAGAACTGGGGATTTATCTTATACTAATGTTTGCAATTCTCTTATATCGATATACTCTGAAATTGGATCGTTGATTCACGCGGAATCAATCTTTAAAACTATGCAATCCCGAGATGTCATATCATGGACTGCAGTCATGGCAGGCTGTGTCAAGAACCTACAATATGAAAGAGCATTTGGTTATTTTTTAGAGTTAAGAAACTCTGGAGAACCATTAGATCAGCACTGTGTTGCTAATCTAATAAATGCCTGTACAGGACTTGAAGACATGTACAAGGGAAAGCAGATTCACTCTTTAGCTCTTAAACTTGGGCTACTTGTTGATTTCATCAGTGCATCCCTAGTAAACATGTATGCAAAATGCCATCACATTGAGTGGGCTTCTCAGTTATTCTCTAGCACATTATTTCCACGAAATCTAGTGATAATCAATGCCATGATCTCTGGATATTGCTGGAATTCACTGCCACAGAAAGCTCTTCTACTCTTCTGCAGAGAATATCGTTCTGGTCTGTGTCCTGATCATTTCACCTTCTCAACTGTTCTTGGGGCATGTGCTGATATAGGAGCAAAGGAGGCTGGTGAGCAAATCCATGGCCATCTTGTGAAGATTGGTTCCGAATACTTGGATGTTGTTGTTGGAAACTCTATCATAAACTTTTATGTCAAGTGTGGGTGCATTGCTAATGCTTGTAGGTTTTTCCATAGCATGAGGAGTCGAAACATCAATTCATATGCAATGTTGATGTTGGGTTATATTCAAAATAGATGCAGTGATGAAGCTCTTCAATTTTTCTCCATGATGCAACAGAGTGGGTTGCGTGCAAACCGTGTTACCTTTGCAAGAATCTTGAGGGGGTGTGCTGATCTTTGTGCTATTCATTTGGGAAGGCAACTGCATGCTTCCATTATAAAAATGGGCCTGATTTCTGATGTATATGTGGCAAATGCACTTGTAGGAATGTATAAAAAATCTGAAGGTTGGGTGGAATCAAAAAGAAATTCTAAAGAAACTTTGGCTCCAGAACAAGATGCCGAAGATAATTGCTATTCAGAACAAAGAGATATAAGAAGCACACTTGAAGAAATTGGATTATTCACATTGGAAGAAGAGAAAGACAAAGAAACTTTTGCTGATGAGCGGAAGGTCTACACTAGTGCTGCTTCTGTGTTTGGACGTGATCTTAGGACCGATTCTATCATTGGGAATTGGAAGAATGGCAGGTGCAATGAAAGCGGGCATTTGCTAAATTACAAGAGTGCAGAATATCAGGAAATTGGAGGTGAACCTTTTAAGTTGTTTGCATTGTTACAGGAGGATAGCAGAAGATCTGACAAATTTGTCCTGCTGGTCATCACTGATAATAGTCACTTAAAGACGAAGGGTGCAGGTTTTATTAATGCAGAACTAGCGAGACGACCTGGTTTTGCACCAGCACTTGACTTTCCTCCTTGACAAACTATAGTGCAGTATGAGAACTACCGGATCCATATTATGCAGCAAATCTGAATTGTCATGTTTACATATTGGAAACACATGCAAGAAAACAAACTATGAGTTTGCCTCATAGTTGCATCAGTAATCCCCCCAAATCAATCATTGAATCTATGAATTTCACACGGTGCACTTCCTGGGACCATCCAACTCAGTCTCTCTCTGCATTTACATAAATGATGTTTACAGCATCTTTAAGCAAACCAAATTCTGCTATGAAGTTTTTTCAAATGTTGGATGGCCTAGGTGCATGCAGGATAGATCAAGGATGTTAACCAGGTTAGAATAAAATTCTAGTATATTTTATTTTAGTGGTACTTGATTCCAGTTTTTTAGTATTGTGAACAAGTCATTCAGGCAGTTTCTTTCATGCAGGGATGCCTACTCTTCAAATATTCCAAAGAGAGGGGAAGTAGTCTGGGAAAAATCAGCTTAAGTTTTGATCACTGATGTGAGTTAATGAACTTGAGCTTTAGACCTTTGACAGTGCTTGAACAGCTTTTACCAATACCTTGTATAGTGTAAAAAATACTTTACCTGGTTGTTATAACTTCAATGTGTGAAAATAGAAATTAGTTTTTCGGACAGTTATTTTGGATGATTTCATGCACTTCATTGGTATAATTATGGAGCTAACAAAGCTGAAAAGCAAACCAACCAATTATTTCCCACAAGAGTGCACACTTATTTGACTCTTGAATCTCTTTCTGTTTCCCATTTTTCAAAATCAAGGCTATGTTTTACATGCTCAGACCTATCTAGACTTGCCCTTGGTCAGTCTCTACCATGTTCCTGGTGTCCATACCTAGATATATTTTTCCTTTTTAATGAAATGATAAGATACTGGTTTGATATAGCTTTCTGTCACTGACATTGTTGAAGACCATACGTTTGACTAACTACCACCTAGTAGTTGCAGGTTCAGGGTGTGTTCGGCCGGCCAACTACAGCGGCTGTGCAGCACTGCTGCTGCAGTGACTACGGTAGAAATTGTATATTGCTACCGTAGCTGCTGGCTGCCATCTAGTCACACCGAACAGGGCCCTCAATCTCGGGCAAACTGGAATAACAAAGGCTTTATGTAGACTAAATATTCTAAATTAATTCTGTTAATATTTGTGCTATTACATAAAAATATAAATGATTGCTATTTTGAGGCTTGCAAGGCTATCACATCTAACGGAATGCTTTATTTCTAGCTTAGCTCATTTATGTTTCCTTCTGACAGGTACTAATTACACTTGAATGAAATGAGTGCTACAGAGGGTGTGTTTAGTTCACGCTAAAATTGAAAGTTTGGTTGAAATTGGAACAATTTGACGGAAAAGTTGGACGTTTGTGTGTGTAGGAAAGTTTTGATGTGATGGAAAAGGTTGGAAGTTTGAAGAAAAAGTTTGGAACTAAACAAGGGCAGAGTACAGAAGAAATTCCAAGGATATGTATTCTTTTTTTTCGTGATTCTGCCCATCGTCTGAAGGTGAGATTGTAAGTGTTGTGCTGCTGTTGGCCTTTTTCCAGTAGTATCTCCTCTGTAGACTCCCCTATAGCAGTATCTCCTCTGTAAATTCTCTCTTGTTGAAAAGTTTATATCCTTGCTAATGACACTGCCAGCATTTGCATTGCCAGATTGTTTTGCTATATAGTATTAGATGTGTTCTATAGTGGCTTCTGATCTGCAGATCCAAAAACCTTTTATTTACAAGTTTTGCAGCTTAAAGTAACATTCGTTGAATTATGGTGATGTGACACTTTTCATTTGTAAACCAATCTCAGTGTTATTTAGTGGGACAAACAACCAGTTGAGCATCTTTTTAAATAAACAAAAAAAAAATCATATGCTGATACTTTTTTTTTCCTTGATCATCAGGGTCTGACGAATCTACAAGCTAAAGCAGCGCCATCCAGTGAAACAACACCGTTTCCTTTTCTGTATGTCTGGAGCAAGAAGTATCAAACTGTTTTCCTTTCATATAATCTTTACTCCTGCGCACCTTATTTTTTGGCTGGTGCGACATGAAATATACTGATACTAACTTGATACTAACTTGAAGCCATTAGTTGTCCATAACTCCATATAGAACCTGAGCTAGAGGCTAAAGCCTAGAGGTTTAGTGACTTCTGTACGAGGTACCATACGGTATATCCTGGATTCATTCCATGTTCAGCTGTAGGATATCCTTCAGAAATTAGTTCGACCAATAATGCTGGGATCTCCCATTTATCAGTCACCAATCCTGCTAACCCAGGTTAGTCTTCTTTCTCATCAGAACTTGGTACACGTCTAACTGATTTTTTCTGCAATATTCGTTTCTCTTAATCTTTTCCTGATGCCAATAAATCTCTAGCAGAAATTCCTTCGGCTGCTACTTTCATCATCCATCGACATTAGAAAAAGGCAGATCCATCAGGACGTGCATTTGACAATTTGGCCCTGCTTCAGGCTGAAATTGATTGGTCCCATCAACTTGATGAGGTTATGAAATTTCAAGATGTGATCCTGAACAAGATTGGGACATCAAACTTCTGTAGCATTACATCCAACAGGAGCTATCAACTACCAAGTGACCTTTTTTTTTTTGCCACCATCAGTTCAGTGGAGTAGAGGAGTCCGCCTCATGCAGATGTTATCTTACTGTAGTTATACTGATTTTAAGTTGCCCATTTTGCCACATCTTAACTACCATGCTGTAGACTACTATGAAGTCTGGACACCCCGGCAACTTCAATTTTGCTGTAATGACAAGAGGAGCCCTGCGTTTCATGTGAATTTGATGATTTGATCAATGTTTTTACCTGTGACTACTGCAAATGAATGGAACAAGAAACGCACGTCTTCAAATTTTTTCAGGAAGCAACTGGTTCTCCTTTCCTTCGTTTCTTCAATCCTGTGTTTTGTCAGAACAAACTACCATGAGAGCTAAAACCCTATCGTTCTACTTATAATCGTAAGATAAAACTTTTATACATGTGTCATTAGCGCATGATTAATTCAGTATTAACTATTTTAAATTTCAAAAATGATTCATATGATTTTTTAAAACAACTTTCCTATAGAAACTTTTTTTAAAAAAATACATTGTTCAGTAGTTCGGGAAGCGTGCGCGTGGATAACGAGACAAATCTCCTCTCAAGCTCCCACTGACGTAATTGAGTTCAGTAGTTTGGAAAGCGTGCGCGCAGAGAACGAGACAAATCTCCTCTCAATCTCCCACTGCCGAATGCAATAATTGAAAAGTAAATGTTGCATTGCACCCACAGTGTATCAGTTTTGTAGGTGAGTGCAATTTGGTGTAATAACTTGAGAAATAAACATTCTAGTGCAACAACTTGACAGGTATGTGCAATTTAGTATAAGAACTTTATAAGTGATCGTATAAATACAACAACTTGCAAGGTAGGTACGATTTTGATACAATAAATTAAGAAGTAATGCGACAACTTAATTATAAGGAGCATTTTTATATAAATCCAATTTTTAAGTACTTATTTTGACAATATACTAGCATGGATTTGTGTAAGCATATTTATATTTTATCCTATTAACTAATAGCTGAAAGTCTATTTAATTGGATGTAGAAATTATTATTTTTATGTTGATATTTGAGAAGGAGAAAAAAACAAAAAAAATTATTAAAGGTATTTGGATGTAAATTGTATGTTCAGTATAATTCTTAAAGATTAAATTCAATATTATAAGGTAATATCCGTAGGATTACTATGTAATGACATATTGGCATCGTGAAAAGAACTCACCTAGCATATGCTTAGCCAAATTGATGCACCAAAATACTAAATTATTAAGTTTTTACTAGAACGCACCCACTTGTCAAGTTGTTGCACTCAAATGTTCAATTCTCAAGTTCTTATACTATATCGCACCCACCTGGCAAGTTGTTTTACCATGGGTGCAATTACTCCGAAATAAACTACTATGTCCTTTGTGATCTCACGGGCTCTCGGCTTGTCATGCCGAGACGGCCCATTAGTAGGCTTAAAACTATAAGCGCATTTTGGCCCAGCCAGATCCTTGGATCGGATCCATTTCTCGTTGGGAAAAAGTCCACATTGACTCCCTTAAAATTACGCCGAATCTAATTTATACCCCTTAACCAGAAAACCGGGTAGGATGACTCCTCCAACTATTAAAACCGGTACAATTTGACTCCCTCAGAGGTTTTAGAGATGGTTTCGCTGACATGGTGCTTTGACTCGGTCCAACTGGCTGACTCAGTACATGGGACCTACATGTCATGTCACATTTTCTTTCTCACTTTCTTTTCTCTTGTTTTCCCCTCTTTTTCTCCAAGGCTGAAAATTTCCCCTCTGCCTCCGAACGCCACCACAAACCGCCGCCGTTCAGGGGGGGGGGGGGGGGGGCGGCTAATGGGCGATCGCCCAGCGATCGGTCCTGCCCCCCCCCCCCCAACTCCCTTCTCCCCCTTCCTCCTCCCCTTCTTTCCCTATTACAGTACACCACAAAAAAAAATTAAAAAAACAAAAAGTTAGAAAAATTTATGTATAAAAAATTTGAATTCAAATTCAAATTTGAATCGGGTATGTAAACTTTTGACTTATAAACTTTGGATCTATAAACTTTAGATGTATAGAAATACTATATATAGAAAATATTTGAATTATTTGAATTCAAATTTGAATCGGATATAATTAAAATTCAAACTTAAATCGGGTATATAAACTTTAGGTCTATAAACTTTAGGTGTATAAACTTTAGGTGTGTAAACTTTAAATGTATAGAAATACTATATATGAAAAATATTTGAATTCAAATTCAAATTTGAATCGGATATATAAACTTTAGGTGTATAAACTTTAGATGTATAGAAATACTATATATAAAAAATATTTGAATTCAAATTCAAATTTGAATCGGATATATAAACTTTTGGTCTCTAAACTTTAGATGTATAAACTTTAGGTATATAAATTTACTAAAATAGGAAAGTAATGCGGTGCCAAAAAAGGAAGCAGGTGGAGGGAGGGAGGACCGGAGGAGGGGGGGGGGGGGGGGGGGGGTCGCCGTTCATGGATACCTTCAAGGACACCATTGATGCTCTTCTCCCCGCCGCGGGAACCCGGCCGGTGACGGATGCTCCTGTGCCCGTGCGCGACAGTCCTTCTCCTCGCCCATATCGCCTGCTCCATCGCCCCCACCACCTCCCAGCCGCTGCTCCTTGTCCCCTCTCCGCGTCGTGGGCGGCGACAGCCGCGGCGACGAAGGTGAGGTGGGTGGCGGCCGCGGCGGTCCCGAGGACCACACCACCGTGCTGGCGCTTCTTGCTCCGCGACAGCTCAAGCAGGAGTAGAAGAATAGAGAGAGATAGCATCGCATTGATCGATCTGTTTCTTTTGTCTGCTACTCTGCTTTCCTCCTTTCCTCACTTGTTATTTTGCTTGCTTGCTTTCTCTGCAACGAACGCAGACTAGCAGTATCCAAGCAAGCATCTTCGTTCTTCATCAGTCAGTAAATTGCAACAACAACAAGAAGAAGAAATTGGAGAAGATGAGGTGATGTAGTTGCAGGCATTAGTTGGATTGGAGTGGAT
This sequence comes from Oryza glaberrima, assembly GCF_000147395.1. NCBI lineage: Eukaryota > Viridiplantae > Streptophyta > Magnoliopsida > Poales > Poaceae > Oryza > Oryza glaberrima. The sequence continues at coordinate 23,303,103 of NC_068330.1, forward strand.
GATGGAGGATGAGTCCTTGTTCGTGCTGGTGTGCGCCCTCCACCCAAGCGTCGCAGTCACGGGGTTCTGCGCAGCCGCGGGGACTGCCCAGGCGGAGCCGCGGCTGGGCGACCCCGCGACGCGCGGCGGCGGACCGGCCTCCAGCGGAGCGGCGGCGACCTGGCCATGAGGCGGAGCGACGGGACGGTGGCGTGGTCTCGGGGTGGAGTGGGGGCTGGAGCTCCGGCCCGTACGCAGGGAGCGGGGGCCGGATCGGCGGCGGAGAGCGGATGCGCTGCTTCCCGGCGAGGAGCGGCCTCCGGCCTGTGGGGTGCGCTCGGGCAGGCGTCGAGCGTGGCGCAGCTGGTCGGCGTGGACGCGTTGTGGCTGGTCTCAACGGTCGTGCAGGCGGCGTTGGCGGTGCGATGTTCACGGACACGCCGTCCCGTGTGGCGGAGCCCGGCGTACTCCGCCAATGGCCGCGACACGGGCGCAGAGAAGACGTCGAAGCCGAAGACGGCCGCTGGCTAGCCACCGCCCACTCCTAGCGTCCTGGAGAAAAAAAAAAGGGAGGGGGGGGGGGGGGGGGGGGGAGAAGAGAAATGAAAGAGATTTGAGGAAAACGTGACACTGACGTGTGGGTCCCACATGCTGAGTCAGCTGGTCAAAACCTGGTTTTCTGGTTGAGGGGACGAATTAGATTTGGTATAGTTTTAAGGCAATCAAAGTAGACTTTTTCCTTTCTAGTTGGCTAAATGGAGGCCCAACATTGTTCGGTTGCTCGATTTCATTCGCTATCGCTTATGTGGCGGTCATTCTTTTAACCCTTCGGATCGCTATCAATTTTACATTTGTAGCCCTGTATCTCGGGTAATTTTTACAGTTTGACGTTATATCGGGCTCTCTAGAAGTTAAATCTTTTCGGGTCAGTGGGTGTAAGCCGTAGCTCAACCGTCCGGTGGTCTTGCACGTCAACACTTCAACGGTTTATCCACTCGGAAATAATCGCTGCTGATTCTTTGTCGCTCAGGTTTATCCGCATGTATACATGAACCTCACATTTGTCAATTTTTCCTTGCTGTTCAGTACCATAGTATACATGGGATGAGTCTCCTCGGACGTAAAGTCCCTCTATCACTGACATGTGGGACCCACAAAGGTTGGGCCCCCACGTCAGTGACCCACGTCTCTCTGACTTTACGTCAGAGGAGCGCGATCCATATACATGAAGTAAATCTGACAGTTCCAGTAACTAAATACTGCTTCCAGTGATTCTCAATGCCGAATTGCCAATGGTGGCCTCTAGCCCTCTACCTTGGTTCTCCAGTAGCTTAGGATTTGCATCGAAAGGAAATTTCTGCCAACTAATTTTAAGCAGAGAAACTCAAATACACAACCATTATCCATGGTGCTTTCAACAGAGAAAGAAAAATTAACATCCAGGGACGAAACAAAATTTGCAATTCAAGAGCAGCTAAAATTGCAGAGCGTTCATTCACATATGACTCTGTACCGCCAATACATTGGTTTACAGCCTTACAGTTACAGGTAGGTAGCATCAGTATTTGGAAGGCATGCTGCTGTAAAATACCAGCATTCAGCTTGACAATTGAACTGCAAGGTCGTTTAGAAATTAAAAAAAAATGAACTGCAAGATCGCAAGCTGAAAACAAAGGTATAAAGAAGGGCTAGTCTATCCTGTCTCATATTTCTCATCCATGCAAATTACCGCTGGCACGGTGGTGAAGGCATACAGCTCTGTTTCCACCTTGTTTTGCCTATCAAAATACGAGGGGAAAAATGCTTTACAAACCTATGTTACTGCAGCTTCAACTCTTCAACAACCCAAGGTATCAGTTCCTATGTTCTTTACTGTGTCATGCTCCAACAACCCCAAGGTATCAGCACTTACCGGTCCTCCATTGTCTCTGACTCTATGTAAGAATGGACACAACCATTAGGAGAATCAAGAAGGATGTAGGCAAAAATCTCAGTGGCACAACCCTTTCTGAAGCACTTAGAATCTGCACTGGAAATAAACATCCTCCCTGCGATGCGTTTATCGTTGTGATCTTTGCGAGGCCTTCAAAAGAGCATGCCCTAACATCCTGGTCCATTGTTTGGAAATAGATGTTGAATGCATATGATATGTTGCCGTCATGGCTAAGATTATTGCAGGAGGATCCATAGCCCAGTGGTGTACAATCTGCATTTGAGCATGCGTAGTTTACAGCGGCTGGCAAGTCTTTGTACTTATCCTTTGCATCCTTGTTGAAAACACACCACTGTGCTGGCAAATATTCCACTTCAACTCCAACCAGATTGTCTAGGCCATCTCCACTGAGATCCATAGAGAACTTTGGTTTTCCATCATATGTGAGTAGTCCCCAGTGACGTTCAAAGCGCCCAGGCAGTACACTCTTCTGGTTCTCATCAATCAGTGCAAATAGGTAAACTTCCATCCAACCAGGTCTGAGAGGTGTCCCAATGTTTCTGACCATCTTCTTCAGAAAACCATCATAGAACTTCTGTGCATATCTCACATTTGCGTGTTTATCACCATCAGTTGGCCAACCAACCTCACCAACAATGATTTTCATGTCAGGCACACCAGCCTTCCTTAGTGACCAAACAAGGGTGTCAAAGTTGGCATCAAACACATTGGTGTAGACCATACCTTTGTCATAAACTGGCTTGCTACCACCATCAAAGAAGGAAAAATTGAGTGGGAAGTTTGGATTCTGGTATAGGCTGAGAAATGGGTAGATGTTAACAACAAAGGGTGCATTATTCATATTGAGGAAATTGACAATGTCAACCATGAGGGCATTGATATCCTTGCGGAAGCTCCCAGCTGATGGCACTGGTTTATTCTCAGGGGAGTTGTAGACATCAGCATTGAGTGGGACAACTGCCTTTACATGATCACCTAAACCAAGTTTGTCTAGAGCTCTTTGCATGTTCTTGAGCGCAGGAAAGGTTACATTGATTAGGCTGCCATTGTAGCTCTTTAGAAAAGGCTCATTGCCAACAGCCACATACCTGAGCAATTAACATAACCAGTGAATATAACAGGAGAGTATCACCAAAGACAATGTGAATATTCAGAAATAAGTAACTAGGCAAGTACATACATTTTATATGCAACACACCATCGCCCATCGGATTCATAGAGATATGCTCAGTTTGGCACATCATGCATGATAAACTTAAGTAGCACAGTAATTACAAAAGGAATTGCTAGAAAGTGGAGTCACTGAAATCCAGTAGGAATTAAGTCAATGAAATCCACTGAATTCCTACTGTTCTTCACCAATAAAAACACACCTAAATTTCCACAGTAAATTCAGCACAATTAAGGATTAAAATGCTCTAAATATCATAAATACAAGTTCATTCTGGCTTCCGTTGGCATCTACAATTAGAAGCCTAGAAATGGTAATCCAATTGTCGGCTCATTCCTGCGTTTACTTACTCCACATTTTGAATAGGTTTCCTCAATGAACTAGTTCAGTCAACATCCATGGAAGCATATAAACACCATCAACAGAGGGAACATGATCTAAACACACTGTATTCCATAAACCAATCAAAGCATGTTTCTCCAACATTTACAACGTTAACTCTCGACCCTGAGGTATCATACACAAAACAGATTTGAGGGGCTGTTTGGTTGGTTGCCACACTTTGCCACGCCACACTTTAGCCATGCTACAGTTTTTTAGGCATGTGTTTGGTTCGCTGCCGCAATTGTGTTATGCCGCACTTTCTTAACTTTGGGACCCACATGTCATGCTCTCAAATTTAGAGCTAAGCATGCCACACTTGTGGCCCACTATTTCTAAGCCACATTTATGCCACCATGCCACAACTAGCCTAAACTTAGTTATGGCAAGGTTAGGCATCAACCAAACATCCCCTCAGTACGGCTACTGCTACACACCCATATGCAATATATGCATGAAGTATGAAACTAATTGCATGATGCAGGATACATTACTGTATTTATCTAAGTGACACGATTGTAAGTGATTGTAAGTGATGTCTAATTAACACTCATGTCTTTCAGGCGACAGGGGAACCTTAACCCAGCCACCCAGGAAGCACTGCAACAACAGAAAACTATCCATTCTGCATGAACCACAAATGCAAGCATGCATGTGCATCTCACACTCACAGCACCATCCGATCAGACAGACAGGCACTACACGATCAATCGATCACGGACATCACGGTTACACGAAACTGCATGTCCAACGGTGGCATTCCGTCGAACACTTTCGACGCGCCCGAACAGACATTCCATACCCTCACCTAGCTCGCACGCCCGCGCTCAGAGTAAGAGCCGCGTCGTCTCGCCGCACGCAACACCGAACACTTGGCATGCAGCCGCAAACTAGAAGCACACGCGACACCGCGCCGGCGGCCGAGGCAAACCATAGCACACCACCCGTAGAGCGAGCGAGAGCAGCAGTGGGGGCGCGTACGTACCTGACGTCGACGCCGGCCTCGAGGTAGGCGGAGACGTTCTGCTCGGCCCAGCGGTAGGCGCGGCGCGGGTCGCCGGCGAGGCGCGCGAGCTGGTCGTTGGGGACGGCGAGCATGACCTGGATGCCGGTGTGGGCGAGCGGCGCGGCCGTCCAGGGGTCGGCGTCGAACATCTTCACCCGGGCGACGCCGTTGGCCGCCAGCATCCGCACCACCTCGCACGGGAGTATGGGGTGGGACGTCATCGTGCCCCAGTTGACCCCCACGGCCGCGCGGCCCAGCCCGTCGCCGTACGCCGACGCGGCGAGCGGCAGCAACAACAGCAAGGCGACGACGCCGACCGCCGCCGCGGCGGCCGCCATGGGAGGCGGAGGAGGTGGTGGGGGATCGATCGGTCGGAGAGGGTTTGGAGAGGGTGTTGGGATTGCGGGGGTTTATGGAAGAAGCGCGTTTGGCATGCTTGCCTTGGGGTTGGAGCCTTGTAGGATGAGAGCGTGTCAGGAGAAACGAGGGAGGAGAGGAGGGAGAAGCTCTGTCTGTACGCAATCTGGCTGGCTGACAGGTGGACCCAGATGTAAGCTGCTGAGTTTGATGGATGATAAAGAGAAAAGAGTGAAGATTTCTCTCGTTATATATAGTGTTTAGATCAAAAATGTTGTATCAAAACAAGACACATGCATAAAGCATTAAATATGGATAAGAAAACCCGATTTGCACAGTTTACATGTAAATTGCAAGACGAATTCTTTGAGCCTAATTGCGTTATGATTTGACAATGTGATGCTACAGTAAACATTTGCTAGCGACAGATTAATTAGGCTTAATAAATTTACCTCGCAGTTTACAGGCGGAATATGTAGTTTGTTTTGTTATTAGTCTACATTTAATACTTCAAATATGTGTCCATATACTTAAAAAAAATTAGCCAAAGAACTAAACACGGCCTATCTTCTTAATCTTCTTATTTCTCCTTCTCTCAAATACTCCTTAAACTCTCCTTTTCTAACTTCTATCTCCTTATTTTTCGTGCACACGCTTCCCTAACTTCTAAATAGTGTGGTTTTTTTCAAAAATTTCTATAAAAAAGTTGCTTTAAAAAAATTTATATTAATCCATTTAAAAATTTTATTTTAATTATTACTTAATTAATCATGAACTAACTATTGTTCCGTTTTTCGTACTAGGAATGAAGATTTATAACCCTCACCCCCGAACTCAGTCATAAGCATATTACTTGCTCTTATGTCCTTCATCTCAAAATAAGTTTATTTTTACGTATTTTTTCTTTCCGTTACAAGATTTAGCGTGAATATACATATTTTTTTCTCAACTATATAGTGTCATGCCGATATTATTTTTCTCATCTTGAATCAACCAAAATAAAGCCACTGTTAATTAAACTCTGTAAGATAAACGTAACAACTCATTTTCTAGCCACCCCAATATCTAAGAACGAGACTCGTGACTACCAAAGTCCAACAACATGATACTGTGAGTGAGGATTCCATAATCATTTTTATCGTGCCTGTCCGATATGAGTGACGACCATATTTCCGCAGTAGTGTCATATTGTGGGGTTTGCGTTCACGAGAATGATTGAGTAACGGCAGTTGGGAAAGTATCAAAACAAAATAAATTAGGAGGGATGTAATTGAAAAAAAAAGGTCTTATATGGGTAATATCAAATTCCGGGTGATGTTTGGGGTGCTTTTTGTAGTTTTTCCTGTATGTATTTTAAGTAAAGAAAGAAGTGTGCGTGGAAAGCACTCAGCCTTCTATGTTAGACTATTCCTTCGTCACTAATCTACAATTAAGGGCTTGTTCAGATTGATGACATTTTCAACCATATCATATTTAGTAAAATTAACAAGTATGTGGCTACGTTTAGTTTGTTAAGGGCTACGTTTAGTTTGTTACCGAATATTAGCAATGTGTATAGAATTTTGGCAACATTATTAAACTAATCCTACCAAAATTTTAGCAATGTTACTAATTTTACCAAAATTTTAACATTATTAAATTTTGGTAACGTTTATTTTGGCATCAATCTAAACCGCCCTAAGAGTAGCATTTCAATTGTGGGTCATACAGCCTAAGCACACCTATTAAGCCTACAAGGCCTTCTCAGATGGGCCTCATTCTCGGCCCACGGCGTGGACAAGACTGTTTTGTCCCTAATTTTCCGCCATATTTTTTGGTTGGTCGGCACCTCCACGGACTCCGGAGTCCGCTCGGTTCCCCTCCTCAAGCTCGCCTCCTCCTCCCCTCGCGCCGTCGCGCGTTGCTGCTGACTCCGGAGCAAAATCGAGCGAGCGCGGCGGATCAGGTGGTGCTCTCCCTGCGCCGCCGCGCGCGCGCCCTGTTGGTTTTGGAACGAGCGGGCAGGGCAGGGCGGAGCCGGGAGATCGGAGAGGAGCAGAGAAGAAGCTGGCCATGGGGTCGGTGGAGCGGATCACGTCCATGCCTCGGCGGCAGGTCCAAGCCCGTGGTAAGCCGCTTCTTTGCTCCGTGCTTCCATGGCCCTCTTCGTTGCACTGTATTGTGTACATTGTCCTGACATATAGCTTGTTCATTTAAATCAGTAATCAGGATACTGCTATCCTCTTTTTTTTTCTTTTTTTTTGAGGAAGATATCTTTTATTCTTTTGAGATGAAGTATACTGCATTATTCCTATTGTTCCGAGAGACTGAGACAGAAGAAAAAGTTTGGTTTTTCCTGACTGAGACAGTAGTAGCTAAGTGATTCGATTAGATTAGCTAGCTTAAAATCTGAGTACCTCGGAACGAATGTTGCTTTCTTTTTTCTGATTGCGCACTTCAATTTGCACTCTACCACAGAAGAATAACTTGGGAGGGTTCTTGCCCAAAATTTGCATAAGAGAAACAAATTTTATGTGTGCGTTGTACTCTCAATTTTACGCTCCATTATCATCGGTACCTGCCATAACCATGATCACATGATGTATTGCAGATGGGTCGGTTGCTTCATTGGCTAAACGAACGGGCTCACCCTGCCAACAGGAAGATGATTATGAAGGTGCCAAAACTATGACAAATCCATGGACCTTCCTTCCAGAGGTATAAATTTTGCATGCATCATTGTTCACTTACCTTTACAAATGCGATGTTGAACTGTTCTCTGACTCTTGTGTTTTCAGGACATCTGGTATCATATACACTCCTTATTGCCACTAAAAGATGCCGCTCGTACTGCATGCGTGTCTCGCACATTTCTACGTTCATGGAGATACCGCCCCAACCTTGTCTTTACTGATGCAAAACTGGGGCTGAGTGGCTTGTCGGAAAGTGATGAAGTAACCAAGGAACTCAACGAAAAAGTTGACCTCATTATGAAAAACCACTCAGGCATTGGCTTGAGGACATTCGGGCTCGAATATTATAATTTGGTCGATGCCTCTTATCTTGACCGTTGGCTCCAGATTGCTGTTACACCAGCAATAGAAGAACTCATCCTTATGTTTTTTCCAGAGATAAAGGCAAAGTACTACGACTTCCCATTCTCACTTTTATTTGATAGGGGTGGAAACTCGATTAAGCATCTTCGCCTCAGCTACTGTGCCTTCCGTCCTACCACTAGTCTTAATTTCTTGCAAAGACTGCATCTGTTTGAAGTGCGTATTACTGGGGATGAATTGGGGTGCCTTCTTTCCAACTCTTTTGCTTTAGAGCAGTTGAAACTCACACATTGTAAAGAGCTCAATTACCTCAAGATACCTTGCGTGCTACAGAGGCTCAGCAAGCTGACAGTGTTTGGATGCACAACATTGCAAGTGATTGAAATTAAAGCTCCAAACCTTTCAACCTTTGATTATGATGGTAATTTAGCAGGACTATCAGATGGAGGTTTACTGCCAGTGAAGAACCTACACTTATCTTCCTTTTATCAGCATCATACTATTCAATACACATGTGCCAAGCTTCCATCTGTTGCGCCGACTATCGAAACTCTCACCATATTTTCAGAAAGCGAGGTATGTTATGAAACTTAAGATTATATCATTAGATACCAGCATTATGCACATAGCAAGAGTTTTTTTTTTTTTTTGGCTGGGCCGTGCACATAGCAAGAGTTCTGATTAATATGGAATTCTGAATATTATTGCAGAGGTTCAATACACAAATTTCACCAGTCAGATTCCTTCATCTCAAGTGCTTGACGATTTCTCTTAACATATACCGTGGGGGCTTTTCCCCATCAAATGATTATCTTTCTCTAGCTTATTTTCTTGATGCGTCTCCTGTCTTGGAGATTTTCACTTTGACCGTAAGCATTTCTTTTTTCATGTTTTTTCTCCTGTTTGATACAATTAAATTTTGATGTGGCAAAAAATACCTATTAATCCGTTGTCTATAATGGAATCATTTGTAAGTATTGTTTGCTTGTTCCTATGCAGGTATCACAGACTCGTATGAAGCATCACGTGATTTCTGAAGATTCCTCATATCTGAGGCAGATGCCAGGACACCGCCATGTCAACCTCAAGAATGTGAAGATCATTGGGTTTTGCTCTGCAAAGAGCATGGTAGAGCTGACTTGCCATATTATTGAGAATGCAACATCACTAGAATGCCTTACTCTAGACACAATATGTGATGATTATGAAAATCCTGATAGGCTATCTGTTCACGAAATTGGTGAGTGCAGCCCCATATGTAGGCAAATGATCATGGAGGCCAAAAACGCGCTCTTGGCTATCGAAAGATACATTGTGGGGAAAGTCCCCTCTACAGTCAGGTTAGATGTTCTGAAGCCCTGCAGCTGGTGCCATGCCATTGAAGTTTAGGTGTTAAATTGTGGCGATGTTGAATTATGTGGTGTTGCTTAAGCTAGGTGTGGCTTGTTTCTTTAGCTATAGGATGTACCTGCTGTTTTAGGTCCTGTGGTATTATTGCATGGGTTGTGCTTTGTCAGTGTTCTAATGTCATGTTACATGTTCAGTTATATTATAATCAAGAAGCATTCTTTCTTCTGGCTATCTCTGCTTTATCAATTGAAATCCACCTGAAGCTGGGATGCTACATATGATCTACGATTAAATTCACGCGACATGTACATGTTCTGTTCGCTCTTGTAATTTCATTGATATTTCTGTTACATGACAGCCCAATAATATCCTAATATTACTTCCTGCAAAAAGTATATCATGTTTAATAGTTTACTGCAAACACAGTACAAAGGCTCGTATAAACACCTGCATACAAACCCATAAGCATCTCTGAAGACTGGACCAATATATATTGAGATTCACGAAAGTCTACCTCATTATCGACGGGCATGTCATTTACCACTAATAAAATATTTAGCTATCAATGGGTATGACCTATTTTTCATGATGGGTTATGAATGCATTGCAACTTTTTTTTGGACGAAATGCATTGTATCTTACACTCGCACAAAGTGTATTATTTTGAAACTGCTTCTCTCTCTAGAGATCAACGCTATTATGTTTTGCTTATATTTTGGTTTGGCATTTTCATATTTGATCATCAGTGTCCTAGTGGAAGTCCACGAGACAATTTCCCTGGAAAAGATAATAGCTAATGCTCACCAGAGTTGAACAAGAAGAGAAGCAATCATTCATTCTGACGCACGTGTTTGGGCAACAAAATTGTCTGCTTTTCCGAATTATTTGTCACCTAAACTACCACAATCAAGAAGCATTTCAAACAACATAATCCGTACAAATTATCCTTCAGCCCAAGCACACCAGTGAAGGCCTTCCTTGCCCTGCAGGTGATGCCATGCTGCAGGTGTTAAAAGACCATTACTGTTCGACTTTATAGTGATTTAATGTTCCTTAAGTGAACTTTATAGTGATATAATGTTCCAATGTTCCTTAAGTGAGGTGTTGGCTTGTTTTAAATCTTGTTTAACCTGGGATGGAGATTTGTCTCTGAAGTTGTCAGTGTTGTGTCATGTTCTCAGTTGGAGTATACTATAACCAATACCATTCTTAAATTGTCCAGCTGAAGCTGTGGCTTGTCTTGTCTTGCTTTCTTTAAAAACAAGGTCATTATGCAATATAATGATCTTTCATCCAAAAAAAGTTAGATATTGGTTTGATTTTTCATGTACCTGATCATGTCTTGGTTGAAGACAGTAAGTCAATTTTTTTTGGGGAAAAAATAACATAGTATGGCTCAATGGAGTCGAAGAACATGACAATTTTAACTGATTTGCCAAATATCCATTCGCCTAAATTATAGTTAGACCTATTTAAAATGGACTATCTAAAAATATGCCATAAGTTTTTGAGTGAAAAAAATTAGATGTAACTACGGTGTAATTAGAATATAATTACTCAGTAAAATACTATAACCATGGTTTCTTTCACAACCCTAACTACTCCCTCTGTTCCACAATGTAAGACTTTCTAGCATTGTCTATATTCGTAAAGATGTGAATGAATCTAAATATTTACATGTGTCTAGATTCATTAACATCCATATGGATATAGGCAATGCTAGAAAGTCTTACATTGTAAAACGGAGGAAGTAGTTGTCAAATATTTATAGGTTAAAAATGTTTAAAAATTCAACCCACTCTATTTTAAACCTAAAAAATTGGGCCCATTACTACCCCTAGGTACAGCCCAAACATACCTACAAAAGCCCATTAAGGCCTCGCTTGGTGGGCTTCAAATATCGGCCCACAGCATGGACCAGCAGGTTTTCGTTTCCTAATTTTCTGCCGTATTTTTGGCCGTCACCTCTGCGGATTCCACTCCCCTCCCCTCCTCTCCTCGCGCAGCCGCGCCACGCCGCGCCTTGCCGCTGACACCGGAGCAAGATCGAGAGAGAGCGCGGCGTATCGGGGTGATCTGGTCTCCCCGCGCGCGCGCGCTGCCCTGCTGGTTTCGGAATCGAAGAGGAGCAGAGAGGGCGGCGGGGAAGAAGAGGGGAGGTGAAGCGGCGGCGGCGGCTCATGTCGATGCAGCAGGAGCAGATGCGGCCACGGCGGCTGGTCCAATCCTGTAGTGAGCTCGTCTCTTTGATCCATCGCCCCATCGGCCTCTTCGTCGCATTGCATCGTGTTTAGTGTTTCTGTGTTAATGCCCTGGCGTCCATAGCTTGTTTAGTATACCGCTATTCTTTTTTAGAGTATACTCCATTCGGTTCATATTATAGGTTTAGGTCGTTTCGACTAAATTTTAGAAAAATATAGCAATGTTTCCAACACAAAATAAACATATTATGAAAATATATTAAAATTTTAGTTTTAATGAAACGGAGTATTATACTGCTGCACCGAGACAAAAAGAGGAGGGTGTATTATACTGCTGCTTTGGGACTGAACTGGACGTTCTTTACTACTGTTAGTGGCTAAGTTTGATTCGTTTAGGTTAAATAGCTTAAAATCTTTCTTTGGTTCTCTGGAAGAAAAAAAAGCTTGGATAGTAGATATAAGACTGTTGCTTTCTTTTTCTGATTGAGTATTTCAATTTGCAGTCTTTAACAGAAGAATATGCGTTCGTGCCCAAAAGTTGCATAACAGAAACAAATTAGATGTATGCATGTTTTATACTCCATTATCATCGGTACCTATTGTCACCATGATGTGTTGCAGATGAGTCGGTTGCTTCACTGGCTAAACGAAATGGCTCACCCTGTCAACAAGGCGATGATTACCAAGGTGTCAAAACAATGAGAAATCCATGGGCCTTCCTTCCTGAGGTATAAAATTCCGATACATCCTGGTTCACTTACCTTTACAAGCACAATGTTGAACTTCTCTCCCACTATGGTGTTTTTAGGACATCTGGTATCATATACACTCCTTATTGCCACTACAAGATGCTGCACGTACCGCATGCGTGTCTCAGATATTTCTACGTTCTTGGAGATGCCGTCCCAATCTCATCTTCAGTGCGAAAACATTGGGATTGAATGACAATTGGTTGGAAAGGAATAAAGTAATAGGAGAACTCAATGGAAAAGTTGACCACATTATGAAAACCACTCCGGTGTTGGCTTGAAGACTTTTGGGCTTAGATCCTATAATTTGGTCGACGCCTGTTATCTTGATTGTTGGCTCCAGATAGCTGTTACACCGGCAATTGAAGAACTCATCCTTTTGCTGTTTCCAGAGGACAAGGCAAACTACTACGACTTCCCATTCTCACTTTTATTCAATAGAGGTGGAAGCTCGATTAAGCATCTTCATCTCAGCTATTGTGTCTTCCGTCCTACTGGTGGACTTAATTGCTTGCGAAGTCTGTTTCTGTATGAGGTGCGCATTACTGGGCACGAATTAGGGTGCCTTTTTTCCAATTCCTTTGCGTTAGAGCAGTTGGAACTCACAGATTGCAAAGAGCTCAGTTACCTCAAGATACCTTGCCTGCTTCAACGGCTCAGCAAGCTGGCAATGTATGGATGGGAAGCATCACAAGTGATGGAAATTAAAGCTCCAAATCTTTTAACCTTCCATTATGAGGGTAATCTAGCACGACTATCAGATGGAGGTCTACCGTATGTGAAGAACCTAACCATAGCTTCCATTCGTTGGCATAATGCTATTTATTATGCCTGTGCAAATCTTCCATCCATTGTGCCCACTATTGAAACTCTCACTGTATTTTCAGTTAGCGAGGTACATTACGCAACTTAAGATTATATCATTAGATTCCAGCATTATGCATATAGCAATAGTCATACCTTGAAATGTGATTAATCTTGACAATTTATGCAGATTATCAATACGCCGATCGCACCTTTAAGATTTCTCCACCTCAAGCACCTTACTGTTTTTCTTCACACAGTCCCTAGGGTCGTTTCCCCAACATATGATTATCTTTCTTTAGCTTATTTTCTTGATGCATCTCCTGCCTTGGAGACTCACTTTGAAGGTAAGTAAAGTTTTCACGTGTAAGTAAATTTTAATATGCGGAAATATATATCTATCATATATAGTGGAACTATTTGTTGAAATATTCTCTGCTGGTTCATATGCAGGTATCACAGACTCGCATGGAGCATGACGTGATTTCTGAAGATTCATCACATCTAAGGCAGATGCCAGGACACCATCATGACACCATCAAGAATGTGAAGATCATGGTCGAGCTAACTTGTCATATTCTTGAGAATGCAACATCACTTGAAGGTCTTACACTAGACACAATATTTGATGGAAATAATAATCCTGCAGATAGGCTATCTGTTCACGAAGTTGGTCGTTGTGGCCGCATACATAGCCCTATGGTCATGGAAGCCAAAAACGCGCTCTTGGCTATCGAGAGATACATCGTCGGGAGAGTCCCCTCTACAGTGAAGCTGGATGTTCTAAAACCCTGCAGCTGGTGCCATACAAATTCAAGTGTTGAGTGATACGGATTGTCCAATATTTAATCGTGAGCTGTTGCTTAGGTGTGGCTTTTTCTTTAGCTACTGAATCTACCCGTTGTTTTGAGTTTTGTATTATTTTTCATGGGTATTGTGCTTTGTTTCTTAAGTTGTCACAAGTGTCATTGTTCTGTGATTGTCATTACATGGGCTGGTTCAATTATACTATTATCAAAACCATTCTTTCATTTGTCCAGATTTACAAGTTCCGCAGTTGGCTTGCTTGTCATGGGTAACTGGATTTACAACTGAATTTAACATCCTCTATCCTCTCTTCAATTCCATTGATCGAGGCAGGAGATTCTTTTATTTTAAATATCCACTATTCGTCTTTGGAGGTGTTTGTAGGGGTAGGTGTGCGTGTCCGCGTATATAGATGTGATTGCGCGCCGTGCGCGCACTTATATGAGCTATAATATGCTTAAAAAAGAGTAAATTTCATTAAACCCCACCTATTATGATCCAACTTGCATAAAACTACATGTATTTGACATGTGCCACATGACAACATGTATTATGGTTTTAAAATTTCACAAAACCACACCATTAACCATTTTGACATACTCCTATATCAAAATAGAGAAAGTGAATGTAACATTTGTATGATGGATAAAATGCTCGTGATTGTTGAATTCAAAATTGTGATAGCGTAAAATGATTAGTAATGTGGTTTTGTAAAACGTTGAAACCATAATATCTAGGATTATGTGTCACGTGACAAAGTTATTGTGTTTTTATGAAACTAAAACAAACAGGTGGGGTTTTTTAAATCTACTTTAAAAGGATACTCCCTCCCTTAAAACTATAAGTCATTTGACTTTTATATTGTTCAAATTTTCTTTTAAGTTTGATCAAGTTTATAAAAAAATATAGTACTACCTCTGTCCCATAAAACCTGACGTTTAAAGTTTAAACCAGTGTCCCACAAAACATGTCGTTTGAGCAATTTAATGGCCATCTGTTTTGAATTTTTGAATATGCTCATGATTGCTTTGCCACGTGTATTTTTTGTGGCCATAGCTTCAGTGTGCAGAGATATATAAGGGCATCTACAATCAAGGATACTACATGGGCGCCTTCACTAACTGAAGACACTGTGTGGGAAACACCTCTTACAATGGAGAATACCCTGGTGACCCAATGAGTATCCCTAACCCAAAAAGCCTACGTAGTTATTTTACTGTACTATCCTCTCTTCTCCCACACTCCCTCTCTCTTCCCCACATTTACTCCATCTACCGGAGACGACCCGGCGAAGGAAGTTGGTTGTTGTTTGCGAGGCTACGGGCTGGAGACACGCATTGGTGATGGCCTAAGTATTCCTATTGAATGCCCTGCACTCAATGAAATGGCATCCGATTATTATTAAGTGAGGGCAACTTGGTCATTTTCTCTTCCGCTAATTTGCTTTTGAAACCTTAAAGCGTCATGCTTTGTGGGACAGAGGAAGTAGTATTTTCAATACAAAACAAATATATTATCAAAATATATTCAATATTAGATTTAATAAAACTAATTTAATATTTTAGATGTTGCTAAAATTTTTTTATAAACTTGATGAAACTTAAGTTTGAGTTAAAAAAAAAGTCAAACAACTTATCCTATGATAAACAGGGGGTAGTAAAGTACCTCCTACCGAATAATCCCAACTTTCAAGGGTGAATCTACAAAAAGCGCCCCAAGCAAATATAAACCGCCATAAACCGAACTCTTGGATCCCCGAAGAAGAAACAAACCATTTCTGGGTCGCGCTCCCACGCCCAGATCCCCCTCCCATTTCCGGAAAAGGAAGGAAGATTCCGAGGCGGCGGAGCGGAAGGGATGGTGGCGAGCGAGACGAGCCAGAAGGCGGCGGCGGCGGGGAGCAGCATCCCGGAGGGGGCGCGGCGGCTGCTGCACGAGCTGGCGGCGGGGTGGGGCGACGTGGCGGACTGCCGGGCGCTGGAGGTGGTGCCGCTCAGGGGGGCCATGACCAACGAGGTCTACCAGGCGCGGTGGCCGCCGGCGGCGGAGGCGGCGGGGAGGAGGGTGCTGGTGAGGGTGTACGGCGAGGGCGTGGAGGTGTTCTTCGACCGGGAGGCCGAGGTGCGCACGTTCGAGTCCATGTCGCGGCACGGCCACGGCCCGCGCCTCCTCGGCCGCTTCCCCAACGGCCGCGTCGAGGAGTTCATCCACGCCAGGGTGAGCATTTTTTTTTGGCCTTCTCTGTTTTTTTTTTCTTCTTCTTCTTTCTTGTCTGCTTGCGACAAAATTTCTTGCTGCTCTTGATTTCGTACTTGGAAGGTAGTGTTCTTCAGTTATTCGTATTGAGTTTGGAACTTTGGATGGGTGACTGGGGAATCTGACGCATAAATTTTTTTTTGCGAATTCAGAGCTTTTTTATTTTTCGGCGAGAAATTCAGAGTTGTTTCACTGTTTGCAATCGTTTTCAGCCTGCATCGTGGGAATCGTGTAGTAGGTAGCGTCATATGAATATTAATCAGTTGCCTTTCTTTGAAAATTTCCTCTTGATGATGTAGTAGATGTACTCTGCAGTTGTACTGTCGAAATTTCAACATTGACCTTCAGAAACTTATCCGGGATGTTCATTCAAATCCGTACTCAATGAAGTCATCACCCAATTTTAATTGTGGCAGCCATTGTTTTTGTTCTCTTGTTGACTACACTGTGCCTGCCTAATATTATATCTAAAAATTAAAACAAAAAACTTTTCTTAATAGCTTCCGAGAGACTGAGATACTCTATACGTCTCAAAATATAAATGATTTTGAATGGATTGAACACATTATAGTATTACGAATCAGACCAGAGAGCCTGATGAGTATTACTTTTGGCAGAAAGCATATAAATTACTTGTCCTAGTAACTTGTAAGCATGGGAGGGTGTTGTCATTAGTTGACATTTCTGTTTCTTGGGCCCTGAAAAGAAAGACATTTCTGCTTCTTGGAGATGACTAATAGCTGTACTATTTTGTTTTGTTAGGACATATGAAACTGTTCTCTTGCTGAATAAATTGTACAACATGAATCCTTTTCTTTTTCCTTCATAACTTCTTGACGGCTTTAGTGATAGCTTCTGAGCCTGGCAGAATGCTGTCATTAGTTAGCAATTATGCTTGCTGAAGATGTCATACAGTTCAGCTACTATGTTTAATGATGGTTGTCTATGAAATTGTTTTATGGTTTATCATATTTAATTGCTTATAGTTCAACGATCCAAATATCCACATGAAAGAACAAGTGTGTGTATTGTATAACGTATCTACCGTTCTACCTGCTTACTGAAACGAATCTACCTCGCTGAACACAGCCGTGAATAAAAAAAAGAGAAGACATAGTTAATTTTGGTGAGCACAGCCATAAGGAATCAATTTGGTGTCTGAACACCTCAATGAGCACTGGTTTAATCATGCAAGAAATCTTTTGATTAGTAAGACTGATGACCGAGTTGCTAAAGGTCACAGAACACGGCGTCTGAGCTTCAGAATAAGGCATCAGCCCGATTACTTTATTAATATAATATATAGGGGGAAAATATGGCATGGACAAAACAAAGTAGGATGGGAATGTTAATCTTTTTTCTCAATTTGTTTCTTCACTTTCAAAAGAAAGCATCATGTTCTGTTTGTGTTGCTGGGAAGAACCGAAGAAGGACGATTCAAAAACACAAAGCATTACGATATGATGACTATAAATATGTTTATATAGGATGGTGGGTCCATTAATGTTCAAAAGAACAAAAGGACTGATGCAAATATTCCTTTCAGACACTCTCAGCTGTTGATCTGCGTGATCCAGAGATTTCAGCCATTATAGCCTCAAAGCTGAGGGAATTCCACAACCTTGATATGCCTGGTCCAAAATCTGTACTCATTTGGGACAGACTAAGGTATTACTTAATTTGTGTTTACACTGTTTTTTAGCATTGCATACTTGTAAAATGAAACACATAATCGAAGTAAAACACTAAGTTACTAACTGACAATGCCTATGCACATCTTCATCAGGAACTGGCTCAAAACTGCCAAGAATTTGTGCCCCTCTGACGAAGCCAAAGAGTTCTGCTTGGATAGCATGGAGAACGAGATCACTGCGTTGGAAAATGAGCTTTCAGAGGATTACCAGTGCGTAGGATTTTGCCACAACGATCTCCAGTATGGAAACATCATGATTGATGAAGAGACCAAATTGCTGACCATCATTGTAAGTTCTTGCTCCATTGTGTATGTTTGATTCATCTGTTCCATTACTATTTTTTTGGGGGAACGAGCAAGAGACTTGGACATCTTTATATTAAGAAGAAAGCTCAATTTCGTCTAGAGACATCAGACCGACCACAAGGAAAAAGGAGAGTTAAACCATCTGCTTTGTTATTTCACATCACACACATTGATGCGTCTTGGTACTCCGTATAACCTTATCATACATTGAGTTGTATGTTACTATCTCCAGGAATAAAGATTTCACTTCTGAAAACGACATACTTTATGAAAGATTATGCATATTTTCCTTATTAGCCTTCATGTATGTCATGTCTGTTTCTGAACCTGAAGTTTTATATGTAGCCAGGCGAAATTAACAAACATATCGTCTTGATCTTACTGGTTCCTCATCATGCCTACACAGGACTATGAGTATGCAAGTTTTGGTCCAGTTGCTTATGACATTGCAAACCATTTCTGCGAGATGGCTGCAGACTACCATTCAGAAAAGCCACACATACTGGACTACACTAAATATCCAGGTATTGCATATTAGCTGTCAAAGTTATTAATTTGTACATTATTGTTCTCCCTTTTATCCATTTTGGTCACCCTATATTTTCTCTGTTCGTTCTTGCTTATCTGCAACAGATACTGATGAGCAGAAGCAATTTGTGCAGAGCTACCTGAGCTCTTCAGGTAAGCATGAAGTTTGTCATTAACATCTCATTCTCCCTTCTCTATTCCATAAAAACAATAACCGAATATCCATAATAGGCGAGGAACCTGACGCAGAGAAGGTCAATAATCTGATAAAAAGTATCGAGAAGTACACCTTGGCAAGCCATCTCATTTGGGGCCTCTGGGGAATAATTTCGGTTTGGTTTCTCCTCAGTTTCACTTGCCTCCAACTGTGTAAGACTGAACACCATGTAAACATCCAATTTACATCTTTTGCAGGAGCATGTCAACGATATTGACTTCGACTACATGGGGTATGCGAGGCAGAGGTTCGAGCAGTACTGGCTCAAGAAGCCTGCAATCCTAACATGTCAGGTCGTTGAATAAGCACCTGCATAACATCACCAGGTTCTATCTTGATGGATATCCACCGGCCGCTGCACATAGCTTGTTTGTACATAGGGGATGTGAAAGGCTTAACCAGAGATCAGTGAGATCCAGGCTTCTGTTGTCCTTGTATAGCTGTTGGGTTGTTCATAGTCTGGATGGGAGACAAATTAATAAATCTTACTACAAACTCTCAAGGGATGTATCCTCCTTGTTTGTATGTCATTTAAATGATTATGAAGAATATTAAAAAAAGATCAATAAGATTGATTAATATGTGATAGATCACTTCAGAAATATGTTCTACATGGTATAACGAAAAAAACAAATTAACTAGTTACAGTTTAATTTTTTTATTGTAATTTGTAAAAGTTGAATTTTAACTTGTATGTTTGTAAAATAATATATCACATATTAATTTATCTTCTTATTATTTTTTTAAATTTCTTTTCTAACTATTAAGATTACATGTAAATAACGAGAGGATGTTCTCTCAAGCCATATTAAAGTTGTTGCTATATTGATATTGCTGATGTTCTGATATGTCAACTTACCTATCATATATCCTATGCGCCGCTGCCTCCTCTCCCGCCGGCCGCCGCGCGCGTCAGTGGCATCAATGTCGGCGAAGGTGATGAGCGTGGCCACAACGCCATGGTGGTCGACGAGCCACCGCCACACCCTTTCCCGGACGGTCGCTGTCGCCGAGGTGCGCGTATGGAAAGGGAGGAGGAGAAAAGCAAGAGGGAGAGGAGGGAGGAGGAAGTGGGCCCACTGACATGTGGGCCCCACTATCTTTTATTTTATTGTTTGACTGACATGTGGGTCCAAATATTTTGTTTTAATTTTTAAATTGTTAAATTTTGCTTCATATGCCACGTTAATGCCACATAAGATGAATACCGAGTAAAATTAGCCATGTGGGTGCCACATCAGTTGAAACCGTGCTCCAAACCGCCTTGGGACCTACCAGTTTTAATAGTTCAGGGACCCGTTGTATATCGTTTTCCGGTTGAAGGACGAAAATCGAATTCGTTGACAAATTAAGAGACCTCTGATGAACTTATTTCTTAAAATAGTTTTGAAAATGCTCAGGCTCGAGCGCCTGATCGGGTCAGTAAAAATTGGACCCTACACTCTCACATGCATGCTATTAACTAGTTTCTCATTCTTCTTTTCTTCCCACTTTAAATATTTTTTTCTCCTAAACTACGTATCCGATCTACGATCCGATCACACCGTTGTATTCGTTGTAATTAAATCTTTACAACAAGATATCATATGATTATATTATGATAAAATAAAAACAAGTGTTTCAAACTGTTAAAACTCAATGTTTCATACGTGATAGTGATATGATTCAATGTGTGTCTTCAGTATATTTCACAAAAATCATGGAACTACCCGCCACTGCTCTCTCTCCTCTCTCCCCTCCATCCATCTATAGATACATACATTTTTATGATCTTCAAAATATTTTTTTTCCTAAACTACTTATCCAATCTATGACTATATCACACCATTGTATTCATTGTAATTAAATATTTACAACAAGATATCGCATGATTATATTTTGATGAAAGAAAAACATATGTTTCAATCAGTTAACATTTGTTGTTTCATGTGTGATAGCGACATGTTTCAACGTGTATCTTCACCGTATTTCACCGTAATATGCCACTGAGTTTGTTAAGTTCTACAGTATGTCATTGTATTTTGCTTAAATTCTATAATATACCATCGTCGTCCATTTAGATTCCGTTAATACTGTATAATTTTGTCCTAATGATTGAAATATCCCTAGGACAAAAATTTCTAAAATTTGGCCGAAAATTCCGAAATATCATATTATAAACTAGGCAGAGAAGTTGTCCATCTCAAACTCTTTAAGTTTTACAATCTGTATGATAAAATTGTACAATGCTAACAGAGGCTAACTAGACGATGATGGTATATTATAGAAGTTAAGCAAAATGCGATGCCATATTAGAACTTGACAAACCCAATGACATATTGTAGAGCAGGGACAAAATCAGTGACACATAATGGATTGTCTCTGTTTTTTATGGTTGTTCAGTTAACTACCTATCTACTATGATGCGGCATTTTTAGAAAAAGTTAAATCTTATACTATAAGTCCAAATCTTACACATTAAATTACATACACTTATAATATAATTTTTCAAATTATAAAATGCCCTATTCTCATTTTATAGGAGAAATATGGAAAAATGATGTATTATCTATTTAATTATGAGAAATATATTAGTCCAAATTAACATATATGTAGAAAATAAAAAATAATATGAAAGAATTACGGAAATACATACTAACGTAGTCATCATATATAATACAATAAGAAAAGAAGACCATAATCGAATGCTTTATTATTGAGCAAAAATGATGGTATTATTTTTATCATCTTTTAGCGGAATCTATCTAACCATAGTTAATTAGCCCGTGTTAGTAGAAGTCTGTATCATCATGCATCAACATATCATGAGATTATTAGTTATAGCTAGGTACACCGGCGTAATCATACTTAGCATATCACGAGACTATTGGGTTATGGACAATTATCTTTAATTGTGCTAGAGAAAAAAAAAGTACTCCCTTCGTCTCATAAAAAACCAACATAGGACTGGATGTGACACATCCTAGTAAAACGAATCTAGACATGCATATGTTCAGATTTGTTGTACTAGAATGTGCCACACCAGTTCTACATTCGTTTTTTGTGGGACAAAGGGAGTAAATTACAATCCATACTATGTATTCTTAAAAATTCTTAAAAGTTTTCATATAATATTATCCTTTAACCATTTTCATTTACACAATAGCTAACTTTACATTTTAATTTGGACCACCATATTCTATCCATCTCCAAGTCCGGTGACTCAGTAATCACTTCGCACATTAACTCTCTCTCTCTCTCTCCATTTTCTTTTTCCATCTGACAGTTGGATAACCGATAGATCTAGCAAGAAAGAGCCTAGATATAGCGCCTTCGCTCTTCGTCGGGTCAGCTCCTGCCTTCCAAAGTCCCTGCAAGCTCGACATCTCCGACCTTAATGGCAACCATAACAATAGTGCGCATCACGATAGAGGAGGAGAAAAAGACATATCGGTTACTAGAGGTTAAGGCTGCGCATGTAAAGGCAAAGAGGAGGAACGATGGTGGCTCATGGAGAAAGAGCGGTGCGTAGAGTGTCAGTTAGCGGTTGCTGGTGGTATGAGGAATTTGTTGTCGACACAATCGTTTAATTTTTTCCTAAGTATTGATGATACGTGGGTCACCAGTTATATAAAGAAATAGCACTAGCTAGTTTTAAAATACTACCTTGTCCCAAAATAAGTGCAACCGTGAAAATCCGTGTCGAATTTTTGACCGTCCGTCTTTAAAAAGTTTATGAAAAAATTAAAATAAATTAGTCACACGTAAAATATTATTCATGTTTTATCATCTAATAACAATAAAAATACTAATGGACGGAGGGAGTGGTAAATAAAAATATTGAGATAAGGGGGGAGTAGTCTTTTTTTTTTTTGAGAACCAGGAATTTATTAAACTTAGAAGCAGAGTACATGCTTGAGAGTACAATTAAGGGACTCAAAATGATTAGATAGAATTCTAGCACAACAGTCCTTTGTTGGATAGGCAATATGGGAAATGTTTCTGACAATTGTAGGTTAGGTAAGGGGGGAGTAGTCGAGTATATCGCGTAAAAGAAAAAGAAATCTCTCGTTGTCTCCTCCGCTCCTTGCGCCGCCGCCAAGACGAGTCGCGGCTGAACAGGGGAGGGCCGGGCGGCGATCTCCATTGCAGCGGAGGGGAGGGGAGGGGATCCTGGTGCTTCCTCTTTCTGATTCATCTCTCTCTCTCCCACCCCACCGGGACTGGAATTTGCTTGCGCTTCTCTTCTAGATCTTCTCCTCCTCCTTAATTTGATAGCCTTAAACCTCTCTTAAATAATGACAGTTTGTTTGTTCACCCAAAAGTTTGGATCCGCCACTGTTAATGCCGCGTCTGCTGCTACTGACACCTTTGCAGAATTGCAGGCGTAGTCTGGTCGTCGTGGCGGTGAGGTGAGGGGGTGACGGCGATGGCCAACAGCGAGTACGAGTACGTGAAGAGGGAGTTCGAGCTCGACAGCCTCCTCCCGCCCTCTAATTGGATCGTTGTGCGCATCGACGGCTGCCACTTCCACCGGTACAGTTGCTCTCACCTTCCATCCGGTGGCTGTATCAGTTCATTCTCTGGTGGTAGTGCAGTGTGCGATAGTTTATGCAGACATGGCAATTTCAGTTTAAATCTCCTGCTTTTTGCTTGATGCAACATGTCTGTTTGGTCTTAGACTCTTAGGGATAAAAAAAGAAGCTAAACCTGCTATTATGCACAACGCCTTCTGCTTGGTTTTCTTTGTGATGATCGGTTTATATGAGAAGCAGGCCACAGTGTGTGTGGATACTAGACAGGGGAAATCACTGTTGCTTACAATTTGGAATAGTTGATCTGTGTTTGTCCTGTCCACTAATTTCAGCATTCTCTTTGTTAGATTCTCCAAGATACATACCTTTGAGAAACCAAATGATGAGCGTGCTTTAAGATTGATGAACGCCTGTGCCACTTCTATGCTCAAAAAGTTCCCAGACATAGTCTTCGCATATGGCGTCAGTGATGAGTACAGGTACAACATCTTCTCTTGGAATTTTCAGTTTGAATTTTTCCAGAGTCCTTAGTTTGTTCTTTCTCCAAAGGTAAATGAGAAACACTACACTTGATTGCCATGGTTAATGTTATCATTATGTAAGAGCTGTGCTGTTATATTACATGTGCAAAATGCCTCTTGAGTAGGTGATCAAAGACGTGAACTGTAGATACTCCCTGTTGACATAGAATGCATTGTCTTCAGTATAATTATAAGTTATTTGCATCTCATGTTTGTGTTGCAGTTTTGTTTTTAGAGAGGAAACTGAATTCTATCAAAGACGAGAAAGGTACCATTTAATATGTACACCATTTTCACTGAGTATCTTGAATGTGCTTATGTGCAATGTTTTATGACATTGGCTTTTCTACTAATAACTTGCATGCAGTAAAATTCTATCTTTATGTGTTTCCTACTTCACTTCTGTGTACGTGATGAAGTGGAAAGATTTCTTTCCTAATAAGGAGTTGAAGGAGCCTCCATATTTTGATGGTCGAGTTGTATGCTATCCAAACTTGAAGACTATCCGTGATTACCTGGCCTGGAGACAAGTGGATTGTAAGATATTCTCTCCACCAACTTTTTCTTGTATAGCAAAACAGATTCAATATTCATATTTTTGCATTGTGCAATGATGTTCTGTACAATGAAACCGTTTTGTATATCATCTTTACCTAATACGGAATCAGCTTAGCACCACTAAATATTTGTCTATGTGTTAGGAGATTTGTACAACTTATTTCTTCATTAAACAGATCGACTCAGAACAAATTCCTTTGTTGTGTTTTTTAGGTCATATAAACAATCAATATAACACCTGCTTCTGGTCGTTAGTGAAGTCTGGGAAAACTGAAAAAGAAGCTCAACAAGCATTGAAGGTAATCAAAATGTTTTAGAGAGTTTATATATGCTTCCAATTGCATTTTAATAAATGATTGTTTTCTTTTTGTTTCCTCTTCTTTCCAGGGGACATTTTCAAAGTACAAGAATGAGTTACTTTCACAACAGTTCCAAATCAATTATGATGATGAACCGGCTATATTCCGAAAAGGGTCTTGCGTTTACCGAGACAAGGTAATGCTGCCAAGAAAGCAAAACGGCGTCATTATTAATAGCTTTGATAATACTCAACAAAGTATTTACATAGTCTCTACTCTCTAGCAATGCCCATGGTAGTTTTTTTCCATACTTGCCATCAGAGATATTTCAAAGAAGATTTGGGACCTTGTAGTGAGACTTATTTGCTAGTTCTCTTGGTAGGAACTTGGCGAGATTTGCAGTTTTCAGTTGTTTGGTCATGCGTAATTATATGGAAGTGGAATGGCAAAAAAAAAAGAGGGGGGGGGGGGGGGGGGACAGATTAAAACTTGTCTGGATTTTGTAAAAAAAGGTACTTGTCTTATAGTGATAATCAGAGCACCCTTTATGCAATCCGGTGCCAGTTCTTTTTAAGTTATTGATCAAAGATTATGATTCTTATAACATGATTGTAAACCGCATACTACCTTTCTTTTATGGGTTTGATTGTGGAACAATCGTAGTTCTTGGAAAATTTTATCTTCATCCTTTTTCCTTTTTGTGAACTATTATTCTCATCCCTTTGCTGAGATTGACTAACCAGGAATGAAATAACATGCTTTCTGAAATGTTAATAGTTGTTAAATGCACTTTTGTATGCTAAGAGCTTTTGTATCACTGTAGGTAGAAACAATGGTGAAGACTGATCGTTGTGGAAACCCCATAAAAAGGACACGCTTAGTTATTACAAATGCAAATGTCGATATCATAGGACCCGAGTTTTGGGAAAAACATCCATATATTCTTCGAGAAGGTGAGTTGAGTTAACTCCTGTTCTATATATGCTTTCAGCAATTCAGCTGCAGTCAGAACTCTGAAAATGTACAGCATCAATCTAACTGGAGTCTTTGGTTAAAGAAAAATGTAGGTATGAGAATGTTAAGAAGTTTGACATCAACCATAGGCTTCCACCTTGTAATTGGACTGTCGTTCGCATCGACATTTGTAAATTTGAGCAGTTAGGACCCTCTTGTTTCTTCTTTATTTGAAAGCATGATGCAATCTCTTTTGTGTCTTGTTGAGAACTCAAATTTTCTTTGTTAGATTCTCGTTGATCCATTCATTTGACAAGCCAAATGATGAGGCAGCTCTAAGGTTGATGAATGCTTCTGCTTCTTTGATGATGGAGTCATTCCCTGACATTGTCTTTGGCTATGGTTTTAGCAACGAGTACAGGTAAGATATACCTCCTTATGACCTTATCCACTGTCTTAGAGCAAAAACAATTGAAAGAAAGAAACCTTTGCTTGTACAGAAAAAAAAGTCCTGGATGTCATGAACTGAATTGATTTTGTTTTAATTTAGTCTTCGCAAGATAAAAATATTATGACTAATAATCCATACATTAAATTGTATAGCAAAGGTTTCATCTTAGACAAATATTTTTATATTTGATGGACAGAAAATTCATCTTTTGCAAATGTTCTTTCTTATTTTCTTCTTGTTGTCGCAGTTTTGTGTTCCAGGATAAGACTGAACTATACCAGCGTCAGGAAAGGTAATTACTGATTTTATGCATTTCTATTATGCCTGTCCTTTCAAGAGGTGCCATTGACAAAATGATTGCACCTTCTTTTGCAGCTTAATCCTTTCATCATGTACCTCACGTTTCACCTTGTTTTACATGATGAAGTGGAAAGATTTTTTCCCCAACAAGGACTTAGTGGAGCCACCGCACTTTGAGGCAGAACTTCTATGTTACCCAAAACAAAAGATACTTTGTGATTATTTGTCATCGAGACAAGCAGAATGTAAGTTATTCCTCCTAAAAGGCATATATTCTGACACTGTTAAATGATTCTCTTCAGTGAACTTCAGTATGTATTCGTTTGTTCATCTTCAGTGAACTCACGTGCTACGTACTATTTCGCAGGCCACACCACCAACCAATACAACACATGCTTTTGGATGCTAGTGAAATCTGGCAAAAGTGAAAACGAAGCTCGTGAGATATTAAAGGTCTTCTTTCATCATTTCGGTTTAAATATTTCCCCCCTCTTGATCTTGTTTGATGCTTTGGTTATCTGTAGCCATAACTCTCTTACTGCTCTCTGCAGGGAACATTATCAAAGGACAAGAACGAGTTGCTTTTCCAGCAATTTCATTTGAATTACAACAATGAACCAGCTGTGTTTCGGAAGGGTTCATGTACTTACCGGCAAAAGGTAATCTTTGTTGTTCCCAAGAAGCATTTCGCCTGACTTCTTGTATTATTTCCGCTGCGTGCTTTGTTTTCCACAAGAATCTTAACTCGTACGTTTCAAATGGCTGCAGGTGGAAGAATCTGCAGACGCAGAGGGTAGAGAAAATACCACAAGAGAACGGTGGGATGTGATTGTGGCACACGCAGACATGGGGACGGAATTTTGGAGAAAGCATCCTTATATTTTAAGAAAATTGGATTTATTAGGCCGATAAAATTTTCTCATCAACCTTTTCCACATTATCTTTTCGTTGTTGTAGTGTTGTATATGCATTGTCCACACTAGTAGAAAAATGGCTGGCCTCTCTTCATTGGCCATTCATCTCGTTCATTTCGTTCATGTGCAAAACTTGTGCCCCTAAGATGCAGTTTCAGCTGACAGAGTTGAGAATCGTGATGATATATCTGTATCTTGCTGAATGGAAAATTAGGCTCAAACAGAGAAGGGGTACACCCGTGTGGTAATCATTTACAGTTTTCAAAAGAAACAAGAACGCTATACACTTATGATCAAAAAAAAAAAAACGCTATACACTTTTCAGAAGAAAACCTATAGCTATAGTAAATCATCCAGCTATGCATTTACCTAGTACTAACTCCTTTTTTTTTACAATTGTGAACAGCAAAATCAGGCAGGTTATTCAGCGACCTTCAGCTGAAGAACTTGCCTGCACAATCAAATATATATATTTTCACTCAAGTTCTATCTTCTTCCGTTACCAGATGATACTCAACCTCTGCATCCGTAAATGTTAATGCTTTCTGCAACTTTCTGTGGCAGAGAACCTCAACATCTGCCATGAAGACTGCAGTCACAGGGCGGTGATCAGAAAGCTTAAGCTCTCCTCTCCTGTAGGAAATTAACCTGATTCCCTTTCCTCGTGAAAGAATCCTATCACACCTGAACAGGCAACAGATATGATTTCTAAGCATGAACTTGAGTTAATCTTTTAAGGTTAATTATGCAAAAAAAAGAAGGCAGTGCTATGAAAAACTAACATACCATGCTGGTGTTCTCCTTCCAGATTTTGGCTCATCACTTACATACTTTTCTGAGTCAAACTCGTATTTATATGTTGGGGGGAAGCTGATATCTCCTTCGATCCAACCATCAAAAGTGTGTCCTTTACTCAATTCTCTTTTTAGCTGTTATAAAGGGAGGAAAAGCATGATTCAGAAATCTATAATGGTAATGAATGTATCACACCATCAAATTACCTGATCATTCTCAAACAATCCATCCCAATCTTGCTTGGCGATAAGTTCATGTGTTCTTTCATATGATAAGTTGATTCGGTAGTTGAGATCTCCAAACCATATGATCCTTCTGAAAATGATGACATGGATAACCATAAGAAATCAAGGGAAAAGATGGTTATATCGTAAGCAAGGCATTATCATGAGTAGTGTCCAGCGACAAACAGTAGATGAAACCATAGAAGAATAAATTCTGGTTGGGTGCAAGCCTCTCGAGGATAGTAAAAGGTTTTCATAAGACACAAGTTTGTGAACTTGTAATGGAAATGGGGGCGCTCAGCCCTTGGTCAAAAAAAATAAAAACAAGTTTGTGAACTTACTCATGGCCCAATATTCCCTTAGGCGTGCTAAGTCCAGGAAGTGGGTTAAATACTGTTCTTCGGAGGATTTCTTCAACATCTGCATTTCTTTTCAGTTCATCGCCATCCTTTTCTCCAGAAGTTAGGTGGCAACATACAAAGCAAAAATGTGTCTGATGTATAGACATGCTGACTGATATTGACCCCTGGAACATTCAAGAAGCACATGTGCACGGTGCACCAATTATTTTCTAAATTTTGAAAAAAGAAAAGGTGCAGCATGAAGAAGCATCGTCAAGCCAATGATTTGCAGAATAACAAAGCAGATGAAACTAAATTTTTATGCAAACATATAGAGCAGATAGAAGTACAAACCAACACCAAACTGATTAACCTATGGGACTTCTTGACTAAATGATTTGCGAATGTTTTGAGTGCTGTTGAATTGAATAATAAGAGCAGTGGATTAAAGTTGATACTTGCCTTGTTGCCCATATAACCCATTGCACCTACACCGACAGTTGATACTCTCAAATTCTGAATGTGCTTCCGCAAGTCTCTCCGAACCCATATTGAAAGATATATTCCCACCATTTGCTTGCTTACTATTCGCAGAAAGCATGGCCTTTTACTTTTAATCACTCCATTGTCACTGTTAACTTGATGGGATAAATCATCATTTGGAAAATTCACTGTTGATTTCAAAGATGCTGGAGTTGCTAGAGCCTTCAGTGAAGTGCTAGCCCGAAGACACTGAGCCATCATATCCAATGGCTGTTCAGGCCAAATCATTCCAAGCCTTTCTGGATGATAGAGTAATTTGGTTGTCTCTTCCAGTTTTGATCTGTCTTTTTCATAACTTAAGTTGGGGGACTGATCAGAAGTCTTTACTGAATCCATCCTGCTGAAATCTTTGCCTTTATGAACTCTTCCGTTGGAAGCAGCACTGAAGTTTTCATATGTTTTATCATGAACTACATCATTGTCAATAGCTATATCATCATTTTGTTTAATCAATGGATGAAGCTCACCATAATTGTCACTGTCAGACTCGCTAAGCAATTCATCTTTCATCACCATAACATAATCTGATGGATTAAACCTTGATGGTGAAGGAGGATCACTGTGACATTTATACTGCGGCTTATCTGGACAAATCTTATTCAAAGTTTCACGAATAATATGCTCCCATACTGCAATTGGACTGTTATCCTCAGAACCAAATATGTTTCCAGCATTTAATGGAACAATTTCTTGAAATCTGAAAGATAAACATAAATTTATGACAATGGATTTTATATACTTCAGTTGTAGTGCTGACAACAGAACAACCAACCAACATCATGACATACACGAATACAAATAGAACCAACACTATACCATAGCTAAATAATAAAATAATGTCTGTCTCTTTTGAAGAAACTGTGATGCCAAAATAATTTCAAATCATGATCCAGAAACATTTTTTTAGTTTTCAAAGATAAGAAGTGGAGTGCTTCATGCGAATCTGCGGCACAAATCTTTTACCTTACAAAATAGGGGGAAAAAATTTGTGAATAGTGATTTACCCAAGAACATAAATATCAGCCTGCTCCTCCTTATCCAACCAGTCTTGAATGTCCAGATCACTGGGTGGAAACTTGCCTGCAAGATTCCATGTCCCTACACAAATCCTGCATATAGAAAACAGTTTGAAACATATACAAAAGTATCATATTTTATTTATTTCAGCCGGTAACAGTTGGGTTCAATTGTAGCATTAACCTGAAATGATTTGTGTGATAGGAATACGGTGAAATGAGTGGCTGACATCACATTAATTAATTACATAGTGACATAAGATGATAGGAACAATACTCACTGTAACTGGAAGAACATAACTAGGACCAGGAAAAAAAATGCAAAGATGGAGAAAATTCTATACGGCTATACCTGAGTTCTCTGATGTCAATATACTGAGCACGAAGGGTCTCTGATTTGCGTCTTCTAAGCCTGTAAGGCATAGATTTAATTTCATCCCCTACATTGTGTAGTTGATTGCATTAGCATATAAGGCAAACCTGCCATGTCAGTTTTATCAAACAAGTGCTTGTGCTGCACATAAGGCAACCAATCAGCCCTGCCTTTTCAAATAGGCACTTAATGTACTAAACATGGACTTCAGAGTAACTTGAAAAAATATTGAAAGCTGAATGCTTGCTAATTATATTCAATTCTGTTTCATCCATTGTGATAACATCAAATGTTTATTAATAAAAACAAGAAAAGCATGATGTACTATTTTGTAGAACAGTTTAAGATAAACCGATCTAGAGGCATCATCACCCCAGGGAAACTGAAATTCGAGGCTACAGTCTCTCGTATGTAAATGATTACCAAACATAAGGTCTTTCCTCTTTGGTCAATGGACTCATATGTTCTGTCTACAAAACCAAACTAGCCTTTACTGCTCAGATTAGTATTTTAGCACCAATATGCAAGACCATTCCCTTGTATGAAAATCAACTAGGGACATCTCATCTAAAAGATAGAACATGTAGAAAGAAATAGACTTATCAAAAAACCGAATGTGCAGATCTTCAGCAGACCTCTCCAAAAAAAAAATGAGGAGCTAATAATGAAATTACCAATTGTTCCTGCACCAAGTCCATCTAAACTCGTCCCTTCACCATATGATTCATTATCCCTGTCTGCACAAATGGCATAATAAAGAGAACAATCAGAATATGCATGATTCAATAACATATGCAAGTTAAGTGCAAGAAGAGCAATTGATAAGGACATGTTGTTCACTAAAAACAACACCTACAGGACTTTTATCAAAGGGAGCAGCTGTCATTAGATAGTAAAGTAGATGGTCACATTACCACTCATTGAAGCAATAAGAAAAAAACGAGGCTATGAGTTAAGCAAAAGTTGCCTGCTTTATCCTCACTTTTTGTTACCCATTTTGCTCAAGCAAGCTTAGAAAAGAATCGAAAAGGTATCATGCTTTCGCCAAATCCTTGAACTCCCTGACCTAACATTCCTTTCCTTAAAAAGGTTGAATATACCAAAAGAAAGCCGCTGGTATGCAGAGAGTACTAGCCTAGCCACACATCACAATGGAAGTCTTTCTCAGAGATATTAATGACCATACCAAATTGCCGGCACTTGCAATTGCAAGATCATCAACTTACACACAAAATTAAACATGACATCTCCTAGTTCTAAAGAAAAAAAAACTAACCAATTCTTTGAATGGGATTATTTTTTAATCTTCTGAAAAAAAAAAGGAGAGTCAAATCACAAAGGCGTACAAGAAAGAGCTTCCATTGCAGTATGCTGGTCAGCATTCCCCTCATTGCCTAGCAATCAAAACAACACAAATTCGCACACCAAATTCTCCCCCCATTTTTCCTCCAGACAAGAGCAAAGCTTGAGTAAACTGGATCAAATCAGAGCAGCTAGGAAGGAAGAGGAGAGGGGACGGTGACTCGGTGAGGCAGGTTAACCTTCGCCGTCGAGCTCGCCGTCGCTGCCGTCGCACTCGTCGGCGCTGAAGTCAGAGTCGCCCGACCCGGAGCCGACGTTGAGCCACTTGCGAAGCACCACCCTGCGCCACAGCCGCAGCGCGCCGCACCCGCAATCCACGCCGCAGCACAGCATCATCGTCTCGGCGCACCTCTGCACAAGCCCCTTCTCCACCACCACCCGGAGCAGACGAGAGAATTTTCAGAATCAGACAGCAGCAACAACAAGAACAGCAATAATAACCGATTTGATCCAAGAACGCGAGCAAAAATGCAAGGGAACCCAACTCCACCCCGGCCAAGAACTGGTACCTGGTTCTCCCTCCTGCCCCCGCACCGCATCTGGGACGCGGCCATGGCTGGCTCCTGGAGCTGGTGGCCTCGGCGAGGTAGGAGCGGCGACGAGGCGGAGGAGGAAGAGGACGCCATTTTCGCTGGCTTCTTGAGCGGGTGGGCAACTGACTGGGCCGCCGCCTAAATGCAATGTGCTATATAATTGAAGGTTATTAGTACTAAATATTTTAATTAATTACTAAGTCCCCTAAAAACTGCACGAAGTACATTTTTCTAAATATTATTTTGCGGGAGTAATGTTCCCAAAAGAAGTCAACATAACACCAACAAATTCTTTTTTATAAATGTCAAAAGACTTTACAATTGTACTATTATGGAATGTTCATTAAGATAGACTTGACTATATTATTTTCATATACCTAAAACATATATTTTAAACAATAAAGTGTCTAGTATAATGTATTCATATGATTTGTTACTACTCTACTTTTTTCTACAGAATTAGTCAAACTTAAAATAGTTTAACTTTAACTAAAATCAAAACACTTTATAACCTGAAATAGATGAAGTACTTTGATTGCGCACATGCATTTTTTTCCCAAATAGTAGAATGATATTGTAATCACTGTTCGAGAGTAGAAATGAATAGATTAATTATTATAAAATTGAAAGAATCGATTTAAATAGTTCTTTAAGATTTATTTTTATAATCATATCATTTAGCAACTTGAGAAGCGTGTTGTATTAATCAATTCTTCATTCCTTCAAAAGAACGTGCCTAAGATATGTATTCTTTTATGATCTATGGGAGTTCCTTTGCAATTGCCAATCAAATATGTGACCATATTTTCTGTTTGGCTTGCAAGCGCATCGTCGACTCGTCGTCATCTGTCGCTCCCAGAGATGTCCTGCCGGATGCCCTGCTGAAAGGTGCCGTATCTGCTGTTTGGGTCTCCTTGATCGATGTCTGCTTTGGAAGGATTTCTAAACGATCCAAACAATGGAGCATTTTCGCTAGCTGCTCCGAGATGAGCATCGCTGGACAAGAAAACAACAGCAGATGAGACCAATTGATCGGGATTAATGTGCATTGATACGCTACCTCGTATCATTCCTGTAAATACTTATCGTGTACTCCGTATTATTCAGTGGAATCAATGAATCAGACAGTCACTTCAGTGTCTTTTCTTATAATGTGTTGTTGGCATATCGTCTCCTTGCAGCGAGATCAAAGTTTTATGTTTTGTGAGTGTTCCTGTTCCTGTCAGCGTCTGAATATTTGGGCTGATATTTATGTGGACTTGGATCCTTCACCTGTTACTTCAGCGAGGTTAATATGGCCCTGGAAAATGTTGAGTACAAACAATGTTTGTTGCCTAGTGGATTAGCAGAAAGGTACAATTTGGATTGTGTTACTATACTGTCCTTTTCATTG
This sequence comes from Oryza glaberrima, assembly GCF_000147395.1. Taxonomy (NCBI): domain Eukaryota; kingdom Viridiplantae; phylum Streptophyta; class Magnoliopsida; order Poales; family Poaceae; genus Oryza; species Oryza glaberrima. The sequence continues at coordinate 23,336,988 of NC_068330.1, forward strand.
CCATAGAAATTGTTTGGGTGATAGCTCACTTATTTGATCGTATTAATACTGTTTAATGATGGGTTGCATCTAACATGCACAAAACCGTACTAGTAAATTGTTACAGCCAGGGATCTGAAGATGCATTTGTATTCATCTGATCCTGCAATGTTAGAAAGGTTTTGTAGACTGCAGGCAAAGAAATTTTTCTGATGGCTCCGATCCTTTTGCTGAAGTCAAAGTGAGCTTAATTAGTTCTGGTTTATTTTTATCCTTTTCCGGTTCAATTATTGACGAGTGCTAATATTGTGTCTTACTGTTTGTGGAATTTGCTTGCACATTAGCATGCATATGGTCAGTGGTGTTGTTTGCTGGTGTCTGCGTAACGTCCATCATTTGCATCAAAGGAGAGCACATGGATTGTTTTCTCCAGTGTCATGGATCTCAGAGGCATTAAAATTAATCTCTCAAGTCCTATCTATCTTTGGATATCTGAGATTTCTTCCCCGGCAAGCCAGCATATATAGTGGTCAGTGGACACCATGAAAGAGTTTGCTTCTTACAATTTGCTAATCTGATGACTCCACTACTTTCTCTAAAATAAATTGACCATATTTCAATTTGTATGGTTAGGAGTCCCAGTCATTATCATGTGTTTAATATCTGGTGTTTGACTACTGGCATGAATTATTTTTTTCTACATAAAATTGTGGTGGAAATGTTGCCACAATGGGCTGTCAATTAATAATAATGTTTTTGGTCTCTACAGATTGCTGACAACCAATAAGGATATTAGATTTTTTTTACATAATATATTAAAATGTTTAACTAGATGTTTATAGAACATGCTGAGATCTTGATGAAAGCAGCTTTCCTGTAAACAACTTTGTTTATTGTGTTGATCACAAATCTGAACTATATGCTCATTTCTCTCCTCACACCTACCAAATCCATCATATCTGATCAGACTCGCAAGCAGTTGCAAGCAGCATATTCCCCCAATCATTATTTCATTGCCAATTGTTTTGAAGCAGTCGCATTACCACCGTCTCATTCTGATAACTCTATGGGCATTTTTCAGGTAATCGTGCATGCACTTGCAGCTTAACAGGTTGAATATGAGAACCGCATTATCGGAAAGAACACGGTTGGGGATATTGAAATGGTTGGAGCTTTGATGCCGTAATTAGTTTCCGTCTGTTGTTTGGCAGATTTGCAAGAACAGAACAGATTGAAAATGCTGGAGATTTGTTGGCACCTATGAATATGATGAAGTTACAGTACTAGTACAGTACCCTGAAGTTCACCGGATCACTAGAAGAATTTTCATCTACCATTAATTCTCAGTACTGGGCAAGGAAGAATCTGCTTGAAGGGGATTCCTTGCACGAATCATCTGTCAAGAAAACAACCAACTCTAGCAGCACCAATTAGCGTCTCAACCCAGAACTCAAAAGAAGTTAGTAGACAGAAAGGGACAGTTAATTGTTCAGAAATCAGTATAATTCAGTAGAAGTAGGACGAGCATATATAGAGAATACAGTAGCACACGCAACAATCCTGAATTCCCATGCCACTATGCCAGTGATGACGAACTGGTGACGACGATGAGTCATCAGCTAGCCATTGTGCAGCATGGTTCTCCATGGCCGCAAAGAAGCTAGCATCGGTGATACTTTCCTGCCAGAACAAGGACGGCAAGTCTCTTTGCAATGTTCATCTGTGATACTTTATCCATTTATGTATTTAAGTGATTGTTTTCCACAATAGATGGCCAATTTGTCAGTATCAGATTCATTCCAAGATCTACCATTTTGCCTGGCCATAAAATGCACATGCATCACGGAAAGTTTTGAAAAAGAATAACAGCAGGCATCTTAAAACATCCAAGTTCCTGGCAGCAAACAGGTAAAGAAACTTTCACACAGGTACATTGGTAAATGATCGAGCTTGACTGCCAAGGTTCAGTGCCATCAAAAGTGAAATGGTTTTGCAAGGTTGGGTATCCCCATGGGCATCTATAACACTACAGAAGCTTCATTGCCACACACAAAAAAAAAACTCTTCACTAAATTATTTTGCAGTCAGTCATCGGCTTTTGCCTCCAAGAGACGATAACACAGGTTAAAGTAAACAGTCGTAAATCATCCATACTCAAGCCAGCCAATGAACAGACTAATCAGATGGCACGCCCACGTCTGGAGCAGTCTCGCTGGTTTTCTGGTCTTCCAATGTAGCAAGTCGTTTGTCAAGAGCTTTGTAACGGGCATCCACATGGTCTTGTAGGCCTTTGACCTGAGTATGCATTTGAAAGGTCAGATGCTTTTACATTGAAACCCAACCAGTATCATGCACAGTGGAATTGAACATGCACATAAATTTTGTGCAAAGGGAGCAGGATTAGAACCACATATAGAGAATCATAGAAACCTCAATCTTACAGCTCAAACAAGTGGCCTGTTTGAAGGACCCAAGAAAAATATGAAAAGTTAACTTCTCATATGAATAGCCTCCTTAGCTATGCCATAGCTGGACCTGGATGGTTATATTGATTGGAGGTAACACAAGTAGACCATCCACCCATTTTAAGGAACCTCTTCTGACAAACTACAGAGTCACATATATTGCATCTTACAAAATAGCTTCCAGCTTTCATCCACGTGACGTGATTCTACTTTTACATGAGGTTATCCCACCATTGCATACTAATCTAGGACTCTACGTTAATCAGGCATATGGACTATCCTAAAGTTCTTCCATAGCACTGTTGGCATATACATATCATTTCACCTTTCTCACAAAAGAGTCATTTCTCACTGAAGTTCCAACAAAATTTCAAATTGGAAACAAGTTATTGGTAACAGCACCAAGGTTCTTGCTGATGACAGGAATGCACCAGTTTCAAGTTAAAATACTCTGAAGAAAAGCCATTTATAGCTGCAAATTTTATGTTGCAAGATGACGTTCCTGTGCAACTTAAATGCACAGACGTTGCACTAATGAATGCCTATGTCTATGATAATATAATATGTAGGATACTGGGTTCAATTCAACTCCAACCACGCCATAATATTAATATTAAATGGCATCCTAAAATTCACTCTCTTTTTCCACATTCTTGAACACAAAGCATTTTCTGTGCACGCAAGGAATGGCAAACACATTGTTTTCAGATTCAAAGTGAATAGAAATCTCATAAAGAATGGTGTTATGGCATTGTCTAGAAAAACATATTCAAGCAACAGTATTTCAGAATATCAGGTTGTGGCTTCTCATCCTTAGGCGTTTTGAAAAGCTAGTTGCTTCTGTGGACAATGTACATTGTACGCGAGAGCCCACCAAGATGACCACAAGCTAAAAATAATTAAACTGCCACACGAACCTTCAATTTGGCAAGCCCAGATTCCACATGAAGTGGTACTGGAACTGTCAACCAAGCCAAACTTTGGAACTGCGTTGCTAGTTAAATTATACAATTGAACACAAGTGATAGTTAAATTGAAAGTGGCAGGACCATGGAACAGTAGCCTCTATCACGGTATCACCACAGACACTCCACATTATCAGAAAATAATTGGGGAGAGGAAAAGTTCAGGCTTGGTTTTTAATCCATGCATGTTATTGGCAGCCCAATTTCAGGACAGAACAACAGCGTCAAATCCCCTTTCGGTCAAACTGAAGAGAATGCAGCACAATCATATGATATAGACACGAAGATTAAATTGGTAAACACATAAAAATAAAAATCTAGGTAACGATCTAGACACGCATAGCGTATATCCGGAGTTGCAAGCTTGAAAAGCGGGTATCCCTAAATCTCCCTCTCCACAGGCGACGTGCGGGGGACGCGATTCAACTGCCAGATAAACCACCGACGATCAAGGATCCAAGATCTTGGGTTTTAGGGAGGAGGGGGCGCACAGACCTGGAGGGCCATGGAGTCGTGGGCGAGCTTGTAGTCCTTGTAGAGGAAGAAGCCGCCGGCGGCCCCGGCGGCGGCGGCGCCGGCGAAGAAGGAGGCCAGCCTCACCCGCAGCATGAACCCCATCGTTCTCGCGAGGCGGAATCCCTTGCCTTGCTTGCTCCCTTCCCCCCTTCCTCTGCCGCCGCTCCGTGCTGCCAAAGGCGTGCGTGCCCCGTTGTTTGGTGTTGTGCTGGCCGCGACGGCGCCTTGGGCTTGGGCTTGGGCTGCTCGGGCTCGACTGGCTCGTCCTGCCTGACTGCATCGGGCCCATATGTTAGTGGTTTTGCTATAAGTAAAACTCAAAATTTGTTGAACAAGGATACTTTGCAGTACTGTAGTTACAGTAGTAGGGTCTATTCGGCTGCAAGGTGCAGTCGTTATAAGACAGTGTTGCTGCTGCAGCTGCTTACACAAATCATTGTTCCGGCCGGCTGCACCGCAGGTCCGCAGCCGCATGAGTGAAGCCGAACAGGCCCGTAGTGGCTGACAGGTGGACCCGATCCTATATGTCAGCGGCAGCTACTGCATGTGCAGTACTGCAGATAATCCCTACTGAAATTTGTTCCATGCAATAAAAAAAGGTAAAACACGGGCAAAATTATTTGCATAGTAGTTTGGTGAAAAGGGTAAAACGATTAGGCATAGAGTGCGATTTAATATTATCTTAAATATAATACTTCATTGTATTTACGGTTTCAAACTGCAATTTACTAGCCTGATGTGATACACAAATGGATTTTTTTAAAGAAAAAAAATCAAACTTCTACCAAGTTGAAAACTCCACATCAAAGTTCATATCTATCTATTTTCTTTAAAAAAACACGGTTTTTATTGTTAATAAGATTCATATTCATATATTAGCCTTGAATATTTCTCTTGGTATGCCTTCTAGTTCTATGGAGTATCAAAAAGCCTCAACTCTTTTCCATATACATCATCCCTAAAATCAGTATAGTAACATTGAATAAAATAGTACTTCCTCTGTCTCTAAATTTTTGGTTGAATGTGACACATTTTAATATAACGAATCTGAATAGAGAGCCTATCCAGATTCATTGTAACATGATGTGTTATATCTGGACAGGAGCCCTTATATTTTAGGACGGTTGAAAGTATTAAAATGGGCTGAAAGTATCGGGCCGAACCGTCGCTGCAGCTTTACTCTGGCCCGATTTCCCGCATAAAAATCCAGGCCTGCTTCCGCGAGAAGACCCAAAATAGGAAATATCCCTCCTGTTCACGGTGGCCGCGCCGCGAGGAGATAACGGCTTTCCTACCCACCCACTCCACTCCCCCATCCGCTCGCACGCCATGCCGCCCCCGTCCCTCCTCTCCCTCCTCCCCGCCGCCTCCGTCTCCCCGCGAAGCCGCCGAGCGGCGCGGCGGAGACCCCCCACCGCGAGCCGCCTCCCCGTCCGCGGAGCACGAGCTGCGTCGCCGCTCCACGCCTCCTCCTCCTCCTCCTCCGGTGGCGGCGAAGGCGGAGGAGGTGATGAACTGCACCTCCTCGAGAAGCCGTTCCCTTCCCCATCCCCCGCCGATGAGGATGAGTCTGAGTCGACCGAGGCCGCTCCGGCACTGTCCACGGAGGAGGCGCTCGCGCCGTTCCTCAAGTTCTTCCAGGGGAAGAGCACCGAGCCCGACGAGGACGACGCGGCGGCGGGAGGCGGCGGCGGCGGCGGCGGAGGCTATGTGGAGGAAGACGAGGAGGACAAGGGGGAGGGGAGTGCCGGAGCTGGTGCGGGTGGGCGTGGGGTCGTGTATTACGACCCCAAGCCCGGGGACCTCGCGGTCGGCGTCGTGGTCGGCGGCGACGGGAGGACGCTCGACATCGACGTCGGCGCAGGTGGCGAGCCGGCGCTGATGCTGGCCAAGGAGGCGGTGCCTATGACCGGGGAGGAGTTTGAGTACCTGGCATGCGACGTGGCGTCGAAGGATGCAGCCCAGTTCGCCGCGGAAGGGAAGGTGGGAGTCGTGGTCAGCGGCGGGGAGGGGCAAGGAGAGGCGACGGGCGGGAGGAACGGAAAGGGGAGAGGGAGAGGTTCGCCGGCTTTGGGCGTCGGCACGGTGGTGTTCACCGAGGTCCTCGGTCGAACACTTGGCGGGCGGCCGCTGCTGTCCGCGCGCCGGCTGTTCCGGCGCGTCGCGTGGCACAGAGTGAGGCAGGTTCTCTATGTCTCTCCTTTCTACATTAGTTGGAATTTGATGAACTGATCACTTAGCGATAATTCGGTAGTTCAATCTCTTTTTCATAGTTGATGCATTACTAATCTATAGACAGAGTCTTGACATGATGCTATCCCAGTCCCAGTCCCAGATACTTCAAACCAACCGTTATAGTACTAAGTAATTCTATCGGCCCCATTGTTTGGCTTATTCTGCATATTTGCAAACGAGAAGTAATTTGTGAATAAAACTTTTATATACGTGTTCTTAGCGACCTAAAAGCAAAGGCTGAAAAATAAACTTTGATGAAAAAACCCTAAAATCAGCTTCAAATTTAAGGTTGAAAATTCAAATTTTAGCTGATAAGCATAAGCATAAGCGAAAAGATGAGGCCGATACGGTTAGGTTTGGAGCTCATGAGTCATGACCACCTTGTTTGTAGCAACTAGACCTTAAAGTAACTGCTTGCTCTTAAAGCTCGAAATGTTAAAGCGTAGTGATACATCTTGCTATTAGATTAACAAGCACCTAGGATGTCCAGATCGTAAGTGTCTGAAATCACGTGTGTTAAATAGGAGTTATTAGTATGGAATCGTATGATTATGAGCTTATGGCTCCTATCTGCACTACGAGTTGGCACAATCTCTATGCACCGGCTGTAAGTTATTACACTGTAGAGCTCATGTACTTCAGAAATTCAAGGTGTTACATGAATACTGAGCAATCTAGAGGAAGCTTGTGTGATGAATATGTACAATGAAAATTTTTCTTTCTTGATATCTTTTTGAGTGACAATGGATATGGTTGTCTTACGGAATTTGCATCTCTAACACACTTGAATGAGAAAGTTTCGCGTAAATGTTTTTTAGAGTGATGGCTGTCCTTTTCTTCTTCTGAATGCTCTTATATGACTGTTTATGTACACACCATTGTCCAGATAAAGCAGTTAAATGTGCCTATCAAGGTTAAAATTTTTGAGTGGAATGCCGGAGGCCTGCTGACAAGAATTGAGGTATAATTTTACTATTCTACATTACAAGGTCCTTTTTTCATTTTTATGACTAAAACTTATTTCACTCCTCAGGGGCTTCGGGCATTCCTCCCTAAACCTGAAATGATGACTAGACCAAGAAACTTCACGGATCTAAAGAATACTGTAAGTACAGCATGACATGTAATATCACTTTACATCCCTAGGCACTTGGAATCTGCATTATGCTGCTTTCCTGTTATGGCATAGCAGCATGACTGACTGTTTTAGCAGCTATCTGTTTAAGGAAGTGGTTGTCTTTCATGAATAATAATAATAATATTTCTTCTACACAGGTTGGTCAACAGATCCATGTCTGCATCACAAGGATTGATGAAAAAGCTAACGAATTGATAATTAGTGAAAAAGAAGCATGGGTAAGTTGACTGCATTGACATCTAGTGCTCCCCTTTGTTTTATATTTTCACTGACATATCATTTATCAGAACTGTCTAATTATTTAAAGTAGTGGTTCTTGGTCAATTCAATTTCTGCTGTGCATTAAATTATACTTATATGAGTACAGCAATGCTTATCTTTGTTTATCACTTGTATTAGGCAATGACATACCTTAGGGAAGGAACTCTTTTGCAAGGGACAGTCCGCAAATTGTTTCCATACGGTGCACAAATTACGATTGGCGACACTAACAGAGGGTAACATCTATAACATGATTGTCAATTGCTATATATGTCATTTCTTCCTATTCAACTGAATTTCATTGATCACCCAAAAAATCAAGCATATGTTCCAGTGTGGCTTGTTATCTGCTTGTATCTGCCCAATTAGTTAGAAGAAAATGTCGTATTTAATTTTAGCAGCATTGCTAGGAGTCTTGGCTTTACGTGATGCAAGCATCCTTAGTCTTGATTGTTAGAAGTAGAGTGAAACATGAGGTTTACCAATCGACTCAGATTGTGGGTTTCATTACAAATGCTCACATTATGCGAACTGATGATTAGGGCTCTCTGCGGAAGCATCTTCTGGCTAAGATTTCAGAAACTTGCTATGCTTTAGATCAGGGTGGTTGCACTGATAATGCAGTAGATGACTACTACATTTTACACGTGACTCATATAAATTCATGCATTCATAGTACTTCTCTTTGTTTTGGTAAAAAAAAAGTACTTCCCTTTGATGAACTGCTTTTTTTCCTGGATTGTGAACTGGTCTGCATTATCTCATGCCCAGTCCAGTAGAATGCATATCTAGTCCATATTCTAATGGCACGCTTGTAAAGGTCTGCAAGTGGATAAATCCACACGCCAAATGCAACGTAACTCGTAATGCTTTGCGTTTTGCAGTGGATTGCTACATGTCTCAAATATAACACGGGGGCAGCTAACATCCGTTGGTGATGTGCTAAAAGTGGGTGAGGAAGTGAAAGCTATCGTGATTAAATCAACAGCCCCGGGCAGAATTGCTCTCAGGTACACTGCCCAAACATGTAACCGGATAATTGCTTTTGTTGTTTGATAGGCCATCTGCTGTTCACAGCGTCTATGATTGTCCTTTGAAACTGTTGATGTTTCATTCTGCAGTACCAAGGACCTTGAGAGCGAACCTGGACTGTTTCTCTCTAACAAGGAGGTCAGAAAACTCTAAATTTCTTTCACCATTCTGGACCATCATAAACATACTACTCCATATGTCCCACTGAATAAGGCGCAATTAAACTTAGCACGGTCTTCAAAACTATTTTTTGACTTTAAATTTCTCATATTCTATAGTGTTTATAGCAACAAAAACATAATCATATGAAAGTAAATTTTAAATATTAATCTAATGATATTATTTTCATCAAATAAAATTAAATTTATAATAAAAATAATTATTGGTTAAACATTGAATCTTAAAATATGTGTCTTATTCAGTGGGACAGAGAGCATACCGATGTCAACAATGTAGGCTTGCCAATGTTCAGGCTTGTCACATTTTTTCATTTTTGTATGGTTGCAGAAGGTGTTCTCCGAGGCTGAAGAGATGGCGCAAAGATGCCGGGACCAAATTTCAGAGAAGCATCAACCAGCTGAGTTAGACTCCTCGTTCGACGAGGTTGCTCCCTTTGACGATGAGGCAGTGTCTTATGCGAACTGGAAGTGGTTAAGATTCAGCAAATCTGACAAAACAAACTTTAACCCTCGTGCTGAATCGAGTTTGTAATTTGTAATACAGAGGGAACCTCAATTTCTTTTGTTTCTCAAGTCCATAGTTAACTGCAAATGTGCGTGATTTATTGGAAGAAATGTGATTGTTACCGGCCTTTAATTATGCCATTCCATTGTTTCCATGGCCGTCGAGATATGCTTTCACGAATGGATTCGATCGGATCACCACGCATTTGTTTTTTACTCCACGCTGTCACGCATATATGTGTTCGTGTGGCCTCGCCGTTGGTTAACCGGTAGCTGTTGCCGACGCCTTTTTCTAACAAAAACCGCCTCCATCACAAGAATACGTAAACACCAATCCTGCCGCCCTCACGTTTCTGTTTCTGGACGATCGAGATGGACGCGACGCATGCATCGCACGTTGATTCCATCATGTTCAAGGCTTCATCCGACTGAGATCGATGAACAGCCGGCGACGACGACGAAGCTCAGAAAACTTGGGGAGTGAAAAGGGATCAGGATTCAGGACGACGGCATCGTCAATTCGTCGTCCACTTCATCCATTAATTCCTTTGTCAAAAGCAAACACTGATGTTCACTGCTCATCTTTCTCCCTGCCATATATCCCTTCGATTCGTCCTCTTCTCAATCCGTCTTCCTCATCAATCTTGCCGGTCTTGTCATATTTTATCGTTTATGATAGTGTGATCGACAGCTCCTTTGCTCGGATGAATCTGCCAGTGCAACCACCCAAAGTCATACTACATCGCATTAATAAAGTTTAAAGAAACAAAGGGATAGTAGTAGTAGTAGTATATTAGCATCGATCAATGGCGCACTTTATTCGTTTCTGGATGACACTGACGGTTCAACTCTTAGCCTCTTAGGAAGAGCATTGAGCAACAAGTTTCTGCTGTGCGTTGTCTACCTTGTTAATTAATTAACCTACGTGTTGGTCTTTTATGTGTAGCTAATGGCACTTTTTATGTAAGAGACGAAAGCGAAGCACTAACACTATGTTTTTTTGTAGGTTCGTGTTATAATACTACCATGAGATTCCTCAAGTAGAAGAAGCTTCAGTTCAATGACAGGGATGTGTTTCAGTCTTCTCTAGGCTCTAGCTACCTAACCTTGTTGTATTGTATATATAGCAATATCTAGCGTTGGTTTTCTGAAGGAGACAGAACTCGATCCGATACCAAATCCCATTATTTCTGCCGTTGAATGTCACCGAATCATCACAGCGGACAGTGGATTATGTTTTCTGTGTGGATCGATCAGAAGAAGCCAAAGAAGTTCCCTGTTTCGCTGTCGTTTGATTTGTCTTTGGCCTTTGTAAGTATCCCGCTTCAGTACTCGGTAGCAGTATCTTCAGGGATACTGAGTATAGTAGTCGTACTGGCAGGAAATTGAAGGCCGGCAATGGCAGCTTCAAGTACCCGATTTACTACTACAGGAGGGCACAGTTAGGTTGGCATATGATTGGATCATTGGAGCAGCAGGGTACGGAAACAAATCCTTGGCAGTACTGCTAATGCAGTAGCGGTGATTGACGTGTGGGTCCGGAGCCACACGTCAATGTCTGCTACTGTATCAGTAGTACCGCAGACAATCCACACTGGTAAAGTACTATCTGATCTACCATGGGATCGCCATTTGCCGTAAAGAAGTGTTTTCATTCCTGAATGGATATCTTCTCGTTTCTTGCATACCATCTATTTAATATTAAAAAAAATAAAAAATACAAGATAAATTAGTATGAAACATATTACACCAGAAACATACCATACCAAATTCGATTTCTGTAAATTAAAAGTAGTTAACGTATGAAAAACGAGAGAATATTTCCTCCATGCATGGAAGAAAATTCACCTCCCATTAGCTGCCAGTAGTAGTGGTCGGTTTGTTGCTAGCGGCTGCCATTCTGTCCATGTAAAAACAAGCACATGAGGCGTTTGATGGCGGTGCGTTCGGTGGACCAGTAGTCCAGTACTACTACGACTGCACAACACAGAACCACACTGCTCAATGGAGTGCGTGTTTTTCGCTGCAGGGGACGGTGGTGAAAGTGAATGCGATTTTTATACGTCGCTCGTGCGGTCGTGCCGCGCGCGCCGGTTGCCCCCTCCACCGCCGTTCGACCGTAACTCCGCGCTTGCGGCTCTCTCGTACGAGAAACCGCGGCGCGCGGCGGCGTTAAAGCGCGGCCGCCACCGTTGCGCGATCGGCGGGGAGTTGGAGGCAAGCATGCACACCTGAACCTTCTCGGTTGGAAGGTTAGGGGCGGAGCTTAAAAAAAAAAGTATTTCATCTGTTTCAGATTATAAGACTTTATAGAATGCGGTAATGCTAGAAAGTATTATAACTTAAAACAGAGGTAGTACCTCTTATTCGTTTTATTTCACTTTAAATCGAGTTGAAGCTAATACGTGTAAGTTTGTATTGAGAGATGTATGTAGTGAAAATAAATGAATTATAACTGAAAAGAAAATAAATACCTGGTTACTGGGCATCTCCTTTTATAGTGTAGCTCCCCCTTTGTGGTAGGCTAGAAAAAAATGTATTTGTTTAAGCTAGGGCTAATAAGTCATATAATCTCTATCAAATCAAGAAAAACACACGGCACCATACAACGAAGAACCGTTCTGTCAACGAAGATCGGTCGCCTCAGCATCACGTTACCTCTCGCGATTGATAATTGCTTCGCTGGTGGTCAGATCAACTAGACAATTAGTATCGGACTCGGAGATTACTACTGCAACTAACAGGGCGGCAAAGTCAAGGCCAGCTGCATGCATGCATGCAGATTGCAGAGCGATGGGCCGGTAGTTCTGTAGTCGGTCCTTGTGTCGCCCGGAGTTTGGAGTAACTTGCTTAGAAATTAAAGCAGATTGGTGCATTTTGCGTTGCTGAAACATTAATTCCAACTTGAAATATAAATGGATTCCATATGATATTCGGAAGAATTTCTTTTTTTCAAAGAAAATAACAGATTTGCACAATTTTCACACAGGAGCATCAAAGAAACATCCGACGTAATGAGACGAGCTAAACTAGGTTTTTAACTCGTGAGATCATTTTCATATGCACTTTCTAATTACTCCTTCCCTATCATAACATGCTCATTTTTAGCTCTTATCATTTGTGTTTTTTAAAAAATATTTTTAGAGTAATCATTACATCACGGTTTGTTATAATAAAGAATAATTATATTGGGAATAGATAAAGTGGATACTAATTACATTGGAATTATAAAAATAGATGTATTCTAGTAATTTTGGCTATGTATTTGTATGTGTGGGATGAGTGAAAAATAAACTTATTTTGGGATAGAGAGTAGTGCTTAATTTTTTAGCTATAGGTTTAGTGCTTTACCATTATTACGTTTATGTATAATAAAATGATAGGAATAAGACGGAACTTATTTATGAGCCAGTACACGAGTGATGAGTCGAGTCAAATTAAACATTTTGCTTGTAAAATTAACAAGACGAAGCTGATCCGACTTTTTAATTAGGAGCTGTCTATATGTTGACAGAAAACCCTATAAATCTTGCAACGAGCTCAGTCCACCCTAATCGCATAGACAAGACTCCATTTCAAACGAGCAGAGCGTCAAACCGTTTCCTAATCAGGCCATAAAAGGCGGTTCAAGCCGTTAATCACCACACACACCCTTGTATCTCTCGGTGACATGGGAGGCGCACGCACGGCGCCCGCTGACATGTGGTCCCACCCTGCAAATACTGTGGGTGGGGACTCGGGTTGACAGCTAGCCGGTTAAAAAAGACGAGGCTTCCCGCTTTTCTCAGTAAAAAAAAAAAAAGGCTCCAGTACCACACCAGCTGTACAAAAAGTTCGACATGGCCCACTGACAAGTGGACCCCACCTCGCTTCGGCCCCACTCCTCCCCCCATCATTTTTTTTTCCCAAGCCACGTTCACCTCGCCCCCCACCGACGAGCCGCACCCACTCATTAAAAAAAACAAACAAGGCCCCACACGTCACACTCTCAGGAGCGGGGAGTGGGACCCACGTGTCAGTGAAGGTGGGTCAGCCTCACCTGGTCAGGCGGGGTACCCGTACCGGGACGGACGCGAGGTGGTGGTGGTTCCGTTGGGCGGTGGGGCCCGCACGCTGGCTCAGTCATCAGTTCGTCACACTACTCGCCTTTTTTTTTTCCTCTCCCTTTTTCTCGCTTTTTTTTTTGGCTCAATTTGTTTTATCCGCTTCAGTGCTCTCGCTGCTGTTTTCTTTTTCTTCTTCTCGCTGAGCTCTACTACTGCACTACACTACACTCTCTTCGCGTTCTCTCTCTCTCGCTGCAATGGAGGCGTAGTGTTGGGAGGAGGGAGGGAGAGAGAGAGGGAGAGAGGGAGCTAGGGTTTTTGGGCCGCCGCTGCCTCCTTGAGTTCGTCGTCCCTCCGGTGAGTCTGCACTCTCTCGTTCTCAGATCCGGTGAGTCTGCCGCCGCCGTCTAGATCTGCGTCTGCTGGGCGGTGTAGGCGTGGTTCTTGGGTTTTTCTTGCGCGGATTTGAGCTGGGGTTGCGTGGATTTGAGTTTGTTGGAGCTGCATTTCGGGGGGAGTTAGTTTTCTGTGCGAGATGTTTAACCGTCAGTTTTGTTCTTGCGGGGTTTGATTGCTTTGCTACGAGGCTTGATTCCGCTGGGAAAAAAAACACTGGCCTTCGCTTCTTCTTGCGTTTCTTGTGGGTCTTTTCGTAGATAGAATTTTTGAAAAATGGGTATTGGGTGTAGATCTGTGAGCTGATGTGCGGTGGTATTGCAGGCTCCGAACCCTTGGGCGTGCGGCAGTGTAGGCTCCAATGGGGAAGTCTCCGGCGAAGTGGATCAAATCCGTGCTCTTCGGGAAGAAGTCATCGAGGTCCGGCTCTACCAAGGCGAAAGATTTATCGGTATGTTTTACACCTCTTTGTTTGCGCGGCAAATACTGTTGTTGCAACCGATTTCTTGATGATTATGGAGTCCAGTTATGGAATTGTAGTTAGATAGAAGGGATCTGTTGTTGTAACCAAATTTATTACTTTCCATACGCAGAAGGGCTCGAACAACAAAGGGTATGCTGCTGCTGGGAAGGATGCTGGGTTTGAGAGCTCCCCGGTGATATCAGAGCCGGTGCTCGTTACACCTCATAACAATGAGGCTGTCCAGGAGGTTGGGAGGGGTGAGAATTCCAGCTTACAAGGTGAAGTGGTGGTGCGCGATGTCAGTCAAGACCTGGAGAAGCAGAATACTGTCGTTTCCGATGCGTCCAACGACCCCGAGAGGTTGAGAGAGGAACAAGCGGCCGTCAAGGCACAAGCTGCCTTCCGAGGCTATCTGGTAATGTTTCTTTTTTCTGATTCCTGTTTGATCCTGCATGCCTTTTGTAAAATTTCCTTGCGTCGTGTAGTTCTGCAATCCACTAAAGAACCCGACAATACCTTGTAAAGTTCTTCTTTAGAATTATGCATCCTAAATTTAGCATGGTATTGGTCCAGGCACGTCGGGCATTCCGTGCGTTGAAAGGAATCATAAGACTCCAAGCCCTGATTCGTGGGCATCTCGTAAGGAGGCAAGCCGTTGCAACTCTTCGTGCAACATGGTTGATTGTGAAGTTTCAAGCTCTAGTCCGTGGTAGGAATGTCAGACTTTCTACTAATACCATTCAAGTCAACTGGAAGCTTGTTCAACAACAGTCGGGGGTAAATTTCTTGCTGATCCTGTTTCATTCAGTACCTGATGTATTCATCATAATGATGCCCCTTTCCTTTTAATCTGTTTCACTGTTATATAAAAAAAGGCCTACAAGGCCGCATACAAGGAACATGTGCCCCAACCTTTTAGCACTTAAGCCGCATAAGCAGCCAATTATGCTGTATAAGAGCTACAAGGTGGGGTCATCGCACGAAACCGCTTACCACTTTTTAAAACATTGCAAGTCTATCATCAAAATGCTCCTGGTTCAACATAAGCAAGTAATAGCACTACAATCATGCTAAATAGAACATTGCTACACATATTTTTGCATGCTTGCATTCATCGCTTTTAGTTTGTTTGGGAAGCTTTGTTAAAACTGACAGATTCGCCTGGCAAGATATGCTAGTTATATGATTCTTTCCCCTTTTTGCAGAGTGGTAAGCGGGATGCATGGAAGGAGAAATTGTCTTCAAATGCATTTGCTCGTAAGGTATACTAAATTTAGTCTTCTAATGGCTTGATACAAATATGAGAATCTTGAATCTATGCATTAGCCTGTTATACTCATTACTCACAGGCATATATCACTCTTTTGTTTCCTGTATGTATATGTTTTCTTCTTTTGTGCTAATTGTTTTTTCTATAAATGCTGTAGCTTTTAGCTTCACCAATTCTGGTAGAGGCTCTCCATTTTCAATATGATGAGAGGGATCCAAATTCAGCCTTCAACTGGTTGGAGAGATGGACCATAGGTCGTGTCTGGAGGCCCATTTCACATCCAAAGAGAGCTGCTGTTACTGATGCCAAGCCACACACAAGGAAGGCCAGTTATGCAATGGAAACAGAGTCAGGGAAGTTGAAGCGCAATTCTCGGAGAAGTTCTGCTGCACCAGTTGAGTCCTCTCAGACGAACATGGCCATGGAAACTGAAAAATCAAGGCGAAACCCAAGGAAATTCACTAGCTCTACTGCTGATTCAGTGCCCGAAAGTCAGTTAACTGAACTTGAGAAGGTCAAACGTAACCTTAGGAAGGTAACTAATTCTATGGCTGAGGCTTCAAAGGTATCTACTCCTGCAACTGAGATCCCTGAACGCCAAGAGGTCCAATGTGAGAAACCACAGCGAACTGCAGAAGAAGTTCCAAATTATCCTGAGATCCAAGAACCTCAGAATGGTAATCTGTTGGAAAATGCTAAGACGGATATCCTGGTACCTGATCTTCAACCTGAACCGGAGGTTCCTTCTTATCAAGTTGAAACTGAAGAAAAAGTTGCTGAACTGACTGTTGCTGACCCTGCGGTAGAAACTATGCCGCTGCAAGATATCCACAATGAAGAAAATGCTTTAGTAAATGATATGGAACAGAGATCCAAAGAAGAACCTCTTTCTACTGAGAGCCTTAAAAGCAGCAAGAGGAGGTCTTCATTCTCAACCAAGACAGAGTATCCAGAAAATGGTTCAAAGAATTCGCCTGCTGTTCCCAGCTACATGGCTGCAACACAATCTGCGAAGGCGAAACTGCGGGGACAGAATTCACCCAGACTTAGTTCTGACTCTGCGGAGAAAAATGGCTTCACCAGGCGCCATTCCCTCCCATCCTCTAATGGTAAGTTGAACTCGCACTCGCCGCGTACACAAAGGCCAACCCATGCTGGTGGCAAAGAGGGAGTGAAGGCTGACAAGTCTATGCTATCATCAAGAGACGCAAGTGGTAAGTTGTAAACAATATATCTGAATATTCATTGTTTGCATTAGTATCTGTATTGTGCCTAACATTATTATGCATTTAACTTTACCTTCCAGTATACGCAGAATGCATTTGGATATTAAGAGGAATTTGAATAATCTAGAAGAAAGTTGATAGAATAAACCAATTTCCTGTTTTATGCATAATATCTTCCTATCACCCTCATTTTGCTTTACATAATGAAAATGAAACATCCATTTCTTCATTATTTCACATAGGTGGGCGCTGGGACACCATCTATCCCTTTTGTTATCTAGATTTGTTGTGATGTACATGAGCTTAGCTTGATTGTTAAGAGCATATCAGTCCTAAAATATTCACCGAAATCTGTAGATATAGTGAACCTTCAGTCAATGTCACCTGAGATCCAAATGTTTAGAATGTAAAGGAACAGATATATGACTTCACAATAATAGCTGTCCTTGTGACTTAACAATATTCCTGTTGAATTTAGTGACCTCAATTCTTAGTTTGTTTTGCTGATTGGAAAGCTTGATGTTTCCCATGTTCTTAAACATTTTTAAATTTCATACTTGTGGGCTCAAGAAAACCTGCCTGTTTTGTTTATCACATTTATGCGATGTATGTTTGAGATGTTCTTTTCACATACCAAGTAGTAGCATTGCATAGCCATTGTCACAATTTCTCAGGCCACTTATTTTTTAACAAACTACAGAAAGACCTGCCAAAGCTGAATGGAAACGCTGAAGAGTTCATCGATCGAGCACCAAATCCTCCTGTTGGGTTGCGCAACATTCGGGTGGATGACGACGATGATGGCGTCTGCAGTTTGATCCAATTGTTTTGCTTCCGATGTAAAAAAGATGTTCTCCCCATCCGTGACAGTGAACCAGCTGCTTTGTTGTGGTTTGTATCTGGTGCGATTTGACTTATTTCTATAGGGTTTTTGCGTCCTTTCCTCTGCCATGTTCATGTATAGCTGAAGCGTTTCCGGTTTGCTTTTGATTTCCCTGCCTCCCCGAGACACCCTGCTTTTGTTGAGCAAGAGAGCTGCTGATGTTAGAGAGAACTTGTTGGATTGAACAATCTTATCCCATTTGGACATCTCTTCTGCGTTTTCTTCTTATAACTGACTAGCGAGTTGTGCCATTCCATGACACCCTGTTTGTTTACTGCTTTTCTTGGCCTCCTTTTCATGTCGAGCGGTCCAGTTGTTTTGCCTGCACTGTGAATGTGAGATGGATGTCATGTTCCTAAATCCTGTGAAAATTATGTACTACCCTCGTCTCAAAATATAACAATCTAGGATCAGATTAGATATATTCTAGTATTATGAATCTGTACAAGAATTTTGTTCAGATTAGTATAACTATATGAAATGTTTAATTCAATTTTAGATTGCTATATTTTTAAGATGGAGGAAGTAGAATTCTAAGAAATCTCGGCAAAATTCCAGCCTTGTGTTCAAAAGGAGGCCAAAATATAGTAACAACCTAGAATTGGATTAGACACATCTTAGTTCCATGAATTTGCACAAGAATTGCACGGGATATTTGTTCAGATTTGTATAACTTTAATTCGATTTTAGATTGTTACTACATTTTGAGATAGGAGTAAAATTCTACAAAATCTCTAGAAAATTCCGGCATTGTGTTCAAAAGGAGGCCAAGGATTCAAGGCGAAATCGAGTCCCGCATAAGACATGTCGGTCACCACCGTCCGTCCCCAGGTCCCGCGACACCGGCGTGTGGCCGCTCGCCGTCTGATGGGCGATTCGACGGCGAGGTAAGCCATCGTCAGGTCACGGCGGCGGCTGGGCCGCGCTATCGCAAGCCCAAGGATGGCATGCCATGGGCTCGTCACGCAAGCAAAATTCCTCATTTCTCAATGACGGCCTGGTTGCGGCCCCGCTCGATTACGAAAAGTTTGTAGAAATTTTTAAAACCAAACTTTTCAACTTGCACGGTAAGTTGGGAATAAAAATCGTCGCTGTTCAGACGTTGACTCTCGTTGTTTTTATAGTTTTTGTATGGATGCTCTCGTGTCGTGTGTCTCGCCATAGTGCATGATGACCTTAATTTGATTCCCAGAACATAAAATAAAAGGGAAATATAAAATGTGCTGATACCATTATTGATGATCATGTATAAAGTTTTTTTGGTAGTATGACTAGTTTGCGATCAATTAACCAAATATGCCAGATTATGTGATCAATTATTACCTTGCTTATTCCTAATATCTATACTAATACTAATACTAATCTATACTAATATAAAAAAGGAGGAGTTGCCCCCCTCTAATCTTATAGGTGAAATCGGATTAATCTGTACCGTCCATCCGCGCGCAAGAGGTCTCCACCGCACGATTGAGTACTGCCGCGAAGACGACTCTCCATTCACGTGCGGAGACTTCGCTCCTCCTCCTCCTCGGCGTCCTCGCTCGCTCCTCTGTACTGCCGCCACGCCGCTGCATCCTCGCCGAAGCCGCCTTCTTCTCCGTCCGCCGCCGGAGCCGAGGTCCCCTTCCGCCGCTGCCGGATCCTACCATTCGTCGCGGCCGGCGCTCCTCCTCCTCGCTCACTCGCTCGCTCCGGATTACTGCCGCCGCGCCGCCGCATCCTCGCCGGAGCCGAGTGTTAGAATTAATGAATGGGCCTTAGCCCACTCGAAGATTAATTCTTTGGAAAATCACAAAAGCCCACCTCATGGGATGGCATGCATGTGGAGTTTAGTACCACCTTGCTTATTCTAGGAGAGGGGGACCTCCTTAAAAGGGAGGATGCCCTCCTAGCCGCTTGAAGCATGTGTGGTGGAGAGAAGAGGGGAAACACACGCGCGCGCTCGCTTGCCTCGCCTGGCCTGGGCAGGCGGTGCGCGTGCACGACGTACGCGTCGAATGGTTCGAAAAATTGGCTTCTCACCCTTGCGCAGATGCAGCCTCCTTTTGCAGTTTTGTTTTGCTGCAAATTCGGATTCGTTTTTGTTTTGGAAACGTTCCGAAAAATTCGGTGTGTGCAAACAGCGTGGAGTCCGGATAAGTTACGCGCGACTTATCCGGTTCGGTTACGCGCAGTAGAGATCGTGCGGGCGCCCTGATCAAGCGACCCTTCTCTATATAAACCGACCTGCCGTCTTCACGGAACACACGCGAAATCAATCTAGGGTTTGCCTCCTACTCTGTACTGCACCGTCGCTCGTAGACTACTCCATCTCGCTCGCCGGCGTGCACCGGCGATCGGGAGAGCAGGTCTCCGGAACCTCTGCCTTCGACGTCCTGCACCGGGAGAAGGCGGCAATAAGGTTTTTGGGAAGCGCTTCGCGCGACTGCTCCCTGTTCGTTCGCGACGACTCGCCTTCCTCTTCGCTCGCGTGTTTCGTGCCTTCGTAGACGCCTGCGAAAAGTTTCGACCAAGCAGCCGGTCTTTCCATCACCTCGGTACGTGTTCAATATGTTGCGCATATTTGATCTGTTCATGTTATACTGTGTAGCTTACATGTGTAGATCTAATGATGCGTTCATGCTAGTTTTCATCTGTAATGTCATGATTTATTTATGGAATTGATTAAATCATTATATGCCTATAATCTCAACAATCCAAAAACCTTATTATAGGCACTGTGATTTTACTATGGCTGGTTTTGCCGATGCACTGAGGCCGGATAAATTCACCGGTGTGCATTTTAAGAGATGGCATATCAGGGTCACTCTGTGGCTGACAGCTATGAAATGCTTCTGGGTGAGTACTGGCAAACCTGAAGGAGTTCTTACTGCTGAACAGCAGAAGCAATTCGAGGAAGCCACTACTCTCTTTGTGGGATGCATTCTTAGCGTTCTTGGCGATTGTCTGGTCGAGGTGTATATGCATATGACCGACGCTAAGGAGTTGTGGGATGCACTGAATACTAAATTCGGTGCTACTGATGCTAGCAATGATCTGTATATCATGGAGCAGTTTCATGACTACAAGATGGCTGACAACCGTTCTGTAGTCGAACAGGCTCATGAGATACAAACCATGGCTAAGGAACTCGAACTCCTTAAGTGTGTCTTACCCGACAAATTTGTGGCCGGGTGCATTATTGCGAAATTACCTCCATCTTGGAGAAGTTTCGGTACTGCACTCAAACACAAGAGACAGGAATACTCCGTTGAGGGGTTGATAGCGTCTCTTGATGTTGAGGAGAAAGCTCGGGAAAAGGATGCCGCGTCTAAGGGCGATGGTGGGCAGTCCAGTGCCAATGTTGTGCACAAGGCTCAGAACAAGAGCAAGGGAAAATACAAAGCTCAGCAGACCACCAACTTCAAGAAGCAGAAGAAGAACAACAACAATCCTAATCAGGATGAGAGGACTTGCTTTGTGTGTGGCCAAGTTGGTCATCTGGCTAGGAAGTGTCCACAGCGCAAGGGGATGAAGGCACCTGCAGGGCAGACTTCTAAGTCTGCTAATGTGACTATTGGCAACACTGGAGATGGAAGCGGGTATGGTAATCTACCTACTGTTTTTTCAGTTAATCAGTCTACTAATTGGTGGGTTGACACTGGGGCCAATGTACATGTTTGTGCTGACATCTCATTGTTTTCTTCTTATTAGGTCGCACGGGGTTCCACCGTCCTAATGGGGAATGGGTCACATGCTTCTGTTCATGGTGTTGGCACGGTAGATCTGAAGTTTACTTTGGGAAAGATCGTGCAACTGAAGAACGTGCAGCATGTCCCTTCTATCGACAGGAATCTTGTTAGTGGCTCCCGTCTGACTAGAGACGGATTTAAGTTGGTTTTTGAGTCTAATAAAATAGTCGTGTCTAAACATGGATATTTTATTGGTAAAGGTTATGAGTGCGGAGGCCTGTTCCGCTTTTCTCTTTCTGATTTCTGCAATAAGTCTGTGAACCATATTTGTGGCAGTGTGGATGATGAGGCTAATGTTTGGCACTCACGTTTATGTCATATTAATTTTGGCTTGATGTCTCGGCTTTCCAGCATGTGTTTAATTCCTATGTTTTCCATTGTCAAAGGTTCTAAGTGCCATAGTTGTGTGCAATCGAAGCAACCTCGCAAGCCTCACAAGGCTGTCGAGGAGAGAAACTTGGCACCACTAGAACTCCTACATTCAGATCTTTGTGAAATGAATGGGGTGTTGACGAAGGGTGGAAAACGATATTTCATGACGTTGATTGATGATGCTACTAAATTTTGCTATGTGTATTTGTTGAAAACGAAAGACGAGGCTCTAGACTATTTTAAAATTTATAAGGCAGAAGTTGAAAATCAACTTGACAGAAAGATAAAAAGGCTTAGGTCTGATCGTGGTGGAGAGTTTTTCTCGAACGAGTTTGACTTATTCTGTGAGGAACATGGCATCATACATGAGAGGACGCCTCCCTATTCTCCCGAGTCTAATGGGATTGCTGAAAGGAAGAACCGCACACTGACTGACTTGGTGAATGCCATGTTGGACACCGCAGGACTGCCTAAGGCATGGTGGGGGGAGGCATTGTTGACCTCAAATCATGTGTTAAACAGAGTTCTTAACAGAAATAAGGACAAAACACCATATGAGATATGGATTGGGAGAAAACCATCACTTTCTTATTTGCGCACATGGGGGTGCTTGGCGAAAGTCAATGTACCAGTAACGAAAAAGCGCAAACTTGGACCCAAGACTGTGGACTGTGTCTTTCTGGGATATGCTCATCATAGCATTGCCTATAGATTTTTAATAGTTAAATCCGAGGTACCGGACATGCATGTTGGTACAATTATGGAATCTCGTGATGCTACCTTCTTTGAGAGCTTTTTCCCAATGAAGGATACACATAGTGGTTCGAACCAACCTTCTGAAATAATTCCCAGTTCAATCACACCACCAGAACAAACTGAATATACACATGAACATGTCTCTGAGGAGGATGTCAGTGAAGCTCCTTGAAGGAGTAAGAGACAAAGGACGGCTAAGTCTTTTGGTGATGATTTCACTGTGTACCTCGTGGATGACACTCCTAAGTCAATTTCAGAAGCATATGCATCTCCTGATGCAGACTACTGGAAGGAGGCTGTCCGTAGTGAAATGGATTCCATTATCGCTAACGGGACTTGGAGGTGACAGAGCGACCCTATGGGTATAAACCTGTGGGGTGCAAGTGGGTGTTCAAGAAGAAGCTTAGGCCTGACGGTACTATTGAAAAGTACAAGGCTCGGCTTGTTGCTAAGGGCTATACTCAGAAAGAAGGCGAAGATTTCTTTGACACTTACTCACCTGTTGCTAGATTGACCACAATTCGTGTGCTACTTTCCCTAGCAGCCTCACATGGTCTTCTCGTTCATCAAATGGACGTTAAGACAGCTTTTCTTAATGGAGAGCTGGATGAGGAGATCTATATGGATCAACCTGATGGGTTTGTAGTTGAAGGTCAAGAAGGCAAAGTGTGCAAATTGTTGAAGTCTTTGTATGGTCTGAAACAAGCTCCTAAGCAATGGCACGAGAAATTTGACAAAACATTGACATCTGCAGGCTTTGCAGTCAATGAGGCAGATAAATGTGTGTATTATCGCCATGGTGGGGGTGAGGGAGTTATTTTGTGCTTGTATGTTGACGACATACTGATATTTGGGACAAACCTTGAGGTGATAAATGAGGTTAAATTATTCTTGTCTCAAAATTTTGATACGAAGGATTTGGGAGTAGCTGATGTTATCTTAAACATTAAGTTAATTAGAGATGAGAATGGGATTACACTCTTGCAGTCTCATTATGTGGAGAAGATTTTGAATCGCTTTGGCTACATTGATAGTAAGCCTTTTCCAACACCTTATGATCCTAGCTTGTTGCTTCGCAAGAACAAGAGAATTTCTAGGAATTAACTGGAATACTCCCAAATCATTGGCTCGTTGATGTACCTGGCTAGTGCAACTAGGCCTGATATCTCCTTTGCTGTGAGCAAGTTGAGCCGATTTACCTCTAATCCAGGAGATGATCACTGGCGTGCGCTTGAGCGAGTAATGCGCTATCTGAAAGGTACTGTGGAAGGGGCTTCACTATACTGGGTATCCTGCGGTACTGGAGGGTTATAGTGATTCTAACTGGATCTCTGATGTGGATGAGATCAAAGCCACTAGTGGATATATCTTCACACTGGGTGGTGGTGCTGTTTCATGGAGGTCTTGCAAACAGACCATTTTGACGAGGTCAACTATGGAAGCAGAGCTGACGGCACTGGATACTGCTACTGTTGAGGCAGAATGGCTGCGTGATCTATTAATGGATCTGCCTATTGTTGAAAAACCGGTGCCGGCTATCCTTATGAACTGTGACAATCAAATGGTAATTGTCAAAGCGAATAGTTCTAAGGATAATATGAAATCGTCTAGACATGTGAAAAGACGATTGAAGTCTGTCAGGAAATTAAGAAACTCCGGAGTTATAACGTTGGATTACATCCAAACAGCGAGAAACCTGGCAGATCCCTTCACGAAGGGACTATCACGAAATGTGATAGACAATGCATCGAAGGAGATGGGTTTGAGACCTATGTGAGTTATACTATGGTGGTAACCCAGTCTATGTGATCGGAGATCCCGTGAATTAGATCCTGGGAAGAACAAATCATTAGTAAAATAGAGGAGAGTACCAATATATACCCTCTCCAAGTGAAGATGCATGTACTCTCGTGAGCTGCAAGGCAGGTTGGCTATGCCTTAATGAGTTCTGTTGGCTTTAATTAGCGAAGATGTTGTCCTGCAGAGCATTCTTGAAAGAACTCACCTTTGTGAGCTTGACTGTTGGTCGCAGTCTATGAAGATTTTGGGTGAATCTTCTAGGAAGCTTACTAAAGACCTAGGAGTATGACTTATACGCTCCACCCGAGGGGTAGTCTACAGACGGTCTAGTACCAGATAAGACTTTGAGTGAAACTTGCTTGCACAAGACTTGCAATTCAAGGCGTAGTCCATTGTTCAAGTTGTGAGTAAGTGTAGCTTGGAGTTCTAGGTGGATGTTCAACTTTAATCGGTCTCCATCGAACCGCTGGTATATAAACAGTACATTGGAAAAGGCAAATCTCAGTGGGATTTTGAGATTTGGTGGGGGATTGTTGGAATTAATGAATGGGCCTTAGCCCACTCGAAGATTAATTCTTTGGAAAATCACAAAAGCCCACCTCATGGGATGGCATGCATGTGGAGTTTAGTACCACCTTGCTTATTCTAGGAGAGGGGGACCTCCTTAAAAGGGAGGATGCCCTCCTAGCCGCTTGAAGCATGTGTGGTGGAGAGAAGAGGGGAAACACACGCGCGCGCTCGCTCGCCTTGCCTCGCCTGGCCTGGGCAGGTGGTGCGCGTGCACGACGTATGCGTCGAATGGTCCGAAAAATTGGCTTCTCACCCTTGCGCAGATGCAGCCTCCTTTTGCAGTTTTGTTTTGCTGCAAATTCGGATTCGTTTTTGTTTTGGAAACGTTCCGAAAAATTCGGTGCGTGCAAACAGCGTGGAGTCCGGATAAGTTACGCGCGACTTATCCGGTTCGGTTACGCGCAGTAGAGATCGTGCGGGCGCCCTGATCAAGCGACCCTTCTCTATATAAACCGACCTGCCGTCTTCACGGAACACACGCGAAATCAATCTAGGGTTTGCCTCCTACTCTGTACTGCACCGTCGCTCGTAGACTACTCCATCTCGCTCGCCGGCGTGCACCGGCGATCGGGAGAGCAGGTCTCCGGAACCTCTGCCTTCGACGTCCTGCACCGGGAGAAGGCGGCAATAAGGTTTTTGGGAAGCGCTTCGCGCGACTGCTCCCTGTTCGTTCGCGACGGCTCGCCTTCCTTTTCGCTCGCGTGTTTCGTGCCTTCGTAGACGCCTGCGAAAAGTTTCGACCAAGCAGCCGGTCTTTCCATCACCTTGGTACGTGTTCAATATGTTGCGCATATTTGATCTGTTCATGTTATACTGTGTAGCTTACATGTGTAGATCTAATGATGCGTTCATGCTAGTTTTCATCTGTAATGTCATGATTTATTTATGAAATAGATTAAATCATTATATATGCCTATAATCTCAACACCGAGGTCCCCTTCTGCCGCCGCCGGATCCTACCATCTGCCGCGGCCAGCGCCGAGGGAGGCCCCATCCGCCGCCGCCGCCACCATCATCGCCGCCTCATTCCCACTTCGCGTTGTGCCTCCCTCCGCTGCTACCGCATCGGCTCCTGTCGCTGCTTCCGCCGCTCCCGTCTTCGCCGACGCAGTCAGTGCCTCCCCCTACCGCCGCCTGGGCCCCCGCCTCCGTGCCGTCCGGGAGCAGGAGTTTCGGCGGGGTCGTGCGGTCGCCGTCGCGCCGCCACAGATCGAGACTCGCTGTCGCCCCGCCGCAAATGCCTCTGGATCTCGCCTCCGCTCCCACCACAGCCACGTGATCTTCTCTCCCACCGGCCTTCCACTAGCTGCCTGCACCTCCTCGGTCGGGTAGCCGCCGCCGACCCCTGCCCTTCGCTGCCCAGCTGTCATCACGGCCGGTCGTCCAAGCCGCGCGCCGCCATCGCCAGCCATCCTTCTTACACTCAAAGAATGTAGCGTATCTTAGCAGATGCCAATGTGAATGCGGTGACATATGTAGGCTTCAGTAATTAGGAGGAACCAAATAGCAAAGAAGGCTCCTAAGCTCCTGGTGCATATTTTCAGTTATTTCATTTTCTGGATCTAGCTTGATTGATTGGCTTGAACATTCCATTTTTCCAGGTGACATATATGAGGTTATGCTCCTATAGGTTGATTTCATATTTTTTTCCCCTGTGAACGCAACTGACCTCTCGGTCAATAGTTCTTCCTTACTGTGATTCATGTGCTTCAAGTTAATAGTCTGGTTCTTTCAAAATGAGCAGATCAGTGGTTCTTGAGGTATTCTACTAATAACCTTTGCCTTTGGTTTTACTCACACTCTGTGAGTGTGTAAAAGTAGCTTTCTACTGGACTTCCTTGATTTTCATGGATATGCAGTTAGACATAGGTGTGTGACGCATTAACGTGTCTTTCTGCAGGTTGGCACTTGATAATTTTGTATTGTAATATATAAATAACTCAGTTGCGCAGGTGATTAGTGGTTGACAGAAAATTGCCTTCAATTTAGTTCCGTCAATAAGATACTGTGATCTAACTCAATTCTCTTCCATGCCTGACAGCATTGATTATTGCTGTAAATTTGTATTTCTCTACAAATCAACTTTTATTGCTGAAAATGTATTCACTTCAAATACATAGATGTGTTTTAATGACTATTTATGATGAAATTCATTCAAAGCTTTGGTTTGCCATCGTTTGGCCACCAGTTTTTAATTCCGATTGCTACAGAGGAATTCGCTGTTAGTTTTTTATTTGCTATGCCTGTTTCTAATTTACCGTGCAGTTGCAATTACGGAGCCCTCACCAAGAACAGCAACAACAGTAGGCAAAGCCCAACAGATTTGGGTTTGGCGCTGCAAGCTGGAAGAAGTATGCGCATCAACAGCATAATCCTTTCAGTTTTGGGATACAAGATGCGAGTGCTCAGTCACGAAATGCTCTTGGCCAATCAAAGGTTCGTCATCTCGAATCACAAAACAACTTTTGATTACACAACATTTTCCTATATAGGGGTATTTTTGTGTATATGACTAACAAATTGTTGTATTAGCTTTTCCAAATATGTGAGGTAAGGAACAGATGGACATGGAAGAATTGGAGGTAACCAATATTGTTATGCATATATTTTCCTATCTGAATTCGTTGTAGAGAATGGCAGATTTCCTTCTCACAGGCATAATTGCAGACGGTCAATACTTTGAAAGGGTAGCTTCGGTTAGAGGTTTGTAGTACCCTTGCTAGCATTTATCTACTCATCTTGGAGATATTAGTTAATTGTGAATCGATGAGCAGTGGTCAAAAAGAAGAAAGAGCATGAATTCCATAACTAAATCTTGTGGGCTATTTTGTCAATCCATAACTAAACCTCAGTAAAACTTTTAGTACCCAACCTGTAGATCATAACTGAATATTCACCTAATATTGTGGCCTACAATTTCATTTCCCAATTCGATGCTCTAGAAGTTTAGAACTATAACATGCACAGTTTCATTTTTCTTGCACTGCATAATTTCGTAATTACAGCATGTATTGGACAAACCTGCATCTTTTGCTTGTATATATCTATACTAATATAAAAAGGAGGAGTTGCCCCCCTCCAATGCTACAGGCCAAATCACCCCATATCATCTCACCCGTCCATCTCATCCAACGGCTCAGAACGCCCAGGGCTAGCTATGAATTGCTGAATCCCCACCAGCGAACGCGCTGACCCCACAGTGGCGCCACCCAATCGCTGCATCGCACAGTCCCCGGCGCCGCGCCATCCTCTCGCGATAACAACACTGCCGCCTATTCCTCCCGATGACGCATCCTCCAACCACTGCGCGCATCCCCCAGCCATCGTCGGCTTTGCTGCAGGTCGCCATTCACTTCCATGGTAGCCGCTGCCGCCGCATCGCGAGGGGACTCACTTGGTGATACCCCGATGCAGTGGAGGGCATGGGTGCCGCCGCCGCCACCCGCAGTTGATGCATCCGCCGCATCCCCTCTGCCTGCTCTCACGCCCTCCGCAGCCCAGCCGCCGGTTGTCGATCCCCTCCGAGCCCACAGCCGGCTCTCCCTGCCATCGTCGGGATCTCCCACTATGCCGCCCTGGTCAGCCGAACCCCTCTGCACCAGCAATTGCGGACGATGCAAGCGCTAGAATGCACTGATGAATACAGGCAAGGTAAGTTTGTCTACCAAAAAAAAAATCTTCTTTTTGCAGTTTAGTATCTGATTTCCACAAGCATACAAACTAAAGTTACCATTTGTCTACAGATCTTGTCGTCAATAATATAGAAAAATCAGGTAAGTCTCTCCTTTATGTCGATAATTTTTCTTTTCTCTCTCTCATTACTTTGGTATGTTACTGATTATACAAGATTGTGCTGCTATTTCTTTTTCCCGTAACAATGTTATTAATGCTCATTTCTGCAGGCCATGCATCTATAATGTAATGATTTGCTGGTAAGAACATTCCATTACATTGCTTTTATGTTATTAGCAGTGGTGACTGGTGCCTTGAGAATTTTTTTTTATGTCTATAGGTTATACGTGGCATTGAAGGATAAGTGTTCTTGGGATTTCATATTTTTGATTAATTAGATCAATAGATGTTTGATAAAAAAACAATCTGCCAAGAGTACTCACCTACATACTAATATAAATTTTCAACCAGGTTTTATGGATTTTGATCATCTGGCAATCACTTTGTACTGTATAAACTCTATGTATGCCATCTCTATATTTGAACAATGGCACCGATGATTCGGTCTTGGAATGATTACTTCATTATTGATATATATATATGTGTGTTAACTTTCTGCAATGCTGAAGTAACTTTGTTAAGATAACCAATATTAGACCAGGGTTCAAAATTCGGGAACGAAATTTCCAAAATTTCAGAAGTTTTGGTCCTATCGGACCCCCCCTATGATATTATTTCGGCCGAAATTTTAATTTATTTTCATTTTTTTGTGAATTTGGTAATATCTTGTTCAAAGTTTCCAAAATGTCGGTATATCGGCACCCTCCAATATAAACCCCCAAAAAGAAATATTGAACCCTGTATTAGACTACATTAATTAGCATCCTGGGTTATCTATAAAATGACTTCGATTTCTGACACCCTTTCTTTTTTAGTGGTAATAACATTGCTGAAGACAATGATGATCCAGGTACAACTGCTTAAGTTGGCCTGAGCAGTGCCTTATAAAAGGAAACTTACCATTGCCATCATTATGGTGAATGTCATCTGGTGCGTAGTATGCTATGCCATCTATTCCATTTCCCGTAGTTTACACACATCATTGGCATAGGGGGATCTAACGCTCCATATGCATGTGCCAGGACAAGGTACTGTACTGCTCCTACTATATCTTTGATCCATATTGACTCTTTTTCTTGATTTGTTGATTTCTAATTGAAGCTTTATTATTTCGCTGTGGTGTTGCCTGTCAACATTATAGTATAATTTGGGGTCTGGATCTGCATTTTAGTGATTTCAACATGCATATTTGCTTATAAAAAGATAGTATATTTAACATAAGGAATTTAATAATGGGTGAAATCACTGGTAATTTCGTGTCCTTTGTATTTTGTTTACATGTCAGGACTTTGCCAATTCCGAATCACTGGTAAACCATGTTTTTAGAAACACTCAACATTGTTACAACTGCATATAATGCTACACTTTTCGTGCAGTTTAAAAACAACAGGGCAATCATTATTCATGCATTTTTGAAACAACATTGGATAAATGATGTTTGGCATGACCTATCAATGGGGTTCTTAACGGAATATTTTGGGATTTGACGCTGCTTGCTAGAAGGGGTGACACTCACCAAAGGAACTCATGGCGATGGTCAGAATTAGGCATCTACAATTCTACATGGCAAAGCCAGCATACATGGCAATTTGATTCTAAGGTATTGATCAGATCAGATTTGATGCAACCTGTTTGGAAGTCAGGCCCCTTTGACTTTGAGGTGCAAATTAATCTTTTGCTTGTCTCCTAGCTTAGAATCGCCTATGGACTGTTGCTGTTTATAACTTAGAGGCTGGCCAAACAATTAGTTTTGTCCTCTATGCATCAAACCTTGAGACATCTCATCATTTGTTCATGAAGAGTAGATTAGTTTCAAGCCATCCGGACAGGAATAAGCCTGTGCTTAACTGAAGTTTCTTCAGCAAGCCTCCTTCGGCCTGTTCAGTATTGGAATGGTGGTGTCACAAGACTTCATCAGAAAAGATGCAAAGAAAAGGGCTCAGGACCCTCTTCTTGCTGGTCTGCTGGGGAATTTGGACGGAACGAAACAATAGAAACTTCGAGAAAGAGGGATGGTCAATTCAGCGAATTGTCGACAAATTCTTTTTTATGAGATCAAGCAGTGGACCAGCTACAGAGAAAAAAGGCTGGTATAGTTCTCTCGAAGAGAGGGCTGTTTTTTTTGTTAGTTTGTAACTTTGTATAGCCTCTGGCTTCAGTTCTATTTTGTTCCCTCCTATCAAAATTCGTACAAAACAGACAGATCATACCCATAATTACAAGTACCGATTATGTTGGTTATATCTTTTTTACAATTACACAGGATATATATTTTATAAATTTTGGTTGAATAAATTATTTTTGGTAGATATAGTTTCCAAACTTTCAATGTATCCCTATGATATATTTTATGAAAAACGTGTATTGCACGTGCACGATTACTAGTGCCCAGATAAATTAGTACTGATATTGTCCCCTCAAGGCCTCAAACCTCGGTAAAAATAATTTCACGGCGGTAAAAATAAAACATGGCACCATCTTTTTACTCAAGAAAGAAGGCAAAAATCCTGTCGCTATTCACCAATCACGCAAAACCCTTCTCTCCAAGAACACGGCGCCCTCACCTCACATCTCACCCTTACTAAATTTTAATAAAGTTATAAAAAAATGGCTGTATTTAATTTGTTACTATATTTTAATAACTATATTAAATCCTACCAAAATTTTAGCAAGTTACTAAAATTTGACAAATATATTGCTAAAATTTGGTAAGATTTTTTTTTGGCATCAAAGTGAACAGGCCGAAAAGTTCACCCTGCGCAACAATTAAATTAAGCAAATTAAATCATTTTTGGCATCTTCTTCCTCCCCAAGAAAAAGGGCCAGGAGAAGCCCATCCGACGGCGCAGGCGAGCGGAGAGAGCCCCGCGAGCGCAGATCTGGGCCGTCCGCCCGCCGATAAATACCAGCTCTCTCCTCTCTCCACTCCGCTTCACCCCCAAATCAAATCCCCTTCTCCCATTTTTCCTCTCCTCGCTTCTCGCCGCAGCCGCCGCCGTCTCCTCCTCCTCTCGCCATGGCCGCCGCTGCTCCCCCCGCGGGCCCCGGGCTCTACTCCGACATCGGCAAGAAGGCTAGAGGTTCGGGGATGCTGCGTCGTTGCTGGTTCTTTTTGTGGGGTGTTTTTGTGGTTGGGGTTTTGTGATTTTGTTGCCCTTTTGCTTGGGGTTGTTTCTTGGTTTCTTGGGTGTTTGCTGACGCTGGTTGTTTTTTTTTTCTGGTGGGATTTGCAGATCTCCTGTATAGGGATTACCACACGGACCAGAAGTTCACGCTCACCACCTACGCGGCGAACGGAGCTGTGAGTTCCTCCCCACGACGCCTTTCATTTTTTTGGGCGGTGTTCTTGTGAAGTTGTCTTGTTCTGTTCTTTTACTAGTATCTGGTTTGGTTTGGTTTTTGGTTTGCTGCGAGTAGGTGTTTGTTGGTAGGAGCACTTTGGTGGGCAGTGGGTGTGGGTGTGGGTTAGGCTTTAGGAGTTGGGAGCAAGTTGCGGTGGAATTACGGCTTGATTTATTTTCTGAAGCAAATCTGTGTAGGTTTGTGATTGCGATGGTTTGTGGTTCCCGCTTGGTTTAGTTTCCTACTAGTAAGGATTCAGGTAGGTTGGGGGTGTGTTCTTTGTTACAGAGTCTGCAGCTATGTGTGATTTGTTACTGGTGTAAATGTAATCAGTCGTGATTTAGGGTTTATAATTGTTTTTTCTTCACAAATAACTCATGATTTATGTGTCTAGGTTGTATTGTCATATTCTAGCTGTCGATGGTGTCTTTGCGCTCTGCGTGTAGTGGCTGATTGTGTGTTTGACACTTGCTGTGTATTACTGTATTATCATGTAGGCTTGTAGCTGAATGTATCATGACTCTTTAGTGGTTAATCTGCAAGTGTTGGTGAGGACATGTGCCATTGAAGTTCACACGCCTGTCTTTGAACTTTATATGGCTTAGTTTTGTTTAAAGTCACTTATCTTTCACCGTTGCTACAGAATTACTACATCCATGGAGTATTTTTTTCTAGTCCTCTGTGTCTACTCATATGGACTCAGTGTTTGTTCCCTTATTGGTTACTATTGCCATGAATTTGAGCTACATGTAGGCTAGTAATATGCAGTCGCAGTTTAGGACAACTTAGGATGTGTTTAAATTTCTCTTTCTTGACTATGGAACTGTTGATGAAGTTGTTAGATGTTTTTTCAGAATGTATCTCATCTGTGACCTCAGTATGGAGGTGCCTATATGTGCCATATATCATGTTAATATGTTGTTTACATTTGTTTACATATATCATGTTAGTACATTATTTCCCTCCTGTATAGTGTATATTCAGTCTGTTCTCATGGTCATGTGTTGGTGACCTTATGGACTTGGTACTTTCGATGACAGATCACTGAGGTTTAGTATGGTGCTTACCTTTATCATGTACTGGTGATGCTGAAAATAGTGTTTTCAATTGCTCCGTCATGCTGCAACTGCGTAGCATAATGTCTATATAATCTTTACCTGTATCTCTGTTATGATGCTTTGTTGTCAATCTCCTTTGGCTAAACTTAGTATCTGTAGCATTGCATATGAAACTTTCCCAAGATTATAATGAGGTATGTTTTTTCCCTGCTTTTTCTAGGCAATCACTGTTGCTGGCACGAAGAAAAATGAGTCCATCTTCTCTGAAATCCAGAGCCAGGTGAAGAACAACAATGTGTCCGTGGATGTGAAAGCAACTTCAGACTCAAAAGCACGTTCTTTTCTTCTTCCCTTCTCTCTCTTCCATAACTTTTTTATTACCATGCCTTTGCTGATTATGCATAGCATGAAATTAAGGCCGCCATTTCTGTAGCAGTGACTGATTAATTATCTCTTTTGCCAGTTGATAACTACATTCACAGTTCATGATCTGGGCACTCCAGGCCTGAAGGGAATTCTATCCATTCCTTTTCCCTACCAGAAGTCTGCAAAGGTACATGCCATTTCTTTTCTAGCTTGTACAATATGCTGAATCTCAATTTTGAGTCCTGTATAATTTCCTCTGTGTGTTTGGTTTCAGGCTGAAGTCCAGTACTTGCATCCACATGCTGGCCTGAATGCTATTGTTGGCCTGAATGCAAATCCTCTTGTTAGCTTTTCTGGTGTGTTTGGAACTGGGGCTTTTGCTGTTGGTACTGATGTTGCATTTGATACTGCGACTGGGGACTTCACCAAGTACAATGCGGGACTGAGCCACACTACTCCAGATCTCACTGCAGCACTGCTTCTGTAAGCAGTTTCATCCAATTCTTTGGTGTATTAACACTTCGCTAATATTCGTACTGTTGTTTTGGCCCTTTACCTGTTGTTTAACTCCTCCAAGTCCCAATCAATTGGCAGTATTTTCTGGGGACTTCTTAGGGCAGCTTGCTCAGCATCCTCTGTGTCATCTGTATGCTAGTTTGGACTAGTATTAGTGCAACAAGTTACCGCAGTTGATGTGTTTTTCTAACATGCTTAGATTTTGGCAGTAGTTTCTGGGGACTTCTTGGGCAGTTTGCTTTGCATGTGTCATCTATATGCTAGTTTGGAATTGGTGCAACAAGTTACTGCAATAGATGTGTTATTCTAGCATGCTTTGATTTTGGTAGTAACAGAGTGATTTGCAAATTTCAGGAACAACAAGGGAGACAGCCTTGCTGCTTCCTACTACCACAAGGTGAGCAAAACAAGTGCTGTTGGAGCAGAGCTGGCTCACAGCTTCTCGAGTAACGAGAACACTCTCACCTTCGGGACACAGCATGCCCTGGATGAACTCACTACTGTGAAGGCGCGCTTCAACAACTTTGGCATGGCCAGTGCGCTCATCCAGCATGAGTTCAGGCCCAAGTCGCTCGTCACCATCTCCACTGAGGTTGATACCAAGGCCATCGACAAGAGCTCCAAGGTTGGGCTGTCCCTGGTCCTCAAGCCTTGAAGGTCGCCTGCTTTTTCTGGTTTGGTTTAGGATGCTAGCTTTTGATATCAGCAGCTCATTGAACAAAACTTGTAATTGGCTTAACTTTGGTTGCCTCTAGCCTGTTCTAGACTACATGAGGGTTTCTGTTACCAGTCAATCTGTCTCGGTTTCTTTTTGGTCATTTGCGGGCATATTGATGGGAAAACATGTCCCGGAATCTGAGTGTCAAAACTCTTGGGTGAAATTGGTCACGTACTTCAAAGTTCACCCTCTGAATCCAGCTGCAGATACTTCTGTTTGATTCAAAACCATATTTCTCTAACTAGGCTACTTTGAATTCATCTTGTTCATCATAAGATGGCATATATCTGCTGCTTATAAGTGCACAGGATGCATTTATTTGGCTAATTCGTTATTAGACAGGTCTGAGCCCGTAGTAATCATTGAAGCACACGACAGTGCCATTCTGTTATTTGTTTATCATTATATCACTATAATCACTATTCTGTTATTTGTTTATCATTATATCACTATAATCACTATCTCCTTTTTGTTCAATGCAATGCCTGGAAAGTGTTAGTGAGCAAAATAAGCTTTCTGCTTTGTTGTTCGGCATAAGTCTGTAAACATGTCAAATGGAAAAGTAATCAGTGAAAAAGGGAAGGTTGATTTGTAGCTGAACACAAAGTGTTGGCAATTTACACAAGATACAAATCCTGAGCCACCAACATGCTATTGCTGCAGCGACTGCATGCTTCCAAAACCACTATAACATGCGATGTCCTCTTCAAATCCAGCACTACCACTTGCAGCATGCACATTTCCTGATGAAAGCAGATCACACATGTCCATGTCCGGAGCAGCATCTCCCTGGAAGAAGTTGTGGTATTCATATCCTTCTCCTGGATGGGCACCCGGCTCTCTCATCTCACCTCCATTTTCTTCACCTGCATCTGAATTCTTCTCAACCAGCTGCCTGAACATCGACGATTTCAGAAGAAGGCTAAGAGCAGTGGATGATGATCTCTTTCTAGATGAGCCACTGGGAGAGATTATCATGGAGGCTTCTTGATTATTACTACTGCTACTGCCACCGTCACCACCACCCAGTGATTGTGCATTGTGATATGAGGTGAAAGCATTGCTCTGAGGGAGCATCATCATCTGGGTTTCCATTGGGAGGAAGTGATCTACAGGGATCTGCATTGCAAGAGCTTCTGCAGGGTTCATGGCAACATGAGCAGGGGTTGGCTTCAGCCATGTGATGTATGATCTGAGGTCGAAGTTCGTGACGGCGTTTACGCCTTTGTACTCGATCGCGGCGATGTCGTAGGCACGGGCAGCCTCTTCTTGAGTGCCTGGAGAAAAAGATTTAGGAAGAATGGCAGATGGGCTGATGTTAAGATGTGAAGTTTTGGATGCATTGGAATACCAATTCACAATGTAGAATAGAATATAAGCACTGTTCTTGTACTCACTGTAGGTTCCTAGGTAGAGGTACTTGTTTCCGAAAACACGCCCAATTCTTGCTTCCCATCTTCCATTTTGATGATGCCTGAGAGTATGCAGTAGACATTCAGTGACAAACCTATCTTCAGAACTGTTGATAGAGTACAATGCATTTTTCTGTCCAAATATACCTTGCAACCCCTCTGTACTTGGACACACCTCTTGAGAAGCCACTGCTCTTCCTGGCATCAGTTTAGATGCTTGTCAAAGTTGAATAGGTGATAACAGAATAGGAGACTGAAACTCTCTCCAAAAAAAAAGGTAAAAAAAGAATAGGAGATTGAACATGCTAAAGACTTTGATGGTACATTGGTACCTCCTTAGAGATGCAAGATACTCTTCCTTAGTAAGATTCTCCATTATCTTCAACTCCTTTTCATAGTCCATTACCTGAAATATATCAAATGAACCTCATATATTATGATTCACAACTGTGTTTCTAGTATGGGCCAGCTTGCTAAGTAGATATTCTTATACCGGAAAATTTGTGAAGGTAGTTGGTCCCCAGTACTTGAGAGCAGCAAGGTCATAAGCCCTTGCTGCTGCCTCCTCCTCATCATATGCTCCAAGATAGACTGATGCAAATCAAAGCAACATGTGCATAATTACTCAAACTGATCTATAGCATAGCTATGCTATTGCAAACACAAGCAGAAGGAAGAAGAACAAAATCACTTACCCTGCTTGCCCTTCTTCCTCTGTGTAGGATTCCACGAGTTCTTGTCCCACAAATGTGCTTCGAAACGACCTGTCCACCGATGCCTACATGACAATATCTTCTTATCATCTCTACAAGCTCTGATTCTGTCACAAGGCACAAGAATTTTTCAGTGTATATATGTTTTACTTCTTTTACCTGCTAACTCCACGAAACCTGGAGCTCCTCTTGACAGTGATGCCTGACAAGGACGTCTTGCCAATGCCACCACCATTGGTGTCACCACTGATCGGTGCGAGCAAAGACGGCTCCCTCCTTCTCCTCCTGACAACCGGGCCCGCCTCGGCGCCGCCTTCCGGCGCATTGATGATCATTGCTGGAGATGATCCTGAGTAGTTTTCAATCTCATTCTTCACCATCATGATGCTATGATCCATGGTTGTTAGTTGTTACTGCTACTAACTTGGTTCTTGGCCTCCAATGTAGCTATCTGAATGACTGAATGAACAGTAGCAACACTGAAGAAAAGAAGCGGATTTGATCCAGGAGAGACACCATTACCTGCAGGTGTGTTTATGTACTGGTTGCATTGGCTGGTGACAGAGTTTGTCACCTAGTAGACACAAGACAAGGTGTTGATGATTCCATGGCTAAATGAGCTTCACTTCGTCCCTGATTACTATGATGAGTTCTTGTCCATATTCCTGTTTGGAAACATCGATTTTAACCGCAAATGTTTTTTGTCTCAAGGCGGCTGTGAGATGTGCAGAATCGAGTACAATTTTTTTTACCTGTTTATTGTCAGCATATTTTGCGGTGCCATACAGGCTGCAACAAGAAGCCAAAGTATTATTCTCACACGAGTCCAAGCTCAAATCTTGGCGCCTTCTTGTGGCGAGACAAAACAGCAGCAAATAGCTGAGAAACCTGTGCCTTTTTTCCGCCTTGTTTGTATCTGTGTTAGCGTCTTTTGCAGCTCACGGTCTCATCTGCAGTCTGAGCGCGCCACGGACAGAGTTCTCATTATGTCTGGGCTCACCAGAGTTCGTGTCATGGACAGGAATGCCGATCCAATTAGAGCCATTGAAGTTTGGATCGCTACCAAATTAGAGTGTCTGGGAGCAAAATTTGCCTTAAAATTTCTACTAGCTACAGTGTTCGCCCAGAAGGCGGAAGAAGCACCGGAAATATATGAAAATAAAGAACTTGCAACAAAAACGGGGTGGTGGCGCAGTTGGCTAGCGCGTAGGTCTCATAGCTAAACGTGAGTAATCCTGAGGTCGAGAGTTCGAGCCTCTCTCACCCCAAATATTGAGTGATGAGGAAATGCTCCTGTGACAACTGGGTTCGTCACATTCATCTGATCTCAGATGTTTACGAGCTAGTCTGAACTCGATTAATTTTTTTTTGTTCAAATGCAACTGATTTCATGTATAATCTCCACGTTCCAAACAAGTCATTGATGTTAACGAAGTACTGCCTAGTGGATGGACAAAAAAAAGCGCGAGCAAAGTTTGGACACTAGCAAACAGGCAACCATTATTCAGAACACATTTCACAACCATTTCCTGCCTTTTTATTATGCTCTCGGGGTTAATGAAACACATGATTGCCCAGACGAGGCAAATTATTCAGAATAACACGCTACAAGCTAATCTAGCCTTGACATAGTATTTATGTAGCGGAAGGTAGTGCCCAGTTCTTAGGCAAGGGGCCAATGTCATATATGATCTCCCTGTGGCAAGACCAAACGAGTTTAATGGCTTCTGGAGTTCCGATCCCTGCACCTCTTGGATCACCAGCAGGCCCAAACCTGAATTACAAATAATAAAATGACATGTTAACCTATTTTGGTTAAAAAAGGAAGATGGCAGGTTCCAGTTTCTAGTCTTAGCTCACCAGTGGTTCTGTGGAGCACCAGTTGTCCTTGCTCGGATGCCGGCATATGTTGTCCCGTTAACTGATCGCCCAAGTACTTCCTGAAAACCGATGAGTGTGTGTTGGATAAGTCACTGAGCCGATTGGATTCAAGTGTTCAATTGTTGGTGGCAAAAGCTGCGTGAGTATATTGAGAAGTATTGCTACAAGATGGCTTGACAAATGTTAGCCTAACTAGCTTGGTGGTACCGTGGTAGAATTATTCAACCAAGTGAATGGGCATGGGTGTAACACACAACAGAGATGAAAACCAACTTGCCTGCAGGAATAAAGGGTCGTTTGAAACAACTGCAGCCGTCAGATGAGCGTTCATCCTTTCACAGGCTTCTAATACTAATTCAAGCTCATCATCAGAATACTCTGTAACCACCTGCGCATATGAACTTGGAATAGGTTAGTACTATATCACAATGACAATTGAAACTTGTAGGTTGTTATCAATTCTATGGAAAGCTAGCATGCATATGCACAAAATCACTGATTAACTACAAGTAGACCATACCATATTAAAGAAAAGTACTCCTATTCTTTAACCATGCAGTAGGTTAACAAAATTCATGTCATAGCTATGCCAGGTTACCGTTAAATAAAAAATTGTATCTAATCGTGGCAAGACAATGCATCAAGAATCTCTTACCTGGAAAGGACCAAAGATCTCCCTTGTCACAAGCTCAAAATTGCCACTTTTAAGGATTTCCGATAGAGGAACAAATACAGCAGTTGGTTTGAAGGCACCATATATTTCTGGGATAGAATGGTTCTCCAGAGGTTCACCACCAAACAGGACCTTTGATCCTGGTATTTTGAGAAGGTTTTTCATGTGCTCTATCATGCTTGATGTTGTAACCTGGACGGCATAGGAAAAATAGATTTAACTTCATGGAGAAACCATAATGATGGTCATCTAGTTATGCAACCACATGAACAAATTAACAAGCAAAAATGAGTGTTGAATGGCTCCATGTCCATTTTCTCTATATATGTTTTGCAAGGATCAGTTCCAGTCAGTTCTTCTAGACACTTTGATATTTGGACCTAGTAGCCACTAGCAGGGATTCAGGAACATATATAGTTGCCCATCCCTATTTTGTTTTTCAACAACTTTTGAACCACAAAATGTTCAAATACTAACAAAAAATAGTATTAATACATGAAAATGGCTAGTGATTAGAGTTGATCACTCACAGTAAGGACTGGGCCAATGGTCAAGTCTTCAAGCTTCCTTCTTTCAGAAAGACTTTTCATTTTATCAAGAAGCCCACTAGACGACCAATTCTGCAAGTTAAGAAAATTAAACAACAGATTAAGATATGAAAAGTAACACAAGCTCAACTAGCTTCCAAAGCTCAAATAAAAAAGAAAGACAGATTGTATTTTCCTTTTCTCAGGAGCACTGGACCTATTGTCTTGAAATCAGTAGGATCGATATTATAAGACAGTCGGTCTTAAACCTAGTGTTGATCATTGGATAAGTTACTACTGTAGTCATAAATAACCTTGTCCATAAGTAAATGGCTCAAACCATCAAGATAAAAAAGAAGCATGTAACATAAGTTATATGTCAAGAGTCATGATCACAGTCAAAGACTCAAGCAAAGAAGGAACATAATACTAATCTTCACTATTACCTTGTGCATGAATAGAATAGACTGAGCAGAGCACTTCTGACCACTGCAAGCATAAGCATCCTGGTCGCAAACCCATGCAATGTAATCAACCTGTTTGGGTATGGAAAAGTATGTCAGGTCAGCTCGGTAGCTACGCACTGATTTTTTTATATACAATATGAAGAACTGAACAGAAATGACTTCAGACCTCTTGAACATCTGGACCAAGAATTTTCCAGTCAAAACCAGCATCTTCCAATTTGATTTTGCCTTTCAAATCAGCAGCCAATTTCTCTGCTATCCGTGAGCTCCCAGTGAAGAGGGTCATTTTCGGATTTGCCTAAAAGAGATCATGTGAAAATCAAATTCAGCATGAAATATGTGCTGCTAGTAGGACAGAAGTGTACTTTTGGCACTGCATATAAAACTATCAGATGCATTTTAGTTGTGAATTAAATCCTTAACAATCCATTGGAAATGATGTATCACCCCAACAAAGGAAAGATCAGATGAATTGCAGCACACTGGTCCGGTGGTCCTATATTAACATGATGAGCAGCATATAATGCTACAATATGGAACTCAGTTGATCAGATATTGAGAAAATGTAGGTATTTCAATCCAGTAATTACAAAGTATTGACATGGTCAAATGCATTATTCAAAAGCAATTATCAAGGGGAAACTGTAAAACTCTCATCTTCTAAAAGGTGGTGTTAGTGATAATGTGTGCTAATTTGTTATGCTATCTGATACAGCATGTAATCTCTTTACTTTACAGTGAGTGAGAGGGTAGCTATTCAAACCTCTAACAGCAGCTTGTTCATCGTGATACCATCAGAATTTATGAAGTCCACATCCTCTGCTGGCATCCCACATGCGTGAAGCAACCTAAGCATCTGGTCCATCACAATGCTAACTTTGCTGTCAACTTTGAGGACAGGTTTATTTCCCATATACAGTGCTCCCATTAGTTGCAGTAATGGAATCTCCAATGGGAAATTGAACGGTGTGATAATTGCAACCTGTTCAGAATTATATATATAACATTAGAGCTAACATGATACCCAAAAAAAACCTGGTATTGCCTAAATAAATGGCTAAACATTCAACTACATTGTTAGAGTACTCACCGGACCATATGGCCAACGGTAACCATTACTGCTTTGTCCAAGATGGTTGCCAGGTACAGCAAATGATCGAGCCAGAAAGCGTACCTACCATACCAGAGAAATAGTTGATGTGAATGATGAGAATATATCAGAGAAGTTTTTTCAATCTGCAGAATGCAGCATTTTGCAAGTTCCTTGGAAATGATGTGCTCTTTCAACAAATTACAAGTCTACCACTACAAACTGCAGCGCTAATGAAAGTATCAATTATATCATAGTACTTGTGAACATGTCAATGAAGGAACTGATCTGATATGTAGATTACACTGATACTATGAAATGGTCCTCTCTTTTTTTATACCTGATCTCCACAAAAGTTCTCCAAGAATTTTTGAGAGACTTGAACTTCTGCAAGAGCTTGCTGATAGCTCTTTGGAGATACCCTCTGGATAAGTTTAGCAAAGAAATCTGAAACCTGTCAATCACCAATGACACAATCAGAAACTAAAAGCAATAGATAGAAAAGCATATCCTTTATTCTCTCCTTCTCAACATGACCTAATTTGGCATTTATAGGAGTGTCATAATGCAGGCCAATGGATGCACAGCTAGAGTCATCTAAAATCTCACTGAAAGTAATAGGAAGTCAAACCATTTAATTTTAAGATAACATACCACAGGTTGACCAAGCATGTTTGCAGCTTTGGCAGATATATCTCCATACATGAGATACCTGCATATTAAAGATACCGAAGTTCGTCAAAGCATACATGAGCATTGTTGTTAACTGCCACTGTCAGTGTCAGTTATACAGTACAAGTTTAAATATAGTACACAGTTTTTTATCGTATTGAATTTTTCCTACTCCACAAAGTTTGTTTACTGTGTGTAAAGCATGTTTTTATCAGCAATATATTTTTGGGAAAATTGATAATTTGTCACTCCTTAGAGTGGTACATCATTTTCCAACTCCATGTGACCCTAGGATCACATGTGATAGACACACAGGGGGGTAAATCATCCATTTGATACCAAATCCCCTATGTGTATAGCTTGGCTTTTCGGGGGAGTTGGGGTCAACTGTGCAAGAACAAGGATACTGTAGCTAACTATTCATGTAGTATAGCACAAATACTTCAGTGACCAGGAGTTTGATAAAGCTGCAAAAATTTATCAATGAGAAAGAAGAGCCAGTAAGTGGATTAGCTATCAGGTAAAATAAACTCTGTTGTGTTAGATGCCTTTTGTAATGCATCCAAAGTTGGGGTTCAAACACAACAGACAGCCAAAAGAAAAAAGTCAAACATTGGAAAACCATGCAATGCATTAGTAGTACAAGAAAGCTACACAGACCTCTCTGGAGCTTTAAGTGGGTTGTGAAGTCCATGCTTTGGGCAATTAGATAAACTCTCTACAAATGGCTGCACCAGAAAAAAAAATGCACGTTGCCTGAGAATACACTTCAGAGCAGATAACAGATTCACAGTAATATCAACTAAGTCTAAATATAACCGAAGTCAGTCATTTTAATGTAAGAGAGTTTGTTTCTTTAACGGATCAATCTGTGGGTTTTTTTAGTGGAGTAAGCTGAGGAAGGTTAATAACAATTAATATCACCGCAACACGGAAATAATAAAAGAAACATCTGAAAGTAACTAACGTACCTTTATTTCTGCTTCCTGAACCTCAGCAACTTTGATAAATTTTTCACCATTTAAAGGATCAACTAGCCAATTCCAGTTACCAGATGTTGTCCAACTGCCCTGCACTGAACTTAACCCTATCAGCAGTCTGATCAGAACTTTATTTATCAAGCATCTCTACGTCCATGCCAAAATAACTTCTTTCTTCCATATAGGTGAAAGGCTACATGACAGTGACATGTTTGACTGGAACAACCATTCGGAAATAAACTACACCTTAACTCTTATTAGCTCAGTAGAAGTTAGAACTGAATGTTTATGAAGCAAAGAGATCAAGCACATGTCATTGCTTTGAAAAATCAACAGTAATGTGCGGCAAAACTGCATAAGCAGTCATAACATAACCTGTGGAAAGTATGAGAATTACCAAACACGTATTTCCTCTTCAAAATATAATAGGCATGGCATTTTATTGTTCAAATAAGACACAATGTCAAACTCTTCTCAAGTAAAATTACTTCCCACCATAACCATATGAACTAGTTTGTGCACTGCCACAGCATTCCTATGAATTGGTTTTGCAACATCACAAGCACTAACTAATAATATCCCTCCAGATTCAATGTGTACAAAAACAATAAGCAGAACCCCAAATGGGAGCTCTCTTACCAAAATTCTGCACTTCCGCCGGGCTCGAACCTGAAATCTCCTGAGGAGACACCGTCGCGAATGGCGGCGTGTGCAACCACCTGCCAATCAATCACCCAAACGATGAGT
The DNA here is from genome assembly GCF_000147395.1 of Oryza glaberrima. NCBI lineage: Eukaryota > Viridiplantae > Streptophyta > Magnoliopsida > Poales > Poaceae > Oryza > Oryza glaberrima. The sequence continues at coordinate 23,380,729 of NC_068330.1, forward strand.
CGACCATATTCATCGCCCGCAACCAAAACCACGATGCCGGATCGCTCCCAAAAAAAACGGTGGAAAAAGCGAGCGCCGCAACGAGCGGCTCGACCGGAAACTCGCATCAGATCACCCAAACGCCAACGGCGCCCAAACCGCCGCAGCACGATCCACGCACGCACGCACGCACGCACGCCCATTCCCGACAACCCTCCACGCGAGCAGATCAGGGGAGGGGGTTTCAGACAGATCACCTGGAGGCGAGCGCGGCGGGGCCTGACCGCCGGACGGCGGCGGCGAGGCGCCGCCGGGAAAGGATGAGGCTCATGGCTCTCGATCGGCGAGCTCGGGCCGCGCGCGGCGCGGCGACCCGGCGGTGGAGCGGAGCGGAGTGGTGTCCTCGCCTCGCTCTCTTCCTTCCACGGTACGGTCTCGTGTCGCGACTCGCTGCGTGCGTGTGCAGTGGCAGCGGCAGCGTGGGTGTCCTCGATTTATGGAGGCGAGAAGAGGTGGGCTGATATGATGATGATCCGATGATGTGGTCGGCGAGGAGGAGGGGAAGTGAATCCCGAAGGATCCGGGGACCGTGAGGCCCAGTACGAACAGCATGTGTGCGCGCGAGCGCGACAAGTGTGCGCCACTCACATGCCGATGCCGGGGAATAAGTTCACTTTCCGTCCCTCAACTTTACATCAAATTCGTTTGACATCTCTAATTCTCAATACCAGATACGTTAGCCCCTCAAATGTACAAAATAGTGTAACTTGGATCCCATGACAGTGGAGATACCTCCAAATCAGGCGTCCGATCATCTAAAAAAATCGGTCGGTCAAATGTTGCAATTGACCACCAATGAAACATTAAGTTACACATGGTGAAAAAAAATCAGTCAATGGAACATTTAATTTTTTTTGAAACACAGTGAAGACACACATTGAAACATGTTGCTATTACGTATAAAACATTAAGTATTAACAGACTGAAGCATATGTTTGTTTTCATCAGAACATAATCATGCGATATTCTTGTTGTGAAGATTTAATTACAACAAATACAACGGTGTTATCGAATCGTAGATTACATAAGTACTTTAGAGAAAAATCATTTTAAAGGTTGCTAGATACATGCATGCATGGATAGAGATGAGAGAGTAAGAGCAAGTAGTTAAATAAATTTTGTGAAACACAGTAAATGCACACTTTGAAACATGTCATTATCACATAGAAAACATTAAGTTTTAACGGTTTGAAACATATATTTTTATTTTATCAAAATATAATCATGTGATACCTTATTATAAAGATTTAAGTACAACAAATTCAATGGTAAGATCGGATCGTAAATCAGATAAGTAGTTTAGGATAAAAAAATATTTGAAGTGATGAGAAAAAAGAAAAAAGAACTAGCTAGCACTCATCTTGCGTGCATGGAGCAGTAGCAAATAGCCTGATTTTTTTTCTTTAAAATTGGGCTACGGAGCAAGAGGATTCTCCCATGACGGTATTGATCTCATTCCCCCGTTTTTGGTCACGTGGCAGTTTGTCCGGGCCCACTTGATCAGGCTGCAGCGACGGTGAAAGATTTCTGCAGCGACTGCGGCGACGGCGGCGAGGAGAGGAGTGAAGGCGTGGCGATGGTGATGACGGGGTTGGACGACCACCACATCGCCACCGGCAGGCCGGCTCCACCATATACCACCGGAATATTCCCGCCCAGAAGCTCGATCTAGGGGCGGATCCAGGAAAAAAAATGAGAGACTCAATTGCACGGTTTCTTCAACCTCTAACCATATAGAGACCTTTAGTTTATTATTTATGGTGAAAAAATTAAAGAGGGTGCTCTGGGGGTATCATGGGTCTTATTACGAGTCCCCCCTGCACCCACGTTGGATCCGCCACTGGCTCGCTCGTATTACAAGACATATAAGCAGCAACATGAAACAGTCATGACCCGATTGAAGAAAGATCCATGGTTGAAGATGACAAGAAAAAAGAGTCACTTTTGATATGATCTGCTATGGATGGTAGCAACTACTCCAAGCAAGGTGTGTGGCATGTGGGCATAGGCCGGACGAGGAGGCTAGAAGGAGATGATGTGCTTGCCGTAGAAGACGAGGATATGGCGGTGCCGTGCTGACATCGGAGTTGACGAAGAAGGTGATGAGCACGTGCTCCTTCACATTGAACGGCCCCGGGTTGAGGGTAAAGTCCCACGGCCGCGCACGCGGAAGAAGGCCTCTACTCCGGCTGTGCCTCCGCCATGAGGCGGCCAAGCGGCACGACGGCAATCTGCGCGGACCATTGATGATGGAAAATGGAGGATGATAGAACTTGAATACGAAAAAAAAATGATTATGCAGGCGAAGTTTTCAGCTGAAGGTCGCTGAATAACCTGCCTGTTTTCGGAGCTACTAGTCAATATAATCTGTTTAAAGTTGTAAACTGCATACCTGTATAATACTATAGTTAATTATAGGTTTTCTACTGAAAAGTGTATAGCGTTCTGCCGTTCTTGATCCTTTTGAAAACTGTAAATGATTTCCAAACCGGTGTACCCCTTTTCTGTTTGAGTATATTTTCGTTCAGCAAGATACAGATACATCATCACGATTCTGAATTCTCTCGGCAGAATCTGCATCTTGAGCGCCAAGGTTTGCACATGAACGAAATGAATGATATGATTGACCAATGAAGAGAGGCCAAGCCATTTTCTACTAGTGTGGACAATGTATATACAACACTACAACATCTAAAAGATAATGTGGAAAGGTTGATTACAACATTTTATCAGCCTACACTAATAAATCCTACTATTTGCTTAAAATATAACGATGCTTTCTCCAAAATTCCGTTCACATGTCTACGTGTGCCCACTACCACATCACACCGGCCACCGTTCTCTTCTGGTATTTTCTATACCCTCTGCATCCGCAGATTTTGCACCTGCAGCCATTTGAAACATACTCCATCCGTCCAAAAAATAGCCAACCACTCCTCCTAATACAACGAGACGTTGGGACGGGACGGAGGGAGTAAGCGTTTAGATTCTTGTTTAAAAAATGCAGGCAGCAGAAATAATACAATAATTCAGGCAAAATGCTTCTTGGAAGCAGAAATGATTACCTTATGCCGGTAGGTACATGAACCCTTCCGAAACATAGCCAGTTCATTGTTGTAATTCAAATGAAATTTCTGGAAAAGCAACTCGTTCCTGTCCTTTGATAATGTTCCCTGCAGAGAACAGTAAAAGAGTTACTATGACTGCAGATAACCAAAGCATCAAATAGGATCAAGAGGGGGGAAATCAATGTTTTAAATAGCGGCCTAATTCATTTAGCGGTTAACTTCTCAAACAGTTATAGCGGGCTAAATAGAGCTATAGCGGCTAAATTGTATACGAGAACAAATAGCTAGAATCCTTATCAAACAGCTATAGCAGAAGATAGCGCAGGTATAACGGGAGATTTAAAACCATGGGGAAAATAGACCTTTAATATCTCATGAGCTTCGTGTTCCCTTTTGCCAGATTTCACTAGCATCCAGAAGCATGTACTGTATTGGTTGCTGGTGTGGCCTGCAAATAGCACGTGTGAGTAAGATCAAATGCGAATATGCGATATTCAAGTAACTGTACAAGTGTAGCTAAACAAATGAATACATACTGAAGTTCACTTAAGAGAATTATTTGACAGTGTCAATATATGTGTGTTTAGGAGGAATGGCTTACATTCTGCTTGTCTCGACGACAAATAATCACAAATTATCTTTTGCTTTGGGTAACATAGAAGTTCTGCCTCAAAGTATGGTTGCTCTGCCAAGTCCTTGTTGGGGAAAAATTCTTTCCACTTCATCATGTAAAAAGAGGTGAAACGTGAAGCACTTTTTTTTTTTTACTAAATCACCCGGGGATCCCACCTGAATATATTGAGCCAAATGATCTTACACAGGACAAGTTTTACCTACGCAAGCGCAGGGCCCTGGAGGATAGGAGAACAGAATACACGGAGAATACAAAGAGGAGAGAACAGAGAAAGAAAAACCTCCCAAAAGATTACAATTGATGAACAACACCTGCAAAAGTACCTTGCCAAAGACCAAAACCTAATGCTAAACCCCAACTTATCAACATCCAATTCCTCACACAGCCACAAGCATGCTGGAAAAGAAAAGAGGCCAAGGGAATGCTGTTGAAATCCAAGGCCACCCGCATGAAGCCATCAATAAGCTAACTTGGTCTTGTTGCTGTTTGGATCAGAGCTCGCCAACGCCCTTTGATCAAGAAGCTAACTTGGTCTTGTTGCAATTTGGTGCGGCAGCGATAGCAACTGAGGCCCCAACAACGGCAACCAAATTGCATCTGGCCATATCGTCTTGGCGGAGGTTAATCTGGTAGTAGGTAGCTAACGACTCATCATCCTCCCACCACGGCTCGACGGCAGCGTCGATGGGAGCTAGGTCAACGGCGGCGGTGCCTCGCTTCAGCATTAACTCCGGCGGCAACGGCGATATAGGTTTAGGGCTTTCTCTGAGACAGCGGTTTCCCGCAACGACATCGACGCAAGGCCGACGGCTTACCCAACAGCGACAGCGGACGATGGCCAACATGTCTCCAAGTCCGACTGCACAGACTGAGAATATGTCGCCGCGTTCCCGACGTGGCGTCATCAGAGAAAGAGAGAAACAGAGACATGCGAGGGAGGCGGGCGAGTCGGCCGATTCGGCCCAGCCGAATTAGGTACATCTCCAGTCCAGGGTATCCCATCAATTTTAGTGATTTCTCTCACACGGTTTTCTCTAGTTTTCATCAAATAAAATAGATGCATATAGATAAAAAGCAGGAAATTAATCTACCGCTATATCAAGAGCAGGATCAAATCTACTACAACCAAAGCATCCATAATATGATAAAAACAAGAAAATATGTAATCAACCAATAAAACATATAGATTTCATACCTTAATAGACACATACCGTCATGCCCAGGTGTATCTATAGATTAGTAAATAGTTTAGAAACTAATCTTACTAATTACCATTACAAGCTTGCTGTATGCAGATGGCACGTACACATCTGGCGCATACATCGGATTGGTTAGAAGCAAACCAATCTGTACACATACACGTGTGTTTCTTGCTCCTGGTGTTGCAGGTGCATGCAATCAACATGCATGCTTGCTCGAGCAACAGTGCAACACGGCCGCGGACGCACTCGATCACTGATCGGCCCCGCTGGCCGCCGGGCGTTTGATCACTTGCGGATGGCTGACTGCATGCAGGGCCTTCCTGCATGCATATCTGCGTACACAGGCGTACACAGGCGGCTGCGCGCGCGGAACAGGGCTGCGCGAGGCGACTTGGTCGATCGCGCCGCGCGATCGAAGTTGCGCGATGACTGGTGGCCGCGTGTGCACGACGCAGACCGAGCAGGGCGCGCACTTGGCATCGGCGTCGGCCTAGCGAGCGGTGGCCACCGGCTAGTGGCGGAGCCATGATTTCGAAGTTGGATATTCTCATCTAACAAAAAAAAAAAAGTTCATAGTAAAAAAATCAATAGCTCACAGTATATCAATACCGATAATTGAAGAAATAAAATTACAAATTATTACATGGTACCTCTAATTTTCTATTTCGGTTCCTTCATAGCTTGAAAGAGTAGCTTTAATTCTGCATTCCTTCATGGCTTGAAAGCGGTTTATAATGCCACAGTCCTTGACTTTTAAAAACATCTCACACTCAATAAATGTGACCAAGCAATCATTCAAGTATTGATCCCCTAGCCTGTTTCTCAATTTATTCTTCACATAATTCATGGCAGAAAATATTATTTCAACACTAGCTGTTGCTACTGGAAGTACTAGAACCAATTTGAGAAGCTTGTAAACAATCTCATGTCTATTGTGCAACTTTATTTTAACAATCATAATGGAAAGATCAGCAAGATTTTCCACTTTTCTAAACCTTTCATCTATACGCATCTCGGTGAGAAAGAGTACTTGGCTAACTGATATGTGTACATGTGTATATATTGAAGTATCCTTATTTCTTGATAATAAAAAAATTAGGTATTCCTGGGAATACATAGGAATCATTGTAGCTCCGTCCCTGCCACCGGCGTATGGTACCCAACAGCCGAGACCACCTGCGTTCTTCCTGTTGTTCGCCGCAAGCAGGTGGTCGTGCGATCTCACAAAATAAAACCAGGACAAACAGTAGATTAATCTGGAGTTAGAAATCAATTTAACAAAAACAGATTGGAACGACAAACCGGTGAACGGATCACTGGATCCGTTCCCTTTCCCTCCCACAGCATTGGGTCCGTTCCCTTTTCCTCCCACAACATTGGGTCGTGAGAATATGTAGAACACCCGTGCTCATCCTTTTGCCCTTAAGAACATTGCAGAAATAGACAATGAACACAGATGTAGGGTGGAGCTCTCTCTTCATTATAGATCTTACTTGGAGTACAAGTTAGATGTCACACCCTACCCCTGTATATATAGGCGAGGAGATATCTCTACTGATTGGCCCACAAGAAACTTATCTCCCGGATATTTGTTTCAGAACAGTTTCCTCCTGGACTTGTGGTGATTGGGCTTCTGGGCCACTTAATAGGACTTTGCATATTGGGCCAAATCGAACCGGACCGGACTCCCGTCTCCCACACCCCGCCTCCAGCCCATTCACAGCACAGCAGCCGGGGGGCTCTCCTCCTCCCACCTCGCCGTCCGCCGCCACCTCCACCGGGAGGGAGACTCTCTCCCTCCCTTCGCCGCCTCATCCACCTGTGTGCCTCCCGTCTCCCGCCTTCTCCACCGCGCTGCGCTGCGCCGCGCGCCACCTCTTGCCGATCGTTTCTGCGGTTGATGATTCTCTGCAGGCGTAGCTCCGTGGGAAGCTGGGCGTTTTCCGGTTGTGGTACTGAACTGCTCATGGGGTGATGGCCAAGTGGCCAACATGATTTTGTGAGAGTGTATTTTGAAGAAAAATATAATTGAAGAAAGTATACTATATATATGTAGTTTGTGTGTGTGTGATGAAATATAAAGTGCCCTTGTTAATACTGGTGGGTTACTGTTAGACAGACACGGTGCTTACATGTGGTTAAGCGCTATACTAAGCACGGATGCTAAAAATAAGCATGCTATCTATGAAGCAAACAAAAGCAGTTACATATTGCTAAGCACATCTGTAAACACTAGCTGATATGCGCATCGTCGCATCGACGGCTGGGCGGCTGGCCGGGTGCCACTTCTACAGTTCCACCGCTACAGTTCTTTCCCTTCACAAATCACAGTGCAGTCGGAAAATTTACTGTTCCCATCTATTTTTCTTCCCCCTTCCCCCTTAATGCTGTTATTTTCTTGCTGCTGATTGATTGCTCTGGTTGTAGTTCACTCAATGTTAACACAATGTATATTTCTTAGTCTTTACTGGTGGTTAACTAACTCCATTTATCATTGACCATGTCAAACAGTCAGTTAAGCCTCCTTTAATTTACCTGATGCAGCATGTCTATGCGGTATATATGTATGGTCTTTAATGCAAATGCATAGTACCAAGCTATTTGTCTTACCCCGACCTTTTTTGTTTCTTTACATCTTACTCTAGTACTTCTGAAATCTGAATGATATCTTCTGCTTGAATTTCTTTGTCATGGTCAACAAATGAGAAATATAAGGTCTCAAATGTTAATACATGACCACTATTCTGCAATAGTTTGTGTTGTCATGCACACCAGATTTAGCATTCGCTTTGTTAGATTCTCTAAAATGTGCAGCTTGAAAACTGTCCCTAGACATGAAAGCTCCAGAATAGATTGGTTTTTGGTGTCCAGTTAGGAAAAACTGAACATGCAGGTCAACAAGTATCGAAGGTCGATGTAAGTTTTGTATTAAGTTTGGTATGCTTTTTGTTGCATCTGTGTATATGATGGTATTGGTTCTATCGAACTTGCTTGTTTCTAGGGAATAATTTGAAAAAGAACGAGTTAATTTTGAAATAGCTACAAATAAATTATGGTGATGAATCGGATTTGTTCCAAAAGGAGCATGTGTTTATCTCATAGATATCCTTTTGCTCATTCTCAGTGAGTATGCTGTATTTACATAATCTCCATTAATGATCATGATTATTGCTTTTCCTGTTGGGCTCTTAAGACTTTATATAGGAGAACCTCTCACTGCATAGGAAAGTATTGCTTAAATAACAGTCTTGCCGTTTGCAATGCTGCCCTATAATTTCTGGTAACTTTTAGGCTAACCCTAGTTAGTTAATTAGTTTCAGTTTCTAGAAGACCTTTTGAGCTGTGAAAAAGGGAGGTTCCAAGAATGTATTGCAATGTTGGTGGAGGTAACTTTGTACTCTTCATTCTAACCTAGTATAATTGGCGGTAATGTCAGTGCCAGTGTGCCAGAAAGAGGAGCTTTTATTGCTAACTATTTAAGAGTTCAAAACTAGTTAGAATGAATGAATTAGCTTGATTGTGTGCTTTAACTCTAGTTAGAATTTAATATTCCGTGTTTCACTTAAATCACTAACTGAAAGATGGTTCACTTAAATCACACCACAATAAATTGATTTTTCCTGGGTGCTCACCTGTGTTTGGTGTTATGGAGTAGTGACAGAATAGTGTTTTTGGGCCAGAGTTTTTAACTGTTTTTCAGTGGCACCTGCACATAATTACTGAATAGCTCTACTTTTTGTGAGTTTCTGATGGAGGTGGTTCCAGGCTTCCAGGCGGTAAGATTTAGGAGTACTCCCCAAGTTGATCCGGCTAACCAGTTAGCGGCGCCTATAAATATCTATCGGCCTCTCCAAGCCGGGCACTGCGCGCCCCTTCTCTCCCACGAGGAAACGCAGAGTGAGCTCTCTCTCTCTCTCTCATCTTTCTCTTCTCTCCTCTCTCTAAAGATTGAATTGCTTCTCTGGTTCGATTCCTCCCCATGTTCTTCTCTGTATCTGATTCTTCCCTCGCTGTATCAGCGTGCGTGACTCCTTTGATCAGAGGAAGCAGGCGGCGGGTGGCAGGCGGCGTGATCAACTAGTGGTAGCTGTAGCTCTGTGATTTTTCCTCTAGAAGCTTCACTTCATTTCCTTTCTCATCTACTATACATATACATTGGTGGAATGGGCCCTATTGGGCTGAAATACACACGCCTACACTCAACACTCCCCCTCAAGATGGGCGATAAATATCTATCATGCCCATCTTGCTACACGAAGAAGTGCACTCTCTAGCACCTAATGCCTTCGTTAAACTATCAGCTACTTGTTCACCAGAGTTTACAAAGCCTAAGTTTAAGGTTCCCTCATCCATTCTCTCTTTAATAAAGAAGCGATCTATTTCCACATGCTTCGTTCGATCATGCTGGACTAGATTGTTAGCAATATTTATGACTGATTTGTTGTCACACCACAACTTCATGGAAGTGCTTGTCGACAGCTTCAATTCAGCCAAAAGATTTTTCAACCATAACAATTCACTCAAGCTCATCGACATTGACCTGTATTCCGCCTCAGCAGTCGAGCGAGACACAACTGATTGTTTCTTGCTCCTCCAAGATACCAAATTGCCACCAATAAATACACAGTAGCCTGATGTTGACCTCCTATCATCAAGACAACTGCCCCAATCTGCATCACAATATCCCTCCACATCTAGGTGTCCATTCTTCTTGAACCATATGCCTTTACCTGGGCTTGCCTTCAAACATCTCAAAATTCTATACACAACATCCATGTGACCACTTCTAGGATCATGCATGTATCGGCTCACCACACTCACAGCATAAGTTATATCAGGTCTTGTGTGACACAAATATATCAACCTTCCCACAAGTCTTTGATATCTCTCTTTATTAACTGGATCTCCAGATTCAGCACATAACTTATGATTTTGTTCAATTGATGTAGAAGCTGGCCGACATCCAAGCATACCTGTATCACTGAGCAGATCCAATACATACTTTCGCTGTGAAAGAACTATTCCTCTAGGAGATCTTGCAATTTCAATACCCAAAAAATATTTTAATTGGCCCAGATCCTTGACCTCAAACTCCTTGCTTAGATTTTGTTTCAACCTAGATATCTCCAAGCAATCATCTCCAGTGATAATCATGTCATCAACATACACAACAAGAATAGTTTTAAGACCTCTATTATGGCGATAGAAAACTGTGTGGTCTCCATTGCACTGTTTATAACCCATACCACACATTGCACGTCTAAAGCGATCAAACCATGCTCTTGGTGATTGTTTAAGGCCATATAAAGATTTTTTTAGTCTCAACACTTTACCTTCAGTTTGTGAGGTAGCAAATCCAGGTGGAATTTTCATATACACCTCCTCTTGAAGATCTCCATGTAAGAATGCATTCTTGACATCTAACTGATGCAATGGCCAATCAAAATTAGCTGCACAAGAGATAAGAGTTCTTACCGTGCTCATCTTTGCTACTGGTGCAAAAGTTTCATCATAATCAATTCCATATGTTTGACTATATCCCTTAGCCACAAGCCTTGCCTTGTATCTTTCCACATTTCCATCAGGATTTTGCTTTACTGTATAAACCCATTTACACTTAACCACTTTCTTCCCTTTAGGGAATGGTACAAGGTCCCATGTTTTGTTCTTTTCAAGAGCCTCTAGCTCCTCTAGCATAGCTTGATGCCACCTTGGGTCTTGCTTTGCTTCCCTCCAATCATTTGGAATTTCCACTGAATTTAGTGATGTCACAAAGGCCTTATATGTGGATGACAAAGAAGCATAAGAGACATAATTGGCTATGTTATTCTCATCATCATTCACACCTTGAGCTTCAAAACCATACCTTTGTGGAGGTTTACCTGCATTGCTTCTTACCCCCTTTCTTATAGCAATAGGAAGATTAGTTTCTTCTCCCCCTGTTTCAAACTCCTCTCCTTCCGTATCCGATGAAATCTGTATAGTATCACACCGATCAGATGGTTTATCACCTACTTCAGCAACAATTGAAGATTGTTGCTGCTCCATCCCATCCATAGGAGACTCATGTTGCCCCATTGTTTGCGCCTCCAAAGACCTTGTTTTCCTCCTAGTATAAACTTGTAGATTTTCTTCTTCATGTGGCCTTCTCCAATTTTGCTCATGAATGGGTTCACTAACAGGATATGGGATTGAGCCAACCACAAATTTCATGCTTCTTGATTGTGTGTCTTCTTCAGTACCTGATGAGCCATTCTCCCCTTCTTGTCCATCCTCATCAATAATTGGATTGTCAAGATCAACAAACAAGGAACTCAAATCTGTTCTTTCTCCATAGAACGGAACAGACTCTCTAAAAGTAACATCCATACTAACAAAAGTTCGCCGCTCAGATGGACTCCAACATTTATATCCCTTTTGCCCAGAAGAGTAACCTATAAAAATACACTTGACGGCTCGAGGATCCAATTTTCCAACTGATGGTCTATGATCTCTGACAAAACAAGTACACCCAAACACTTTTGGAGGAACAATGAATTCATTCTTCCCAAACACCATTTCATATGGAGTCTTCATCCCAAGTATTCGTGATGGCATGCGATTGATGAGATATGTTGCTGTCATGACTGCCTCACTCCATAGAAACTTTGGTACATTCATCGTATACATGAGTGAACGAGTTACCTCCAGAATATGTCGATTTTTCCTCTCAGCTACTCCGTTCTGTGGAGGTGTGTCAGCACAAGAAGTTTGATGTACTATTCCTTCTGCTGAGAGAAAACTCCTAAATTCATCATTCACATATTCTCCCCCATTATCGCTCCTAATAACTTTAATACAAGTGTTTAATTGATTCCTAACCCAAGCATAGAAATTCTTGAAACATTTCAATACTTCACTCTTGTGTCTCATGAGATATATCCAAGTCATTCGTGAGTGGCAATCAATAAAGGTGACAAAGTACTTTGCTCCACTTACCGAAGCAATAGGAGAAGTCCATACATCAGAGTGAACCAACACAAATGGCAAAATGCTTCGAAGTCCTCTGCTTATGTATGTGGTTCGTGTATGTTTTCCATACTCGCATGCATCACACATTAATTTGCTTTTGTCCACCTTACTCATCTCATCAGGAAATACCTTAGACATAGTATCAAAGGACATATGTCCCAATTGACAATGTTTTAGAATCAATTTAGCCTCCTCTTCACTTGTGCTAGCTAACAAAGCACTACATAGTGCTTTGTCCGTCCCTCTTCTATCCAGATACCACAACCCATTATGCCTAACGCCGGTTCCAAGCTTTCTTCCAGTTCTTCTCTCCTCAATTAGACAATTCTCTCGGTCAATAGTAATTCGACAATCCATATGATCAACCAACGAGCTTACGGATACTAGGTTAACAGGAAAAGAGGGAGCATATAAAACTGACGACAATGTAATTGATGGAGTACATTTGACTGTTCCCACTCCCCTCACATGTCGTAAAGTTCCGTCGGCAGTTTGAATTGTTTCTTTAAATGATGACTGAAATGGAGTATATGATGTAAACTCACTCGACATTCCTGTAACATGTCTAGATGCTCCGGAGTCTAATATCCAAGTTGAGTTAGGTACCTGCATAGGATGTGCGAGATTAACAAAGTTGCCAAGCACTGTTGTTTTCTCCTTCACTTTCTGAATTCTTCCCCTTATTTCTTCAACTTCTTCAGCCAATTTCTCAAGTATTTGCTCAATTCCTTGAATTTCCCCCATGGCAGATCAACCAAATCTTCTAGGATACTAGCCAAATCAATTAATAGGAGCAACAACACTACTCCTCAGTTTCTCACCAAAAACAGAACGGCAGCAGTAGCATTACTTCCTCCCAGCAGCACTACTTTTCAGTTTCCCCCAAATCAGCACAACAGCAGCAGCAAGCCAAGCTCTCGTACTCAGCTTCTTCCCCAAATCAGAACAACAGCAACAGCAAACCAAGCTTCCGCTTCACCTCCAAATCCTCACCTTCTCAAGTAGCAGCAGCACCAGCAACAGCACCACCAAAGTCACCACCACTGGAACGGACAACAATAGCCAATAGCACCAAATCCTTCTCTGTTGATCCTACAGCCAACAGCTGCGCGTCTCTCAGCCGCTGTGCTCCCTACAGCTTGTGCTGCACCAAATCCTTGCGCAGCTCAACCAGCGAGCGTGCGCCCTGCTCCTCCTTCACGCTGCTCGCGTCGAGAGCCTCTGCAGCAGCCGTCGCCGCCTCCGCCGTCGACACTGCCGCTCCGCCTCCGCTGTCCGACGTCGCCGCTCCGCCTCAGCCGTCGACGTCGCCGCAGAACCCCTCTGGTCACAGCGCCGCCGCCGGCTAGGGTTCGCGTCGGCGAGGTCGCCGGTGACCCAGCTCTGATACCATGTAGCTCTGTGATTTTTCCTCTAGAAGCTTCACTTCATTTCCTTTCTCATCTACTATACATATACATTGGTGGAATGGGCCCTATTGGGCTGAAATACACACGCCTACACTCAACAGTAGCTTCCTCTCTCTCTCTCTCTCATCGTTCTCTTCTCTCTTCTCTCTAAAGATTGCATTGCATCTCTGGTTCGATTCCTCCCCTTGTTCTTCTCTGTATCTGATTCTTCCCTCGCTGTATCAGCGTGCGCAATTCCATTGATCGGAGGAAGCAGGCCGCGGGAGGCAGGCGGCGTGATCAACTAGTGGTTAGCTTCCTCTCTCTCTCTCTGTCTCTCTCTCTCGCAGATTTCGTTGGTTTTCTCCTGTTTAATTTTCTCTCTCGCTTTCTCCTTGCTGGTGTTCGGCGCTGAATGGGTTGATTCATGGTGTTTTCTTCATGAATGGGTGTTTAAAACTATATATCTGGTTATTGTTGATTAATGGTGTTTCCTTCCTGAATGGGTGTTTAAAACTCTCTGGTTATTGTTGATTTCATGGGTTGATTCACGGTGTTTCCTCCCTAAATGGGTGTTTCTGTTGATTCATGGTGTTTTGGCGGTTTCAACGCAGTAGCAGGTCACGATTCTGGGTTGGGTTCATCTGTTGCTGGATCTCTTCTTCGTGTTTTAATCCACTCGCTCTGCTGATTCTCTTTGTTTTCGTGCTTGCAGCCATGGAACGATTAAAAGTGATGAGAAATCTATGTGAAGTTTTGGGTATCGATTTTTGGGAGAAGATGGAAGAGCTCGACATTGATCCTAAAGTGGAAGAGATGGACGATGAAACATCGCCAAGGGTGAACCTAGCAGTAGAGCTGCTTGAAAACACGAAGAGGAGCCGTTTCTTAAAGGTAAGCACGAAGTAGAAAGAAGAACTGTTTCTTTCAACGATTGCGCTGCTTGGTTTACGGGGTGTCATGTAATGGTGGGTTTGGGTAGTTGTGATTTGTGAAGAATGCAATCTAGACATGTCACTTGGACGGCCGTGGATAGAGGGAAACACCAGTATCTTCGAAAGAACAGATGGACTTGCTAAATGTTGATGCATTCTTTTTCATGAGTGTAGTTTGCAGCAGCAAGCCAGCGCAAAGAGGTTGCCTGCTGTAATCCCAGGCTAAACTAACACTAACAGTTGACTGCTGGGTAGTAGGGAGATTATAGTTGTGTGTTTTTTGTATTTTCTTTTCTAGATCTTGTTTTGTGTTGTCTGTTTGATTCTTCTTCCTGAACTACTTGTGCCCTTTACAGATTAAGGAGCTAGGGTTGAGGCTCATTGAGCTGCGGTCTGTTATGATTGATCAGGAAATCGATTTTGCTAATGTTGTGTGTTTTATCGATGCTGCATCAGAGGATTTGATAACTCAAGAGAAAGCATTATCATCAAGATTCCTTAACAAGGTAATTCTATATATTTATGACGCTTGTCACATTGATTATCAGTAGCAATGCCATTTAAACGGTGTTCTGAAATGTAGATAAAATGCGAGGATTCCCAACTCGAACAACTCAGCGCAAATCGCTTGAAAGAAAAGAATCTGAGGATAAAGACGAAGATAAGAGAACTTCTCAAGTGTACTCATTTGACAGGGAATGAAGTAGAAATTGATCTTGAGAAGGAAGGTATATATTTGAACTTGTATTTGTTTCCACTCTGTTTGGTGCTTCTGTTATTCTGTAAGATAATAAGATCAGAGCAAGTTTTTTTACCCATGATGAATTGGTATCTCGAGCCTGTAGATCCTTTGTGAGCCAATCTGTTACTGTAACATCCTTGTGGTGTAAAATACATGAGTTTGGGATGCCCTGTTTAGTTATTTCACAAATATTTCAAAATCTTAGTACTCCCTCCGGTAAAAAAAGAAGTCGTTTTAGACTTTTCAAAGTCAATGTCATACAACTTTAACTACCTTCTAGTTAACATAAGTTAAAAACAGTTACATAAGAATAATATTATGAAAGCCCTTTTATGACACAAACTTGAACATACCATTTTCATATAACAAAAACATGTTAACTACAAGCATTCCAAACAATTTGTTTTTAGACCAGAGGGAGTAAGTTTTTTAGGAGTTAAGCTGTTAGTAACCACAACATCTGGACTAATTTCAGTCCAGAAACTTGTTCTTGAAACATACTCCCTCCTAAAATAAATTTATTTTTTTATTTGTTGCAAATACTGTAGCCTGTTTTTCGGGGCTGTTGTACATCCGACACTTTCTTCTCTTACAATCTTAATAAACTTCGGCCGCCTTTTCAAGCCGGCCCGGCGAAAAAATAAGTTTATTTCTAGCCTAACATATGTCCAATAATAAGTTCATTTCCATCCACCTATCTACCTTTTCTCCATAAAATGAGGAGTTTTACCCCTTTAATACCCTTGCTGTGATCTACTCACTAATTCTGCTTTCCTCTTAATGCGCTCTCAGTTCTGGAAGAATTAAAGATGCAAAAGGAGATGTTAAAAGTTGAAGTAGAGAGGAGATCGGATATTGTTATCAGGGCTGAAATATGGAGAAAATCAGTTGATCAACTTGAGGCCCTACAAAAAGGTAGCAAAAATACAAACAAAATGGAGCTGATGAGGTGTGAGTTACTAGCAAAGAGGATTGAAGGTAAAACTAGAATCTAAGTTTATTTTCAAGCAAAATATATGTATGTTTAATAAAAGTCTGTATGTTTTGGCTATTAGGTATCAAAAATATCCTGGTAGAAATGGTGCAAACTTGGGAGGAAAAATATGACTCTCCATTTTCTTATGACGGGGTATATTTCCTCTTTAAACTACAATATTTTTGTTTAATCATTTTTTTTACAGTAATATCCATTCTCTGTATGTTTACAGGACCATCTCCTCACAATATTAAATGCTGATGCTAAACCTAGTTCAAGTGAAGCTGAAGGTATGCAAAAACAAAAGGCTGAAGGTATGATTCATCAACATCTAATTGCGTATTGTTGTATTAAACCCCTCACTCTTAAACCGTTCAAATTATCTCTTGATCAGAAACAGTCTTGAGTTTAGGGAAGATGCACACAGAGCTGATATATGAGTCTCCTACGATTTGTTTTTGTTAACTTGTATTGTCAAGTAGTAAGCGTTAAGCGAAAACCACTCCAGTTTTGTTTGAATGGGTAAAGTAAAAATGGTTTTAATAATTGAGGGGATTGAATATCCGGTAGTTTTAAGTTGAGATGTGTCTTTTAAGCACATCGCTTTTATATAACTTCTCTGTTTATTTGAATAGAAAGGAATGAAAAATTTAGCATTCATACTTCAATGTTTGATCGGGCTCTTGATCGGTAGTTCTAGATATAATTTACTCGTAAACTGAAATTTCTTTTTCAGGCCAAGTACCAGCACAGGATCTCAAGTCACTGCTTACGCCTCACCCAAAGCTCCGTCGCACGCCAAGGGTGCCTGTGCCACTTGAAGAACATGTCCCTCTTCAGCTACATGTAGTTGCGCCTCTGCTTCTAGTACCACCCGCTGGTGCACCACCTCCAATGGCCCAAGCAGCCCAAGCAGTTCAGGAGCTGCCTGCTCCACTACCTCTTCCAGATGTACCAGTGCAGGCTGGTTCGCCACCGACCATGATCAGCCAGTTCAACAGGAGCCGGCAAAGTCTGCTGACTTCTACAATGCTGAAGGCTCTCCAGGTGATGAAGAGACCGGCTCTATCAACGTTTCAAGTGACAATGATGATAGCGATGACAGTGACTACCTACCTTGAGTGACGACAGTGATCAGTACCTTCCTTAAACAGACTCGATCCAGTATACATGTAGAACTAAAGGTTCCGGTGTACTTTGTTGCCTTTGACGCCAGAACCAAGAAATTCGCAAGTCTGTTTTTTGGGCTTAAGTGCTGATTAGCAACCTATATCGGAACCTTGCTTATACATAAGTTTTCTTGGCCACTCAATTTCGATACCATATATATATAGAAGTCCTTCTTGATTGTCGAGACCAACGGCATGTTATCGATGCATACATATATTGGTTGTTGGCAAAATTATCCGAGGTGATACTCTTAATCCTCGGTCATACATATTTTATGTTTAGAACAAGATTTGGCTAAAATTTGAAAAGTTTGATCATTAATAGTTTAAATTTAAAATGTATAGGTAAATTCGGCATGAAAATACTAACATAATATTATAAAGTTAATAAGATTTTACAAACATATTTGAATACAAAATTTATGGTCAGAATTTTAAAAGTTGGACTAAAATTTACTGCAAGTGTTAAATATTTATAACCGGATCTAGTAGTAGGTTGTCTCTATGGCAAAGAAGAAAAAAAAATAAAATAAAACGCATATGAACTTGATCTTGTTTCACGTCATTTGTTTAAACGAGTAAGCGCATGGATAGATGGTGTGTAGACATGACAAAAAAGATGATGCCGGAACGAGTACGCACTACGTAAACTAGATGATGCGTAGGAAAAACGATAATGCCAATCGCATCACTCAAAAACCACGTGCAATTTTAGAGTACCAATATTATTTGGATGAAATTAGTTATAGAGGAATAATCGTATTTGTATTTATAGAAAATTTCAAAGATATTAGCAGTACACTCAAATAACCCTATTTAATGTTGTTTGTAATGATAGAAATTCACTCTTAATCCATCACTTCATGCACAAATTTAATGTGGATGATTTGCTATTTCATAGTATATTCAATAAACATCATGTATGGAATAAAATGAAGGTTGAATCATATGGCGATGGTAAGATGGGAGGGTAGAATTGGATGAGCCCACTTTATTATAAAACAATCCTTTTTTATAAGATTTGAATGATAGAAATAAAATTATTTTGGGACAGAGGTATTAGTTAAAATCAAGGGGAAAAAACTTTCACATATTTACCCAATTCTCCGTTTGATTTGTAGGAATTACATGGCACTTTTGGAAGATTCCAAACCTATAAGAAAATTTTCTATGAAGACATGTGAAATAAAAGATTTAATCTTATCTCTCAATTTTTTATGGAATGAACAATCCTATGGAGATTTTAGATGAAAGTTAGCAAGAGCTCCAACCTCTTCAAAATTTCCTTTACAAATCTATCTCCCATCAGATTCATGTGTTTTTTATGCGGTCCAATCAAACGATCTTTTCTTGTATTGCATTCCCCTATCAAAATTATGTGTTTATTTCTAAATGATCATTCATGTATTACAATCCTCTATTTTTCACTTATATTTCTATTAAAATTTTATGTTTTTCTATTCCTATGTTTAATCCTATGTATTCCTATTTGTATTTGTCCTATAGTGGCGGCAACGGCACCAATGGCCTTAGGAGGCGCTGGCAGTGATGGTGGTGGTAACGGTGGTGTCAGGTGGCCAGCTCGGTGATGGCATTGGCTGGTCAGCTCGATGGTGCACTAGGAGCGACGCCGGGTACAGCAGCCACGCCAACGACAGTTGTGGAGGTCGACATGGTGGCGGCGGCTCTTGAGTGAGATAAGCTATAACGGCTTGGTGGAGGGCACGATTTGCGCAATGACAACTTGGTGGCAATGGTCTTTCAGAGAGATAACCTTTGGCAGCTCGACGGAGGTGGGCATTTGCGGCAACAACGACGGTGGGACAACAGCAGCCTGGTTTGCGTTGCAGGAAGATGGCCGGCCGTTGTGCTTTGTAGCGATGAAAATGTAGCAGCGATGACTTTTGGCGATATAAGCTACGGCAGCTCAACAGAGACAGTACTCTATGACGTTGACGCTATGATGCCATGGTTCGGGCAACGTAAGACCAATGTTTAGCGATGATAGGCGGATGAAAGGATTAGTTCCGTCCCTTCCTCCACTTATGATTGAGAGCATAAGCTTTCGGGGTGGCTGCAACGACAATGACAGAGTGAGGCGGTGAAAGTGCGGGCTCTAGTTTCGCATTGCTCTGAAGTTTGAAGTGTTGGGGAAAAGCTGAAAGCTCAGCCTTCTAGTATTTTCTTTTTAGTTGTTTGTTTTTTTATATCTCAGTTATGAGATTTGGAGTGTATGCGCTTGTATAACTTTGATTTTGTATATCTGCTAGTGGATATAGATACTGGATTTCTATACATTATGAGGTTTTTTACTGTTCTTGAGGTTGTGCAGTACCAAATCCTGATCGTTGCTCTGGCATCATCCAACGGTCAGAAATCGTCCGTACCTCATGGTACCACACCTCCTCATTGAAGTGGTACCATGGGTGGGAGGGTATTTCTGTCCTTTCTTGTTTCACGAGAGGAAAAAAATCGTCGGGTAAGCATCGGCACCTAGACCGGCGCTCGAGGGGGACGGCGGCGGGCGGACGGATGTGCGGCGGCGGCGACTGGACGCGCGCTCGAGGGGGACGGCGGTGGGCGGACAGACGCACGGCGGCGGCGACGGCTGGAGGGGGCTGGACGCGACAGGCTCGAGGGGGCTGGCGGCGGGCAGACGGACGCGTGGCGGCGGCGGCGGCGGCTAAAGGGGGCTAGATGCGGCTGGCTCGAGGGGGACGGCGGCGGGCAGACTGACGCGCGGCTCGAGTGGGACGGCAGCGGCGACTGGACGCGCGGCGGCGGCGGCCGGCTGCACGCCGTCATGCGGCCGGCTACGTCGGCCTCGATTGGCGACGACGACGGCGGCGGCCGGCTGGATGGGCGACGGCGGCGGCCGGCTGGATGCACGACGGCGGCGGCGGCGGCCTCGATTGGCGACGACGGCAACGAGCTGGATGCGCGGGCTCGATGCATGACGTCCCTGCCGGCACGAACGACAAAGAGAGGACACCTGTTTTTTTTTGTCTGATCATACCCTGCTAAATCAACGGCTAGATTAGATTGATACCTCATGGTACCTCCTCAAGGATGGGAAAGATGCTCATACATTATATAAAAAAAATTCAATCCTGCATTTCATTGGAGCTAGATGGATGAGACTTAGGGATGACAATTTTACCCATGGGTCCGGGTATTCGTGGATACCCGACCTGATGGGCACGGGTGTGGGTGTGACTTTTTACCCATGGGCACACCCGCCGAGACCCGAAGACGTTATGGGCAATAGGTGGGTTTTATTTTTTACCCGTGGGTAACCCATGCCCGACCCGATACATATGTATTAGCAAATTTTGACTCATTTCTTAATTCTTATACCATTTCTCTCGGTTCATTTGTGATGCTAATTGATACTAAGTTGTGATGTCATTCAAATTATTGTTGATAACCAATAATTTGGTAAATTATTGATTTTATTTCTCTTTGTTAAATTATATATTTTTCAAGTTATTATTCATGTGAGATCCATTGGGTACCCACCGGACATACCCGCGCCCGCCGGACATGGGTACGGGCATGGAGTTTTGCCCGCTAACTCTAGTGGGTAGGATTTGGGCAGGCAATGTCAGGCATCGGGTCGGGCATGGTTTTGCTCTACCCATACCCAACCCGACCCATTGCCATCCCTAGATGAGATGTAAGGGCCGTTTTAATTGACTACCCTACTAAAATTTGCCATATCGAAACTTTGATGGACCATATTAAATCAAACCAATTTTAGCCTCACAGGATCTAAAGATTGAGGATGTTTTGTTACTGAACCAATTTCACGCACGTAAAACGCAACGGCTAATTAGTATATAATTGACTAAGTAATAACTAAGAAAACTTGTAAAACAGATTAATATGATTTTTAAAGCATATTCCTATATAGTTTCTTTTTTCAAAAAACACACACTTATTTAGTCGTTTGAGAAGCGTGCGCACAAAAGATGAGTTAGTGGAAGTTGGCAAAAGGAGAGTATAGAACTCAGCCTAAACTTTGCAATAACGCATTAGCGCTAGTCTGCTGGATGGCAAAAACATATGATATCTGCAAACTCATAAGCATTTTAAGTGGGTTAATTGGATCCATGTCATTGCAAATATGTTGATTCAGATAAATGCTATTACAATTTATCTGTTGGTATCCATGCTCTTTGAATTTGCACAAAATTAAAACCATACCATCATTGTTATGCTTTTCATTATCATATAGATCAAAATACACCTAAACATAGTGTCAGTTCCATCTTCTTGCTTCATCCTCCCCTCTTCTCTCTGCCTACGAGGTCTGTATCTTCGAGTTGACCCTCGTCGCGTGTTGTTGCGTGCTGCCGCCATGTCGTCCCCCTGCCTATCCTTCCCTCGTTCGCCGAAACCTTCTCCCCCATCCTCCTCACCCCTGCGGCCACGCCGCCGCGCCGGTGTCAGTGGCAGTAGGTCAGTCCGTACGACTCCGACGGCGGTGGCTCCCTGATGGTGGTCATCTTGCGCATAGGGCAGCTCTAGCATCGAGGCAATGGAGATGGCCAGCTAGTAGAAGGGGAAGGAGAGAAAGAGAGGAGGAGGAGAAGAAATTGGGAAAGAAGATGGAAAACATTATGGTTTTAATTTTGCTCGTTGACATTATGCATACAAATAGACGAATAGTAGTGACACTTATTTGGTATCTTATGGTACATCCTCAACACTGTAAAATTACTCATATATGATCACTTCTTTCTATCCAACCTTGCTTACTTGCTCCAACAGTCCAACTTCAACAAATACTGAAGAGCTGAAACAAATTTTGCAGAGCAACCTGAGCTCTTCAGTTAGCATGATATCACCACAAACGTAAAGTTCTCACAAAAAAAATACTGTTCACTCACACACATGTATACCCTCCGTTACAAAAGAAATGCAGCCAGGAATGCACATATAGATATAGTTGTTCAGCAATTAGTAAGACAAATTTCAAATTATTACACATTACAGAAAACAAATAAGAACCGAGTTCACACTTCACACACTGCTGAACACGAGGTTCAGCAAATACATTATTCGAGTAAAAGAGATTACAAATTAAATTTTTCACCGGGCCACTTACTCTAAATAAAATTAAGTGAACATGATAAATTATTGCTGCCATCGGTTGGCCTAATGGCTAATGCTGATTATAACTACTACATGGGTGAATCAACCTAGAACTATTTGGAGATGATCCGTTGAGCAAGAGACCGCATCCATGATCTGCTTCTCCATGGTTTCTTTCTCCTTGTCATTCCACGAATTCTCCTGCAACCTCGGCATCTCCCAGTCCCAATTTCCCTTTGTACTTCAGATCCCCTCCCTTGAAAATGGAGACATGGCGCAGCGCGGTGCACGCTCCGACGACGAGCTTCACAAAGTATACCTGACTCACTGTCCCTCCAAAGCCAGCCATGGCGAACTCCTCCAAGCGATAGTTGTGCAGAGGAACGGTGGGATGATGCCATGAGAACTCGCCGCCGGTGGGCTTCTTCGCGTCGCGCGGGGCGATGTGAATGTGAAGGGTCTTGAGCGAAGGCGCCGCGTCGAGGAGGATGCGAGGCCACGACGCGTCCCAGGAGGAAGGCACGTCGGCGACCAGCAGCCGCCTCAAGCTGCGCAGCAACGGCGGAGACGGCGAGCAAGACGACGGCACGATCCATCTCTCCGGTCCGGTGAACCGGACGATCAGGTCGGTGATGTCCAGGGTGTAGTGGAAGAATCTGTCGAGCGTCAGGTCGGGTTCGAGCCAACGGCTGAACTTGCGGGCCAAGCCGTAGAGGTAGGCGAGGTGCCATTGCCGGAGGCAGGGGAAGGAGGAGGAGGAGGTGCGGCGGTCGAACAGCACCTGGGTGCCCATGGAGGCTAGGTTCTGGAGTCTCGGAAGAGACCGCAGCTTCACCGAAATGATATCGCAGGCATCGACGACGAGCTCCCTGATCTCCGACATGGGAGCGTCCACCACCAAGGACTTCCTCCGGTCGAGGAAGCATGATTCGAGGTGCAGCACTTGCAGCTGCGGGCACGAGGAGAAGACGCCCTCGTAGGCTTCCGCCGGCGTCGAGGCCGCCATGCCGTGCAAGACGAGCTTGGTGACGCCGCCGTACTCGTGCAGCGGCGGGAGCACGCAGCCGCCGAGCGTGAGGGTTCGCAGGCGTGACGCGCGGGGATCCTTGCAGAGGCCATGGCTAGGGAATTCGTGGGTGGGAGGTTGGCGCCAGTACATTGGCTTCCCGACGGCCTCGAGCTCCTCGACGCCCCAATCGTCTATGGCCTTGGAGATCAACCGGTTGATGCCAGCGGTGTTGTGCGTGCCGAAGAACTCGAGCCTCAGCCTACTGACCTTCCGCCGGCTAGGTCGGCCGTCGTCGGCGTCGATGAAGCTCTCGACGGAGCGGACCAAGGCGCGCGCGGCTCGCCGCTCGTGCCTCCGGATGGCGGGCATCAGGCTATTGGGGATGGCGTGCCGGTACGCTATCCAGTTCATCACGCCGCGGTGGCGGAGGATGCACCGGTGGTAGCGCGGCGGGAGTATGTCGCTGACCCTGAAATCGAGGGCGTCGAGCTCGTGGGGCAGATTCGCCCAGCGCCTGGAGAGCATGCCGGTGGCGAGCGCCGCGCGGGTGTCGAGGCGGCGGAGGACGAGGAGGAGCAGGTCGTCGGGGAGTGCGCTGAGGCGGTCGTCGCCGCAGGCCTCCCGCGGCCGCCTGCCTCTCGGTCTCAAGCTCATCCTGGCCATGGTAGATCTACCTCCTATTGCTGGGGGGATCAAGCAACCAGTAGAGATGGCCTTGCGGCTGCGGTGGCGATTAAATAGAGGCGTCCGCATCGACCTCCTCGGGTTCGGATTCACAATGCCCGCCGCCGGAGGAATTCGAGTCGGATTGGCAGAGGAATTAAAAGGCTAGGGAAATTTGTGAATCAGGAAACTTCAATCCTATCGCCGGCGAGCATAGGATTGGGGAATTGGGGGTTGGGTTTTCAGGCGGTATAATTAAAAGGGATAAACTTTTGACGCGATTAAAAGGGATAACTGAATTCATGCCGTTGTAAATATGGGCATGTTTAGTTTCACATAAAAATTTTACACTCTATCATATTGAACATTTGAACAATACATAAAGTATTAAATATAGGTTAAATTAGTTTTTTATTAATGCCCAAACACCCTATGTAACACCCTACATAATATGATACGCCAAAATTTTACACCCCTGGATATAAACACCCTCTGTATCGATTTAGACAAGAAACACACAAGTTTTACATACACACTAACTAATAAATATTTTTAAAAAATTAGACATGTACTTTATTACACATATTCGTGAAATTTTATGGTCAAATTCATTATATTTTAGTTGTAAAAAGACAAAATTCTGACCTACTTTTGACTCTTAAAACTTAGAATTTTCATTTTTTTTTGTTACAGCTAGAATATAATGAATTTGAATTAAGATTTGTAGATATGTGTAATACTATTCAGAGTACGTACGTCTTAGATTTTTTCTAAAATTTTATGTGATATTTGTTAGTTGGTGTTCACGGAGTATACATAAGAAGTTTGTATATAGAATATATTTTTTAATTAAAAAAAGGACTGTTTAGGCCGAGGCAAACGCCGAGGCCCGAGGGCAACGTGTACTATCTGGACCGGGCAAGTTAGGGCCTGTTCACTTTCATGCCATTTTCAACCATATTATTTTTTGGATAAAGTTGTTAAAATTTTGGCTACGTTTAGTTTGTTGCCAAATTTTAGTAAGTACATATGAAATCTTGTCAAAATTTGGCAACGTTGCTAAAATTTAGCAATGCCAAAACTTGATAAGGTTGAAAATAATAGCGATGTGAACAAGCCCTTAGATTTGATAGAAATGACCCATTTCTTTTCTTACTACTATCATATCTTTTTTTTTCATTTTCCAGTTGAGGAGGGGTTCGGAGTTTTCTTCTCCAAACCTCCGTTTTCCTCAGCTACGAGTCTACGACGCTTTTCCTTCGCTTCCCGTGCACCCCCGTGATTCAAGATAAGAAGGAGATCGACTGAATAGAAATATCACCGCGTCCATCGATTGGTCGATCGGTTGTTGCTGGCCATGGCGTCGTCGCGGATGGAGGAGGACGCTGCTAAAGGTCATCGTCCTCGGTGACAGTGGGTCAGCGCACGCTACGCTAGTCCTGGTTTATCTTAGCCTGATTCTCATAGCTCTAGCTCTACTTCATGGTGCTTGTTTAATTTCGCCCTTAGCGATTCCTGAATTGGATTGGTCGTTTGGTTTTGGTGTTTGCAGGGTGGGGAAGAGCTGATGAACTAGTATCCTCTTCATCTTTTTTTTCACAAACACACAAAAAAAAATACATGTCAATATATTAGAAGAAAAGAGAGTTTATTTACACACTGCAATCAGCCAGATCGGCTTATGCCAAGGAAAAAAGACAAATCAGAAAAACCAAAGAAAAGGAAGAGAGAAACGACTGCTAGACGCAACTCCAATTAGCAGGAGGGGGCAAGGCCACACTACCCTCCAAAAAAAACCCTAAAAAAAAGCAACACCAGCTAACGACCAAAGATGGCCCTCAGAAAATATGGACTCTAAGACCACAGAGACCAAAGAGAGAACAAAGTCGAAAACCCTAGTATCCTATTCACATCCGTAGCATCAACCTTTGTGTCAGACTGATAGTTTGTTGCGTAGAGATCTTTAGATATCCTAGTGCAATCTTTCAGCATATAAGGCTTATTTGTTTTGGAGAAATTTCAAAGGATTTGGATTCCTAAGAATTAATTCTTATGAATGCCAAATGTAGATATAGAAAAACCAAAGAGAATTTTCCTTTTCTACAAGTTGTAGAGAGAAAGCACAGGAAATTTTCCATCCACTCAAAACCTTATGGAAAAATTCCTATGGATTGAGTTGTGCATGCATTCTCATTCCTCCATTTTTCCTATTTCTATGTGTTAAAATTCCTCCAAAAACAAATAGACTCTTATCTTCCTTTTTTTTTACAATTAGAAACTTGCATTCACTTAAGTAACCATAATTTCTTTCAGAAAAAAGAGAAAATTTTTAAGCAGAAACAATCTTCAGGACACCAAAAAGAAAGATCATTGCTTGGATTTTCTTCCACTCTTGATTAGATAGTGAACACGAAGTTTAGCCAGCAGTACAAGGCAACGATTTCGTCGGCAAGGCTTGTGAGCTTGTCACCTTGCAGGTCAGGCTCGAAACTGAAATCTTCTGAGAAAACAAACACCGGCCGTGTTTGGATGTTTTGGCAAAAAAAAATAACGTATATGAACACACATTTAAAGTATTAAACATAGACTAATAACAAAACAAATTATAAATTTCGCCTGTAAACTGCGAGACGAATCTATTAAGCCTAATTAATCCGTCATTAGCAAATGTTTACTGTAGCACCAGTACACCACATTGTCAAATCATGACATAATTAAGCTTAAAAGATTCGTCTCGCAATTTATATGCAAATTGCGTAATTTGTCTTTTTTCGTTCATATTTAATGCTTCATGCGTATGTCTAAACATTTGATATAATGACAAAATTAGAAGTTTAGAGGGAACTAAACACACAGCCACTGCCGCAATTCGCAAATGACCAACGATCTGCGATTCGATCGCTCAAACGATGAGTAGACCAAAGCGACCGCGCTCATGACATCTACAGCCCCAGCCCGTGCAGCTTTAAGCAGTATCAACTAAAATCGATCGCATGGCACATCTGCACGCCTCTAGACTATAAACCAGCTATAAATATATTTTAAGAAGATAAAAGAAAGATAATAGCAGCGGACTATAAATTTAGCCAGCTACAGCATAGACTTCAAAATACATGTGTGTACGACAGGTGGGATCAAACATTAATTATGTAGTACATGTTTATAGGTAATTATTATATGAATTAGCTATTAAATTGACTATAAATAATTTAGAGCCAATAATTAGTTGTACTGTTAAACTTGCTCTATGACATCACGATCAGAGAAACCACGAACTTGATCGCTCCTGCAGATCGAACGGTGAAAACGTGAACGCTGAACGATGAGATCATTAAAAACGGCAAAGGAGAGATATGAGTGCTTGACACAATTGGCCCGTTTATTCTGTTCTATCCACGACTCTCTTTTTCTTTTAAAAAAAATCGTTTTTATGGGTTCGGACTTCGGAGTTCTCTTCTTCGAGCAACGCCGAGGACAGAATGGGCCCGTTTCTTTTCTATCTTTTTGTTTTTTCAATTTTCTGGTTGAGTAGGGGTTCGGAATTTTCTTCCACGAACCCCCGTTTTCCGCAGCTACTATGCTTTTCCCTCGCTCCCCGTGCGCCCCGTGATTCAAGATAAGGAGGAGATCGACTAAATAGAGAGATCACCGCGTCCATCGGATTGATCGATCGGTTGTTGCTGGCCATGGCGTCGTCGCGGAGGCGGACGCTGCTCAAGGTCATCGTCCTCGGCGACAGCGGGTCAGCACGCTACGCTAGCTCATCCTTGGCTACAGACCCGGCCATTTCTTCCTAGCTTGATTTCGAATCGCTCTAGCCCTGCTTCTGTCAGCTTGATTTCATGGTGCTTGTTTGATTTTTTGCCTGACTCCTGACTTGGATCGGTTATTTGGTTTTGGTTTTGGTGCAGGGTGGGGAAGACGTCCCTGATGAACCAGTATCCTTCTCCTCCATAGCTGCATATCATCGAGCTTTTTAGTAGTATCAATTTTGCTCAGTTAGCTGTAGATTATAGTGAAATCCTCAGAAGATAAATCTCAATATTTTCTACTACTACCTTTCATTCATTTAACCGGAATTACATTCAGAAAAAAAGAAGAGATTTTTTTAACTAGAAACAATCTTCAGCACACCACAAATATCGGTGCTTGGATTTTCTTGAACTCTTGATTAGATACGTGAACAAGAAGTTTAGACAGCAGTACAAGGCGACGATCGGCGCCGATTTCGTCACCAAGGAGGTTCTCATTGAAGACAGGCTTGTCACCTTGCAGGTCAGCCTCATACACCCATTCAATTTGGATGCTTTCTATTCTCAAAAAAAATTTGGATGCTTTCACATGAAAGTTGCCATCTGGCTGTCATCAGTATTGAGTTTTCTTGGATGTAGATCTGGGACACGGCAGGACAGGAGAGGTTTCAGAGTCTCGGTGTGGCGTTCTACAGAGGTGCAGATTGCTGTATGCTAGTCTACGATGTCAATGCTAAAAGATCTTTCAATGCACTCAACACCTGGCATGATGAGTTCCTCACCCAAGTAAGTCATTTTTATCAGGATATTTTCCTTAAAAGTTTTTAGCATCTGCAATTACCTCTTCCATTGTGGCCATGCCTGATGCCTGTACTAGTTCAGAGAAGCAATGTCTGCATCATCTGTTAGTCATATGCAAACTGAAGGCATACAGCAAAATGCCAAAATGGCTGCTGCAGGCTGAAAATTTAATGTTGCTTGGTTAATATCAATCAATTTGAACTAGTTATGAAGAACCTGACAAGTCCATTTTACATTTCAGAGGAAAAAGAAAAGTAGTACAGCATTTTTGTCCTATTTTAACAGTACTGGAAGACTGCAACTGAAAAATTTCGGCTCCTTTTTTAGGCTAGCCCATCAGATCCCAAACATTTTCCCTTCATATTACTCGGCAACAAGATTGACATAGATGCCGGAAACAGACGTGCCGTAAGTTACTTGAACATTCAAACTTCTGTACAACAGTCCAGTACACTTCCTTTTTTTTTTCTTTTTCTGAACGAAATCCAGTGCACAGACATTGACAATTTGACATTTCTGTACTGTCTTCCCGGCCACAGATCCCTGAGAAGAAAGCAAAAGAGTGGTGCGTCTCCAAAGGCAACATTCCGTATTTCGAAACCTCTGCGAAAGACGACTACAATGTTGACAGTGCTTTTCTGTGCATTGCCAAGCTTGCTCTGGAGCATGAGCATGATCAGGACATGTAAGTGAAACACCTTCAGTTTCTTGTTTGCATCTGAAGTGCTTCAAGCCTAAACAAATCTAGCATTAGCTGTTTACTAGTCATCTTACACCTGTTTCTTCTCTATCCCCAGCTACTTCAAGACTGTTGCACAACCAGCCCCTGATACTGAACATACCAGCGGATGTGCTTGCTAGCACTTTGGATGCTTTTGTTCATTGGCTGAGAATGAAATTATACAATTATAAGTTGTTATGGACTCACAGTGTACAATAAGCTCACATAAGAAACTGTTACTCGCTTGTGTATCCATTTTTTAACCTAGGCTGTGTTTAGATCCAAAGTTTCGATCCAAACTTCAGTCCTTTTCCATCACATCAACTTGTCATACACCCACAACTTTTCAGTCACATCATCTCCAATTTCAACCAAAATCTAAACTTTACGCTGAACTAAACACAGCCCTACTAGTAGAATACTATACTAGTAATAAGCAGCTTCTGCTTGCATCTGCCCAGCAGCCCAGGTAGGAAAAGACTAACTGGAATAGCAGTTCTGACTGTTCTGTCGGTGTCGGTATTCTGTGTAGAAGTACTTGTATAGCAGTTGACCTCTTCGTTGTCAGCTGTAACAAAACATACAGTTGCTTTCCAGTTTACAGTAGTAGTTATGAATTCATCTTTCTCCCCAAACAGTGCGATCGCATGTGCTATATAGTTCATTTGATGGCTCACACTGTTCAGAGATGGGGGTGCCCAGTGACGCTGACCGAAATGTTCAGACTTCAGGCTCTTCAAAAGTTGTAGTACTAGTACTTTTCTAACGATTGCACAAGGCTGATTCAGAGATTCAGATTTCGACCCTGCCCTGATGGCGATCCTGAAACTTGACGACGGCGTGTTGGGAAACCATGCAGCAGCAGAAGCAGGGAGGGATCTGTCACTCTGTCCGCGCCGATGAGGACATACAGGTAGCGAGCGTACGCTGCCGGTGGTGGCCGATCGAGCCGAGACGTTGCTGTCCGTCCGTCCAAGCAACGACGCTACCCCCAGGTCGTCGGGCTGGATAGGCCACCAAGGCGACGACGGCCGGACAACCTTGACCCCGGTTCCGGGACCTTGCTGACCTCCTTCTCGGATCCTGCCGGGTTGCAGGCGAGAAGCTTCAGAAAAAAATGGCAGGAGGAGATCAAGGTCAGAGGACTCGTTGAATGCGACTCTCAGCCGTCGCTCTCCTTCCACCTGCTTTTCAGTTTCCGGAAAAAGGAAATAAAAGCTTCTCTCAGAGCTAGTATCTCTGGTGTGATTCTTCAGCTAGCTCACTGAACGATCGCGTGGGTTCATACTTCATACTAATAAAAGTACAGTAGTAGCTAGTACTCCTTTCGTCCTTGAATACAAGAGATTTTAGTTTAATGTGACATCCTAGTACAGCAAATCTAGACAAGTTTACTGTCTAAATTCGTTGTACTATAATGTATCATATCCAACCAAAAATTCTTATATTTAAGAATAAAGGGAGTACTAGTTTATGCAGCATGCCATGTGTATGTGTGTACATGAGATGAGGTCCAATTCTCGTGTTCAATTTGTGACTGTGTGTTGCTGATTGAATAATGGATAGTTGGATACTAGTGATAGCAGCACACAGAGTTGAACATAGCTTCGTTGTTTAGAATTGTTAGAATCCACTAATGAATGCGACATGCGAAAAGGGGTTAATTCGTAGAGTGTTTTAACTAAAACAGAGTCCAAAAACACGCGACTGTGCCTATGAACAAACTCTTCATTAACATTCCCGTGGCCTCGTGGACAATTGGTTGGCATTTTATATGTGTCCGTTGAATTTTTGTCAAACCTATCGGTTGATGGAACGGTGTGCACCGCGAACTCACACGAACACCTATGTTTTTTTTTTCTTTCAATTTTGGTATGGCTTCCTTTTCTAATAAATTTATAGGCCGAATATTTATATGTCTACTTCCTATTTGTATTTGAATTCTGATTTGGATTCAAATGTTTTTATATATAGTGTTTCTATATTAAACTTTTCTACGTATATTTACTTATATGTATAAATATTTTGGATATTTCTGATGGTGGACCAAAACGTATTCTTCTTATGTCTAAGCCACCGTGAACATCTACCTATTACACTAACCAGCACTAGATGGTAGTTGTTGAAAGAATAGCAAGATTAGACCTTACCACACCAAGTGGTGAATCCAGAAAGAAATAGTAAAGGAAATAAACAAAATAGCTAAAGTTAGAGCTCTTCTCACACGTATGTAAAGCAAAAAAAAAATAGCGAGGGTCCCCACGATAGATCCATCCCGACCACGTACACCATATCCGGATTATCCACAAGGATTTTGGAGGAAAAAAATGGTATTAATATATTTTAAATTAGTTTCAGGCTTTCAGCCGGCAGATATTCTGCACTTAGATACATGCATGCATGTCCGGTTTCGTTATCCGAATGGGCCGAACAAAGTGGACGTCAATCGCAATATCTTACACTAAAAAGAGCTTCCTGGGCCCTTCTTAATCCCCACGTGCTTGATTACCCAAACAACGAGACAAAAACAGACAGGTTCTAGACGAAGACAAAAGAGAGGCACCCTGCACTATTAGCTTGGATTTGCTTGGTTACTTTCCGAAAAGTTCAAGATAAACTCCCTATTGTTTTTGTTTATGACAATCACTGACTGCCAACTCATCGACCTCAGACAAAGACCTTCTAGAATCTATACTATAAATGACTACCAAGAATCAATAATTCAATACTACTATATTAACTGTAATCATGGGAAAGCACGACCCGTCTTTTGTGGCTAGTATTGTACAGTATAATACTGGTAGTAGTATGATCGACTGGTTCTTCTTTTACGGTCGCAAGGGCATGCAACCTTGCTGTTTCTTTGGCAACTTTGGGAATTTATTTCGTGTAATTTAGTACAAGTTGAGTGAGTATGTACTTGTCCTGCTTTAGTAATTAAATAAAACGTGCAGTGTGTTATTTAATTAGTTTTGGTTGCTTAAAATTGAAAGTTTATGTGTCTAGGAAAGTTCGATGTAATGAAAAAGTTGAAAGTTTGAGGAAAAAAGTTGAAATATAACAGGGCCAACTACGTATTACTATTGTACAGGGAAATGTGTTTTTGTTTTTTTTCCATTTCATTAATTTCTGTGATGCCCGGTAGAATTATACTGGCCTCATAAAATTCCTTCATTCTGATTAACCGGAAGCTAGCGTCGCTAGCATCTGATGACGTACTACGACATACCGTGCGAATTTAACGTCACCTCTCGACCGTCGTTATTGCTGATTGTTTTCGACGACGAGAGCGAAGTACACGTAACCAAGATGATGAGCACCAAAGCTCTCACAAAAAAGCACAGATCCCGCCACGTGCCCGTCCGGCGAAAAGGCTCCGCTTCTGTGCCAACAGCTAACCGAAACGGCCCGGCGTTCGTGGCAGGTTCCGCGGCGCCCGCGATCGCGACGCTGACTTGATGCGCCTCAGAGCAAGTTTAATACTATAGCCCACTACTAACTCCAAATCATTTATAGTCAATATAATAACTAACTTATATAATAGCTGCTTACTATTGAAGCCCATGCTGCAGCTGGCTACAGATCTGTAGCTCACTGCTTTTCTCTCTTTTCCTTTATCTATTTAAAATATATTTGTAGCTGGCTTATAGCCTACTATTATACCTGCTCTCATATGCATCTCTCGCGAGCTAGGCGCTAATTGCTCGCGGTGTCGCGGATCGGCGGGCGCGCGCGGCCACTTCGGCCGGGAACGCCGCTATCAGATCACGCAAGCAAACACACCTGCCTATTCGCGCCGGCTCGTCGCTGCAGAAAGCAACGGAATTGATAGGCGTGCGCGAGCGCGAGGGGGCGCCGAATCAGCCAACCAGGCGCTGCGTGCCAATCCAGCGGGCGAGCGGTGTGGAGCCTTCCAAGAAGAGAGGAATATATATCGGGCGGGCGAGTCACAGACGATCGGCATCGGATCGCGATCACGAGGGGGCACCTGGCTTTGATGGTTTTGATGGAGTTGTGTTTGGTTCGGGTGCGCGTGGAAGCTTCTTAAATCAGGAAAGGGTGAGGATGGTTGGTCGTTTGGGAGCACATGTGGGATGTGGTGTTTGTGCCAGCTTTTTTTTGTTGCTAGTGCTCATGTGGGATATGGCTCTCTTTTAGTATCTCGACTCCAGAGTATTTTCTCCGTCTCACAAAACATGACGCTTTAAGGTTTAAAAAGCAAATCAGTAGCTTGAAGAAAAGATGATCATGTTGCTCTCACTTATTAATAATCAGCTGTCATTTCACTGAGTGCAGTGCATTCAACAAGAGTACCTATATGTCTCTGAACCTATGGCCACAAAAATTACACGTAGCAAAGCAATCATGAGCATATTCAAAAATTTAAAACAGATGACAATTAAACGACATGTTTTGTGGGACACTGGTAAATCTTTAAACGTCAGGTTTTGTGGGACGGAGTAAATAGTATTGAAGTATTTGATAGTTTCAGTCGCCTGGGAATGGAAACAAGAGGCGCATAATTTTGTCCTAACTATACTATGTTCCTGTATTATGCGCATATTTTGCTATCAAGTGGCTGCTAGCCAGTAGGGATGGCAATTTTATCCATGGGTCCGGGTATCCGTAGATACCCGACCCAATGAACACGGGCGTGTGTGTGACTTTTTACCCATAGACATGCCTGCCCGAGACCTGAAGACGTCATGGGCAATAGACGGGTTTCATTTTTTACCTGTGAGTAACCTATGTTCGACCCGATACATATGTATTAGCTAATTTCAACTCATTTCTTAATTCTTATACCATTTCTCTTGGTTCATTTGTGATACTAACTGATACTAAGTTGTGATCAACTTGTGATGTAATTCAAATTATTGTTGATAACCGATAATTTGGTAAATTATTGATTTTATTACTCTTTGATAAATTACATATCTTTCAAGTTGTTATTCATATGAGATCCATTGGGTACCCGCCCCACTAGGCATAGGTACGGGCGTGGAGTTTTGTCCGCTAACTCTAATGGGTAGTGTTCGGGTGGGCAATGTCATGCATCGGGTCGGGCATGGTTTTCCTCTACCCATACCCGACCCGGCCCATTGCCATCCCTACTAGCCAGCCACCACGGCGCTTATCCGTACGATTATTCCTAGAGCATTGCCTACATTTCAAAAAGAAAAAAAATGATTCCTATACGAAAATGTTATACACACGACTGTGACGTACGACTCTTGTCCGACCAGCTCTTAGCTGCTAATTGCCCTGGCCCACATGGAGAGAAGCTGGTCTGCGTGGAGCAAAACGATTGGCAGGTGAGGTTGGGTCAGATGGGAGTCGGAGGGAGTCGGACGTATTGCAGTGCTGATTCCTATAACATGCCTGGTCGCTAGCTTTTGGTTCTCATAATCGATCTCATCAATCACAATTGTCCAGACAGTGGTCCCGTTGATCTCTTAACCTTAGGCGTGCCTTGGTGTCGTAGCAACCGTACACATTCGCAAGAAAACCCCAAGAAACTAAATTAGGAAAAAGGGGCTGTCGCTGCCAGGGCGTACCTACTAATTAAGGCCTAACATAGATCCTTAAATATCGTTAAACCTTTTTACAGTTATAATATACTCGCTCCGTCTCATAATATAAGAGATTTTAGAGAGATATGTGACACTTCTTAAGGCTACGAATCTAGACAAGCGTTATATCCCTCTAAGATCATTTATATTATGAGATGGTGCGAGTAGGTATCTATGTGGGACACCCCGACCAAATTACACTAGCCACCCGAGAAAAGACGTTGCACGAGATAGATGAGCATGAAAGATTTCAGTCATTTTCTTTCTAGGTTCGCTAGCGTCGTTAATTAACTAGCGAAGATGGAAAAGTGGTAATAAAAAACTAGAATCAGGAAGAAAACTATACATAAATAATATTAAAATAACATCAATATCATTATCTAACTCGTTGAGGCGCTACTGGGATGGGAGACATAATGACAAATTTATAATTAAGAAGGTAAATATAATATACTCTCAACAAGGATGAGAGGAGAAGAGCATTTCTAATGAGTGCAGTATATAATGTACTACTACTACTCTCTCAATGTTACTGTAGCCTTCGTGGTTTGAGATTTTTAATAGGTTTGATTAACCAGCCCTTATTATTCCCTTGATTGATTCACGGAGCTATTGTTCTAACTTTAAATAAAACAATATAATAAAAGAACAATATTTAAAACGCAAATCAACTCATGTAGATTAGATCATTAAAATAGTTGACAGTTAATTACTCCATCCATTTCTAAATATTTGACGCCGTTGACTTTTCTAAATATGTTTAACTGTTCGTCTTATTAAAAATTAAATAATTATTTATTTTCCTATTATTTGATTCATTGTTAAATATACTTATATGTATATATATAGTTTTACATATTTCACAAAAGTTTTTGAATAAGACGAATGATCAAACATGTGCTAAAAAATTAACGGTGTCAAATATTTAAGAACAAAGAGAGTAGTTCATTTTAAGGTTCCACAAATAGGTTGTCTTTTTTTTCCTTCTTAATTGATCGGCAGGGCTCTTTGCCTTCTCGTTCAAAGAAACAAAAAGAAGCTGAAAATATTGTACCAATATCCCATTTTCAATCATGCTTGCATCATTTTCCTTTTTTTTCTTTTCTCCTCGGACGAATCATGTTTGCATATATCGTTCGATTGCTCCGTGCGTTAGAAAACCAATCCGATTGCTACTCTTCATGAGGTCACGTGCTATCTCTTTCTGACTTTCTCCCATCGCACGGCTACACACTACACCGTCTCGCACCCGTCGATCGGTTGCGTCCGCCGGCTCACCCTTCCCACCCAAAAAAATGACGGATGGACGACGCAAAAAAGTGACACAACGACGCCCTATCCGATTCCAACCAGCGCCCGCGCGCGACGTGGACACGCTCACAAGCACGCACATACGCATCCATTCCCCGCCGCGCGCACCCCGATAATACGCATGTGTTCGCCGCCACCCACCATCGCGCGAGCCATCAGCGTCGCCCATCGGACACCGGATTGGATGCGTGATACGTACTCCCTACGTCTAAAAAAAAAAGCAAACTCTGAGTTTCCGTCTTATATGAAATTTTTTTATAATTTGTATTTTTATTGTTGTTAGATGATAAAACATGATTAATATTTTATACATAACTTGTCTTTTTAATTTCTTTTTATATTTTTTCAAATAAGACGGACGGTCAAACGTTAAGCACGGAAATCAGGGTTTGTCTTTTTTTGGGACGAAGGGAGTAGGGAGTAGTACTTCGTACTATTAACTACTAGGTGTGGTATGCGTGGCCGGTCATCACGCAAAAGCCGCGAAGCGATCGATCGATCAGCGGAGGTCAACCGTGCCCGCCGAACCACGTACGCAGATGGATTCGGCAGCGGCCGGCGACAAGGACCGGGCGCTTCGTCGTCTGGTATATCGCGGCTGATGGCTACACGACCAATAATAATCAGCTTGTTCATCCTGCAGCCCGGGCAGGCAGGAAGCTGCGAGGAATGAGGAATCCGAGCCCACGGGTAACGCTTAAATGCTTAATTCCTGCAGTTCTGCACGGTGTTCGGCTCTAAATTTTTCGGGAGTACGAAAGCGACAGCAAAGCGAAAATACTAATAAAGTGACCACAGTGCTCGATAGTGTACGTTTGTAGTGCTACGAACCTGGTGATATGTTTTTCCGGAGAATACCGTCATTTTTGGGACCGTACCAGCCGAGCCCCCAACGAAAAGCTCGAATGATTGAACTTGAACTTCCGTCTCGGCGTATTGCTGATGACGCCATCGGATGGCGGCTGGGGTTGGATGGTTTGTACTGTGGGGCGGTGGGGGTGATGGCGATCGGCGGTAAGAGCGTGACCGTGGCCTGGCCGTGCCCGCCTGCTGGCCGAACATGGGCGAATAGAAGTAAATATTGATTATTGACAGTGATTGTTAGTATCAAATGAAACAGTTTTGGTAGGCATAGCCGCATAGGCATGTAATTTTCGTTATCATATTTTTTAAATTGTTGAATGGTGCATTTTGCACTAAAACTTTCTACTTCCTCCGTCTAAAATAAACTTAACCTTGAAGAGGATGAGACCGTCCTGGATAAAGAATTTGGACAACCTCCTTTGTCGAGATTCCCCTCTAGTTTTTTTGGACGGAGTGAGTATATAATAGCTGCTTTAATGTATTATATAAAATATTTTTAAAGTTTATCTATAGTAGTAATAATTAAAATGTAATTAACTATGAGCTAATGGCATTGTTGTTTTTCTCCATAACTTCATCTCCATCTTCAGTAGAAACGAACACTACCTAAGTGGGTAGTGTCTCATGAGAAAAATTCTTTAGATGAAATTCTAGCGAAGTTATATATATATATATGTATATATATATATATATATGTATATGTATATATATATATATATATGTATATGTATATGTGTATATATATATGTATATGTATATGTGTGTATATATATATGTATATGTATATATATATATATATGTATATGTGTATATATATATATATATATATATATATATATATATATATATATATATATATATATATATATATATATATATATATATATATATATATATGACCCAACTTAATTTGCTAGAATTTGGTGAGATTATGTGGAATTTGACGAAATTCATGAGTTTTGAGCTAATTATTCAATGAGCCATGTTCCGACCGGTGAACTTTCATAAACAACTTAGGTTGTGTTAAATCCAGGGTGTAAAGTTTTGACGTGTCACATCGGATATACGAATACATATTTGAAGTATTAAATATAGTCTAATAACAAAATAAATTACAGGATCCACCTGTAAACCGCGAGATGAATTTATTAAGCCTAATTAATCCATCATTAGCAAATGTTTACTGTAGCACCACATTGTCAAATC
The DNA here is from genome assembly GCF_000147395.1 of Oryza glaberrima. NCBI lineage: Eukaryota > Viridiplantae > Streptophyta > Magnoliopsida > Poales > Poaceae > Oryza > Oryza glaberrima. Next base: position 23,418,890 of record NC_068330.1, read on the forward strand.
ATAGCGCAATTAGGTTTAAAAGATTCGTCTCGCAATTTACACGCAATCTATGTAATTAGTTATTTTTTCGTCTATATTTAATACTCCATGCATGTGTTAAATATTTAATGTGATAGGGTGTGAAATTTTGCTAAGGGATAAAAAGGATCTTACAGGCATAAAATACATGACTAATAATGGCTGAAGCGAAAAAGGATAAATACACCAGATTTAACTGTGGTAGCTACAATATCTCTAACTTTCCTGTCAATAGGTTTGATTAGGCTCGGGCAAAGCAGGAACACACCTGATCCAAGACCCGATACCTCTTGGACAATCGGAGCACGATAGTATTAGCAGGCAAAAATCAACGCCCACGTCGGTGTCGGGTGCGTATTTAGAAACATCGATAATATATGCATGGCTAGATAACTAAACAGAGATTATGAATCAGCACATATGATTTGGGAGCATCATGTCAGACATGTCGAACACATGCCCGTGCCTATCGAACACAGTATCCGTGGGTAAAATCGCTATCGCTGCTCAGTCCAAAGACGGAGCTAAAATAAAATGAAGAGAGATGTTACTCATTTATGTTGTTTTATTTTAGATCGAATTTAAACTGATATAAGTGTCTGAGTTTAAATTAAGTGAGTGTATATTTGGTGAAAATAAACGAACTATATCTAAATAAATTTTCTTAACCGGTTCTTGGGTACCCTATCTCCTAGCTTCACCCCCTCCCAAAATTTCTTGGTTTAGCCACACCAACCAACTCGCAGGGAACCCAAACAAAGAAAGCGGCTTGAACCGGATGGACCGTGGGTGTGTGAGAAGGCCCCCACGGCAACTACGTGGCGAAGAGGCGAAGACCGCACCCCGTCGAAGTCTTTCCCCCGGAGACATTTCCGCCATGCTGCTAAAATAAGTGGGCACGCCGTGCGCGCGCGCGTGCGTTCGAGCGGCGGCGCGCGCGCGGCAACTCCCGCACCCGCTCCGAACCTTCTCCCTCCTCACGAAGCTCACCGCGAAGCCGGCAAAATCCTCCCGGAGAGAGAGACACAAACACAACACAACCAGCTCCCCCGCGCCCCGCGCGCGATCGATCACGATCGATCTCATCCCTCTCGATCGCCTACTACTACCAGTACAAATCCACCCCGCCACCACTACATCATCCCCTCATATCCATGCAGATTTAGCGCCAATCCTTATAAATACGGAGCTTTCGCGCCGGCCTCGTACTCGGCCATGGCGGCAGTCGGCGCGCACGCAGCGGTCTACCACCACCCGGTCTCGGGCCTCTCGGCGCCGGCGGGCGACGCCGCCTACTCGATGTCATCGTACTTCTCCCACGGGGGAAGCTCGACCTCCAGCTCCGCGTCCAGCTTCTCCGCCGCCCTCGCCGCCGCAACGACGCCGCCGCTTCCCGACCCGTCGGGGTCGCAGTTCGACATCTCCGAGTTCTTCTTCGACGACGCGCCTCCGGCCGCCGTGTTCAATGGCGCGCCCACCGCCGCGCTGCCGGATGGCGCCGCCGCAAACGCAACAAGGTGAGTGGCTAGTGGCGTGTGTCACTTGTCAAGTAGAGTACTACTCTCAAGTGTGCAATCACCTGTTCATTTGGTCTGAATTGGGGGCATTTGATCGGGAAAATTCAGGAGCGCGGCGGAGGCGGTGCCGGCGCCGCCGCCGGCGGCCGTGGAGAGGCCGCGGACGGAGCGGATCGCGTTCCGGACGAAGTCAGAGATCGAGATTCTTGACGACGGCTACAAGTGGCGCAAGTACGGCAAGAAGTCCGTCAAGAACAGCCCCAACCCACGGTACTAACTAACCAACTAAACCAAAATCATATCCCCTTCACAAAATTCAAGATGATCACATCATCATCATAAATCATCCCGTCGTCGTCGTCGTCGCCATCACTTCGATCATCAAATACACCGATGATGCAATTAATCACGCGAATTCCATCGTCATATACTATATGTGCAAGTGCAAGTCTCTTTCCTGGCAATGAATGAATGGACATCGCTAACTAACAGCGATCGATCGATTGTGCGTTGCAGGAACTACTACCGGTGCTCGACGGAAGGGTGCAACGTGAAGAAGAGGGTGGAGCGGGACAAGGACGACCCGAGCTACGTGGTGACGACGTACGAGGGGACGCACAACCACGTGAGCCCCAGCACGGTGTACTACGCAAGCCAGGACGCCGCCTCCGGCCGCTTCTTCGTCGCCGGCACGCAGCCGCCAGGTTCTCTCAATTAACCGCGCGTACGGTTAATTTGATCGATCGGGTCAGCCACGGGACTTTTCCAATGCTAGCTAGCTAATAGTGTAGGTGTTCTGGGCCGGATTCTTGATCGAGATAGCAGCCTCTTGATTGAGATGCCCAGATGGGTCATTTTGGATGTAGCTGGATCTTTTTTTCCCCTTTTCTTCTCTCGATCGCTGTCCCGTCCTTTTTGCCTGTTTCGATCATTGGAAGGCCGGGCCGGCCTGGCTGGTTTGCAGCGATGGTGATCAAATGCTGTGCTGCTGTGTTTCTGTGCTCTTGAGGATCCTCCCAACTATCCCCCTTGAGCCTAGGTAATATAGCCATGGGAAATGTAACATATATATACTGTTTAACCGTGCAATAAAAATGTACAGAGCTTGAAATTTTGGTTGTATGTTATGAAGGATTTTTAAATATTCTACTCAGACTTGAATTTGTTGTTGCATTGCATGTTTAATTGATTCCCTCAATAACCACCATCTGAAACATTTACCTACACCTGGATTTCTATCTGTCTTTCTTCTCAAGATTTTCTCTAATGTTATTTCTCTTTATGTCCAAACATAAATCAACTAGTTTTTCGCGAACGCGCAGAAGGATTGCACGTCAATATATAAATCAACTAGTGGCAGGGATGAAAACGTTATTGGAAATTCCCGACTGATTGAACGTTATTTCCATACAATTAAGTGATACCGTTTTTTATCTTAGCCAATATAAAATATGTTTTTCTTAAAAGAAATATTTTAGCATCGTATTGCTTGTTGAAACTAAATAGTTAAATGGTTCCCGACCGTTTTCACGTACAATTTTACATGAAGCTATATTTTAAAAGTATAATTGGATTTAATATACAACTCTTGCTTTATGTTCCTATACTCACACTTATATTTTATATACAAATTATATCTATCAATTTGCACCATTCTATCTAGACAAATACAACCACAAATCAAAACGCTGCATAACTTTGTTTAATCAGATTAATGTGGTGATTTATACCTTTTTAGAATGAATATAATACATAAACATTGTATTATATATCACAAACCATTTTAATTAAAGTTATGCAAACATTGTGTCGTCTATGGCTACGCCGTTCACCATTGTTCCATATTTTTTCATTCAGTAATATTATAAACTAATACAACTTAGATAAAAAGAGTAATCCTATATATCTATAAAGCTCATCCACGCTAAGTGTAGTTAATAATATTTCTCTTATATCTCATTAAATCACATCACCTCAATTGTTCCTAGCACTTGGATGATTGATCCATGGTTCAAATTATCTCCATTCATTTCTTACCCTATAAAGTCATACTACCTTAGATTTGTCTTTGGATGATTAATCTATATTAATTATCTCCCTTGTTTTCCTTCTATCGTTGAGACACATCATCTTAGTTTACTTTTGAATGATAAACCTATATATGACTTAAGTTGTTGTAAACCAATTCATCTTAATCGTTTACAACTTTTTGATGATCGATTAAAGATGAAAATTATATAAAACATATAAAGTTATTTATATGTTGTCTTACATTTTTTTAATACTATTATACATAATTCCTGCTGCAACGCGCGGGGTTTCATCTAGTTAGCTATAGTAAACATCAAAAGTCTAATACTGTTGCTAAACAAGATTGCAATAATCTAACTTAATGCTAGAAGAATACACTACATGAGAGGCTTTAGTGATACATATACCTTTTTAATTAATTTAGCATTAGTGATTATAAAGTTTTAAACGTTAAATTAATTTTCTGGCCGAAGGAAGTATATATGTCTTGTTTGAGTTTAAAATTTTGAGAAGCAGCGGGTAAGAAGCTAGTTGAGAATTTAGAGAAGCTGACAAACCTAACTTTTGGCTTCTAATTCATTTTCTGGATTCTATAACTGTAACTTTTTAGAATATAGATGAAAATATAAACTGTTTGGAAGTTAGCTTCTGAAAATTTTAGAAGAAGCTACCGCTACAAAGCTTCACCAAACATGCCCATAATCTCCCTGCGTTTCCCTTGTCTCGTGTGTGGCCGTGGGCCGTGGCGTCCTCTACAGTCCACACCACACAGGACAGCAGCCACGCTCGCAGACGCACCCGTAGTCACCCCGTCCAGGAGACCAGGAGCCAGGACACAAGTTACAAGTTACTACGGCACAGAGCCACAGAGGCAGACTGGTGGCAGTGGCAGAGCACGCCGCCCCGGGCTCCGGCTCCCCTCCTCCTCCCTACATGCTCGCGCGGCCGCACCATCCGGCGCCAAACCCTCCTCCCTCTCTCTCCGCGTCATTTTGGGCTTTTCTGGCGAAAATGCCACGGCGGCGCTGGACCGGTGGCACCGTCGCGGCGAGCAGCATCCCTCTCTTCCCCATCCCCACCCCCCGCAGCGCCAAAAATAGATGGCACTCGCGCCTCGCCTCTCTGCTTCCGCGCCCCACCTCTCGATCGCCCCCTTCCTCCTCCTCCTCCTCCCCCTCCCCTTCCCTCTCCCCCACGCGACCTCGCTGCTGGCATCGCGCGCCACCGCACGCGCTGGATCGATCGAAGGCCTGGCCGCGCCTTCCGCCTCCCCCCCCCACGGCCGCCGATACCGACGACGGAGGCGCCGGCGGCCCGATTCTACCCCCCACCCCTGCACTGGTCGGCGATCGTTGCTTCCCCCCTCCCGCGGTGATCGCGCGCGACACCCATGGTGAGTTGTCTGTGCTGGGGCTACTGGCTGTCTGGCTGCTAGATGATGAGATGAGGGGTGATGCTAATGTTTCATTGTTTTTTCGTTCGGTCCGATGTCGCTACGCGCCGTGCGGCCGCGGTGTGTTGCGCGGGCATTGGGGTTGCCATGCTGGTTTGTTAGTTTCTCTGTTAGCATTGGGTTTGGAGAGAAATGTGAGGTTTCTGTGTTCGCGTAGTTGGGGGGAATTTTTTGTGAATGACCACTTTGGCTCTAGAGGAACCGATGGACGACGGGTGACTCGATTAGTGTGAGTTGTTCATTGCTCCCGATGAACGGACATGTTTTCCATTTTTAATCTCGTGTGTGTAGGATAGCTGAAGCGTTTGATTTGTGGCGACCAGGAAGCAAAGCTGTACGCCGGAAAGGATTTTTTTAAAAATTTTAAAAAAGCCAGTTCCGTCTACTCATTTTAGATATGAATATGAGAATAAGCCTTTTTTTTTTTTTAAGTTCAAGTGTTCTCTGAATTTGCTCAATATAAGTATTGCTTCACTAGCCCACTTTGTCAGGACACGCTCTTTCTTCTATGTGCCACCATATTGGAATAGAGATTAGAGAAGTGTATGCTGCAATTAGTTTTCACTCATATCTAGTTTGGTGATGAGTCCATAACTTCCTACATTTGTCTTGAAATCAGATTCTGTATAATCGTGACCAAATATGTGATGAACTAGGTGCTCTTATTTCAATTCATGGTAGTACAGCACTGGTGCTAAGAATTTAGTTTATCTAATATCTTTGCTCTAGAATTTACGCCTTAAAGCATATGTCTCATGAATTTGTTTTCTGATTCTATGCTTTTTGGGTCGGTATGATCATGTATCCTTTCATGGTTTGACACGGCATTCTTAGATTTATTAAACTATGCATGTCCATTTCAACAGTGATCCATGCCTCATTCTGCTTTGTACTCCATGTTATATATCTATTGTATCATTAAAAGTTTAAAACAGTAGTTATAAATTATGGAATTAATTTGATGAAAAAAAGAAAAGGATCCTACACCAGCATAATATTCATTTTAGTGGGTCCTAAATATAACAACGTAGATAAGAAATACAATGCATTTCATCAACAAGCACATGAGTTCTATGGCAAATACAAACATACCATTGTATGTAAGTGTGCAAGGTGAGGCTAGTTATTTATAGTATACTTCTAGTAGTGTTTTTACAATTCCTTTTGGCATCTTTTGGAACACAAACTTTAGATATAAATCTATGCATCCATTTACCTATTAACCTTGATTTTTTCCCTGGCATGTTGGATTTTTGTGACTTGTGGCTTGTGCAGGCTGCCACATTAAAAATTGTTCTTGGCTCCCATATATGGCTGGAAGATAAAGATTTAGCTTGGATTGATGGTGAGGTCTTCCGAATTGAGGGTCAAAAGGCCCATATCCGCACTACCAACGGAAATATGGTATTTGTAGCTGATATCAGATACTATTTGTTTTCTTTTGCACCTTAAATTCTTCATCATTAATTATTATTACCATCATCATTGATGAAAAAGTAGTGTGTGCATGGTTATGCTCTTATTGCAAATTAAAATTGGCACAGTTGTCAATAAATCCATAAAGTAACAGCCTTTATATTTTAGTGCTGAAATCACTGGAAACTATTTCAATTAAGAGTGTAACTAATTAGCCATAAAAACACCTATAAACTTCCATTTTCAACATCGAATAAAATCTAATCGTTTGAGAAATAACAATTATCAGAACAGACTGAACACGCTTTCGAGTTTTTTCTTTCTTTTGGTTTGAACTTTGAACTGCATCAAGGATGCAAAGCCGTTCCTGTTTATATATAGTTTAATAATATGATCCGTACTACTGTTATTCACATATATCGCATGATCTATATTGATATATTTCATGTCATGAAACTTGCTTTGTTACTTCAATTCTGTGAAACCAGGTTGTTGCGAGCATATCAGACATTCATCCAAAGGACACAGAAGTGCATTCTGATGGAATTGATGATATGATAAGACTATCATACTTGCATGAGCCTGGTGTTTTAAACAATCTATCTGTTCGATATGCAAAAAATATAATTTACGTGAGTATTTGCATACTCAAACATATCATCATAAGTAGCCAAAGAAAAACAAGTTTGTGGCTTTGTGCAACCCTCTCCTTTCTTTTCTGATTCTACTTTTCTTTTTTTTTTGAATTCCAGACCTATACTGGTAATATATTGATTGCAATCAATCCATTCCAAAGGTTGCCTCATCTTGCTGAACCCCATACTATGGAGAAGTACAAAGGTGCAAATTTCGGTGAGCTAGACCCTCATGTATTTGCAATTGCTGACATTTCTTACAGGTAATTCCCTAGAATGCTATCGATGTATATTTCTTTAAAATAACAGGTGGAGGTACCAATAATGATGGCATCTTTTCTGGCATTCTTTTGAATAAGGAAACAGGCAAATGATGAATGAGAGAAAGAGCAACTCCATATTGGTGAGTGGTGAAAGTGGTGCTGGCAAGACTGAAACCACAAAGATGCTTATGAGATATCTTGCATTTTTGGGTGGACGGTCTAGAACAGGAGGGAGGACAGTTGAACAACAAGTTTTAGAAGTAAGTTAGGGATCATTAATATTTTTCAGTCCTTCACATTGTTAAGAACAATATATCTGTCCTTCCAAATGGAAGTGAAGGCTTTTAAAAGTGATGTGTTACTTTTGCCTAGACTAATCCTTCATACTTAATTGTGCTTTGATGTAGTCTAATCCAGTCCTTGAAGCTTTTGGCAATGCAAAGACTGTTCGGAACAATAATTCAAGGTGTTTGTTTTACACTCTCAGTTGGAATCTTGGAAGATAATTAATTCACAATTTATTAAGTACAGCATATTACTATTCCTAAGCAAGAAACAAAGCTGCTTATCCTACGTCCCCCCCCCCCCCCCCCCTCTCTCACGGAGAAAAACAAAACCTGTGGAACCAAAAATCCATTTTGTTCTTCTTTTTTTTTTGCATTAATAATATTTGCTCACACATGTACTTACTATTTTTTATAACATGGTCAAGCCGGTTTGGCAAATTTGTTGAAATCCAGTTTGACAAGAGTGGGAAGATATCTGGTGCTGCCATTAGAACATACTTACTTGAAAGATCACGTGTTTGTCAAATCAATAGTCCAGAGAGAAACTACCATTGCTTTTACTTCCTATGTGCAGCACCATCGGAGGTATATTTCCTAACTCAATGTGATTAACAAGCTGGGTCTGTGTTATTTATTATTGAATAAACCCAAATGGCAGGAAATTAGAAAGTATAATCTGGGTGACCCTTCGTCGTTTCACTATCTCAACCAATCTACTTGCATTAAAGTTGATGGGATTAGTGACAATGAGGAGTATCTTGCAACAAGAAGTGCTATGAATACAGTTGGCATAACTGAGCAGGAGCAGGTCTCAAGTTCCAACACCTTTCAAGCCACTAAATAACAATACAATTGTTATTCTATGTGCATATGAGTAGGCATTCTCACTTATTTCAAGTAACACACTGATAATGCAGGAGGCTATATTCCGAGTTGTTGCTGCTGTGCTTCACCTTGGGAACATCAATTTTGTGAAAGGGAGAGAGGTAGATTCATCTGTAATAAAGGATGAGAAAGCTAGGTTCCATCTTAATGCAGCTGCAGAGCTTTTGATGTATGTCTAATGCCCACCTGTTCTATAGTAATCTTCAAAATTTCTGTTTCAAATTTCACTGTTTATACTGTATTACTCCTCATTGTGGAGTTCTTACTGCAGGTGTGATCGTGGGAAGTTAGAGAATGCACTGATAAAGAGGAAAATAAATACACCAGAAGGAGTGATTACCACAACAGTTGACCCTAATTCTGCCACAGTTAGCAGAGATGGCTTAGCCAAACAAATATATTCTCGACTATTTGACTGGTAATCTTTATAACTCTGTGATTTGTTCCTCCCTGAATTGTAAGTGTATGAGACTGTAATGTGTGCAGGCTTGTAAGCAGACTAAACGCATCAATAGGACAAGATGAGAACTCTCAATATTTGATCGGTGTGCTTGATATCTATGGTTTTGAAAGTTTCAAGACTAATAGGTAATTTTTTAACTAAATGCTGATTCAGTTTACCATTGAAGATCATTTATGGAAGTCATATGTTTATTCATGACTGAAACAGCTTTGAACAATTATGCATCAATTTCACCAACGAAAAACTCCAGCAGCATTTTAACCAGGTACATTAGTAAAACATGTTTGGATGTTCATGATATTAGACTCTTTTTGCTTTTTAGATAAAGACTCTCTTTTCTTAGTGTTTGGTAAAATGAGAGCTTCTATTGGCAGAATGTCTTCAAAATGGAGCAGGAAGAGTATAACCGTGAGCAGATCGATTGGAGTTACATAGAATTTGTTGACAACCAAGACGTGTTGGACTTGATTGAAAAGGTATGTAGCATTTGTTTTATATAATGTGCTTAGCCTTGTACTTCCCCAACCTTCTGGTGGTCATTGTCATTTGTCAGCAAGACAGATAAATCATTTTAAGAAAAACACATGAAGTTACTTGTTGCTAACCTGTCAGTACTCTGGTACTGGTTCACATATAGGTATCTGTTCTGTTGTTTGTGAATATAATACTGGTATAAACCTGTGCTTTTCTCCCAGATGTCACTTTACGGATCAAATAGAGTACAATATACTCCTCCCGTCCCAAAATATAGCAACTTCTAGTGTTTGAAATTTGTCCCAAAATAGAGCAACTTCCCCACCTACTTCCTCATCTCAACCATCCCTCATTTAATTTCATCTGTCTTCTTAATCTCCGTAAAAACTCCAAAGTGCTTATATTTTGGGATGGAGGGAGTAGTATGTTTTTTTGCTTTCACCGACAATTGTTTCTGTACTGTGGTTTTGAGGCTTGGGGTTGTTGGTTTTTTCGTAGTTGTTAACTAATCATCATGACTTCATGTTGTGCAGTATGGTTGGTTACGGAAAACTGCAAAGTGGGAAGCACCGACTGTTATGTATTGGCTAGGGTAAAGGATCCTAAGACCGGGGGATAGGGCACTCGCCCTCTAATAGCAGCGGCAGGGCTTCTCCCTACCGAGCTAAAAGAGGCTCTGAGGCTTAGGGCAACTTTAGAGATTCATTGATTGATGAAACTGCTAATGCGCAATCGATCGCCCTAGGCGATCGGTCCCCTGCCTCACCCTGTATCTTTTTTTGGCACCGCTTTATCTTTCAGTTTTAGTAATTTTATACACCTAAAGTTTATACACATCAAGTTTACACATATAAATCTTATGGAGGGGACTACCGATCGGGTGCCCGATCCATACGTGCAAAAATCGGGCGCTGACGTTAGCATGACGTCAGCGCCACGCATACGTGCAAAACCATTTAAAACTAATTTTTCTCTTAAATTATTTATCCAAATCATGATCCGATTGCACCATTAAATTCGTTGCAATTAAATCTTCAAAACAAGACCACAAATGGATATATTCCGGCGAAATTTTTTTTTAGCCTATTATTGAATTATTTTTAAATGTTGCACGATGTTCCACCAAGTATATTGGAATTGTTTCACTAAATAGATCGAAAATGTTTCAAACGTTTAAATCGGGCGTTGTTTCACCTAATATAAAAACAATGTTTCAGCAAATAACGAAAGAATGTTTCAGTTCACTGCAACATTAGATCTATACATAGTGAAACATTCTGAGTATACTAGGTAAAACATTTTTGGTGGAACAAAAAATAAAACGAATTCCTTTAATAGAGGGTTTCCAAAATATGTGGGTGATTTGTTGCAAAATAATGTTTCGTTCAATGCAACATTAGATCTATACATAGTGAAACATTGTGAGTACACTAGGTGAAACATTTTTGGTGGAACAAAAAATGAAACGAATTCTCTTAATAGAGGGTTTCAAAAATATGTGGGTGATTTGTTGCAAAAGAATGTTTCAATTCACTGTAACATTAGATCTATATATAGTGAAACATTGTGAGTATACTAGGTGAAACATATTTGGTAGGGACACGTGGCAGGTGGAGGCAGGACAAATGGTGGGGCCCAGGGGGCATGCGCGTCGCGGGGGAGAGCGCCCGATTTCGCTCCCCCCGCGCCGGTCGCCCGAGGCGAAGAATTTTCGAAATCTTATACACCTAAAGTTTGTACACTTAAAGTTGGTAGACCTAAAGTTTATAAGTCAAAAGTTTATATACTAGATTCAAAATCATCTTTAAATGTATTTGAATTCAAATTTAAATTTAAATCAGTATATAAACTTTTGACCTATAAATTTTAGATGTGTAAACCCTAGATGTATAAACTTTAGGTATATAAACCTAAAAAAATATATATGGTAAAAAGGGAAAAGCGGTGAAAAAAGTGATCGCCTGAGGCGATCGATCGCTAATTAGCGATCCCTATTGATTGATTGACAATATAGTACATGGGGTCCTTTTATATATAGGGAGGACAGGCTTGATATCTAAGGAACTAATCTATAGTATTATAGAAACCAATCCAATCTTTATCTCAAACTTTCTAATAAACCTCATCTCTTTCCTAACTAGATAATCTCCTACCTTTATATGACTTATTCCTAATTTATCATGCCTAAACTGCTGCATGGGCCTTGCCCGTGCCCATAACACCAACATATTTGTGCATACTAGATATAGTTGTCTTTTCTCTGTTTAAGTTCAATATTGTTCATATCTCCTTTTATTTTCAGAAACCTGGTGGGATTGTTGCACTTCTTGATGAAGCTTGGTTAGTGTTTAAACCCTTCTTCGATGGACTGCATGCAACAGGCAGCTCGTGAAAATAATTGCTTCTTTGTTATAATCAACATTGCTATATCTATTTCTGAATTAGTAGTTCTGACAATGATTCATCATTCTTTTCTCTATCCTGTGTGCACCAGTATGTTTCCTAAATGTACACATGAGTCATTTTCTCAGAAGCTGTACGAGAAGTTCAAGAACCACAAAAGGTTTAGCAAACCAAAGCTTTCTCGTACTGCATTTACAATCCAACATTATGCAGGAGAAGTGAGCATTCTGTCACAACATAGCATTCTTTGCTTATATGCATTTGATTAAGCATATTCCTTTTAATCCCTTGATATCATTGCAGGTAACATATCAGTCTGATCATTTCCTGGACAAAAACAGAGATTATGTAGTCGTAGAACATCAAGAGTTGCTTAATGCTTCCACGTGCTCCTTTGTGTCAGGGTTATTCCCATCAGTACAAGAGGAGAACACAAAATCTTCAAAGTCCTCAATTGCTAATCGTTTTAAGGTATGATCCTGCTAGTTCAATTTTGTTCTCTAGACTCTAAATTCAGGTAAAAGCCTTACTATTATGCAAACTGTATTTAATAAGGACATACATAGTGAAAATTATTAGCTGGGTACTATTATGCAAACTAACTTGGCCTTGAGCATAAAAATAGAATTTAGCCATTAAATTTCTCAGTGTAGCCTGCCTACGTAATAAAAAAGGATCTACGCGGAAAGTTCCGATTGAAATATAATATTTGAATACCAGAATCAAATTACATTCAGTGTTCAAAACTGATAAAATTCTGACATGATAAACTGGACAGAAGCGTAGAAAAGATCAAACACTAGCAGTAACATAAACTTCTCCCTTTTCTGTTTGTTTCTTCTCAAATTATGGGATTAATGTTGAAAATTTGTGGATAATTCAACATTTCATATATCTCATGATCAAATTTTATCCTTGACTTATTTATATTGATCTGATTCTAGAACTGCAAAGGTCTGCATGGTTGCACTTATATTTTACTTTACTCTAGAAATATCTTCATATATAACAGGGTGACATGTGCCTATGTGTAGTCGTATGTACTTGAAATATGAACCTGAATGATGGTTGCTTTTATTTATACTTTTATTTGGAGTGCGTAGATACAATGGTTTCTAAACATTCATACCTAGAGCAGTAGTGCCATCAAGTTCAAGAAGAAAAGATTGCATTTACTTGATAGGGGGCATGTGAAGCAATTAAGATTATTTTTTTTTTCATGTAAATTCTTCTGTACAGTGACAATATCTGAGCATTTCATGCAAATTCTCAGGGGCAACTCCATGACCTGATGGAGACTTTAAGTTCTACAGAACCTCATTATATTAGATGTGTTAAGCCCAATAATCTTCTTAAGCCTGCTACTTTTGAGAACGCCAATGTTTTACATCAACTTCGATGTTCGGTAAGGAATACGTCATTCATCAGATAGTCTCCAGAGAAAGCCAGTACTATTATATAACCTAATGGGTCATCCTTTCAGGGTGTTCTTGAAGCTATTCGCATCAGTTGTGCTGGATACCCTACAAGAAAATTATTTCGTGATTTTCTTCAACGGTTTCGCATTATTGCTCCTGATTTTTTCAAAGAAAGGTGAGTATAATGTTTACCTATACCTTCTAATTCTGCTACCTCTGTCCTGCATTTACTGTTATGATATTTGACAGAAATGATGAAAAAGTAATCTGCCAAAAGATTTTGGACAAAATGGGACTCCAGGGTTATCAGGTGAGTCATTCTTTAACAGAATAAATCCTACTTTATATGTATTGTACAACCATTTTCCTCTTTTTCTCATCCCATAAGGCTACCAAGTAAAAAGATATGTATGTGTTACTGAACCATTATCTAAAAGAAATGTTCTTGAATAGTTACAGCTTGTAAGGTAGAAAGTAAGTTCTTGAGGATTTTTCTTGTTGATTTGGTGATGCAACTGAAGTTTTCAACTGTTCAAAAAAGTTGATTTCTTTTACTTTCACTAGATATTCTCCCTGGAAAACAAAAGTCACGGTGGAATTAACAAGATACACTAAATAGTTTTACTCCACAACTTGCTTTTTATGATTATTTTCTTTGATGAGCTTCATGCAAATATATAGACTGTTTAATCGTGAAATTTCTCAAAAATATTGCAAATAATTGCTGTCTTTGACAGATTGGAAGAACTAAGGTGTTTCTGAGAGCCGGTCAGATGGCTGAATTGGATGCTAGAAGAACTGAAGTGCAGAATAGAGCAGCTAGAGCTGTTCAGAGTAGATTTCGCACTCATGTTGCTCGTGAACAATTTCTTATGCTACGCGACACATCCATATCCTTCCAATCTTTTGTTAGAGGTAAGGTTGAGCTAGATGGCCTCTCAAGTGGGAAACAGTGCTTATGTCATTATGGCAGGAGTGGAGCCACATAGTTATGACGAATTCCTTTTTCATTTGTAGCAATTTTGGCTTGTAAGCTGCATTTGCTCCTGAGAAAACAAGCTGCAGCTCTGAAAATACAGAAAAACGTCCGCTGCTATTTTGCCTCAAAGTCTTTTTCTGAACTGCGCTCTTCAGCCATTACATTGCAGACAGGATTAAGGGCCTTTGGTGCTTATAACGAATATATTCGCAGAAAACAAAACAAAGCCTCTACTGATATCCAGGTAATAGATTTGTTTATTTTTCCTTTTTTATTATTTATTCCAATGAAAAGTTGGTGCAGCCTATTATTTAAGCCGTTATACATCTAACTTAAAATGATAGTTAATCACCAATGCCCTGGCATTTTGCAAGTTCGTAATTTTTTTTATCACATTTGGACTGTTGCTCTGGTAATGATTGCCCGCAGACTCAATGGCGTAGCCACAGGGATAATTCAAATTATCTCAAACTGAAGAGATCAGTGTTGATTTATCAGTGTGCATGGAGAATACAAGTTGCTAAAGGAAAACTCAGAAAGCTCAAAATGGTACTAAAGCAATATTGTCATTGCTATACTTTGTACTTGAACGTCAACAGTCTTTTATTTCAGTTGCATAAATTTTGTAGGCTGCAAGAGATACAGAAGCTCTCAAGGTAGAGAAAGGGAAACTTGAGGAGCATATAGAAGAATTATCAAGCCGTTTGTGTTTGGAAAAGAAACTGAGGGTAAATACTGCTCCTTGAATTATGACTTATTTAGAGAAGAAGATTTACTTCATTCATCCCAAATTAAGTTAATCTACTACGGGATATGACATATCCTTGTACTATGAATCTGGACAAGTGTCTATCTAGATTCGTAGTACAAGGATATGTGACATCCCATATTAGATTAACTTAATATGGGACGGAGGAAGTAGTAGGTCATATTGTTGGGTGACATTATGACACATATCTTTTTCAGAGTGACTTAGAGTATAGCAAAGCAACGGAAATTTCCAAATTACAGACCACTCTTCATGAGATGGAGCGTAGAGTAGAAGAAGCCAGAGCAACACAAGAAAGAGAATCAGCCAAAAAGGTTGTGGAAGAAGCTCTAGTTCTAGAAAGAGAGAAGATAGCTTTATTGACTAAAGAAGTTGAGGAGCTGAAGGTACTTTTTCCTCAATCTGAGCTTATTGAATATCCTTTCCATATGTTTCTTAAGAAATAAATCTCTGATATAGAAGTAACTTATTCAGATAAGGCATGATATTTGATGGTTATAGATAAATGTGACTTCGACAGGTACTACTGCTAAAAGAACAAGAAGAAAAAAATGCAACCAATAGTGCCTTTTCTATTGCTCAAGAAAGAAACGATGACCTAACTAAGAAAGTTGAGGTTGCAAATGAAAACTTCAAGCAGCTTAAAGATACTCTGAAGAGGTCAGTGCTTATTAACTGTTGATCTTAATGGACTGGTAGCATGGCAGGTTTCCTTCGATTCCAACTAAGTGAAACACAATATTTCAATTTGATTTGTTATACCAGCACATCAAATAAACATGCACTTCCTCGCTTTAATAACTAGCATAGTCCTTATTGTAGACTGTAGAGCAAGCTGCTATTGTTACTTGATCTTATTTCGTTTCATTAGTGAGCTACTAAGGTCATAATTTGTCCCTGTTATCACAGTTCTCCATTTGACCAGATCCCTTTTGTGACATTTGTGTAGAACATGTAGATAAGTGATGTTGTGCACTGAAATAACTTGCTGAAGCTCAAGAAATAAACAGGAGGTTCATAAAATACAAATCTAGGACTCTGAAAAATGTTTTTCAAATTAACATATTTGCAAAAGTTCATAGTTTGCCATACTAACATTTTATGGGAGAAAACCATGTACTTGAATGGCAAAGCATTAAGCTGTGGTGGTTGAAACCATGAGTTCAAACCCCACCTTCTATCTTAATTAAAAAGCCATATATTTCAGGTTTTCCTTTTGTTTTTATGTTAGCATTTTATCCTTTAAAGGTGATATATATATATATGACTGTTCAACATGGTGGTAATTTTCTGCACCACTGAAGTTATCGGAGTCAAGTAAATTCACTTCCATCCTTGCCTACTGTTTAGAAAAACATATTTCTTCCTTTATGTTGGATACAGTTTTGAAGAGAGCACAAAAGGACTTGAGACTTCTCTGATGATGGAGAGGCAACAAAACGAGGCAAATAGAAGGGAAGTTGGTGAAGCACAACAAAGAGTTGAAGAACTACTGAGACTGGTTGCAGATGCTAATGGAAAATCCACATCGCTTCAGACTACTGTGCAGAGGTCATTTTTGTTTCATAAGAAAATAAGCTTTGTCCAGGACACATAATCTTTACAACTGAGCAACTTTTAGTACTAAAACTATGTGTGTTAAATTTTGTTTATTTATCCTTCTCGAGCCCAGGTTAGAACAAAGCTTAATTGAGAAAGAGGCCACTTGGCTTACAGAAAGGCAAGAAAGTGAAACAACCAATAAATTGCTCATCGAAGCTCATGGGAGAAATGAGGAATTGCTCAATAAAATTGAAGTTGCTGAAAATGACATATCTAAATTTCGAGACAATATCCAGAGGTCTATTGATTGGTCTCAGTTTACCTTTTCCTATGCTTGGTTACATTTTATGACCGACCTCTGTCATAGACCCCCACTCATCCAAATTCTCACTTAAATATTTTCTAGATTCTCATCCTTTTGAAAATATAAAGGCTGATTACTATTTTCAATGATAGATTTGAAGAAACTGCAACAACATTGGAGACTTCATTGCTAGCTGAGAAACAGCACAGTGCTGCAATCATGTCACAGTTAGCTGAAACGAAACAGGGAAATGAAGAGTTGCAGAAGAAGCTGGCAGATGTCAATAGAACAAACGATATACTTCAAGATTCTTTAAAGAGGTTCATTTCTCTCATTAGTTGATTAACCTCTTCACAAATAAAGGCTTGAAAGTATGATTGAAGAGTTAAAAATGGAAAGAAGAGAGGCATATGGCCCTGAATCCCTGGTATGCACTGTAAAGAGGGTACTCAGGATAACACTTTGGGATCCTGAACTGAAGGAAATCATCGTTTTCTAAGGGATTGATCATAGTTTGGGGCGTAATGTGAGGGTGCTGCATATGTGCCTTCTTTGTCACGTATTTAGCAAGGAAGTTATTATTATTCTGCTGTCAGCATTACGAGATGACTTGGTAACATTTTCTTCACTAAATATAGGTTTGAAGAAAATGTAACCACAAGGGACGCCCTGTATTTAGCTGAAAGGCAAGAGCACGATGAAACAAAGCAATCACTTTCTAAATCTCAGGAAAGAAACTGGGAATTGCTTCAGAAAGTTGATGAAGCGGAGAAAAGAATAAATAAGCTTCTGGAGAATGCACAAAGGTTCTTGCGCTACTTCATTCAAACAGTGCAGTATATGTGTTCTGTAACTTAGAGCGCCACTGCTATCTTCTCAGCATTATGAGCTAACTCATTTACTTTTGTTCAATAAATTTAGACTTGAGAAACATGCGACAGCAAGGGAGTCTTTGCTGCTAAAGACAAAGCAAAGTCATGATTCGACAACAAAAGCACTAGTTGAAGCTGAAAGTAGAAACCGAGAGTTAACAAAAAGTTTTGAGGATTCAGACAGGAAAATCAATTTGCTTGAGGATTCAGTGAACAGGTTTGAATTTGTTTCTTCATGCTCTATAACCTTGAAACGACTTAAGCAACTATTTTGTGGTCAGCTATGGTGTTCTCTTCAAATCTATATTACCTTTTACCACAGTACATCTGTATGGCTCCAACCATAAGATCTCTCTTTATTGTACATAGACTGGAAGAACGTATAGCAGAGAAAGACTCTTTGTTGGAAATTGAAAGACAAGAAAACAATGCAACCAAGGATGAAGTAACCAATGCTCAAAACAAGATCATGGAATTAGTAAACGAGTCCCAACAATTGCAAGATATCAGAAAACATCTGGAAGATAACATCAAGAGGTTTGAGACTTCCTTTTAAGTGGATACACGCCCCCCAACTTATTTATTAATATTTTCATTATAATGTGGTAATGACATCTGATTTCAATGATCACAGGCTTGAAGAAGATGCTACTACAAGAGAAGCTTTATTGATATCAGAAAAACAGACACATGAGGCAACTAAGAGAACTCTAACTGAAACTCAGTTGAGAAATGAAGAGTTAATCAATAAGATCCAGGATTCTGATAAGCATGCCCTTCAGCTTGAGCTAACTATCGAGAGGTTAATAGTCATTCCTTTGTAGCCTTTTCCTATTTAAGAAACTTGCTAAGATCTAACTTATCATTCATCTTGTAACTCTTTAAGCTCTGCCTAACAACCTCCAGGCACGTGAACTTATATTAGCAGAAGATACTTCTCATACCTATTTATATTGAACCGACTCCATATTCCTTCTATTGATACAGGCTTCAAGAGAATGCATCTACAATGGAGGCTTTACTTTTGAGAGAACGAGAGCAAAGCAATGCAACTATGAAGGCACATTCAGAAAGTCAAGAAAGAAATTCACAGCTACTAAAGAAATTTGAAGATGTTGACAAGAAAATTGGTCTTCTTCAAGGTACCATACAAAGGTACTTCATCTAGCCATGGTTTTCTTAAGCTGTAGATGTGGCAGTTCATGCGTAAAGTGAGTATTTGCATTTTTATAGATGCTAAATTTTGACATATTTTTTGCTGATTAAATTCAGGCTTGGTGAACAAACAACAAAAGACACTTTGTTGTTATCTGAGAGAAAGGAGAAGGATGAACTGAAGAAAGTGCTTAGTGAGACTGAATACAGAAATGAAGAGTTAGTAATCAAAATTGAAGAAGAGAACAAAAAAGTTGAGCATCTTCAAGACACCATAACTATGTAAGTATGTGCTCAATCTCTCCCATTCAACTTGTAATATATCGCCCTGAAAAAAATTACACAAAACCCCATCTGGTCCCTTACATTGTAATATCAGCCCTATGTTGTGTTTTTCTATACTAAGTCCAATACCTTTTCTGTATTTTCTATTTTTCTCCAATTTGACTGCATCAAAAGGACAACAATATGGTGTCCCCAAAATGCATGGATAATGCACAATATATTACCCATTTCTCAACTGAAATGATATTTGAAGGATTATTACCTTCATAGAATGCACATAAAACGTATGTTGCAGAAAAACGTTAACGGAATAATGTGGCTTAATTAGTTCAAGTAGCAGCTCCTCCTGCAGTCTGAGAACCCTTCGGTTATTTCCTTGTTTTGCTTTTCTTTCTTCATGAATGCATTCTCTCATTGTTGTACTTGGCAGACTGTGGACTTTTAGGTCATCTTAGTCCACTCTTCTTGTTAGAAAGATATGCTTTTCTTTTGTGTATATGTTAAAGCAATAGATTGCACTTTTGTGCTGCATGCATGCAAAATACAATTTTGGTGCAAACCTATCAAACTGAAGTCAGCAGTAAAGGACAGAAGGCGAAAAGATTTGAGATCTTAAGTAAGCTGAGGCAAATATAGGGCTGTGTATATATGTGTAACATTGCCCCCTTTAATTCTGAACCCTGATATTTTTAATTGCCATTCACTAATAATTGCCAACATAACAAACTGACAGCAGTTGTATTTGCCCAAAAATCAGGCTTAAGGAAAATATAGCGGTTCAAGCTGCTAATTTGGAAGCTGAAAGACAAGAAAACGACAGGATTAGGAAATCTCTTGTTGAAGCTCAGGAGAGAAATGACGAGTTATTTAAGAAAGTTAGTGACAGTGAATACAGGGCCCAGCAGCTCCAAGATACTGTGCAAAAGTTGGTATCTTTATTTCTCCATATAGTTTTCTTCAATAGTACACTAACTACAATTGCATCACTACCAGTCAACCTATTATATGTTATTATTTTGTGAGACTAATGTCTTTACCAATCAGGCTTCAAGTTGATGCCATATCAAGATTGTCTTCCTTTGTAATGGAGAGACAAGAAAGTGATGCTGTGAGAAAGGCACTTGCGGAATCTCATGGAAGAAATGAAGATCTAATAAGACGAAATGATGACCTCCTCAGTAGGAATGATGACTTGATCAAGAAAATTGAAGATTCCGGTCAAGTTGTTGCTGAGCTCCAGGCAGCCTTAGAAAGGTAACCACCATAAGTTTTTTTTAATCCTCAACGATTCATTTTTAGCCACATTCTACATTTCTTTGTCATCGTCTTTTTATGGAACAAGTGCCTCTGTTATTCAACCTTCCACACACACAGGATAGAAGGGAAAGCGGCCAACTTAGAGGCAGAAAATCAAATTCTTCGCCAACAAGCAATTGCAACCCCCCCATCTACAGCCAAGTCTCAAGCTGCATTCTCTAAAATCAGTATGATCCATGTAATGTGTCTTCAATAGATCTTACAGTTGTATGACTGTTGAATATTCTCACTTGAATTGGTAGATGCATTTCAACAGAGAAGTCCAGAAAATGGACATATTTTAAATGGCAACGTAGCATATGCTGAAAAGTCCTTGACTGGTCCAGCAGAAACAAGACCCTCTATGGTTGTTAACCAAGTATGTGGTCGCATGTCAAAACCGTCCTTTCTGTTTGGTGATAAATTAGTCCATATGTTGCAACTGATTTAAATAATGCATTAACGCAGGGTAGCATCCTCAATTTGATTAACCAAAAGGATTATGAAAGTGGAGATAAAATGCAAAGAGCACATAATGAAGTATATCAGGTAGGCTGGTTTCTATGTTCTGTAGTTGCCTGACCTCCAACTGCTGAAATGGTACCTTTGTTTGTTTTGGTATTCTTCTCAGCACCAGCAGCCCCAGGATGATCAGCAGTTATTGCTTCAGTACATTACCCAGCACCTTGGATTCTCTGGTAGTAAACCTGTCGCTGCGCTTCTTCTATACCAATGCCTTCTTCATTGGAAATCGTTTGAAACAGCAAAAACAAGTGTCTTTGACAGTATCCTACAAGAGATAAACTCAGCAATAGAGGTTTGTGGCTCATTTCTTTGAATATTTAAACCTTCTTGTTCTGTAGCTGTACTCTAGTAGCACATATCCTGCACCTTGTAACATGATACGAGACATCTTTATGCAGCCACCTGGAATCCAGAATCATTACATTGTTATAATATTAACTGACATTCCTCTTACTTCAAGGCTCAACATGATACGAGAAGCCTGGCCTATTGGTTATCCAACCTGTCAACATTGTCAGTTCTCCTGCAACTCTCATTTAAAACCACCAGGGCAGCAATCTCAACCCCACATAGACGGAGATTTTCCTACGAGAGGATTTTTCAAGCTAGTCAAACTTCAAATAGCGGACTTGCTTATTTCAGTGCTCAACCGGTGGATGGCCCTAGTGGATTGCAACAAATTGATGCAAAATATCCAGCTTTGCTCTTCAAGCAGCAGCTTGTGGATCTGATTGAGAAGGTGTATGGAATGATAAGTGACAAGGTGAAGAAGGAGCTTAACCCGTTACTTGAGTTGTGCATACAGGTACTTCCTCTCCTAAGAGAACTAGAAAAGTAGCCATCAGTTCTGAAACATTTTCTTTCTGAAAATCTGTAAATATTGTAAATATTCAGGATCCAAGGACTTCTCACTCAAATCAAGCAAAGGCCTCACTATCATCTGCTAGTCACTTGGGCCAACAAAGCCAACTCACACACTGGTTGGGCATAGTGAAAATCCTCAACAACTGCTTGCATCTGCTAAGAGCAAATCATGTACGTGATAAACGAATACAAATGCCAATGATTATCCACTCCCAGTGTATGACTTACCAGATCAACTGTCCTTTCTATGTTAAATTTGCAGGTCCCATCAATTCTGATCCACAAGTTGCTTACCCAAATATTTTCTATGGTCAATGTTCAACTATTTAATAGGTGAGCTTATTTTCTCTCCTATAGCATTTTTTGAGAGACTGAGTTATTATTTTTTTTCCCCTGTTTTGGAAGCAGACTTCTGTTGCGCCGTGAATGTTGTTCGTTCAGCAACGGGGAGTATATCAGAGCTGGACTAACTCAAATAAAACATTGGTGCAATGATGTTAATCAAGAGGTTGTTCGGATATGTCTGTAGATTTTTTTTTTTTTCAAAATGCTGCCAGCTTAAGTTTTTAGTGTTTACACAGTTTGCAGATTCAGCCTGGGAAGCACTGAGGCATATAAGACAAGCTGTTGATTTCTTGGTGCGTGTGTTTTTCTTTCATTATGAAAAGAGAGATGAAAAAAGATTGGCATGTGAACAAATTGAAACTTAGTTTTCCAAAATATTTCCTACCTTGTCATTCACCAGGTAATTTCGCTGAAGCCAATACGGACATGGAGTGAAATATGCGATGATGTTTGCCCAGTAAGTATTATATATTTTTCTGGCTATTTAGAGAACCTTTGTGCTATTCATTAGGTCTACATGTGTAATCATTTCAACGCCTGTTCAGGCTCTCAGCTTACAGCAGCTTGAGCGTATAGTTGGCATGTACTGGGATGATATGAATGGCACAAACATTATTTCAGCAGAGGTGAGATGATATGTTCTCTTATTTAATCGTACAATTAAGTCCTGCATTATTTGGCCTGCTATTCCTTTTGAAATGCTAATCATGTGACTTGTGATTTAGTTCACATCAAGCATGAGAACTATGATGAAGGAGGAATCAAATAATGCCACCAGCTTTTCTGTCCTGTTGGATGACGATTCCAGGTTTTCTACTATGCTAAAAAGTTTCCATGGCCATTCTCCATTCCCTTTCAGTGCTCATTTAACTTCTGTTGATTATCTTTGCAGCATACCTTTTTCACTTGAAGACATTGCGAAGTCGATGCCAACCATTGAGGAGACGACAGAGAATGACCTGCTACCTTTTGTCCGTGAAAACCAAAGCTTTGCGTTTATATTGCACAGGAGAGATTGAGTGGTTCCCTCTTCAGAGATCATTCACCGGCTATGTGAAAAAGGAGCGCCTCTGTGTAGCGTGGATATTACACGTTATTCATGTTGTAGACTAGTAACCCATTTAGGAATCAAGAGCAATTGCAGCTGAGGGTTTCTAGGCCTCTCTGGTTTGAATGGTTGGTTAAGCAAACTGTACATGTTTTATCTGCAGTGTGTATAACACACGTTATTCATGTTGTAGACTAGTGACCCATTTATGAATTAAGAGCAATTGGACCTGACGTTTTCTAGTCTTCTGGTTTGGGCGGTTGGTCAAGCAATCATACTTATTTTCTCACGTCATCTAGCCAGCTGTTTCTTTCTTCTTTCTTTGGGTGGGATAAAGCAACATATGATGCAACCGTTCTCGCATGAAAAAGCTCAATTCAGGAAAGGTGATCACAATTATGTTAATTTTACTGGTCATCTCAGCCACTTAGCTTTTTCCAAGTTCAATTATTGTACAAGGGATACTTCTTGCCAGGGCTGAAAACTGAAGCTGACGGGATAGAATGGAGGTAGGTAGATATTTATCCCTAGATGGAAGATACATCTAGCATATACATGTACAATTTCTTGAAGCCCAGCAAAAAAAACAGTGGGTCAAGTCCCGTGAGGAAGACCGACTAGTTGTATGAAACTCTTTGACACACATCATGGTCAGCTACTCAAGATGAACCCAGGCCCTGTTATGAAATGTTCTTGAGTTTCTTTCGCGGTTTCAAGTCGACAACAATGACAGTGATGTTATCCTCGCTGCCTTTCTTCAGAGCGAGTCTTATCAGATAATCGGCAGCTGCTTGGGCAGCAGGGTCGGTGGATCCTTCACCCTCATCAGACAATGGTGATGCAGCGCCATTGTTCTTGTGCCACAGAAGGATCTGTCGGCGTGCGACTTTGCATGCCTCTTCATTTGACACAACATCCCACAGCCCATCGCTTGCTAGAATAAGACAGTCATCATCCTTCGCCCGTGGAACGACCATAACTTCCGGTTTTGGAATGACAAATGGTTTCAGATAGCGATCACCTGCAACATCAGGAACACGGATAAAATTAGCACAAGGGGCACTAAATTTGGACAAATGCTATCCAATGCACAGGGAAGTCAGCTGAACTGTCATTGGTTCAACCAAATTTCAGGTGAAATGGAGCAACAATGTTGTCCAAGTGTATAACACAATAGAGTTAGTTTATTTGAATGGCGCAAGAGATGTGAACAGGTCCAACTAAGACCCATTTAGTCATGGTCCAAGCTGCAAGTGCCACTTGCATGAACATGACATAAGGTACCTTTGTTGCTTCGATAAACGATGGCTTTTCTACTTTGGCAGGTAACTTCTTTTCCTAATCAAATCTGCATACTCAATTCTATAACAGAGATATGTTTAACCTCATCACAAGTTCATCAACAAGATTAGTGCCAAACTGGCAATATCCAGATAGTCACATGATTGCAGAATCTTCACATATGTATGTCTCGCATAGAAACAAGATTTTAGGGCCCAAACTGCTGTTGTAGGTAAATATATTCCTAATGAATAATACAACACCATGGAAATATCTCACAGCACGTAATATATTCATCACTAAAAATAAGATCTAGCGTAATAGGTCTTTGGGCAATACGGTAAGAGGACATTTTGCCTAGCCAATCTGAAATAATCCACTATTGATATACTTTTCTTAGTGCCGAAAACTACAAGCAATGGCAAAGGACTTGGGGACTTGCACTAACATAGTGTTAACATCATCATATAATATATGGCAACAATTAATTCTACAGCACTATGATGCAGAAGATCTCAAAACAAGGTGGCAATAGGCCAAAATCAATGTAAGATCATGTAATTTTTTACATCATGTCGCATAGTTTCATGTGCTTTGTTCTTGCCATGGCCACAATTTCCAGGCCCAAAGCACAGTCCTTACTATGGCAGTGTCACAACTCATTTACAGGGAAAAGAGACAGACAAGTGCTTCAGCCTAGATCTAGCACAGGGATCAATATGCATACCGATTGATCGGGACATAGCAAGTATACCGGACACCCGGTAACCATTCCATTGGATGACCTTGCCTCCCTGGGCTTCAATCCTTGCCCGCTCATCCTTCCTGTCAGGCTGAAAACAAAGGCATAATCGGATTCAGATTAATTATCCCCAAAAATGGACCATGACCTTTACAGGCATAACAAAGCTTCCCCAGTTTACCTTGTGATCAATTGACAAGGCTACGGGCTCCTTCCCGCGGCAGAGCACGATGCGCGAATCTCCACAGTTGGCAACCACCACATGAGATGAGCAGACAAGCGCAACGACCGCCGTCGAGCCGACGTTCTCTGCGGTCACCGGTTCTGACCGGACCTCACCGCCACCATTGACAACCCTGGTCACTCTCCCTGAAACCTCATCGTCCACTCTCTGGAAACATTTCGTGAACACATCATCCCAGTGCTCTTTCATGTCCACCTCGCCCATCTCCCCCAAATTCTTGCCAAGTCGCTTCAGCTCCTCGCTCAAGACGACGTGGATCCTTTCACGGCAGTAGTTCGCCACCTGCACAGCAACACGAGGGCCACGGAATCGGTCAAAATCGTGAGCTTAGGCTGCGCCGCGGGCGACCAATCCGGACGCCGCGGATGGTTCTCAAGCACACGCGTATACCTCGGCGCCGCCGTGGCCGTCGAACACGCCGAAGAGGTGCGCCGGCAGGCGGAGCGCGTCGGCGTCGAGGCCCAGCGCGTCGAGGTCGCGCCGGCTGGCGAGCAGCCGCACCGGCACGTCCGCGAACCGCGGCACGGCGGCGCTCGCGTCCTCCATCTCCGCGCTGCGGCCGCGCGTCGACGCGCAGCCCCACACCGGCGCGCAGTCCATCAGGTAGACGCTCCTCTTCCCCGCCCCCGCCGCCGCCACCGCCTCCTTCCTCTCCCCAAGATCCACCCTCTCGATCCCGCCCGCCCATTCCCCCGTGCACCCCACCCGCGCCGCCGCCTCATCCTCCCCACATATCGCCGCCGCCGCCGCCGCCGCCATCACCAAGATCACCTCTCCCTCCTCCCCCACAAAGAAAATCACCCCCAACAACACCAGCAACTTCTCCTCCTCCTCCTCCTCCTCCTCCAACAACAACAACAACAACAACAAAACTACTTCCCAAGAAGCCAAGAACGAAGCCGACCACCTGACCTCGCAAGCACAAGGTGGGGTGGGTGAAGAGAACCAAAGAGAGGAGCAGAGAGGAAGAAGAGGAGGTGTGTGCTTGCCCAAAGACGCGCGCGTGTCGAGGGGGAGGGGAAAGGGGAGGAGGAGGAGAGGAAGGAGGGAGAAGGCGAGGGGAGGTGGTGAGACGGGATTGGACGGGTGGGGGTGGGCGGGACGCGCCGTATCGGACAGGTCTCCCCGTCTGCTGCTGCTGCTGCTGGAGGGGGTCCGCGTGGCGTTGATATTATTTGTTGCTCCGCGAACGGGGGTGTTTGCTGCTACCTTCACGCCACTTCGGTACACTTGTTGCGCTCCCACTCGGCGCCACATTTATTTTCGCCATCCCTTGCGCTGATTTTGTTTCTTTGTCTCTAGATAAACGAGATTTGGAGGGAGAGAACTTTTTTTAAGAAAGAAATTATGAACCTATTGAGGATTGGAGACTGGACCTGAAGTTGAAACTATAATCTCTTGCCACTGTACTATAGATACATATCTTTTCTGTCTCTAGAGAGGAGTTGAAAGGATAAAATAATCAATAATACTTGTTTTACTAGGTGAGTTGTTACTCCATGATTAATTGAGTATTAATATATTTTTACTCCATGATTAATTAAGTATTAATATATTTTTTACTTTTCTATAGAAAATTTTGTAAAAAAATATATTTGTCTAGCAGTTCAAGAAATGTGTATGTGTAAATACACTTTCTATCCGAAACAAATGTCGCCTTAAACGCCTATGTTGTATGCTTATTGGTTTATCAGCCACAACCAAACTTTAAGCTTTTGAAACTTAAATTTAAAGATGATAGTAAGATTTTTTTTAATATAGTTTCTTTTCAATATTGATTTTGAAATTATTAAGAACACATATATAAAATTTTATTTATACATTATAATTTTTTTACTTCGTTCATTCTTTCACGACTTATGAGCCATGGGGCAAACAATGAGAGGCTTAATCTGAGGTGAAAAAATATTTTAAATTGTAAATATCTCGGTGTTTGAATTAGTATTACTCCTACCTTATATGTGATGCTTTGACAAGGGTGTTTAGATTTGATTGGGAATTCATGATTCAAAAAGGGTGGTAACTGGATAGGATAAAATATCTGATAGATTGGTTAGGCCAGATGTTGATCTTATTAAAATATGTACAACTTATATACAAATGTATAAGTTTAGACTTCCACTTATTTAGGGTAGCTTTATACTCATGTTGCCTATTGTTTTTTACTTAATATTGTGCTACGTGGCCAAACTTCTTGTAAAGTTTGTTGCTGAAAGTCGAGATCCCCAAGCAAACATAATATATTCTACCAACTAATATCTGGGGTGCGTCTATCTGTTCTATACTTTACTTTGCTCGCTTATGGAAGCAATGGTTTTTCTAGAAAATAAATTTGCATTGTTCACAATTAAATCGCAACACAAAAATAGTACATTTCGATGTACTCTTTTGAATTAAGCTGTTCTTCCTCATCCCTTATGCGCTTCTCTGCTTGTAAAATTAAAGCTATTTTGTGATCAATGAAGTTCATCCGATCAACGGTGATGACATTCCTATGGCTCCTTTAAATAATTAAGCAAAATAATAATATATTTTTCATTGCTACACAAATATACTGTACGTAGGAAGATAGAAGATCTAACAAAATCTTGCCATGCCCATTACTGGACCTTTTAGAATGGGTGACCTGTAGTATCTGCCTAGCAAAATGCCAAAGCAAAATGGAAGAAAACAAAATAGCCGGAGGGGACCATGTGGCCAGCCTCGGCGAGATGACTGGTACACATGTGGTGCCCCCTTACATTTTCTCTCTCCATTGTTTTCTCTCCAGTCTCCACTGTGCCCAAGCTTGACACGTCGCCCCATTTGGTGAGAGTGTTTTGCCCCCGGCAAAGTCTGAATTCGCACCTTTCTAGGAGGCCGGGCCCACTCCCCCTCCGGCCAATGCGAGCCCGCCACTTGTCCACGTCGGATGCGAACACAGAAAGGACTAGCAGCAGCAGTTGCTTTCTGTGCCGGCTCTCAGCCTTGTAACTTTTGTCACGATGAGAAGTGAGAAGAGTGTGACATACGGCTGCTCGATCCAAGGAGAAAGCCAAGTGTCGCACACTTGGTAGAATTCCGAGGATAACGTTTGCGTGTACCAGGATCGATCGGTCTTTCAACTGGTAGTAGATGGAAAGGTTGATCGAATCCAGGATTTATCAAATCGTTCGGGGTGGAATTATCATCGTTTTACAGTTTAACTGTAACCATGTGGTTACTATAAAAACCGTGTATATTATCGTGTGGTATTACCGTTATTTTAAAAACTAAAATAAATATTACACGTGATAATCACGATAACCATACAGTTTTGTAAACGTCCATCGAATGAATGAGAGTCACAGCTGGTCGTGACTCGTCTAGGAAACAAGATTATACGGTTATACGAAGAGAAAGGATTGATCTAGTACTAGTACTGGTGCACTGTACATTGTCATGATCACGGTCACAGGGGTGTATACTTTTTTACGTGGATGAATACGTACGGAGTATGAGTATTTTCGGTTGAGCTTAGGCTGTGTAGTTGAAAGTTTGGGTTGAAATTGGTACGATGTGACTAAAAAGTTATGTGTATGACATGTTAATGTGATGAAAAAAAGTTGGAAGTTTAGATTCAAAGTTTGAATATAAACACAGCCGTAATTAGCTTGCCTCTACGACCCTGTCGTAGTTCGTGTCATGTCCAAATCCAACAGAGCGTTCGAGAAGTACTACAGATCAGCTCTTCACTTTCCCTTTTTTTTTTTCCTTCGGTTTCATGTGATTATGTGAAACGTGATGTATTTATGTCTCGTACGTGCTACCACTACTACTTGAAATGTGGCGGGTTCCACCAGCGAGTTCGCGAGTAAAAATGACGAGGCGATCGATTAACCTGCACGTACACGGACCAAAGAAATAAAAGAAGTATGGGTCGCCAGCGCGTGGGCAACTCCCACCGGGCAGAGGCACATGTACGCACGCACAGTGTGGGGGTGGGCACGTACGGGGCCGCGACGTGCACACGATGACACGGCGACATGTACAGGCGGCCGGCGCCGCTCGCGCGGCGTCTCGATATCGGGGGGAGGGGGGGGGGGGGGGGGGGGGGACGCATCACCGCGCGCCCGGCACACGTGAGCACTCGCGCGCGCGTACGTGCAATGCACCGGTCGTTTGATAACCGCGCGAGATCGGTTTTGATCGCCGAGATCTGCACGCGCACGCCGCGTCGTGCCGATCGATCGTGATCCCGCCGCGCGCTCGCGCGCGCACCGGTGGATGGGGGCGCCTCGCTACCGAGTGATTGCGCCGCGTGCGCGCGTACCAGCCGCCGTGACTTGGCAGCTGCGACGCCCACCCGCGCGCGAAAGCCAGGGTTGCTGCACCGATCGAGCATCAACCACCCATCCGTTGGCGAGCTCTCTGGTGGTTGGGTTTTGGGCCTTTTGGCGATGGATCGCGCGGGAACCTGGAATATTTGATCAGCCAGCTAGCGCGGAGATGCGCCCGGGGATCGATGATATGCCGGGCGTTGCCCCGGCCCGCCACGCGCGCACTTCTGCATGTACGACGGTTGTGTTCTTTTAGTTAGGTGTTTGGATAATAGGAATTGGGGTGGGATTAGGATTAAGAAATAAACGAAGGTTTAGAATTAAATGGAAGATGGAGAATGAATGGTTAGGATTTAAATATGGGTAGAAAATTATTTTCCTTTCCCATTTGCTAAACACTGTCTTGAGGTTGACAACCTTCTCTTCTAGTATAAAAACAGAACGACACATTAACACATGATTAATTAAGTATTAATTTAGAAAACTTAAAAATAAATTAATATGATTTAAAAATATTTTTCTATAGAAAATTCTTGTAAAAACACAAAGTTAAATAATTTGAAAAACATGAAACTAGAGGGTGAAGTTGAAAAAGTGTTGTAACAGAGGCTAGGATCTATTTGGTATCCCTTTTCCCAACCACTCTTCTTTGTTTTCTGCGCACACGCTTTTCAAACTAGCGTTTTTTGCAAAAAAAAAAAATTTCTATACAAAAGTTGCTTAAAAAAATCAAATTAATCCATTTTTTTAAAAAAACTAATACTTAATTAATCATGCGCTAATGTACTCAGATGTGCGAACAGCTGGTTCGGACCGCATCATCGGCTCGGCAACAAAACGGACGGATTATACGAGACGAGGCGCATTTCAGAGGAAAGTGAACGAGGCACTCATGATAATTGGGTACTACACCGACGTAAGTGCCATTGAGTTGTAAAACGGCGACAGGTTTAATTATCTCGAACGATTTTGACTTAGGTGATTCCAAACTACTAAAAATGCAAGGCGGAAAACATATGAAAAGCTACAAACCTCCGGAGAAAGCAGGGAATGAGATTATTGGATTGCAGCTAAGCTGGCCGGGATATGCCGTGCACACGTCCCTGTCATCGATCGTTACGTGTTCCTCCCTGTGGAGCCTCGCCATTGGTCCAACTGTCCATCAACGCCTTTAATTTTTATACGACGTGTGAACTTAGCTGATGGGAGGAATCCTATATACGGATGATAAAGCGATCGATATTAGTAGTAGCTTTCACAGGAGCCCACAAAAGTGGCTCGTCTCGTGCATAATAACTTATTTCAAGGTCGAGCTCTTGCAGTGGTCCTCAAACGTATCGAAGGTTTTGTATATGGCGCAAAAGACCGATATGAAGAAAACTTACCCTTTAATTTATGGCATACTCAAAATATCTCAGTAGAAGTGGCAACTTACAAGCATCCATCTGCTGATCTGCATATATATAGTAGTCGTCGGCCGCCTACTATTTGACCTAGCTAGTTAATTCCATCAGCCTGAGCTTGTATTGACGTCTGATTTATCAGCAAAGTTCACCCAAAAAAAAAGTCAAATCACGCTACGCAGAACAGAATGGTGGTACATGTAAAGATAGATTCACTCACGCGGGTGCGCTTAGAATTGAAATTCAATGAGAGCAAGGGATTTGCCCGTTGGTCTTCATCCTTTTTAGCGCGTGCTAGGGGATGCACTAACGATAGTAACACGTGTGTTATGTTGTAAGCATGTATGTTTCTTGTTTAATAGAAAAAAAAAGGTGCCATCTATATAACATTTGATTAAAAAAAACACCTGACAAATCGTGCAAAATTTATACCGTGGGACCATTTTAAGATTCATGCACGATATTTCAAACCCTGACCCTCCTGCTTCCGCTCGTCATTCCCTGCACCGCCACCACTAGTTGTGAGCTCGCACACGCGATGCCTAGGGTCAACGGCAACGGTGAGCTCCTCCCCTTCATTCCCCTCTCCCTTCACTTTCCTAAATCGGCGGTGCGAGTGTCCCCGTCCCACCGTGGCAGCTCCCTACCATCGGATCCGCCACCACTAGCAGTCGCCTCCTAACCACAAGCTTTGGTTTATCTCCATCGCCGACGCCAGCCCACTATCCTTCTCCCATCCACGTGGCTTCGTGCAGCCAGTAGCGTCTCGTCGTCCACTTGTGTCCACTGCCTCCCACAACCATCCTTCTGAGTCCAGTGATCCCCCTCCCCTCTCGAGTTAGGGTTTAGTGATCGGGGACCCTAAACCCTAACTCTACTTCCTTTGTCGAGCTGCCAGAGTTGAAGGGGGTGTCGTCAGAGCCAAAGAAGAAGAGTTGAGGTCACCGGAGCACAAATCATGAAGCTGTTGGAATTAATGAATGGGCCTTAGCCCACTCGAAGATTAATTCTTTGGAAAATCACAAAAGCCCACCTCATGGGATGACATGCGTGTGGAGTTTAGTACCACCTTGCTTATTCTAGGAGAGGGGGACCTCCTTAAAAGGGAGGATGCCCTCCTAGCCACTTGAAGCATGTGTGGTGGAGAGAAGAGGGGAATCACACGCGCGCGCTCGCTCGCCTCGCCTCGCCTGGCAGGGCAGGGCAGGGCAGGGCAGGGCAGGCGGCGCGCGTGCACGACGTACGCGTCGAATGGTTCCGAAAAATCCGGTGCGTGCAAACGGCGTGGAGTCCGGATAAGTTACGTGCGACTTATCCGGTTCAGTTACGCGCAGTAGAGATCGTGCGGGCGCCCTGATCAAGCGACCCTTCTCTATATAAACCGACCCGCCGTCTTCACGCAACACACGCGAAATCAATCTAGGGTTTGCCTCCTACTCTGTACTGCGCCGTCGCTCGTAGACTACTCCATCTCGCTCGCCGGCGTGCACCGGCGATCGGGAGAGCAGGTCTCCGGAACCTCTGCCTTCAACGTCCTGCATCGGGAGAAGGCGGCAATAAGGTTTTTGGGAAGCGCTTCGCGCGACTGCTCCCTGTTCGTTCGCGACGGCTCGCCTTCCTCTTCGCTCGCGTGTTTCGTGCCTTCGTAGACGCCTGTGAAAAGTTTCGACCAAGCAGCCGGTCTTTCCGTCACCTCGGTACGTATTCAATATGTTGCGCATATTTGATCTGTTCCTGTTATACTGTCTAGTTTACATGTGTAGATCTAATGATGCGTTCATGCTAGTTTTCATCTGTAATATCATGATTTATTTATGGAATAGATTAAATCATTATATGCCCATAATCTCAATAGAAGCAAAATCCCAAGATCAATAATGTGCAGGATTTTAATAAAAAAAATTTGTCGCCGGCCAAATTTGCCAGCTCAGCTGCATCAACACAAAAGTGCCCTAGTAGTTTCAAAGTACAGGCCTGGCCTATTTCATTCCGTGCTTCCGGTATTCAACAGGCCGACCGCCGACGCAGCCCGCACCGCCACTCTCCAGCGGACGGATGAACCGGCCTGGCCCATCAAGTGCACGCTCTCATGGACCGTAACGGTCTCGCCAGTCGCCACGAAACGTGCGGCCTATACTAAATGGGCCGAATCGGTTCAGCCACGTGCGGCCCATGATATTGGGCCCAGAAAGTCAAGTAGCCCATCGCCCCATCCCCTCCGCGGCTTCCAGAAGCAAAACGGAATCAAACTCCTATCATTTTAAGCCTTCGTCTTCCCCTTCCCCGTCGAGTCGTCGTCGTCGTCGTCGTCCTCCCGTCTCGTGCCATTCGCCGCAGAGTCCCCAACCTCCACTCCCCTCCTCGCCCGTCTCCAATGGATGGCCATCAGTTCGGGCCATGGAACCTCTTGCCCGACGACATCCTGGAGTTGCTGGTCGGCCGCAACCTGTGCGAGATCGACCGCCTCCACGCGCGCCGCGTCTGCCACTCCTGGCGCGCGGCGTTCGCGAGGATCGAGCCCCCGCCGCCGCCTCCACCGCTGCCGTTGCTCCTCCTCCCGGAAGCCGACGACGACGAGCACGGTCTTGCCTTCTCCTGCGTCCTCAGCGGCTGGGACACCCACCCCTTCTTCCTCCCGCGCGCCGCGCGGCGCCGCGCCCGCTGCTTCGGCTCGTGCGATGGCGTCTGGCTCTTCCTCGCCATGGAGGACGGCCTGCAAGGCGACCGAGCTCGAGACCACGTCCTCGTCAACCTCCACAGCTTCCAGTTCCTCGACCTCCCCAACGTGATCCGCCTCGACCACACGTTCCCGCAATTGATGAAGGACATCGAGATCGCGATCGTCGCCGTCACGCTCTCGCGCCAGCCAACCCAGCAAGGATGCGTCGCCGCCGGCATCATCGAGCTCCCTCCCTTCCCCATCGGAGTGCGGCCGTTCGCGTTCTGGCGCATGGGGGATCGGGTGATCTTGCCTTTCTACGAAGACGTGTTCGGGGATCAAGCAGTAGAGGACGTCATATACCACAACGGCTACTTCCTCTTCCTCACCCAGGACGAACACATTCGTGTGTGCCAAGAGCCGGTCTTCCACGACACCAACGTGGACGTGGACTCGATCCTGTTGCGATTCGAGCCGCGCGTCGACGACGGCGACGCCGTCCTTGCTCGCTACCTCGTGCTGTGCCGGGGGAAGGTGCTCATGGTCGTCAGGTTGGGCTGTCCACATCGCCGCTCGCCGACGTCGGCGTTCCGGGTGTTCGAGAGAGTGGACTATCTGGTGGTGAACGCCGGCGTGGTCGAGGTGCTTGAGCACACCTGGAGCGAGATTGACGAGCTCGGCGGCAGGATGCTGTTCCTCGGGCGAGGCTGCTCCAGATCCTACGAGGAGGCCGATGGGTATCCCGGCATGGAGGGCGTCTACTTCTTGGATGACCGGAGCTTCCGTGATCCGATCTTCCACGACCCGGACATGGTGTTCGATCACACCTACCATTGCTGCGACAATGGCAGATGGTCGAAATCACCGTTCAATGTCGATCGCCGCTTCCCGGAGCGAGGCCGGTCGAAAATCTCTCCTCCGGTTTGGATTCTCCCTTGAAGAAATTAACGAACACGGGTTAGTTCAACAGGTCAAGTTAGTTTGTGATTGTTTGTTTCTTCTTTCTGAGAATCTGAGTTCGATGGTGTTCTCGTGTTCAAATTGTTGCTGATTAGTAGTAGATAGAATTTGCCTGCATTTCTTTGTGGTGCAAAGCTGAAGGC
Organism: Oryza glaberrima; assembly: GCF_000147395.1. Classification (NCBI taxonomy): domain Eukaryota; kingdom Viridiplantae; phylum Streptophyta; class Magnoliopsida; order Poales; family Poaceae; genus Oryza; species Oryza glaberrima. The sequence goes on from NC_068330.1 coordinate 23,453,867, forward strand.
AGAACCCGTTTAGTGCTGAATTGCTACAGACGATACTTGCCGTTGATTCAGTGATATTCTTCACATGTCTCAGTGAATTCAATTACACTTTTAAATCTATATATAAATGAATTACTAGTTGCTAACATGATTGTTACTGATCTGCAGTACGTACAGACTTCTAGTTTCTATGATATTTAGATCATGTGCAGAATGAGGTGTGTGTAAGAGTAATGTACCAGGCTTGACCTTGTTCCACTTCCTTTCATGTTTCATGGTTCCTGAGAGTTCGATGACAATATTATACATCGGACATAGTTATGGTTAATCTTCAATTATTTGTTAGCTTTAAAACAAGTCACATTTGCAGGGCTTGCAGCAGACCAGATGTGATCTGGTGTACTTCAACTTCTGTACAACTTTTGCTACACTCTGTTTCTACCTTTTTGGATAATTCAAGCAGTATATATCCTTGTGTTGTGGCAACTGATAATTTCAGTGTGGACATGTGCATTGTTGTGTGACCAGATCACATCTTCGGTCTTCCTTATTTGGATGTAGATAGTTGTGTCCATTGTTGCTCACTTGCTCTGTTTAAGGTGGTTTTTTGCATGTAATCAATTATGGTTCTGTAAAAACCATGGCAGCCTATCTATTTCCCCTTGATTGAAGATTTGACTATTCTGCATGAATATGTCCAATGCAGAGAACTGAGACTTAAAAACTTAACTATTTTCACTGTGTAGATAGCATTGCAGCAATCTTTGTATGCGACTGCGACACATATACTGATCATCTGAAAAAAATGAGTTTATATGCTCAATAATGATACAAAACTATGCGCATCCATATATAATCACAGCCCTAAATATCGTCCCACTGCACTGCATATTAACCGTCCGATTGTCTACCTGATGGATGCAAAGTCTACGTGATCAAAACAGTAATGGGCCTTATAAGGCCACGTATTGTGGCAGAAATTTGACGGGCCATCCACGGAGATGGGCTAGAAAATTGGGCCATGCAGTGAAACGGCCCACTGCGGCAAGTCTCCAGTTCGCTCGACTTGAAGTTTGCAACGCCTCTTCTTCCTCCTCTTTCTGAACTCTGCAAGTTGCAAGTATTTTCTTCTTCGTTTTTTTTCCCTTCTCCGCGGCTTCCAGAAGCAAAATGGAATCTAACCAACATATATATACAGCAGTAGCACATCGTCTTCTCGCCTCGACCTCTCGTGCCATTCCCCTTTCAATTCGCCCCGCAGAGTCGTCGCTAACCTCCAATCTCCATCCACTCCTCTCCCGTCTCCTCCAATGGCGGTTGCTGATGATCGGCGGGGGCCTCGGGGATGGGCGCGCCTCCCAGACGAAGTCCTGCGCGAGCTCTACCGCCGCATCCCGTGCGAGATCGACCGCCACTACGCGCGCCGCGTCTGCCACTCCTGGCGCGCGGCGCTCGCGAGGCTCGAGCCCCCGGCGCCGCATCCCCAGGTCCCGTGGCTCCTCCTCCCGGAGACCAACGAGCACGGGCTCACCTTCTCCTGCGTCCTCAGCGAGTGCCGCGCACACCGCTTCTTCCTCCCGAGCGGCGCGCGGCGCGCGCGCTACTTCGGTTCGTACGATGGCGCCTGGCTCTTCCTCGCCGTGGATGGCCGAGGAGCACAAGCACAAGACCACCTCCTCGTCAACCTCAACAACTTCCAGTACCTCGACCTCCCCAACGCGATCCTCCTCCACAACTGGTACGAGCCGGACAAGCTGGACCTCAAGAAAGTCGCCATCGTCGCCGCCGCGCTCTCGCGGCCGCCAACTGAACGAGGATGCGTCGTCGCCGGCATCATCGAACCTTTCCTCTCCGCCCACCGAGTCGCGTTCTGGCGCATGGGCGATCGGGTGATCTCGCCGCAGCCGGCGTGGCCGTTGCCGCTGGAAGAAGTGGAGGACATCCTGCACTACACCTTCAACCGCAACGGACGGGAGCATGAAGCTTTCCTTGTCCTCACCACGGAGGAAAACGTGCTTGTGTGCGAACCGAGGTTCCATGGATCAAGCGTGCAAGTCCTCTCGAATTTGGTGCGCTTCATTCCGCGTGGATCCGACGGCCAGCCGGTCCTTGCTCGCTACCTCGTGGAGTCCCGCGGGGAAGTTCTCATGGTCGTCAGGTTAGGCTCTGCGATTCAGTACGATCCGTCGGCGGAGGAGTTCAGGGTGTTCGAGAGAAGAGATTTCAACGACGGCAAGTTCAACTGCATATGGAACTCGATGTCTGAGCTCGAAGGCCGGATGCTGTTCGTCGGACGAGGCTGCTCAAGATCCTACGAGGCGGCCGATGGCCCCGCCATGGAGGGCGTCTACTTCTTGGATGACCGGAGCTTCCGCGACCCGATCTTCCACGACCCCTACGAGCAGCCGATCTTCCGTCGCGCCAACCGTTGCAGCGACAACGGCAAATGGTTGGAAGCGCCTTTCATCCGGCTCGACCGCTGCTTGCCGGAGCGAGGCCCATCGAAATGCTCGCCTCCGGTTTGGATTCTCCCTTGAGATAAGGCTGTGGCGACGTCGTTCTTCGTTGCTCGATCGACAGATCGAGTTAGTTTGTGATCATGCCCGGCGTACATTTCTGTTTCTTGTTTGAGTGATCTTTGTCGAGTTCGATGATGTTCTCATGTTGAAACTGTTGGGCTGATTAGTATTCGATAGAGTGGCCTGCATTCTGTTTGTGGTGTAACCTGAAATCAGTATACGTTTAGTTCTGAATTGCTACTGATGACTTGTTGTTTCAGTGAGATTCAGATTCATCAGGTGTCTCAATGCATTCAACTAAAATTTTGAATCTGTAAATGAATTACTAGGTGCTAACATGAATGATAGTTACTGATCTGCAGTACTGACTTCTGTTTCTCTGTTTTTTTAGACTGGTCGACTTCTGTTTCTTTGTGATATTTTGTCCGGTGAGGCATGTGTAATGTCAATGTACCTGCAGGCTCGACATTGTTCCATTCCTATGGTTACTGAATTTGATGGTATTGTACTTCTGAGATTGTTTTCAGTGTCAGCAGAAAGACAAAAACAGTACTTGTTTTCCAGCAAAAGTCACTTGCAGGCTTGCTGGCTTGCAGCGGTGTTCTTTGCCTCTGCTTTAAACAAAACTAAATGATCTGGCTCTGTTTAAAGTGGAATTTCTTGCAATCAATTTTAATCCTGTAACTCTGGCAGCCTAGCTAATTTCCCTTGCTTGAAGACTTTAACAATTCTTAGCATGCATTAGTTAGTGTCCAATGCAGAGAATTGAGACTTGAGGACTAACTTATTTTCATATATTCAATGCAACAATCTTAGCATGGCATACAGACCTGTGTAGTGAGATTTGAGAATGATATATAATCAAGTTATCAATCTGAAAGATATGCCAAATATAATCAAGTTCTGATCTGTCCGATTATCGACGTGTTCAAAAGCGCCGTAAATGACTGTGGGCCTGATTCGAAGCCCACGATCTCAGAAGGCCGATAAATTGGAGTAAATCACGGACCATCCAAAGAGAGGAACAAGTCCACTTTTAGTCCCTCAACTATACGTTGAGTTTCATTTGCATCCCTTATCCGCAAAACCAGATACGGAGAGTCCCCAACTTGTAAAACCAGTGCATATCAAATCCCCCAGTAGTATTGAGAGCTGTTTTTACTGATGTGACGACTACGTGGCATGAGAAGGAAAATGGAGTAAAAAGAAAACGGAATTGCTAAAGCTCTATCGACATAAAATTGAACCTCAAATCTTGCAAATTTTGGATCACTGGATGTGCTTCACGATTCGTGCTCTTCTTCTCCAACTCCGGCGACCACCTCTTCTTCTCCGGCGCCGGCGAACCCAAACTCCGGTAGAGGGCCGACGAATTAGAGTCCCGAGGTGGGGTGGGGGTGGGAGGAGGGGAGGGGGAGGGGAAGGGGGAAGAGGGGAGGAGTTTGCCGGCTTTAGAGGGATGGCCGTGGGAGACGGCATCCCGGCGGTGGGCCGCGGATCGGGCGGGCGGCGAGGCGCCGGAGCCGCGGGGCTGGAGGACGGCGATGGGCCGGTGTTGGTGGCGGGGCATCTCGCCGCCGACGACTCGAGGAGGAAGGAGGGGGGAGGAGGGGGGGAGGGGGAGAAGGCTGGCCGGGGGAGGGGGGGCTCGCCGGCGCCGTTGACGCCCTCCGACTAGCCGGCGAGGTGGGCGGCAACGTGGTGGGGTGGTGGCGGCGGGGGATCGCGCGACGGGGACGGGAGGAGTGGTGGCGGCGTGATCTGGACGGGGAGAAGGAGAAGAGTTAGGGTTAAGGGGTCTGCACGAATATTAAAGCATATCTAATGGTTCAAAATTTAAAAGATAGAAGGTGGGATTTTCATACGTAGACAGCCCCCACGAGCCACCTACCTCCTGCATACATGCATGTGGTTTTAGGTGTACTTCATTTGCTTGGTATTAAATGTACTGAATCCATAGGTCCAATCGATTTCCTTGACCATAGTTCATCGGTTCCTCTTTCCAAGCTACCGCTGTCCGCCGCTTTGAAACCTGCTCTGCCTTCCCCTTGGCTGCGCGCCTGCGCGTGCAGTGAGAGCGTCGAGCTGCTGCTACACTGGCGTCGAGCTGCGTGAAGGACGCCTTGCTGCTCTGAGGCAGGCAGAATGTGAGGGAGGCGCCGAGCGAGGAGGTGTTCACGGACTCCGTCGACGGGAGCAACTCCAGCTCTGACGCCGCATCCTCCGACGAGTGGCCGGTGACTATGTCGCCGCCCATGAAGACGGTGGCGTACTACCGCCTCAGTGCCGCATTCTCGGTGCTGAGTCATCGCCCATGAAGATGGCGACGTACTGTTGCGTTCCCAACACAGAGGTGGCCCGTGTGGCCGTGTCCCCCCGTCATGGCCGGCCGTAGGCGAACTCATCGTGATGGGCCCTTTAAGTTATAAATAAAATTTATTGATATATATAGACGTTAATTTTACTTGCAAAACGAAAACAAGTACATCCATATATTAAATTTAACATGCTTGGTAATTATCAAGAAATAAAGTCGACCAAAATAACAATATATTTGTAACTTGGAACTAATATCATTGTTCATTAACTTAATGAAGAATAGAACCCTATTCCATTGCTTCCTATGAAAAGATACTTCTTCCGACATTTCTTGATGCAAAATCATCAAGAACGGTATTAAGATCAATAGTGTCCAAGATATCCTTCTCGATTGAGCACATAGCCAAGCCATTTAACATTTTTTGCGACATAGTTGATCTCAAATAGTTCTTCAACAACTTCAATTTTGAGAAACTTCTTTCAGCTAAAGCTACCGTCACAAGTACGGTTAAGAGAATTCGATAGGCAACTGAAACATTTGAATAGAAATATGCATCCATAACAAACTTCAGAATCTCAGGTACGGACATCGAAGAATCTGGCAAACTCACATGCAACACCTTTAATTCTGAATAAAAATCATTGATCTCAACATCAGATGACGTACTAGATTACTAGTATTAGGTGTTGGCCCCTCACCATTATGGGCCCCCCCATCATCATGGGCCCCCGGCCGTCGCCTCGGCTGCATAGGGCCAGGGCCGGCCCTGCCCCCCGTCGACGCCGTCGCCGATATTAGGTACGTGAATGACACTGAGTACCCTGAACCTGCCCCGGGATGCTCTGCCGCCGCCAAGAACAACCAGTTCTTGTACACTGGGACGCCGCCTCCACGCTCACTGGTCGACAAGACTCAAGAACAACGACGTGTAGGCGGGAGAGAATCGAGCTGCGAAGACGAGCAGCACCATGAACTGGCGTCGGTGAGCACCACCTTCCTTTTGCTCGAGCTCGGTTGAGAGCTGGGAGCTTGGCCTCCGAGCGCGTTCCACCGGTCGATGGGGTGTATCTGCTCGCTGACTCTCTCCATCCTGTCCTAGTGTCCTCTATCGCCGCCTCCTTCGACCACCACCATCGGTGCCATTCCCCCGCTTCCCTTTGAGAGAACAAAGAGGCCCAAGAGAGACGGGGAAGCAGGAAGAAATTGACACTTACATGTGTTATAGGACGTTTTGACTTTGGTCAAAGTCAAACTACTTCAAATTTAACTTTGTTTATAGAAAAATATAATAATATTTATAATATCAAATTAGTTTCAATAAATCAATAATTGAATATATTTTCAAAATAAATTTATCTTGGGTTGAAAATGTTATTATTATTTTTCTACAAACTAAGTTAAACTTGAAACAGTTTGACTTTTATCAAAGTCAAAACGTTTTGTAACCTGAAACGGAGGTAGTATATTTTTTGCTACATAGTCACCACGTGGGATGGAGACCAAGTCAACAAGTGCCAAGTTAGTCAAAACCGCTCTCAATACTGCCAAGGGATTCGATCTGCGCTAGTTTTATAAGTTAGGGGACTCTCCATACCCGATTATGCGGTTAAGGGATGCAAATGAAACTCGATGTACAGTTGAGGGACATAAGTGAACTTCTTCCCCCAAAGAGATGGAACCCAATGTTACCCAAGGGCCCAGGATTCCCAAATCCCAGCCTGTAAGGCTGTAAACGATTATGGACATTTTGCAAGCTACAAGGTTTTTTTTTATTTAGTAAATTGCACTAGCGTTCCTTAAACTTGTAACTAGGCTTCGCTTAGATTCATAAACTTGCAAAACGCGCATCAAGATCTTTAAACTTGATTTAATATATCATCCCGGTCCAAAGACTCATTTGACCGCGGTCTTGCCTTAGAGCATCTGTAGTGTGGCGTTGGTTTGTTCTGACAAAAAAAAAATCGAACGAAATATTGGTTCGATCCCTGCAGTGTGTAAATCGATTTTGATGGGGCCCACCAAAAAAAAGTCTAAGTCCCACCTTTCCCCTCTCCTTCCTCCCACGACCAGGCGGAAAAATCCGTGTGCGCCTGTTCTCGTTTTCTCCCTTTCCTCGTTCCCCTTCCTTTCCCCTCTCCCTCCCCAAACCTTCCAAATTTCCAATCCGGTGATAATCCAGAAATTAACCCATGGAGAAGAGCAAATCAGGTCAACCAGCTATGAATCCAAGTATCCAACTAGATCGGATCCTTCACAGCGCTCGGCGCTCGTGTGGCTCGTGCTCGCGGACGATGACATGGCACAAATTTCTTTTTCCCTTTTTCTCTTTCCTTCCTCCACCTCAAGAGGAGGCAGTGAGAGAGACGGTGCTAATCATCGGAGACAGCGGAGTGGTCGTCGGCTGAGCGGAGGCTGGGGGGACGACGACAACCCCGGGCGGCGACTGTGACAACGAGCGGCGTGGTGGCTCCGCCCGAGGGCGACGTGGGCGGTGAAAACGCCGTCGCCCCCTCTCTTCCCCTCCTCTCCTCCGCCTCGCCGCCGCTAGAGCAGCCGCCCTGGTGTAGCGGTTGGGGCACCACGAGACCGGACGACGGGAGCACGACGCCGGTGAGCCTGAATCCGGCCCTTCCTTGGCCGGATTTGGGCTGGGACGAGCGGGACGGTGGCGACGGCGGCGGCGTGTGGGCCACAGGGAGGCTGTAGCGACGGCACGAGGGCCGCGCGGCCGGTCGGGCGGCGGTCGGGCAGTGGCACGACTCCCCGACGGTGGTGGTGGCGACGGCGGCCGGAGGTGCGACGGCCTTCGTGGATGCGGCGGCGGTGCGTCCTGGCGATTGCGGCCCTAGGCCGGATCTAGACGGGAAGATGCCGGGCCGGCGGCTGCTGCAGCTGAAGGTGGCGTGGCGCGAAGGCTGCGGTGCATCAACTGCGGCTGAGGCTGCACGGCATCGGCGTCAGCGTCGACGGCGCTGGAGGTGGTGCAGCGTCCGGGCGGCTGGACGACAGCGGTGGCATTGATGCCGGAGGCAGCGAGGCGGGCAGTCGGCTGGAGGCGTGACCGGCGACGATGGCGGCCCGGGTGGCCATTGTGGGGCGGCGAGGTGGCGGCGGAGCGGTAGCTTCGGCGAGGCCGCCGTTGGGCTTGGTGGCGGGGTTGTCTTCCTTGAGGTTGGCCAGGCGTTCACTGTGTTTGGGGAGCTCCTCCCCTTTTTTGTGGGGAGCTTTTAGGCACAATGGAGGCGTTGGCCGGCCTACAGGGAAGACTCAGGTTGCCAAGGCGAGGTTGTTCCCGGTCCGATCCCATAGGTTGGGTTCAACGTGGAGGCTGACGGGCGGCGTGGCGGAGGGGGCTTGAGTCAACATGCTAGGGAGCGGCGGCGGGGTCGTCTTCCTTGCGGTCAGCCAGGCTAACTCTGTTTGGGGAGCTCCTCCCCTTCTATGTGGGGAGCTTCTTGGCAGCCTGGAGGCAGTGGCCAGTCCACAAGGAAAACTCAGGTTGCCGAGGCAATGTTGTTCCTTGTCCAGACTCCCTTGGGTCAGATTCGACGGGGAAGCCGAGGGGCGGCGTGACGGAGGCGGCCTGGATCAGTGCGCTGTCGAAGGTGATGGGTGCTGTGGCAGTCTTATCGTTGGCAGGACTGGAAGCCGGTCGATGGAGGGGCGTCGGTCAGGTGTGGCGGAAGCCATGTGCCACCGATGTTTAGTTGGTGGTTTCGGATTAGGCGATGGACCATGGCGGTAAGGGGTTTCGAGCGAAAGGTTAGCCTAATTTTTTTGGGCCAACAGTGATTACGCTTTCGGACGTGGTAACCCTCCTGAGGGCATTGTTGAGGTACCCCTCATCCCTTGGCAAGGAGCTATGGGTGAAAACGTTATCCTGTTTTTGGGATGGATGACGACGGTGCTTTTTTAGCGTTGCGACCCTCGTGAGGGTGTCGTTTTAGAGTCTTGCGCCATGGTGTTGTTGTTGGCCTAGGTGACGATTGGTCTCGCATAGCGATGGCCGGTTCGGTGCTCGGTTTCCCTCTTTATAGCGTGTGTTTGCGCGATTGACACATGGTTCAGAGTGTGTGCTCTGGTGCACTTCCTTCCTCGACAGCCAGCTGCTGATGTAAAACTTTTCTTGTAACCTTTTCTTCCAATCTTAATTATATTGAATGACCTCCTTCGGACATTTCGGCAAAAAAAAATGAAGACATGCCAAGGCATTCTTTTGAGTTGCCAATCACTTTTGCATGAACCCATGCAGGATCCAGTGGCCTTGAGGAAGAAACGATAGACAGAATAACAAAGAAAATCTCTCAGAAAACACTTAAAAATAGGACACAACTACACCGAGAGTGTTAGCTAGATAGTGCTAAAGAAAAACATCCTTCTTTTAAAAAAAAAGCTACTAGTACACTCAATATCTATGTATTTTTTTCTTCTTAGAGAAGTTTCTCTTAAATTACTTATCCGATTTATAATCCGATTATACCGTTGTATTCGTTGCAATTAAATCTTTACAACAAGATCTTACATGATTATATTTTGATGAAAAATTATAAATTACTTTTATCATATATCTAAATTACTTTTAGATTTCACTAAATTACTTCATAGACATATAAAATTACTTCATAGACATATAAAAGTAAATTCAATAAAACCTAAAAGTAATTTACATATATTATAGAAGTAACTTATAACAAAAAGAAAGTAACTTTAATGAATGCCTTTTTTCATAGGACATGAAGTCATATTTTTATCCCTACAACGAATTTACTTCTAATGTCGTGACAAAGTCACGTCCGTTTTGTTTTAAGTTACTTTTATAATATATATGTAAATTACTTTTAGACTTTATTGAATTTACTTTTATATGTCTAAGAAGTAATTTAGTTAAATCTAAAAGTAACTTATATATATATATATATGATAAAAGTAACTTATGTATATAATAAAAGTAATTTACAAATATAAATATTTTTTATTATAATATAATCATGTAAGATCTTGTTGTGAAGATTTAATTGTAACGAACACAATGGTGTAATCGGATTGTAAATCGGATAAGTAATTTAAGAGAAAACTTTGTTTGAAGAGGAAAAAGGGCATGCATGCATGTAGTACGAGTCTGATGTAGTAGACTCCACGTCTTCTCCATATTCAGGCGTCGCTGGTTAAGACAAAAACGAGAGGCCTCTCCAATTAGATTTTACGTTAAAAATAACTGTTAATACGGTATTACTGGACAGTAATTCTATTTATAAAGCATACATGCTCAAATGAAATGAAATTAAGCAGTACAAATATTATGCAACCACAGCACCGAGCATAGAAGTTCTGAAATTGCTAACACTGCTAGCGGTAACCGGCGATTTCAACTACAATGAAATCGAAAACCGTGAGATTTCACTTGAACACAGTCCAAATTACACGAGACTGAAAAAAATATGAATCGGATAGAGCACAAGTACAGAGTAGTCCACCTCTCGTTGATCATCAGATGGTAGAGGCCGACCGCATCTGCGTCGGCGGCGGCTTCTTCCTCCTTGTGCTCGCCGCTCTCCAGCCGGCAGATCTGCTCGGCGAGCTCAGAGAGGGGAAAACCGGGAGGAGACTGGGCGGAGTCGGGCGAGAAACCGGAAGTCATTGGCTGATTCACAGCGGCGCGCGCGAGCTCTGGTGTGTGTGTGTGTTGGGGGGGGGGGGGGGGGGGGGGGATGGTAGGGGGACTAGGGCGGGTGGCCGCGGCGGCTACCGGCGGACGTCGGCGAGATTTCCATAGAATCCGGCGGTTGCCGCGGGGATTTCGCCGGTTGCCACTGGCATCTGAGCTTCGCGGACGCACGAGGCAGCGAAGGAGATATTTCAATTTACATAAAAATCCTCTAAAATCCATGTATTTGAAAGATGCTCGGGCTCCTTTGGAACAGAGCAAAAGTGAAAGATCTTTTTATCTGAAATTCGGGATGTCTATACCATATTAAAAACATATTTGCTAGAAAACTTCCGTAAGTTTTTTTTCCTCAAAACATTCAGATTTGTGACTACGGGATCGCCTCGAGATTTACGCATGAAGGGAAATAAAGTGCTAGATTTTTTTTCACACATGTCACCATGCGTACGACAATTTTTTAGATACTCTCAATCCTGGACATCACACAAGCAGTGCCGAACACATGACTGAAACAATTCCCAATGCTCATCCATGTAAATTACAAAATTATAAATATTGGATAAATTGCATAGGTAATAACCAGGCATGTGATTATACAGGTTTTAACAATAATGAAATGTCCTCAAGCTTAAGATGAGGTGGGGAATAATGTGACCCGTTTTCCTTTTCTAAGGCGTCTAAGCGTTCAAGATCATGGCACCACGTACAAGGCTCACGAACAGTTAACTCAACATTAGATGGAACTTTCCCCTTGATGTATCTTTCAATTGCCATGACCCCTCTATGGGCTTCCAAGATCATCTCCCTTCTTAGTGGGTAGCATGAGCCGGTTTTGCGGATAGTAGTCGTACAACATCTCCCAATATTTTCAAGATCATCCACATCACATACAGTATCCAATGTAATAGTTTCCAACGATGTTGTGTTCTCGAGTATATGACATGTTAGCTCAACCATGCTCGTCGCGGAGCAGAATCCAATGATCATCACCTCCTTCAGCCTCTCATGCTTGTGTCCAGGCATAGTTCTCAAATTTGTGGTTGTGTCACCGGAAACTGAATCATGCTTCATTCCTCCCTGCTGCACCTGCATAGTATAACAAATGATGGCACCTAAATATTGCATTGGTTCACAATAGATACCAAGATATAATTGTAGGGAAGAGTAGGAACTTACAGACAAGATGAAAGTATCCAAAACAGGAGATGCGTGGAGAACTGAAACCAAAGACAAATAATCGTATTCTGGGGGGAAGGCCTCATCACTACCATCAAGACCATCAAAATAAATCTCCAAGTACTTCAGGTGGAGGAATTTGGCATCAACCATAGGTGTATTAATCCTCTGCATAAAGATACATCATATTAGTTAGGGTAATTTTACTATGCTTGAGAAAGAATAATACCGGGAGGTAACACATTTTCTAGTATAAAACTTGGTAGCTCTAGATAAGGTATATTTCGAGATACTAAAATTTTGAGTGTAAAATTTAGATATCTCGAGATACTTCTCAAAGACCGTAAAATTTATCTGTTAGTTATATTCTAGGAAATTAGTGCATGGCTACAGATTATGCCATCACGATCACACAAATAACTAAAAGTATAAAGTTCCCGAGTATACCTCATCATCAGAATATATGGTAAGACTTTCAAGATTTGGGACAATATTTTGAAGCTTGGTAATAACATAACAGAGGAAGTTGGTCTTATCATAGAAGTTTATATCTAGGGTCTTCACTTGCGATGATTGTCCAAGTGAGAGTTCTATTAGGTTACCAGAATATATAAGACTGGACAGGTTCGGAGCTTTGCTCTCTATCATTTGCAGATGGCACAAATCCACATTCAGGTAGCTGAGTTGCTCCAGCAAACATGGTATCTTCAGATATACTAACTCTCTGCAATAGCTGAGATCCAAATGCTTCAAAGCAAAACACTCAGAAAGAAAGCAAGCTAACTCATCATCCGTAATAAGAACAGAATGCAAATGCAGCTTCGTCAGATTTCTCGAGCAACCAAGGCCAGCCATAGGGCGGAAGGCACAATTGACAAGCTCAAGATGCTGAAGCGACCTTCCACTCCCACCAGACAAAAGTGAGCATGGGAAGCTGTATTCCGAAGGCAGCGAAAGAGTGATTTCTTCAATTCCAGATGAAATAGCAATCTGAAGCCAATTGTTGAGACGACATATAAGTTTGCGGCGACCACAAACAAGCTGAAATCTCTTCACACCAATGCCCGAGTGATTCTTCAGAATGTGATCAACTCTAGTGAAATACCTTGCCATATGAACCTTCCAATGTTTTTTCTGTTCCAAGCCCAATGTTTCCGTTGTTAAGATGAGGTTAGGATAGCGTCTCCACGAACGAAGAAATGCTTGAGATACACAAGCAGCACGGGCAGCATCTCGCAGCGGCATTAAGGAATGTATATGGCGCCAAATGTCCTGCACAAGCGTGGGAAGAACAGTTGAAGATTGGGATTATAAAGGCAAACAGTTTGCTCCAACTAAGAAAAATAGGACCATGCATATAAGATTGTACCACATGTGATCTGTAAATGTGCATGAAATTAAATAAATCGAGTTAATTTGGCCTTTTGTGTTTCTGTGTTATTAGCTGGGAAAAAAGAGGAGCCCTGGTTTTTTGAAACATGCAGTTTTTAATAAAAACTTTCTGTTTATGACTTTATGGTTGCCATGCCTGCATTATAACAAAGTACCAAAGTACTTAAAAAAATAAAATCTGCTGCTTAGTTTTACTTAGCTTAGAAGAGGTCTACTCAATGTGTGCAGACTGCAGTTAGAGCAATGATATATTCTTACTTGCCATATGTCATAAGTGTTCCATAATCAATATCTTATGGCATACCTCCGTGAGGTATGGCCCTGAATACCTCAATCTTTTAGCACCCTGAGAACTATCACCCCCTCGTAGGAATGTGCCCTTTCGTTTAGCCATGGAAGTAATTGCTCCATCTGCAACACATCATGTATGGTAATGGTAATAAATAATACAGACACCAACAGAAGGAAACAACAAACTGGGGCATTTTTTTTTCTTTACATGCAACGTTTCCCAGGGGAGTTAAGTATTGTTTCTCTAAGCATGATTAGATATGGGTGTAAATGTTGCTGAGTGAATACTGCTGGCTCCTCTGGAACCATCCATTGTTTGATCACTGCATTAATCCTATCTTAAACTACTTTTTTTTAATAATAGCAATGGATCTTTCATAAGGCACACAGCTATAAATTTAATAATAAAAAAGAGGTAAAGATAAAAATAATTTAAAATAAGAAATAAAGTGGTGGGACAAATCCCAATTCCCCTTTATTATTGGCTAGCGTTAAACCATATAGATTTTTTAGCTAGCAATTCTAATGAAACTACGCTACACATAATGGAATAAGAGACTCTTGGCTACCGATTTTAATTTAAACACTTTTTTAATAAGTATGAAATACATAAATTCACTCAATTTTTTCAAAATTTTTAAATTGTGAGTACATACCTAATTATAAGAATTTTGATTCATATCTATACATAGCAACAAAACAACTTAAATTTAACTTTATTTTACAATCCATTATTACATACCTAACTAATTATATGTTTGGATGCTATATACCTACAATCAAAATATAACAAAAACATGTTTAAATTCAGTTCAAACTTGTTTTAACCTAGTTAGTAAAGTAGTTAATGTTAATACCTAAACATTTAAAAAAAATTCATACTCATTTGAATTAGGTATACACACATAAAAACAAATCCAATTTGAAACAGGAAGGAGCACTGTTTGAGCACTACACCCTGCTTAAATCAAACAGAAAAAAAAAAGGGAGTAAGGATGGTTGCTATGATGCTATCCACTCTGCTATGCGCTATCCGCGAAAGCGAAGTTCTTACGGTCAAAATAATGAACATCGCCTAGCCGGTGACACAGATCAATCTCAACCTAATTGCAAACGAGCCTTGTCGCACGAGACCGAGGAGGAGAGGGAGGGAGGCTTACTGCGAGCTTGGGCCTTGCGACGACGACGGCGATCCCGCTGCGCAGCCATGAGACGCCTCAGCGCCAACATCCCCATGGTAGCAGCAGCGACGACACTTTCCCTCCTCGCTCCGGATCTCTCCGTCTGTCAGCCAGCTTCGATTTTATTTTATAGTATCAATCTATCTACCTTGGTTCGAATCGGAAGCACAACCACACCAAACGCAAGGGAAGGGATGAAATCTCCCGAGTCCCCACGCCACGAGGAGACGTGGCAGAGAAGGGCGAAAAGGAAAATGAGGAAAAAGGGTGCCCCACGAATAGACGGCTGGATATTTGGGCCGCCGCAATGCAAGGCCCACGAGAAAAAAAAAAGGCTTTTCGTAAATTAGCAAAGCTTTGCTTGCCACGTCATCGCCTGATTCGCCTCCGGCTGACCGGGACGGCTTCTACGCCGCCACACTCTGGATGCACGACCACCACCCCCGCAACGGCTCGCCGCCATCCTCGCCAACTTCGGCTGCCTCAACCTCCTCGAGATCATCTACCGCGGGCCGCGACGAACACAAGGAGGTGTGAGAGAGAGAATGGCTCAATGCGATGATTGATTCACACCACAGAGTATCACATGTAGGTTCTCGAGCGGATGGAGTTTCGGAGGCACCTGCTCGTTCCGATCACGTGGGATGAATAGAACCGGAGACAGCGCAGGAACAGAAAGAGAGTATCACCAAGGAACAATAGCAGGAGGAAGATACATTCTTTGAGAGCCTTTGCCTTGCATTATATGTAGAGAGAAAGATCTCCATTACCACACAAATAAATCTCATTTGTTGTGAAGGTTACTACAAAATGAATCTCTCATTTGTTGTGGAGGTTCCAACACAATGAATCTCTCGTTTGTTGTGGAGGTTACAACACAATGAATTTCATTTGTTAATGGTGACTTTATTTTCGTCTGTTACAAAAGGAAAGAGCAGCAGGCAGGCTCGGCTCGGTCGGTTACCTCGGCCACGCCCACGGCCGAGGCTGACTCGGCGCGCGCGCGTGTGGCAGTCCAACCATCACCTCAACCGCTTAATAAGGAATCTCCAATATCACCCTATTTAAGTTGAGGTTCTTTTACCTAAATTTTCATGGCAGCATTATTGTCTCTAACATTACTTGTGGGCTCTTGAGATTTTAATTGAATTAAATTGCGCCTAGCCTATTTATTCCAATATTACATGTATAGACATCAACCTTCCATACTCTCTCCACCGACTTATGGAAAAAATATCAGGAGGAAAACGGAAGGTGAGCCATGTACAAGGAAACTAGGAAATCACATTCCAACAGGAGGGAGGAGACGACCGGCCCGAGGATCCCCGTCGTCCCCGCCGCTGCGTCGAACATGCCGAGGCTGCGCGGGTGCCGGTCGACGCGGCCATGCTGCACGACCTGGTGGCCGCGGCACTCAAGGGCGATCACGACGAGGCCGCCGAGCTGCAGTGGCGGCGCATGGCCTGGTGTCCGCGCTGGCCGCCGGAGGGCGGCTAAGCAAACTACGTAGCGCTGTGCGGGCTGTCGTCGGGCGCGGAGGCCGT
The DNA here is from genome assembly GCF_000147395.1 of Oryza glaberrima. Classification (NCBI taxonomy): domain Eukaryota; kingdom Viridiplantae; phylum Streptophyta; class Magnoliopsida; order Poales; family Poaceae; genus Oryza; species Oryza glaberrima. The sequence goes on from NC_068330.1 coordinate 23,469,934, forward strand.
CGCGCTGGGGCTACCGATCTCGGAGTCGGAGGTGAGCAAGGATCCGTGGAAGGGACGGGCGATCACCTTCGACGCAACGCAGCAGCTGCACAAGGTGTGCGGCGCGACGCTCCGGTCCAACTCCCAAGAGCCGCGACCTGGACCTGCAGGCTGTGTTCGACCGGATCCTGCCCGCGGGCGGGCTGGCCAAGGCCCAAGGACATGATGGTGAGGAAGGTGTTCGTGCTGAGCGACATGGAGCTGGATGCTGGCGCGTGGCGGTCGCAAGACGAGCTGAACACCATCAGGTGCAAGTTCGCCGCGAAGGGGTTGTCGGCGCCGGAGGTGGTGTTCTGGAACGTGGGCGCGCCGGCGTCGACACCGGTGGTGGAACCTCAGGAGAACGCGGGCGGTGGTGAGCGGCTACTCAAGTGTTGGATTGATAGACTCAACGTGTGTATTCCATTGGTGCATAGCACGGAGTACTACAAGAAGCCCCGTGGCCCATGAACCGTGGAGCCGGCGAGGAAAAAGTACACCGAAGGTCCCTCAACTTGTCATCGAGTTACAAAATCGTTCCCCAACCGTAAAACCAGGTATTTAGCGTCCCTCAACTATCAAAACCGGCCACTAGGGATGAAAGTGGTACGGATAATTTCCGAGTTCCGATCATGTTTTTCGGATGTGGATTGTTGCGGTCGGATTTTTTCGGATATTTTCGGATTCGGATACGAATTCGGATAGTTTTTCTCGGATACGAATTCGAATATGGTAGCGATGGTATCTGTCGGAAATCCGATTCGGTCGGAAACTATCCGACCTTTTTGGCCGGATATCCGAATCAAAATAAACAGCAAAATCCAAATTAACAACATTGAAAAACGCTCGTCACCGTCCGCCGCACGCCGTCGCCTCGCGCCGCCGAGTTCCCGCCGTCGCCGTCGCACGTCGCACGTCGCACGCTGGATCCGCTCGTCGCCGTCCGCCGCACGTCGTCCACTCGCGTTGCCGAGCCCCCTCCGTCGCCGTCGCCTCACGACATCGGATCCGCGGCTGCGGGGCCGCCAACCCCGGATCCGGCCGCCCCGAGACCGGCATCGCCGTCCGCCGCACGCCGTCGCCTCGCGCCGCCGAGTTCCCGCCGTCGCCATGACTCGTCTGCCCCGAGGCCGGCGCGGCCGGTTCCGCTCGCCGCCGTCCGTCGCACGTCGTCGCCTCGCGCCGCCTCGCCCCCGCTGTCGCCGTCCGCCGCACGAGGCCCTGCCCCCGACGTTGCCGTCGCCGTTCGCCGCACGCAGCCCCGCCCCCGTCGTCGCCGTCGCCGTCCGTCGCCGTAGCCGTCCGCCGCACGCGGTCGAGGGAGCCGGGAGGAAGGGTGGCGGGTGGCGGCTGGGAGGAGATTGGGAGGTAGAAACTAGGGTTAGGTTTATATATCCCTCCATCTAAATGGGCCAACGGGCCTAAGAATTAGCTATTAAGTCTATACGTCCTCCCTCAACTTCGAATTAAATTTTATGATACTAAATGCACTCATGTGAAAAAGTTATCAAAAACAAGTTGTAGAATTTATTAAGATCTACCAATTTTATTTTGGTCATTTCTTCATCCGAGTTTGATTGAATTATATAAATTTTGAATTTTAAAATATAAGAAATTCAAATATTTTTTCAGGTAGTAAATATATTTCAAATGGAAAAATTATCAACAACAAAGTTGTATAACTCATCAAGAGCAACAACTTTTGTTTGGGTCATTTTTCTATATGACTTTGTTTAAATAGTTAGAATTTGGATTTCAAAATATGACAACTTCAAACAACATTTTCAAATACTAAATGATTTCAACTAAAAAAGTCATCAACAACAAAGTTGTATAACTTATCAAGATCTATAACTTTTATTTTAGTCATTTTTTCATCTGACAAAGCGATAGCAATATTGTTTACAAAATTTACATATCTCGTATATGGTTTCATAAGATATAAGAGATATATACAAAATTTATGAACAATGTTACTATCACTTGGTCGGATGAAGAAATGACCAAAATAAAAGTTTTAGCTCTTGATGAGTTCTACAACTTTTATATTCAGAACTTTTTCAATTGAAATTATTTACTGCTTCAAAATATTATTTGAAGTTGCTATTTTTTGAAATTCAAAATTTTACTTGATAAAACAAAGTCACAAGAAAATATGGCCAAAATAATAGCAGTAAGAACACAATAACTCGATAGAACATGATTTTAGAACACAATAATAGCCTCGTAATGTCTTACTCTCGATTGAATCGTCTCCCTCGACCACAAAATCAGATATAACAAAATTATTAACACTAAAATTTGAAAATGTTGATATGTTCTATTAGAAAAAATAACGAGTTATATTTCTTCGTTGATTTGTGAAGGTTAGTTTGAGGGGCTTTTATGTTCCGATTAATATTCGTTACCGTATTTGTTTCGATTCGTATTCGCTCCGTATGAATATGATAAAGCTAGTTTCCGACCGTATTCGATCCGTTTTCATCCCTACCGGCCACAATAGGTCCTTCGGTGGTTTTGACCCCAGTTTTGTCCTACGCGACAGCTGAGTTAGTGTGGGACCCACGTGGGCCCCACATGTCAGGCTGCCACATCAGCCTCCTCTCTCCCTCTCTTTTCCCCTTCTCTCTCCCTCCTCATCTCTCTCTCCCCCTTCTCTGACTCAGCCGGCAGGAGGAGGAGGGCGTTGATGGCCGGCAAGGGGCGACGAGGCGGCGGTGGGGGGAGAAGCTGCGGGTGGGCGGCGGGGAGGGGCGGCGAGGAGCAGCGCGCGGGCGGCGGGGGGAGGAGCGGCGCCCGGGCTCCCCCGTCGGCCGCCGCCCACAAGGCTCACGTCGTAAAAGTCCTTCCCGTCGCCGCCGCCCAGCGTGAACTCGGCGAGGGTGATGGGCGGCGCGCCGCCGAGGGAGCAGCTCACGGCGCCGCCGAAGTCCCCCGTGGCACAGGCGAGGGACGCGGTGCCGGAGGTTGCACAGTCCGTGCGCGCCCACAAGCAGCCGGACCAACCATCCGGGGCTAGGAACGAGACGTTGGCGCCGGGCGACAGCTCGAAGCCGCCGGCCCCGACGGCCACCGCTGTGTTTCTGGACAAGGTGGTCGCCCAGACGGTGTAGGTGCAGTTGTTGCGCATCGTGAAGACCGTCGTGCCGGCTGCCTCAGCGCCGAACTGCAGCTGCGATCATAGGAACCCTGCATTGAGACACGCCATTGTTGAAGAATGAAGAAGATGTGTGCTAACAGCCTAAAGTTAACCGACCTGAAAGTTTCTCGGACTTACCAACGAGTAGAAGGGTTGGAGATCGTCCGAATTTCATTGACCGAATTGGTTTAGCTCGAATGAGAAAAAGGTGAATATATTTTTTTGGAATTGAGGAGAGAAATGGCAGTTGAACAATGCACGTACTCAAAGCGTGCGAGCTGCAGCTAAGATAGTAGAAGAGGAAATGCACAAATGGTGAAGTAGCAGCAGCAGTAATTTGCCTGGTGATTATCTTGTTTATATGGACCTTGGTGATATCCTCAGTAATTTGCCCGTGTCGTCGCCGCCGTGCCGCCCGCTGCCTCCTCCTCTGCCTCGTGAGCCTCGTGGGCGGCGGCCGGCGGGGGAGCCCACGCGCTGCTCCTCGCCGCCCGCGTGCCGCCCCTCCCCGCCACCCACCCGCAGCTTCTCCCCGTCGCCGCCATCACTGCCGCCGCGTCGCCCCTCGCCGGCCGCCAACACCCTCCTCCTCCCGCCTGCGGCTGTCAGAGAAGGGAGAGAGAGAGAGATGAGGAAGGGAGATAAGAGGGAAAAAGAGAGAGAGAGAGGAGGGTGATGTGGCAGCATGACATGTAGGGCCCACGTGGGTCCACGCTGACTTAGCGCCACGTAAGACAAAACCGGGGTTAAAACCACCGAAGGACCTATTGTGACTGGTTTTAATAGTTGAGGGACACTGGATACCTGGTTTTGCGGTTGGGGGACGGTTTTGTAACTCGATGACAAGTTGAGGGACCTTCGGTGTACTTTTTCCAGTCGGCGAAAGGCACACGGGGTGGCAGGCCTGGCGCAGGGCCCAACAGGCCTGGCCGGTGAGCTGGATGGTGCCGGCCCACGGGTTGAAGGCGGCGGGCCACTGCGTCGTGGGCCGCTGGACCGAGCCAGCGGGTGGCGTGGTGGCGTTGCTGGTGCCGATGGAGTCGCCGTTGTTGCCGCCGTTACCGTTGTTGCCGCTGGAGGTGCCGGATGTGTTGCCGCCGTTGCAGGTCCCGCGAGTACCACTGGTGGCCGCTGCGACAAAGGCAGTGGCGGCGCCGGTGGAGTGGCCTTGTCCCTTGTTGATCTCGGCGATGAGAAGTTGCGAGCGTGCCTCTAGGAACGTCGGGAACGGGCGCTGCATGGGGAGAATCGTCTGCAAGTTGTGGTACTTTTCATTCAAACCTCGAAGGAAGTTGAGGACGAGCGTCTTGTTGGTGATCGGTTCGCCGAGGTCCGCCAACGAATCTACCATGGCGCGAAGACGACGACAGTAGTCGGTGCCGGACATGTCGCCTTGGAGGAAGGTGTAGAACTCGGTGGTGAGGTTGATGGCACGAAGCTCGGAGTTGCCGAGGAACTGGTGCTCGAGGTTGCGCCAGACGATACGCGTGGACGACGTCGGGGACAGGACTTCATGGAAGAGGTCGGCGGAGATGGTTCTGTAGAGCCAAGTGAGCACGACGCAGTCCATCTAGGCCCAGTCCGGATGAGCGGGAGGATCGTCGGAGAGTACGTGGTCCGTGAGAGCATACTTGCCGAGGACCACGAGAAACATGCCGCGCCAGCGAGTGTAGTTCCCGCGGTGAGGTCGAGCGTGACAGGGATCAACGCCTTGATGTTGAGAACGGAGATGGCCTGCTGGTGGAGAGTGACTAGGGTGTCGGCGTCGATGACCGGCGGCGGCGCTAGAAGGACCGCCAATGGTGGTGGAGGCAGTCGTCCTGGCTCCGTCGAGAGAGCGCCGAGTTGCGCTACGACGGTGACAAGGTCTGCTGCAGAGAGTGTGAGGGACGACGGTGGCACGTCCGTCGCAGGAGCCGGAGGCTCCATCATGGGGTCGACGAGGGTGGACGAGGTGTCGACGAGCTCGCCGGCGGCCGGTGCTTGAAGGAGGGCCGGAGGAAGTTGGTGAAGGCGTCGCGAGCGGCTGCTTCAGCCGTGGCGGCCGCGGCGTCAGCAACGGCGCGGATGGTAGTGGGGTCGACGAGGAGTTCTTCGGGCGGTTTGTAGCTGGCGCGGACGGAGTCGGCGACTGCTTGGACCGCCTGGGCGAGAGCGGCGTCATGTGCAGTCGGGGGAGGCGGAGGCGACGACATGGCGTCGAGCACACAACGGCGACGCTGGAGGTGTTAGGGTTTAGCGGAAGCGGAAGAAATCTGATACCATGTTGGATTGATAGACTCAACGTGTATTCCATTGATGCGTAGCACGGAGTACAAGTAGGCGCAGAACCTTCCGGTCCATATCCAGCTCTACCAGTTTATAGAAACACACCCGGGTGGGATTAGGAAGGAACGGCCAAAGGAAATATACAATAGCATGCTATATACGAGAGATACAATGCTATATGCTTAACACCAACAACCTGGTCAGGCTCTTCTTGGAGTGGGACGGTGGCCGCCGTCATGGCTGATGCCATATCTCCGCGGGAGTACTAGTCGCTCGAGGTGGTGGAGTACTTCTGTATGATGATCAGTAGCATGTGTGATGTGAATGAGATCTAGTGAGTGTTTTCTGCATAGTTTGGTTAATTGGTTGATATCCTCTTTTTTGTTTTATTTTCGGACTGGTTATTAATTAGAATCATCCTGGCGCGATGTAATAATGCACGTTTCTTCTATTAGGTCTGCTTTATTTCCTTTTTATTTGATTTTTGTTTCTACTTTTTTTAGAGGGAAAAAAATTCTAGAGGGAAGATTTTTTGTTTCTACTAGAAAAGATGCAACGAGATAAACTAAATTTATTATAACACTACAAGATTAAGGTTCAATTTTGGTGATTTGACTATTTTCCAAATTATCGGGTTTCATAAAGAGATGGGGACGAGATTGAGGTACTAGGATATATGCGAGATTGAGGTAAAAGAGATGGGGACGAGGATTTTTATATAGGTTCGGGCCCCTGAATTGTCAGGTAATAACCCTACTCCTGTTGGCTGAAACCGGTAGTTGCTCTTATTCACCATAATCACACCAGTACAATATTTGGGGTAGCCTATCTAACTGTTGTCGACTTGGCGGTCTGAAGTGTTGACTCGTAGTCGACAACAGGGTAGCCTTCCTCCTCGAATATGTTCCCGGCGAGATCAGAGACAGCGCTAGATCCCTACCGCTGGCTTCTGTAGGTACCTGATAGGGTCTTTCTAGGCATATCTCTAATGTCGATATCCGGCGAATTGTCTTGACGTATGTTGGCTTGTATATTGATCTTGTGTCTTAATCTATTGTTCCGTGTCCCCTCTCCTCCTAGGGGGTCTTGTATTTATACCCATAGGTATCCCCTTGTCCAAGTAGAGATAGGGAAACCATTATGGATACAATCCGAGTAGTCCTTGTCATTTTCATGTAGAATTATATTCATCCCTCCTTATGCGGAACTCATCATATATCCGAAGGTTGTTTCCGTATAAGACATGGTATATGGTAGGTTCTGCCGAGATTTAGTCAACTACTATTAGGTATGTGGTATCCATAACCCTGGCAGTACTTTATGCATTTTTTGTTTTTAATTTTTTTTTAAATAAGACGAAATCAAAGTTTGACACGGAAAATTATGGTTGCATTTAAAATGGAACGGAGAGAGTAAATCATTCAATAGTCTAAATTATTTATTACTACATCCGAACCAATTCCCCCGGAGTGATTGAGGATTTGGGTGAAACTCAGATTAGTCTACTTAAGCTAGTGCAACAACACATGATACTCCATATTGGTAAACTGTAACGATCATGTTCAGAGAGTAAATTTTTTCTCTGGAACAATCTTAATCACAAAAGGAAAAGTAGAATGCATCAGATCCTCGCTACTACGAAAAGGTCCGCTATAGCAGGGCAAGCCTCAGCTAGGGTTTGTTTTAAGAACTTATGAGAAGATGACGGGAAAAACCAATCCACCACTCCTGCTTCTCTCCTCCTTATTGATCCGTTTTTTCAATTTGCTCCTCGATTAGTGCTATGGTTTTTTGGAGATATATGGAGTAGATGATAAGAGGAGGGAGATAAACGTGCGTTCCAGGCGAAAAAGGTATTGCGCGAACGTTCGCCGTTCCATGGGGCTTGCGGACGGACTTGGACTCCAGACGCGCGCACACGACACAGTGAAGGAAATCATATGTAAAGCAAACGCGCAAAGCGACGTAGGAAATCTTATGCGAGCGGATCGATAAATAAAAAACTAAATCTCTACTACTTAAAAATTTTTAAGAGGTGTTTCTATCATCCGTCAAAAAAACGGACAGAAAAAACCAAGTTTGTCTGATAAAATAACCGGACAAAAAAAGTCTGATCCAGAAAACAAGGACGAAAAAAACCAAAAAAACCGGACGGAAAAACCAGGTTTGTCCGATAAAAAAACCGGGGGAAATTAGTGCCAAAAAAAGGTCCGATCCAGAAAAAAAAAAGGCAAAAAAAACCGGACGAAAAAAAAGTCCGATCCAGAAAAAAAAGGGCGAAAAAAACCAAAAAAAACCAGAAGTCCGATCAGAAAAGAAGGAAAAAACCAAAAAGTTATCCGATCCAAAAAAAAAAATTCCATCGACGTGGTAAAAGAAAAAAAATTTGTCCGATTCCACAAAAATAGGAAACAAACTCCCATCCGTTTCCATTTGGGCTGATTAGCGAAAAAAAATAAAACAAAAAGTCCCTCTCAGAAACCAAAAAAAAAAAATTTCGACTCTAGATTGGTGAAAAAATTGATGTGCCGGATTGAAGATCTGTTTGCAAAAAACGGAACCTACAGGTCGAGATCATTCCATTTTTATATGATTTTAATTTTTGGGTTTGTACTTTTTGCATTTAGTCCCTGTAATTTTTATATTTACATTTAAGTCCCTATAATCTTGCAATAAGGTACTTGAGGTCGTTTTTGTTAAAAAAATAATAAAAGAGAGATAACAAAGGCAGAAAGGTGCATAAAAAGAAAAAGGAAAGCCGTACAAAAAAGAAAATAAAGAAAAACAACAAGAATAAAAGTATTTTTCCCCTAAGTGGCGAAAAAAACTGTAGATCCGAATGGAAAAAAAAATTGATTCATAGAAAAGGCAAAAAAAAAAGTGGTGAAAAAAAAGCTAGATCCAATTCCTTTAAAAACGAAAAAAAAATCTAATTCCTATAAAGGCAAAAAAAAAATCTGAAAAACCATCTAAAAAATTCGTCCGATTCCCTAAGAAAGTGGCGAAAAAAATGGTTCATATAAAATAAAAAATGCACGCGAGAAAAAAATGGAAAGGGCGAAACAAAATCCGAGTTCTAACCAGTATATATCTCTTCTCTATCTCTAATCTAATCTAACTATTTAAAAAGAGAAAATGAATGAGAAAATAAAAACGGTTCAAAAAAACCCGTGAGGCAAAAGTCAGAAAAAACCGCAAAAAAACACGCTAAAAAGGTCTTCCATCTTCAATAAAAAAATGCGCAATAAAATTTATTTCCATCGTCGGTAAAAATATTTTAAAAACAACATGCGAGGAAAAAACTGTCAGAAAAAACACGCCATTTCTAAAAGTTTGGTTTTAAAAAATCGCGCGAAAAAAAACACCGTCTACTAAAAAATAAATCGCTCTGAAAAAACTATTAGAAAAAAGCTAAATTGATGGACGCTTGAGTCGGATAGGATCATCGATTTTTTGCCATCTACTACATGGCCTTATTTCGTCATACATTCTACTGTATTGGAAAAAAAAAGTAAAAAAGAACATTCGAAAATAGCAAGAAAAAAACGTGTGAGAAAATAGGAAAAAAAAACACACGAGAAAAGAAAAGCAAAAAAGGGAGAAAAATATGGTTTTCTTCGTCAGTAAAATAAGCAAAAATAAAACATGCTAGGAAAAATTTGTTATAAAGAAATGCGCCATTTCTGAAAAATGGATTGAGAAAATCGCGCAAGAAAAAAAACACTTTTATACAAAAAGCCGCTCATTAAAAAAGAAATATTGTCATTGACATGATTATGCATGAAAAACGTATATTATTAATAACAAATTTTACCCGTTGCAACGCACGGACATTTTTGCTAGTATTAGTAATTTTTAAGTAATTAAGATTAGGAGCTACATGGGCAGCTTCCCAGCCAACACTGATCATGGTACGTCGGCGCAACAACTCATCATGGTACATCGGCGCGACAGTATTTTTGCTACTAGCTCATGGTAAAAAATTCCCTCTAATCTTGTCTTTTCGTTAATGCTTACTTTGACTTAGACATGTAAGCCAAAAATTTAAATTTAAACTTTAGATTTGATTTAATTTTGTAGTTTTCTCATTGCAATTTATTTATATTATTTGCTTTTACATCGATAAAAGGTGTATATATATGTTTATATAAACTAGCATGGTGGCCCATGCAGATTGCGCGGCTAGCATCATTATATTTTCTCTCATATAATAGCATATATGTTTTCTCAATGTATTATTCAAATATATTAAAATGACAACATAATTTTAAATTATGTACTAACTTTACGAAACTACTAATGTGTAATATTCATATTGTATTTTATATACGTGTAAGTTATTAATTATTTTTAATATCAAATTTTAGTTATTTGTAAATTATATTCCTATATGGACTCTAGACTCGTCTTTCAATATTCCTTTTTTTTAATTCTAAATTTTCGTTATCTGTAAATTATATTTCTATATAGACTCTAGGCTCTTCTTCCAATATTATTTATTTTTAATTCTGAATTTTTCTTATTTCTAATTGTATTTCTAGGTGGACTCTAAACTCATCTTTCAATATTGTTTAATTTTTAATTTCGAATCTCATTTCTATATTGACCTTAGACTCTTCTTCCCATGTTTTTTTTTAAATTTCGAATTTTAGTTATTTGTAAATTGTATTTTTATACGAACTCTAAACCCTACTTTTAATTTTATTATGTTTATTTTAAATTTTATTTAGTTTTAAATTCCTATATGGACTCTATGCTTTACTTGTAATATTCCTTATTTTTAGTTCCAAATTTCTATTATTTCTTAATTATATTTCTATATGGACTCTATACTCTACTTCAATATTCCTTATTTTTTAATTCCGAATTTCTATTATTTCTTAATTATATTTCTATATGGACTCTATACTCTACTTCAATATTCCTTATTTTTTAATTCCGAATTTCTATTATTTCTAAATTGTATTTCTATTTGGACTCTGTACTCTACTTCAATATTCCTTATTTTTTAATTCCGAATTTTTATTATTTCTTAATTGTATTTCTATATGGACTCTATACTCTACTTCTAATATTTCTTATTTTTTAATTCCGAATTTCTATTATTTCTAAATTGTATTTCTATATGGACTCTATACTCTACTTATAATATTTCTTATTTTTTAATTCTGAATTTCTATTATTTATTAATTGTATTTCTATATGGACTTTATATTCTATTTCTAATATTCCTTATTTTTAATTTTGAATTTCTATTATTTCTTAATTGTATTTCTGTATAGACTCTAGTCCTCTTCCAATATTCCTTATTTTTTTAATTCCGAATTTTAACTATTTCTAAATTGTATTTCTATAAGGACTCTGTTTTTCATTTTCTCCGATTAATATGAAAATTTCTAAGCCGTGAGAGTGAACGTAGAGCCTCATTTTTCTATTACTTTAATTATATAATAGATTAGTTTTTATATGCTAATAAATCTTAGGGATAAAACAAGAATAAGCTGAACGATAAGCCATACTGTACGCCCTTGATGTAAGCAGTATAACATTGGAGTTGGGCACAGCCAGCAATGAATGGAACCCCGCTATACACAACACAAAACACACACCGTGTACATCGAGCCGGCGCATGCTGCGTCCTGGCAAGTCTGCACGTTTGTTGTTGTTTCGCGTGCTCAGCCTAGGCTAGACCTGCTGACCAACCTGCCACATCAAATCTGTCGCGGGGACGACCGAGAAAATTGGGATTATACTATCGAAAAAGAGTGGTTTTGTTGGAATGCTATATCCCTTGAAATTGATTCACTAAAATGCTATCTTAAACTGGAGGTGTTCACCAAAATACTATTTTTGCTATTTTGGATAAATAGAAAAGTTTTTCCTCAATTTTAACTTTTTTTTACTAAAATACCCTGATACGAGCCCACATGTCATACCCTCCACTCTCTCCTTCTCCTCCTCCCCTCTATCGAGGGAGCGCCGGTGGCGGGAGGCGAGCAGTGGCCAGCGCCGCGTCGCCGTCGCTGGCGTGCCGGCTCGACCTCGAGAAGCGGATGGCGGCGCAGCTCGGCTAGGCCGTGCTCGACGACCTCCTCATCCTGTCCTCCTCGCCCGACGCCGCAGCCACAACGGCCTACGACATCGACGCCGTGCAGAGGATCCTGGCCGGCTACCTCGACCACGAGGGCGATGCGCCGGCGGTGCCGCCACGGCTGGACTGCACCACCGACGACGACTTCAGCTCGGCAGCGTCGCGGCCGCACAACGACGTCGCCCAGGTCGGCAGGCTCATGGAGAACTACCTCGCCAAGATCGCCTCCGACGAGAACCTGTCCATTGACTAGTTCACCGCCCTCGCTGAGCTCATCCCGTAGCACGCCAGGTTCAACGAGGACGGCATGTACCGCGCCATCGACATCTACTTGAAGGTTAGAAGCTGCCATTCATATCGATCACTAAAAAATGGCTAAATCCTTCGTTAATCACTCCACTAAATGCTTATGTGGATTGATGCCATAGGCTCATCCGAATTTCTCCGTGGGCGAGGGCGAGAGGCCTGCAGGGCGATGGACTGCCAGAAGCTGTCGCGCGAGGCGTGCGCGCACGCGGCGCAGAACGACCGCCTGCCGGTGCAGACGGTTGTGCAGGTGCTGTACCACGAGCAGCGGCGCCTCCGCGCGCCATCGCAGCCGCCGAGCGCCGCGCCGTCGTACGCCGGCGGCGAGTCGCCGGCGCTGTCGTACAGGCCGACACTGAGCTTCAACGGCGCTGTCGTAGAGCATGATGAGTGTCCCATGGTGATCCCCATGGCGATGCCCAGAAGAAGGCGGGGAGTTGGACGCTGCGGCCGCGCGCACGGCTACGATGGTGGCGGCGCGTCGTGGCGGAGAGAAGGAGGCGGTCGGACGGGGCAGGCGGAGGGCGGCGAGCGGGGAGGGGGAGAGGGAGAGGGACAGCAACGCGGCGCCGCCGGCCACTGCTCGCCTCCGGCCACCGGCGCTCCCGAGAGAGAGGGGAAGAGGAGGAGAGAGTGGAGGGAGTATGATAGGTGGGCCCGTATCAGGGGTATTTTGGTCCGGGAAAAAGTTATAATTGAGGAAAAATATTTCTATTTATCTAAAGGAATGAAAATAACATTTTAGTGAACACCACCTCCAATTTAGAATAGCATTTCAGTGAATCAGTTTGAAGTGATAGCATTCTAACGAAACCACTCTTTTACGATAGTATAATCCCAATTTTCTCGGGACAACCCGGAGCCCGGAGCGTCGTGCGTGGCGGCGATGAGCAATGCCACGATGACACCCGCACCCGCCGGAGTTTTTAACTATTTGCCACTCTTACGGAATATCACTATTGAAATATCACTCTTCTAAATTTTTTTACATAAACACCACATGAGAGAGATATTTTTCATAGCTAGAGTGCCATGTCAGCAAGGGGGACTTGAAATGATCTTTCTACCCCTAGTTTGAGAAATATGAGATAATATATACGAACATATATAAGAAAATAATGTTTATTATATCTTTAAAAAGAGTTATCACGGGCAGACATACATTGAACAAGTTCACCACAATTTAATAATAGATTCAACATAGTAAGTACGTACTATATTATATTAAAAAGTTATCATGGATAAATATATGTTGAACAAGTTCACCATATGTTGAATCTATTATTAAATTATGGTGAGCTTGTTCGACGTATATTTGCCCGCGATAACTTTTTTTGAGATATAATAAATAATATTTTATTATATATGTTTGTATATAATTTCTGATATTTCTCAAATTAGGGGTAAAAAGGTCATTTCAAGTCACTCTTACTGGTATGACACTTTAGATAGGAAAAATACCTCTCTCTTATGTGGTGTTTGTGTAAAAAAATTTAGAAAAGTGATATTTTAATAGTGGCACTCCGTAACAGTGGCAAATAGTTAAAAACCCCGTACCCGCCTGCCTACCTGGCATGCATAGCCGCGGGGACGACCGACCGAGCGGGCGCATCCTGCTCTGGTCATCACCACTCCCAAGTCGCAACTCGCAACATGCGCACTGCACTAGTACTACCTTGGCACGTCGCACAGATCGATTATATATTTAGCATAATTTTGTTTGGTTTATGTCGTATTAGCTACTCCTATACTCCAGTATATTGTTAAGAGCGATGCATTATACTACAGGTCATTTACTAGTCGCGACTGGTATACAGTGTTCGACTTTTCGTTTTCGGTGTCTGTACCTGGCGGTGCTGATATGACGAAATTTCAAAAATTTCGGTTTGAAAATTCCGAAATTCGAAACAAAATTTAGTTAAATTTAAATAAATATTATCAAAATTCATGAAAAAATAAAAATTTCGATCAAAATATATGAAATGATTTCAGTCCGGAATGTCCACCCCGTTGGTATATGGGCTTTTTTTTTTCTTTTGATTCAGATTTTTCCTCGATTTTTGTTAGCATATTTTTGAAACTATATTTTGTGCCAAAAAATTATATAAAAATTGTTTGAATATTAAATATATTTATCTATCAAATTTGTAATAACTAAATTTAATTAATTGTGTACGAAGTACTAACTATTTTTCCGTTAGTACCACCGGCCCACCGCATGAATAAAATCATGAGAGAATTACATTGGTTGTAGTAGTACTACTGTTATACAACTAAAACTTACAGCACAGATTGATTCCTGCATTGCTTCTTCCATATCGCTAAACGTCAGGTGACTATCAGTTCCAAGAAAAAAAAGAAAGTCAGATGACTAATATCTTGGGCCGTTAGATCGTGATCCGACGGCCAAGGCTGCTTCTTCAACCTCCGGCAAGTAATGGCGGTTCCCCCCTCCCTCTCTCCCCCCCTCTCTCTCTCTCTCTCTCTCTCTCTCTCTCTCTCTCTCCAAATGAGCTCGCCGCGGGTGAGAATAGCGGGTTGCTTGCCTAGCAAGAAACTTATCCAGAGTAATGCCTCCCCGCGTCACCCACTTGCGCTGCGCCTGAACCTTCCAGAAGCAATCCGCCGCCGGCGTCGATTCACCTATAAATTGCTAGTCATTGGCCTCGCAAATCGCTCGCACACCCGCCTCGCATCAGGTCCCCAAAGGCCAATCAATCCACCACGTGAGAAGCGACCGAGCGAGCGTGAGTATCGAGAGCAATGGCGAGGGATCTCCGAGGCCGCGGCCGCAGGAAAGCCGGCCATGTCAGGTCTCTCCAGGATGCGCGCCGTGTGGTCGACATGTACGGCCATCGCGTGGGGTTCAAGGCCAAGGTGGTGGCGCTGCACGGCGGCATCAGGCAGGCTCGCGCCGTCCACGCCATCCTCTCGCGTCAGCTCGGTGGCGAGAAGAAGTGGGAGATTCGGGACATGCCGAAGCTGGAGCTCCTGATCGCCGTTCATCGGGACATCGCGGCCGCCGCCGAGAGCCTGGACTACCCGATTCGCGCCTTCACCACCGCGCAGCACCCACCTCCCGCTCCCGGCTCCCCGATCAGCCTCGAGTCCGTCCGCCTCCGCCTCACCGCCTGCGTACTCGACGACGCCGACGAAGACGACGACGGGGCCTATCACTTTGCCGGGGACGAGCTCCTGCGCGTCACAAGCCTGCAGCACGCCGGCAACGCTCTCCTCCACAAGCAGCTCGGCGGCGGCATCGTCGAGGACAAGGTGCGGGGGCTGGGCGAGCTCCTCCTCGGCCTCGCCACCTCCATGATCACGGAGGGTCCGATCCCCTCGGTGCTGTTCGACGACGTCCCGGTGCAGCACCCTCCGCTATCCAAGGCCAAACTGCTCCAGTTCATGCGGCAGGCGAAGCGCCAAATCCTTGATGTTTGGGATGCGCGGATCTCCGGGCCCCACTTCGATGGAATGAGAGGCCAAACTGCTCCAGTTCATGCGGCAGGCGAAGCGCCAAGTCCTTGATGTTTGGGATGGGCGGATCTCCAAGCCCAACTTCGATGGAATGGGGTGAGTTGTTAGTTGCTACTACTTCACTTCGGGGGCAAAAACTGACGACATGGGGGTGGAAACAGCGTAGGCATCGCATCTTCTTGAGGATAGGTCGGGTTCGCGTGATTAGTGGGATGGTACTCGTATTCGAGGGGTGACTATAGTGAGCCGCAAATTTGACAATTTGGCCCTTTTTGGAAACTATTTGCAAATTTGGTCCCTGGCAAAAACTATCACCTGGACCCTGACCTCAGCGCCAAGGTCGATGGCGCTGAGGTGTTACCGCATCGGCGCTGAGTACTTGACGGCCCTAAGGCGAACGGCGCAATGTCAGCGCCGACTGACTTGGCGCTGAACTTCGGGACCTCAGCGCCATCGGGTCTGGCGCTGAGGTCCTATAACCCTTGGCCAAGCCGCGCCCAGCAGCCCGGGCCTTCTTTCTTCCTTAGTGGCTGTCGGCTGAGGCGCGGCGGCGCCGAACTATCTCTCTCCTCCCCTCCAAAAAATCAAAAAAATCCTCACTAAATCGTCGCATTTTGGAGGGGAAATTGTTGGAGGACATAGTGGCAAGGTATTCTCCTCCGAATCCTCTCGTCATTTCGCATTTTTTTGCTTGGATTTGCTCATTGATGGATGAACCCTAGAATAGTGATTTGGGGTTATTTTCCCTAATTAGTTGGTTCTCTACTCTGTGGTTGTGGTTGTTGTTGGTGATGCAATGGTTAGATGCTCATAGAACCCTAATTTTTAGTGGAGATTTTTGGCACTTAGGGAAGAACCCTAATTTTTTCCCCCAAATTAGTGAAGAACACTTCATTTTTTTTTAATTTTCATCACAATGCGAGAGTTCAAATTTAGGATGGATAGTTACAAATGGAAGTTTGTGTATGTTTAGATATTTATGGACAATTTCGTTGGGGGACATAGTTGTAGGTTAGATTTTTTTATTGCAAATTCAAGTTTTTAAAAAATGCAATATGCTAATATGTCGGTTAATGTTGTAGATGGATAGATTAGTACGATTGCACTATGGTGGTTCGGTGGTAGAGCAAAGTAACAGTGGTAGCAATTTCGAGGGGATGAGTGTTAAGCAACTTATATTTGGTGGAAAACCTAGCTTTGAGGAGTTAGTTTGTCGTACAAAGGATGTGCTGGGGTGGAGCAATCAGTCTATAGCTATACAAGGTAGATATGATGTTGGAGCAGGACCCATTTCACACAAGTACATGCTAGATTTGAATGGGGAGTTGGAGTGGAACACATATGTGGATATAGTGTTGGGCTCCCAATTCAAGTCGCTTGAGGTGGTTGCTTCGAAGTTTGATCGTACTGACTGCAGAGATAATTCTTTTGACCTCAATCGCACACTGTTTTATGATGAACCAAACTATGAAGCATTTGATGATGAAGGAGATATGAAAAGTCAGTCGGTTAAGTCTTTGACAGTTGAGGAAGTTATAGAATCTCAAGGGATGGGGGTTGATGTTAACATGCAAAAGAAGGAAGCAGTTGATGCGAATGAGGGAAGGAGTCAGGAATCTGAAAGGGTGGAGATAAATGTGGAGTTGCAGAAGGAGGAAGCAGTTGAGGCGAATAAGTCAAGCAGGCTTGAATCAGAAGGGGTGGAGGTAAATGTGGAATTGCAGAAGGAGGAAGCAATAGAGATAAATGAGGCAAGGAGTCAGGCACTTCCAATAGTTGGAAATCATGTTGATGATGATAATGAAGTGGCAGATGGATCAATGGGGGGAGGTGGAGAAGAGCGTACAACGGATGCTCAATTAGCATCCTTGGTGCGGTTCTGTTTTCGAGACAAAATATATACTCGGAGGGAGTGTGAGGAGACTTTATTGATGAATGGATTGAGTGTTGATTTGCTGCACGAACATTCAGAGGAGTATGATGACACACATGAGGAGGAGGGATATGAGGTTGAGTATGCCGTAGACTCAGATGACGATCGTCCAATAGCCAAGATGTCTCAGGAAGAAAGGGAGGTGTTTGAGATATTAGTTGGACGCAATCCAGAGGTTGTTCAGTTCGAGGATGTTAGCAATTCTGAGCTAGCAGTTGTTGATGGAGGAGTAACATACAATGGCATCATCGATGCAATGGGTGAGGAGCCAAAGAAGGGTTTGGAATTTAAATCTCTTGAGCTATTACAGATATGGCTGCAGAGTTACTCGATCAGTGTGCATCGTCCATTCCATGTGAAGCACTCCAACGCTTCTAAAAAGTATACGGTGGCCTGCATCGAAGAATCATGCGAATGACAGGTTCGTGCAAGGAATACTAAGGATGGGAGGTGGAGAGTTACCGGTGTAGGCAAAGAGCACACATGTTGTAGTGCTGAGGCTTCGGGCAAGCACTTGCAACTAACTTCTAAGTTCATCGGTAATAGGTTGCAACCATTTGTCCGAGCTGAGCCGACATTGACTCCTGCTGCTATAGTTGAGGCTGTGGAGGCCATATGGCACTATCATCCTTCGTACGGTAAAGCTTGGCCTGCAAAGCAGGTGGCCATGAAGAACATATGGGGAGATTGGGATGAGGCATATGTTCGGATCCCAACGCTTCTAAATGCTATTAAGGCTAAGAACCCCACAATGCATTATGTTGTTGAGCCTCACCCAGAGAGGTCGAGGCCAGTTGATGGGGTAATGAGACGTGTATTTGGGCGTGCCGCATGGATCTTTGGGCAGTGTGTGGAGGCCTTCAACCACATGCGTCCAGTGATAGCAATTGACGGTACCTTCTTGACAGGGAAATTTCAAGGTACTTTGCTGACAGCAATTGGTTCTGATGCGGGTTTGCAACTAGTCCCCTTAGCCTTTGCTCTGGTAGAGAGGGAGAATAACTACAACTGGGAGTGGTTCATCAGTATGATTAGGAGATGCTTGATAGGACCCAACAGAGAAGTGTGCATCATCTCAGATAGACACCAAGGCATCCTACGGTCAATCAACAATATCATCCTAGGTCACCGTCCAGTACATCACAGATGGTGTATGCGTCACTTGTGCGCTAACTTCTACAGCGCTGGTGCAACTCAAATTCAGATGAAGGATCTAGAGCGCATTTGTCAAATAAATGAGAAGTCTGAGTTCAAGAAGGAGGTGAAGCACCTCATTGATTTCCTTGAGCCTGGACCAAAGAAGTGGCTTCTAGACATTATGCCACAGAGGCACAAGTGGGCACGGTCCTGTGATCCTGGAGGTCGTAGATTCGGCTTCATGACGAGCAACATGGCAGAGAGTTTCAACAATGTGCTCAGAGGCATTCGTAGGCTACCAGTAACAGCCATCGTGGCATACACGTTCAGCAAGTGCAATACGTGGTTTGTTGATAGGCATAAGTTCGTGACAGCTGCATCACAAAAGCGTGAGAAGTGGCCGAAAAGAATTAAGAAGGAGCTTGACATAAAGAAAGCACGTACTCTGGGCCAACGTACGACTTGCTTCGACTTCCCTACAGCGAAGTACGAAGTGACTGAGCAAGGTGGAGTTATAGAAGGTGGAGTGCAATGGGGTGGCCGACATTACACGGTGGTTGCGACAGCCAACACTTGTACATGCCAATATCCGGAATTGCACCACATGCCATGCTCCCACATGTTCACTGTTTGTAGGCTAAGACGTATGGATGCAGAGGCGCCCCCTAGGATATGCTTTGAAGCTTCTAACGTAGCTTTGCAACATACATACTCCCCTAGGTTCGAGCCATATCTAGATCCAACTCAATGGCCAAGTTATGACGGTGAGGTGTTTGTACCAGACTTGTCAAAGATGATTGTTACTCCTGGCAGAAGAAGAACTAAAAGGTTTATCAATGACATGGATAGGGGATACAAGGGGATCGGTCTTGGTTGGTCACAGAAGCCGAATGATGGCAATTCTGAGCGTGTAGTGCCTAATAGGTGTTCCATATGCCACAAAGTAAGTCATAAGAAGACTACATGCCCTAAGCGCGACAAGTCTAAGGATCGGCCCAGAAAACGACGACGCACTTGTAGAGGGGGAGAAGGTCCTAGTACACAGGTGGTTAGAATGCACAGTTTGCTTTTGTTTCATTGCATCATTCATATTTGCATGTCAATAATTTCAGTTAAATTCACAATTTGCTTACTTTTACTATTTCACTTATATTTACATGTTTCTAACTTCTTTTTTCCATATGCAGGATGGCGCAGGCCCTAGCTTTGGAGCCGTAGTACGAGGAGAGGCACCGAGCTCGCAGGATAGCGGAGGGAGGGGTAATATACTATTAATTGCTTATTATTCACTTGTTCAATTGTTCAATGAATCTCACTTGTTCAATTGTTGTTTTGTGCACAGGGTCTGAAGCTGTTGCGGATTCGAGGGCACTTGGCAGGGGATATGCCCTTCGACAACCGCTACATCCCTCGACTAGGGGCCGCCAAGCTCACGCCGTTCATCACCATGGCTCAGAGGCCAATGCCTGTTTACAACAGGCCAGCACTCACAGCGCTCGTCGACCGGTGGCGACCGGAGACACACACCTTCCACCTTCCTTGTGGCGAGCTGACGGTGACACTCGAGGACATCGCCATGATCCTGGCTCTCCCCATCCAGGGGAGAGCGGTCACCGGTGACACGAGCTCGGGTAACTGGCGGCTGACGGTGGCCAACTACCTTGGAGTCGAGCCTCCGGAAGCCCCTGCCGGTCAGAGGCTTACGAAGACTTCCGGAGTTCCCCTCCAGTGGTTGCGCACCACCTTCAGTCACTGCCCGCAGGACGCTGACGACTTGACGGTCGATTGTTACTGCAGGGCGTACGTGCTCTACTACTTCGGCAATGTGTTGTTTCCTGATTCAGGTGGTGACATGGCTTCCTGGATGTGGCTTCGTCTTCTAGGGGATTGGACAGAGGCAGGGCAGTAAAGTTGGGGTTCGGCAGCCCTAGCTTGGTTGTACAGGCAGTTGTGTGATGCCTGCCAGCGCCTTTCTAACACCTCCAACCTAGCAGGTTGTGTGTGGTTGCTGCAGGTTCGATTTCTTTTTTTTTTGTACATTCCACCATCATATCGATACGTTACTAACTTGTACTTGTGAACATTGTCTCGCAGATTTGGATGTGGATTAGGCTTCCCGTTGGACGACCGATGTGGCACAACCACCCTCAGTGGCCGTGGCAGCAGGAGGAGAGGCGTCCCACGGTTGCTTTTCTTTGGGAGCTTGTCCCACAGCCAGTAGTAGGGCGCAAAAATGAGGCCTACTACCACTACACAAATGAGATGGATTGCCTCCAGCCTCAGCACGTGAGTTACTAATTAATTTTTTTTGATGTACTTGTTATTTTCTAACAGTGGCCTAACATGTTCTTTTTGTGAAACCAGGTGGTGTGGCAGCCGTATGAGCACATAGGGATCGACATCAACGCCATGTGCTACATACCGGAAGATATGAAGTTTCTCAGGTGCCCCTTGATTTGCTTCTACGCCGTTGAGTGGCAGCTCATTCATCGCGTGCTAAGGCAGTTCGGCTTGCGTCAACCCATACCAGAACCATTCCCGATGGGGCTCGACCTCCACAAGTAAGATTTGCATTGTGCATATCATTTTCAAACTTTCTCTTCGGCATTGGTTACTCAAGTTCTAACCAAATTATTTGTTTTGTTGAATGACTGTAGGTTGGACCGCAGGAAGAACAAGAAGATTACGGACTGGCATGCTCATCATCTCCATCTTATTGAGCGGTGGGACAACACAGCAGCTAACGTAGTGCCTCACGGAGTGGAGCACAACAAGACATACTTCGACGAGTACCTAGCTTGGCTCCTGAGGAACTACCGCCTTTTCCTTCGGCCGGCATGGACTCTAGCTAACATAGCTACAGATCCCGAGGATGTTGAGGAGATGAACGAGTATGACACCTACACTCGAGCAGGGGCGACGGTCGAGTACGGGCCTGTACGTGACCGAGTGGTAAGTATTAAGGCTCAGAGTTGTTCATTTCACATACACCTACATGTTCTCACAATATTAAATCCACTTGCAGGCACGTGAGCTGATGAGGTCCGTGAACGACGCGGGTGTTGCCCTTGGCACACCTGCTGGGTCAGAGAATGAAGTTGGGATACTTCGGAGCGCACTTCAGGTAATTAACCAATTAGTTCAATCCATGAATCATTTCACTTGCCTCTAACTAATTTGTTTTGTTCTTGCAGAGGCTAAAACAATGAAGTCGGATGTTAGCGGCAAGACTTGGTTGTAGGTCCACAGACGCAGTCGACCCACAACCAAGACTAACGCGGACACAGGCCGGAGAAACAAGTCAACAAAGAGCTGAAGAGGAAGGGGAGGAAGAACATGATGAAGGGGAGGAAGAACATGAGGAAGGGGAAGAAGGAGATGGACAGAGTGACGAAGAGGAAGAGGAACAACCCGAAGAAATCGGGTCATCTCAGCTTGCAGGTGCCCCGCAGCCATCGCAGCCTTCCCAGGGTCGCCCGCAGAGAAAGAGGGCACCGGTGGACCGGTACACACCTTCCACTAGTGGCCGGAGGGGTTGGCACTAGTGGATTACTTTGTACTTAACACTCTAGGCAGCGTTAGACTTTATATCAAACTCCAGATGGATGTGATGGTTGATGGATGTGTTGGACTCTATATTTTGTGATGGTTGATGGATGTGATGAACTCTAAATACTGTGATGGTTGATGGATGTTCAGTTGCTGTGATGTGTTAAATACTATGTGGCTGTCAATTTTGTGATGTGTGTGATGCTGTCAATTTCTGTGTGGCTGGCTGTGCTATGCCAGCCACTGCTTGACCTCAGCGCCAAATAGAATGGCGCTGAGATTGTACATGTCAGCGCTCGCCAATTGCTCAGCGCCAAGGTCTTTGGCGCTGAGATGCGTGCTCTCATCCCTCGGGAGGCAATCTCAGCGCCAAATCTTATGGCGCTGAGTTGGCCGCCCTCAGCGCCTAATTGTTTGGCACGGAGATTCAGGCCCCCCCCCCCCCAAACGTCAGCAGACGGCCATAAACCGAAGGAAACGGCCGTCAAGTACTCAGCGCCGATGCAGTTGGCGCTGAGGTCGGGGTCTAGATCTGGTGATAGTTTTTGCCAGGGACCAAATTTGCAAATAGTTTTCAAAAAGGGCCATATTGTCAAATTTTCGGCTATAGTGAGAGTAGGTTAACTAGATGAGCACATGTTCGTGCCATTGGATGGCCTCGCTACCTCAGCTTTCTGTTAAAAATTTGACAGACTAGTAGTATGAAGTAATGAAAGTAGTACATATGTGTTTGAGAAATATTGGAACACTTACTGCAATACTGTAATAAAGTTGATCGGAAATATTGGTATTCGGGATTCCTCTGAACATCGATAGGATTCGGGGTTCCTCTGTGCTACATGTGATGAACAGTATTACTAGAATTTACTGAGTACACTTCTAGGCAGCACTATTTTGATTTTGTGCCTGTCAAATGTGCGTTCCTGAAGATTTTGTTTCTGATTGATTTGTGCCTATCAAATGTGTATTCCTGAAGATTTTGTTTCTGCCATTTGAAGCTATGTAATTCTGTTTTTACCATGAAATGAAATGTAGTGGATTCTGCGTTGGAAAACTGAATCGATCAACTTTTAGATGTTACAAAGAAAATTGCACATCTTCTGTAGAACCGGCTCACTCCGTGTCTGATACAGCTGCTTCTGAAAATCTCACATTAGATCCATCGCCGGCGGCCAACCCAATCAGAGAGTGTGCCTTTCTGACTATACTCAGAGCTTAGGCAAAAGAAGATTTGCAATGGCAAAAAATGTGACTTGAGTCAAGCACAGATATGGCGTCACCTTTTCTTTAGGAAAAAAAGGGGGGAAATATACTGTTGAGCCAAGTAAAGCCACTCTACTAACAATAACCCATACTAGAGACAGGATTAGGATACATCTGCCTTGTCAAGAAATTTAGCACACGCAACAATGGCCGAAAAGGCCATACCAGTTAGTTTAGCTCATTCAACCAACGGAAAAAAAGGCATGCACAGTTAACAAATTCAGCCCAACATATCAGATTTTTAGATGTAGCACAAAAATATTTGCATGCCTCCTCCAGAACCAGCTCACTCATGGTGTTCCATAATTCTCAATAACAAAACAAATTAGTCAGCCACATGAATGATCATGTATTTGATAAGATTGGTAAGCATATCTGTTGTCATCCGGTAACTGCATTTGTTGATGTAGCACCTAGAGTGTACAGTGGTAATCACAGTAAAAATAAATCTCCATTTCTTCATCAAATAACTGGAAGATAGTACACTCTCAAAGGAAAATGCTGATGCTGACTGCAACACCATTTCACCTGCTAGAATTATATGTTCGTTGTCATTCATGTTGGTGGCTGCCATGTCCCCGGTTTGAAGGTAGCACCAGTTCCTGTCGGTTCAGAAGACCTGAAAGAACACAAACACGAGAATAGCCTTAATAATAATCAAATTGTTCCTTCAGTCTTAGCTCCAGATTAACTACAGTTGCTGTTGTCAAAAGGAGCATGCCTTCTATATTCTGCAACACTGAAATGATATCTGTAAGACATTGGCAGATCCATGATGGCATACAGTAATGCTAATTTGGTGGATTCATTATATTTTACTTGCAAGAACAAGGTGGATTCGTTATATTTTACTTGCAAGAACAATTATCATGTTCACATAAGAAGACCGCAAAGCAATGCTAAATGGGGAAGTCACAATACCCTCCAAAAAGAATTTAGTTCAAGAGCAAACGGTATATATTTTGGAGAACTGGAAAGCACCTGTCAGTATCTACGGTGGCATCCTCTGTATCATTTCCATCCTTTGATCTAGATACATCATCATGTCCTAAACAGTGAGATTGAAATGTTATCATGGATGTTGAAGGAGTTGTATCACATGCAGAAATGGAACAGGAGTATAAGATTATATACCTTTTCTCTGATCTAGCGAAGTATCAGGAAACTGCGGAATAGAACTTCTGAGATTTGGAGATTCAAACTTCCCTATATTTGGAGGAATATCGTTATTCAAACCATCAAGAGAAAAGGGCGAACCCCCAGGAAAAATAAATGAAAATACATACATACTATAAAGTGACAAAAGCAACAGTTAAGAATCTGTAGTTGCTAAGGAGCAGAGACAAAAGAATGATGCCAATATTGTTTTTCTATTTCCAATGTTTTAACTGTTGGTGAAGTTAGAAAGTAGGAATTGCAAACAGAAACACATTGGTTGGTGTTCATGGGACATGATAGATATGTAACATCAGTTAAGCCTTGAACACAAAGAACTTGAAATGCATAAAGTCCAAAGAAAGCTAAAATTGCAGATAAACAATGAGGGGAAGTAAGAACAGGGGTTTGATTGTTGCCAATCCCACAAATGATCAAGTGCCACTATAAGGAGTTGCAAATTGTCAAGTTTTCCCAACTCTTAAGCAGATCCAGAAAGAACATACCAACCGTCTTGACTGGTCGGACACCGGTCTTCTTTTCCTCTTCTTCTTTCTTTTTTGAGTACTGGATTGAAACAGGTTAAAATATTAGTGGAGCAAAATCCATGAACATTCAAGAACACAATAACAGAATGATTATGGCGCATATGTATGTAATTTACATTTTCCCACTAACCAGTAATAATTCTACAAGTGAGATCGGTGGGAAGTAGGACAAAATTACATGGTGTAGTTTCATTGTTTTTTAAATGGAAGTTGCATGTAGCATAGTCATTTCCGAACGTAAGCTTAACAGAACCAATAGGTATCCTATAATGCTACACATGAGTAAACATACTGTAGTAACTTTTTTTTAAAAGATAAACTGAAAGTTAAGGCAATAAAGCATTTTGCCATCAATCCCAAGATGCATGGCTGGATGCATTTAAGTTGGTTTTTCTAAAACACGGTAAGTAACAGTAATTCATGTATAGTCACCAAACAAACAATATGCATTACACAAATGTTATGAATTATTCTTGAGCCCAAACATTACAATTATCCCACAACATAAATCAGCAACATATGTAAAACAAGCCAACCAGTAACCACCACCGCAACATCAGCAAAAGAAAACTTGTGCGCTGCTTAATGTAGGCTTAACAAGAAAAGTAAAGAACACCTTCTTATTATTAATGTAGGGTTAAGGAGAAAAGAATTAGAGAGGATATAATCTGTAATCATGTTATGCATACATTCAATATTTTGCTTGACACGTTCACGCCTCGCTTCCAGCTCAGCCAACTCCTACAATAGTGCAGTGATACATCACAATCAGATGAAATCAAAATGTCACCTACATAGTATAAATGGAGACATGCTGTACATCAATAGCCTGCTCAAAATATTTGCAGAAAATCATGTGTGGAGCATGGCCATAATCTCACCTCTGGCGTCGGAGCTTTCTTCCTTTGTCCATTCAACCAGCAAATCCACTCAACTACAAGTGTGACACAACTATCAGAAAAATCCAAGCACGTCGATTCATACTTCGGAAATCAGAATCAAAGGTTCACAAACCACACATGCCTGCAGAAACAAAGTGCAAAGTCAGTAATCATATCAGGTTCTCTACACAAGCTAGAAGTTGAAGTTCATCGACTGAGAGGTAACCTTGAACAGTGGTCTGATCCTGGTCGCTCCCCTTGAACTCCACCCACCGTTTCTCCTCCACTGGTCAAAAAAGCCATCGAGAAAAAGCAACCACACACACCAAACCAAGAAATGAGCCGCCATTGATGTAGCCTACGAGAGTGGATTGAAGGAGGGGATGGGGGCGGGGAGGGAGACGTACTGACGCCGTCGACCTCCTCGACGCGGGTGAAGTAGCGGTTGCCGAACTTGTCGGCGCCCACCTGGCACCTGCGTCCGCGAGCGGAACATCCCCAGCAGCCGCGACACCAGCTGCTTCGACATCGCCCGATTCAGCGATGGAGAGTTATCTCGCGGAGGACGACGGATGAGATGAACGGGGTCGAACTCGAGGAGGGCAACGGCGGACACCGGCTCGTCGTGGTAGAGGACGGCGAGGTGGCGGAGGACGACGGCGGTGGTGCTTGGCCGCCGTCGGCGAGGGTAGAGATGCGAATTTGGGGGACGGGAGAATGGGAGTCGTAGAGGGAGGGCTGGAGGCTTCCGTGCTGACAAGTGGGCCCACCATACTAACTGGCCATCTGGCCATCTCCCATGCAGCCTCTCGAGATTCGGATCCATCTCAAAAAAGGCCCTCCTTACATGGGCCTTCTAGGCCCAAGCCGTATCGTGCACGCCTCGGAATGGATTAAGTTCACTTTGACTCCCTCTAAAACCAAAATGACCCTCAGTGATTTTAGATGACAGTTTCACTAAAATGGGGTTTTGACCCGGTCCAACCGGCTGACTCAGCAGTGAGACCCACATGTCAGCTTCTCATCTCTATTCTTCTCCCTTCCTTTCTTCCTCTCCTTCCCCACACGCACACGGCGACTCCATAGGCTAACTGTGGCGGCGCAGCCCTTCCCCGAGCAAGAAGACACCGCCGCCGCTGATGATCAAAGGAGTGATATTAAACAGGGTCGGATGGGTTACTCTTCCCATGGAATCGATTTAGCAGTAAAGGGTGGAGCAGTGACCAATGACCATCGCTCGCCGGTCGCCACTGCTGAGGATGACCTTCGGGTTTCGTCTTCTCCTTTTTTTTATTTAAATTTCGAAAAAACAACAAAGTTGTAGAAAACGACTGGTGTTATAACGTGTGACACATAAACATAGGTTTTATGGTCTAAATGTTTTATAAAACCCTACTCCTGTACATTTTGAGCACAAATTTACGTAAAATTTTATAACATAGAATGTATATGAAATTTTTAATTATTAAGTTGTTGACTAAGGTTGATAGTTTAGTTTTTCCCTACTTTACATATGCGTTAAGTGCCACAAGTGATAATATCTTTGGTTTTCACTTGTTGCAATGCACATGTGTTTTGCTTGTTAATTTTATATTTAAACTATCCTTCCCAAAGAAAAGCATTGCATTTTCCTGTGAGAGTAGTATACTATTATGGCTGTATTGATGAGGGCAGTGAGAAAAAGAATCTCTCTATTAATAGTGAGGTTTTTGGATAATTGTTTGAATGCTTTTAATAAGCGTGGAAAAGAAGCACGTGTATTTTAATAATTGTTTTGACATAATTATTTGAATGTTAAAACGATAAAAGAAACTAGCTAAATATACACATTCTTTATTACGGATCAAAATAGTGAGTTTTTTTTTGGAGAATTTCATCTGTATAGATGTCAAATATTGCACAAATGAAAATAAGATAATATCATATATGAACTAGTTGATAGAAAAATATGATGAGTAGTTGGTAAATAAAAAAAATACTATACCTGGTGGGGTGTGGGGTGGAAACGGTCCGGATTGGTAGCAATATATTCGGAATCGACGCTCGATTAACTGGTAATTGGTCATATTTATTATTAGAGTAAAATGCATTAGCGGTCTTTGAACTTGTAGGGTTGTGTCATATATGTCTCTAAACTCTCAAAATGTATATCTTGGTCCCATAACTTGTCAAAGTCATCTAGGTCCTAAATCGACACATCCCCTCTAGGATCTACGTAGCGCTGATGTGGCATGTCACATGGACGTGACGTGTTCTTTTCTTTTTTTTTCTTTCCTTTTTCTTTTTCTTTTTTTCTTTTCATTCTTCTTCTTTTTCCTTTCTTCTGCTCGGGTGACGGAGAAAGGAGAAGAAAGGGAAAAAAAGAGAAGAAAAATGAAAAAGAAAAAAATTTAAATGGGTTCCATTTGACAATAAAAATGATGCCATGTCATGTCTGTGTGGCATGCCACATCAACGCCACGTAGGATACTGAAGAGGTTGTGGTGATTTGGGACATAGATAATACACTATGACAAGTTCTGAGACTTAGATATGGAATTTGATTGTTTAGGGATCTAGATGACACACCCCCTACAAGTTTAAAGACCTCCTATATACTTTACTCTTATCATTAAAACTTTTCAATGTCAATATTAATACGATGCAGAAAAAAATTAAAGAAAACAAAAATTATATATAGCTAGAAGCGACGGTCAAAAACACACTCAGTCAATTAGAAATTCCCGTGACCATTTTCATCCTGGCATTGCCCAGTTTTATAAGTGATTTGAAACGGCCCAGAAATTCATATCTTTTGAAACCGTTGTTGGCACTTGGCAGCCGGGAATTTAACTATTTGCCACTTTTAAATTTGGCAATTATCTAAATACCCTTTTTAGATTTACACTTAATATTTTGCCCCTCTAAAGAGATGGTTTATTAACTATTTACCACTTTTGTCCACATGACAAACTTAGGTCACAAACGTTATGGGACCCACTCGTTAGTCTCTTCCTTTCCTTCATCTCTCTCCCCGACGGCAGGGACATCGTCGGCGTCGCCTCACAGCCGACCATTGCCGGTGTTGTGAACGGAGGCGGCAAGCTGGGCGTGGGCGTTAGTCGGGCCCGTGTCACTATCCTTGGCCATCGCCGCCGCCGCTATGACGGTGAGCGTGACAGCGTCGAACACGGCGCAGAGCTAGGGCGTGGGCGGGCGGCAGTGCGGGGTGTGTGAGGCGTCGCCGGGGACTGTGTACTACCGCGCGGCGGTGGGGTGTACCACGTGCGGACGGCGCACGAGCGGGTGTGATTGTGTGAGATGGCGCCCGCCGCCGTCACTTGCAAGGCCGACGCCGCGGTGTTGTGCGCCCCCTACAATGCCGACCCGCTGGCCCGGCGCCACGCGCGTCCCCCGTTGCGCCCATCTGTTCCACCGCCGTGACAGCCAAGGCCATGCTGTTCAGCATTGCCGAGGCCGTGGCCGAGCAGCAGCAGCACGGCATGCTCAACCTCAACCTACTGAGTTGCCGAGGGCTCACCGGGATAGTAGTGGCATGTTGATAGTTGCGGATGGTGTGGAGGCGGCGATGGGCGCGGGAGCACCGAGGGATAGCATCTGATCCGCTCGATCCCGGAGCTCGTCGGGATAGTAGAGGCCTCGACGCGTGCTGGGTTTCTCAGGCGCGTCGTGATGGGCTTAGGATGGCTGCGATGCCCATGGACGCGTCGGGATGGGCTCAGGATAGCGGCGGTAGCCATTGGTGCGGGACACGAACACGGGGAGAAAGATGAATGGGAGGAAGAGACTGACGAGTGGGTCCCACACCGTTTTTCACCCAAGTTTGCCACGCTGACATGCTACTTAAGCAAAAGTGGCAAATAGTTAAGGGCATGCTCAATACAGGGAGCCCCCCTCGCCCCATCCACGTGAGCAAAAGTGATCAAGGACTCAGCTAGGGATATGCCTCATACAGTGTAAGCCATATCTCCATCTTATTTTGCAATTCAGTATTTGTCTGTCAGTTACATTTTTCATTTAAGCCCTTAGATTATTTTTATTCCTATATAAGTCCAATATTTGTAGTATACCCCCTAGAAAACACAAACATATATAAACATCAACCCCTCATCTCCTCACCCTATCTCCCCAATCTCTCCGGTGCCTCCTCTCTCTCCCTGGCGGTCTCTTCCCCGGCGTCACCTCTCTCTCCCCGCACCTCCCCTCCCCGGCAGCGCCGCCTCTCCCCGGCCCGGCTCTCCCCGGCAGCTCGCTTCCAACGCGGCTTCCAGAAGCAAAATGGAATCAAAACGACCAACATATATACAGTAGCATCGTCTTCCTCGTTTGCTCATCATCTTCTCATCTCGTGCCATTCGCCTTTCAATTCGCCACCGACACAGAGTCGCCAACCTCCACTCCCTCCCCTCTCCCGTCTCCAATGAGCGCTGCTCAGTCTCCGCGGCGGCCATGGCCGCACCTCTCCGACGACCTCCTGTACGAGATCGTCCGCCGCATCCCGTGCGAGGTCGACCGCCTCCACATGAGCCGCGCCTGCCGCTCCTGGCGCGTGGCGCTCACGAAGACCGAGCCCCGGCGCCGGCGCCGCCGCCCGCGCTCCCGTGGCTCCTCCTCCCGGAAGTCGACGGCGAGCACGGGCTTACCTTCTCCTGCGCCCTCAGCGGCTGGCGCCGCACCCACCCCTTCTTCCTCCCGCACGCGGCGCGCCGCGCCCGCTGCTTCGGTTCGTACGACGGCGCCTGGCTCTTCCTCGCCGTCGATGGCCAAGGACCCCGAGGTGAAGACCACGTCCTCGTCAACCTCAACAACTTCGAGTACATCGACCTCCCCAACGCGATCTTCCACTTCGACTGGATTGATCCCGAGAACGTCGACATCGTCGCCGCCACCCTCTCGCGCGCTCCAACCGAGCAAGGATGCATCGTCGCCGGTATCATCAATTCCTTTCTCTCCCACCACCAAATCGCGTTCTGGCACATGGGCGATCGGTTGTTCTCAGAGGCAGAGCAGACGGTGTGGCTTTCTCCCCTGGAACAAGTGGAGGACCTCCTCTACCTCGATGAGGACTTCCTTTTCCTCACCGAAGAGGAACACATTCGTGTGTGCCCAGAGCTAACAATCTTCCATGAATATCCCGAGCGGATACTGTGGCGCTTCCAGCGCCGGCGCTGTGGCGAGGAGGAGGAGCAGGTCCTTGCTTGCTACCTCGTGGAATCCCGAGGGAGTCTGCTCATGGTGGTCAGACTAGCTAGCGGGCGTTGTCAGAATTTGCCGACGTCGGAGTTCCGGGTGTTTCAGAAAGAGAAGTTCAGCAATGGCGAAGAAGAAGAAGAAGACGCGTTTCAGCTTCATGAGTACTACTGGAGCGAGCTGGACAAGCTCGAAGGCCGGATGCTGTTCGTCGGACGAGGCTGCTCCAGATCCTACGAGGCGGCCGATGGGCACGCCGGCATGGAGGGCGTCTACTTCTTGGATGACCGGAGCTTCGTCGAGGCCGCCATTGGTGATGCACCCAAGCTGCCGTACCGCTGCAGCGACAACGGCAAATGGTCGAAATCACCTTCCCAGTCACAGGGCCAGGTCGAGCGCTGCTTCCCGGAGCGAGGCCAGCCGAGATCCAAGTACTCGCCTCCAGTTTGGATTCTCCCTTGAGACGACAGGCTTTGGCAACGTCGTTGATCGACAGATCCGGCCAGTTAGTTAGTTTGTGCTGTGATCATGCATACTAAATTGCTAATACGTGCTCAATTCATGCCTAGCTTCTTGCCGAGTTCGATGATGTTCTCATGTTGCTGATTAGTACTAAGATAGAGTGTCCTGCATCTGTTTGTGGTATAAGCTGAAATCGGTATTTGTTTAGTTCTGAATTGCTTCAAATGGCTTGCTGTTGTTTGATTGTTCAGTGATATTCTTCGCCTATCTCAGTGCATTCATCTACGACACTTTTGAATCTAAAATGAATTGCTAGTTGCTAACATGATAGTAACTGATCTGAACTTCTGAAGTTGTGACTTACGTTTTTATGCAATATTTAGTCCTAGATCATGTGCACAATGAAGTATGTCTGCAAGATTATTGTGCCTGTAGGCTAGGCCTTGTTCCACTTCCATGGTTGCTGATCAGTTCGATGCTAGTATGCTACTAGTATTATCCATCTGAGTTAACTACTGATTAATCTTCAGTTGTTAATTAGCGGGTGAATAACCAAAATGACGGTTGAACTTTCGCTTAAGGATCAATTTAGTCCTTGACATTTTGTATTGTCCAAACAAGTCCCTAAAATTCATTATGTGATTTAATATAGTCCTTGGACCCTCTAAAAATATCATGGGTACATGCCACATCATCTATGAATGCAAATGCAATATTTAAATATCCATTCTACCCTTCATTTTCATAGGAAATAAAGAAAAACTATTGAGAAAAAACAAAAAAAAAAGGTTTTGGCCATTGGCAAAAAGATGTAGCATTGGTAACAAAATTTTTTTTGGCATTTTCCTTTATTTTATGATTGCTTCTTCTTGTTTTTCCCAATGTTTTTTTTATAAAAAATATAAGGTTAAAATGGACATTTAAATGTGAACTTTACATGCATGAATGATGTGGCATGTCCACATGGTATTTTAAGTAGGTCCAAGGACTATATTAAGCCGCACGATAATCTTTAGGGACTTGTTTGGACACTATAAAACATTAAGGGCTAACTTGACTTTTGAGCAAAAGTTGAAGGACTGAACTGACTATTCACCCTTAATTAGCTGGACTTGTTTTCCAACAATAAAAGTCACTTGCAGCCTTGCAGCAAGCCAGCAGTGAGTCAATGATCGATGCGTACTTATTTGATGAACATATTTTGCTACTACTTGTTTGGATAATTCAAGATGGTGGCATATCCTTGTGTTGCAATTAACTGATAATTTCAGTGTGGAAATGTTCATGGTTGTGCTTATTACACTCTGTGACCAGATCACATGGATGTAAAAAGTGGTGTCCTCTTCCCTGTTTAAAGTGGATTTGCATACAATCAATTTTGGTCTGTAACTCTGGCAGCCTTGTTAATCTCCCATTCTCCCCTGCTTGAAGAATTAACAATTCTAGCATGTATTAGTGTCCAATGCAGAGAGGAGACTTGATCGAAGACTAATTTTTCTTAGCATCCATATGTCCAACGCAGCAATCCGTTATCATGTGTGTCAGGTATACTGACATGTGCCACGGGAATGATATAACTAATCAGGTTAATCTTTCCTGTTGATTTTCATATAAAAAATTCATAACCATCCTCTCGAGGGTTATGAATTCATAACCATGGCATACAAACAACAGAATATATCCTCTCGAGAATTTAGAATATTTTCCTATTGATTTATCACTTATCATCTTTATTATGAATGTATGAATCCATGTTTTTATCACGCTCATAATATCTCCAGGCACCATGTACCAGTATATGTTAAGCGCCCAAATACCAAATACCTGGTAGGGCAAGTCGGATCAGAGATCGGGCGCAAATACCAAATTTGGACTAACTAACTCAAGGGACATCCACAGAAATGGGCTGGAAATTGGCCAGGCGGCAAAGCGGCCCACTACGGCAAGGAGTTTGCAAATTGAAAGTATCTCTCTCTCTTTTCGTTTTCTTATTTTAAAAAAATTCTGCAAGTTGCAAGTGCATTTTTCCCCTGTTAACTCTGCAAGACCGCAAGTTGCAAATCTTGCAAGACATAGCTCGCTTCCTCCACGGCTTCCAGAAAAAAAGGGAATCAAACTAAAACCAACATAGTAAAAAAAACCATATAAATAGCAGCATCGTCTTCTCGTCTCGTGCCATTCGCCTTTCAATTCGCCACACCGACACAGAGTCGCCAACCTCCACTCCCTTCCCCTCCCGTCTTCAATGGGCGCCGCTCAGTCTCGGCGGCGGCCGGCGGCCATGGGCCGATGGGCGTACCTCCCCGAGGACCTCCTCGACGACATCGTCCGCCGCCTCCCGTGCGAGGTCGACCGCCTCCGCATGAGCCACGTCTGCCGCTCCTGGCGCGTGGCGCTCACGAAGGCCGAGCCCCCGGCGCCGCCGCCGCCTCCCCCGCTCCCGTGGCTCCTCCTCCCGGAAGTCGACGGCGAGCACGGGCTTACCTTCTCCTGCGTCCTCAGCGGCTGGCGCCGCACCCACCCCTTCTTCCTCCCGCACGCGGCGCGCCGCGCCCGCTACTTCGGTTCGTACGACGGCGCCTGGCTCTTCCTCGCCATCGACGGCCCGCAAGGAGACCAAGCAGTCCAAGCTCAAGACCACGTCCTCGTCAACCTCAACAACTTCCAGTACCTCGACCTCCCCAACGCGATCCCCCTCAACTGGGATCTCCCTCCGGAAGCGCAGGATCTCGAGAGAATCGCCATCGTCGCCGCCACTCTCTCGTGCCCGCCGACTGAACAAGGATGCGTCGTCGCCGGTATCATCGTACTTCCTCAGGCCCTCCTCCGCGGAGTCGCGTTCTGGCGCATGGGCGATCGCGTCGTCTCGGCGGTTTTCGCGGAGGCGTGGCCACCGGAGCAAGTGGAGGACCTCATATACTTCAAGGGAAGGGAAGGCCATGAAAATTTCCTTCTGCTCACCGATGGGGAAAACATTTACGTGTGTCAACCCATGTTCCATGGAGATGACCCGCCAATGGTGCCAGTATTCTCGAATTTGGTGCGCTTCAAGCCGCGCGGATCCAGCGGCCAGCGGGTCCTTGCTCGCTACCTCGTGGAGTCCCGAGGGGATATTCTCATGGTCGTCAGGTTTCGCTCTGATCTTCAGTCGTCGGAGTTCCGGGTGTTCCAACACAAAGACGGCGAGTTTGGGGAGAACTTGTGGAGCTTGATGTCTGAGCTCGATGGCCGTATGCTGTTCGTCGGACGAGGCTGCTCCAGATCGTACGAGGCGCGCGACTACAGGTACCCTGGCATGGAGGGCGTCTACTTCTTGGATGACCGGAGCTTCCACGACCAGATCGTGGGGTTCGATGGCGATGCACCCAAGGAGCCGTACCGCTGCATCGACAACGGGAGATGTTCGAGACCACCTTCCCAGGTCGAGCGCTGCTTCCCGGAGCGGGGCCAGTCGAGATCCAAGTACTCGCCTCCGGTTTGGATTCTCCCTTGAGAGTTGAGACGACAGGATCGATTTGGCAACGTCTTTTGTTTGTTTTCTTGATCTACATTTTGTCGTTTGCTTCTCCTTTCTGAGTTCAACGATGTTGTCATGTTGAGACTGCTGCTGATCAGCAGTTAGAATGGCCTGCATATGTTTGTGGTGTTAAACTGAAAGAAGGATTCAGTTAGTGCTGAAATGCTATAGATGACTTGCTGTTTTGGTTCAGTGATATTCTTCACGAGTCTCACTGCATTCTACGTTTCATTTTCAGCTACACTTTGTTGCCTTCAATTTTCATTTCAGTTCAATCTTCTTTAAGCTGTACTTTTTTTTTTTCGCGATTCTTTAAGCTGTACTGAATTTGCAATGTGCATCTTACAGATCAGTGTATCTTTGACACCTGCAGATTGTTAAAATTTTACAGATTCAGCATTTCAGCTACACTTTATTGTCTTCAATTTGCATTTTAATTCAAGCTTCTTTGAATTGTACCGAATTTGTAGTCTTTTAGCAAGCCAGAGATAGTCAATGTGTACTTCAATTGCTGCACAGCTTTTTGCCTTTTGGATAATCCAAGATGTTAGCATATTCTTGTGTTGCAACTCATAGTTTCAATGTGGACATGTGCGTGATTGTGCTTTGATTTTCAATGACCAGATTTCGGTCCTACAACTCAGGCAGTCTACCTTCCCTGTCTTGAAGACAAACTTTTCTTTGGAGCGCAGTAGTTCAGAGAACTGAAACCTGACAATAGTGACCTGTCTACGACAATACTGATATAATCAAGTTGTCATCTGAAAATTTTTTGACCAAATAATCCGATTGTCATCTGAAAATAATCTGATAATGGAACTATATGCTCAATAATGATATCTACTACGTTGCTTCTAATGTCATCACCACACTAAATTATCGTCCGAATCCGATTGTCTCTAATCAGGCAAAAGCGAGATTCCAAAGTGAGACGTGCAACGGTACAAGTCTACGTTAAAAAGCATCACACGGGCCTAAATGGAAGCCCACAGTCTTAAAATATTATGGGCCAAAAATTTAGACTAAAATCCAGGTCCTTCCATATATGGGCCGAAACTATCCGGCCCATCAAGCGACAGTAGCAAGCAGCTCGCTCAATCGCTTCTTGCTCCCGGATCTTCGCGGCTTCCAGAAGCAAAAAAAAAAAAAAAAAAAAAAAAAAAAAATCGAATCAAACCAACTTTTTTTCCGCATCGTCTGGAAAAAAATTTGGTGCATCCCGGATGCAAACAAACTCATTTGCAGCCTCGCCTCGGATAACTGACACGTGGGCAGACCATGGATCCGATGGCTCTCTCAGCTCGGCTCAAGGATACTGCCACAAAGCTCGCTCGGCGCGGCTCGGCTCGGCTACAAGCCCGTCGGTTCATCTCTCAGGCTTGTTGGCTCCTCGTCTCCGCCGGTCTGACGCTAATGCCGCTCGTGACGCTCGTCGATGGCCGCCACGCGAACCCTACGGCGACGGCGACATGTCAGGCAGGATAAAGCCGCCGCGCTGCCACGCTCGCTCTGGCAAACTCATACGAATCCGCCTTGGTCTGGCCTTCTCCAATGGTGCCATGTAAGCTATCTCATAACATGTCCACGTCATCATGTATCCTATGTGGAGGAAAGAGAAGGCAAAAAATCAATCCATCTATCTCCTATTCCCACGCCTATCTCGCTCAGTTACCGATGCCGTATGAGCCTGCGCGACAGCAGACGACTCTTCCACGTCAAAATCCTATTGACGTGAATGCTGCCCCAGGAACATCAATTGTTCTTCCACCAGAAGTTCATGCAGGGAGTAATGATCACCCAAGCTTCAGCGATGTGCGGTGAAGAAATGCTTCTATCCGAGCCAAACCAATCCATAGCCAGCTTAAAAATGACTTAATTGAGCATATTTGGCAACGGTTTCAAACTAGGCAAAATAATTAGTCACTGTTATTTCAGTATAATGTAAGCTCTAGTGTACAATTTCATTGTAATTTTATTTTAGACTGACTGTATTCATCACTTTCACTTAATGTACATGTTTTTCTCTCTACCAGGGGCGAACAGATTCGATGTCTTTCACTTGTTTTTGTGGCTACGGTCCAGCTTTTGGTGATCTTGTTCAAGGAATGGGATAAGCACTTCTGGTTGCTGTCCAGCTTTTGGTGGTTGTCGAACTCTTCTATCACTTATGTGACGTGATGCAGTCTTTTTTTTTCCCTTCAGTTTGCTCTTTTCCGCATTGTACTAAAGTGCCATGATATGGCTATGATGTTATCTGGTTGCTGTAGTGGACCGTGAGTTGGAAGAATTGCACTTAATGCTAAAATACTCTAAGTCGATGTTGTGCTATTTATCTATATTCACACTATGATGAGATGTTCATTTTTAATCGACAGATCTTTTGAATAGCATCACATGAAGGACCATAGAGATATTGTGTAGTTTATCACCATGTCATTTACTACCCATGCTGCCAAAAAAGCAAGAAGAGATAACCTTAGAGACAGTTCATTAGAGAAACTATCTCTTGTTCTATCTCTTAGATGATGTGTATGATTTATGAGCTAGCAGTTGTCTCAACCTTTGAAGGAGATAACCATGCCGTCCGTGCTCTCCACTGACTCCTTGGATAATATGCGCTCCTCTGCCGTCATATAGATGCGTGCGCGCCTACCCATAACCACGAGACAAGACAACGGCTTGTTATGATTTCTGAACAGGGTGAGACAAACTAGACACGAAGCTGCTTTCTTTCAGAATTTCGAATTTCTTTAGAAGGCAGATCATATAATCCGGCTTCAGAAATCAGAAGAAAGACAAAACACAATACAAGGTATAGTACAAAACAAACTGAAAGAAACAAAGCACAGGGCCAATGCGCCACACACCACTGGGGTTTCCAGTTACTCAGTTAGCCAATGACAGATCATTCAGAATTTCAGATGAAGCAAACAATCTGACTTGTTTTGTTTCTCATCGATCGGTAGGCTCGTCAATTCTCCTCTTGAAGATGTCTGAATTTCAAAACTTTTCATTAGATTTATGTGCTGATGGAATTCTTCTGCTACCGCTGTTCCAGTTCTCAAACAATTGTAAGAGGAGATTGCCAAATTCAGAATATACAATTCCTTATTTTCTACTTCATACCATTCTGATTTATTTTCCCTTGTTAAATATCTATGCTGTCTCATAGTCGCATGACGCCAATTAGCAATTCGCTTCTCGCTGTCCAGCCACGCGAAGATCCATCTCCAATCATGAAATAAAACACAGAGAAAAGACATGTCAAATCCAATTCTGAGCAGAAAGAAAAATGAACAAGAAAGCGGCGGATCATCAGGCCGGGCTCCCTTCCGGCGAAAGCGGCGGCACAGGACGGAGGGGATTGTGGAGCCGACGGGCCTGGAGACGAGCCACGCCGAGCGGGCCCCGTGAGTCGTTTGTTGCGGCACCCATCTTGAGCCGAGCCAACAGAGCCATCGGATTTGTAGTCTGTCCACGTGTTGGTCATCCGAGGCAGGGCTGCAGATGAGTTTGTTTGCATCCGGGATGCACTAAATTTTTTTCCGCATCGTCTTCCTCGTCGAGTCGTCGTCTCCCCGCCGTCTCGTGCCCCATTCGCCGCAGAAATCCCTAGCTTCCACGATCCGAAGAATCCCTAACCACTCCACGATCCCCTCCCTGCTTCTCCGATCAATGGCTGATCAGCCTCGGCGGCGATGGGCGGCGGCGGACGACGACGTCCTGCACGAGGTCGCCCGCCGCATCCCGTGCGAGCTCGATCGCCGCCACATGAGTCGCGTGTGCAACTCCTGGCGCGTGGCGCTCGCGAAGCTCGAGGCCCCGGCGCCGCCGCCTCCGCTCCCGTGGCTCGCCCTCCCTGAGTCCGACGACGGGCTGCCCGCCACCGTCTCCTGCATCCTCAGCGGCTGCCGCGCCCACGCCTTCTCCGTCCTTCAAGGCGCACACGGCGCGCGCTACTTCGGTTCGTACGACGGCGGATGGCTCTTCATCGCCGTCGGCGGCCAAGCTCGACGCCAAGCCCTCCTCAACCTCAAGATCGACGGCTTCCAGACCCTCGACCTCCCCAACCTGGCCCGCGTCAACTCAGTGTACCCGAATGAAGTGAATCCGAACGGTGACCGTGAGATGGCCATCGTCGCCGCCACCCTCTCGTGCCAGCCAACTGAACAAGGATGCATCGTCGCCGGCATCATCGAATCATCCCCCAACCTCGTCGCCGTTGGCCATGTCACTCGGAGCATTGCGTTCTGGCGCATGGGCGATCAGGTGGTCTTACCGGTTTTCTGGGCACTGGAGAAGGACAACCCATTGATGTGGCTAGAAGAAGTGGAGGACCTCCTATGCCACAATGGAGCCTTCCATTTCCTCACCCGAGTGGAAGACGTCCTTGCGTGCGAAGAACCACCGGTCTTCTACAGAGATTCCGTGAGCCTGGTCCCGGTAAACATGTTCTTCCTGCCGCGCGTCCACGACGAGGACGAGACGGTTCTTGCTCGCTACCTCGTGGGGTCCGGCAAGAAGCTGCTCATGGTGGTCAGGCTAGCTAGTGGCCGGGGTCAGCGGCGCACGACGTCGGCGTTCCGGGTGTTCCAGAAGGAAAAGTTCAACACCGTCGAAGAAGACGAGCCGTCCCAGAATCGCTCTGCTCATTTTGAGTACTACTGGAGCGAGCTGGACCTGGACGAGCTCGATGGCCGGATGCTGTTCGTCGGACGAGGCTGCTCCAGATCCTACGAGGCGGGTGATGGCAGGTACCCCGGCATGGGGGAGGGCGTCTACTTCTTGGATGATCCGAGCATCCACCAGATGATCAGCGGTGATGCACCCAAACAGCCGTACCTCTGCAGCGACAACGGCAAATGGTCGAAAGCACCAACTGATCCCCAGGGCCAGGTCGAGCGCTGCTTCCCGGAGCGAGGCCCATCGATCCACTCGCCTCCGGTTTGGATTCTCCCTTGAGTTGAGATCGACGACAGGTTTTCGATCGGCAAACGTTGCGCGATCAACAAGGTCAAGTTAATTAGTTTCATGCCTTGATCTACATTGTGTCGTTTGCTTCTTCTCGCTGAGTTCAATGGTACTGGCCAGAGTTTGTTTGTGGTGTACTCCGTAAGCACTAAGCATAAGCTGATGATGAACAGGATCAGATGATACTTGCTGTTGGTTCAGTACCATTCTTCATTGCGTTTCAGTGCATTCAGCTACACTCTGTTCTGTTCAATTTGCAATTCCGATTCAAGATTATGTCGCCGATTAGTAGATAGACAGAATGGCCTGCATTTGTTTCTGGCGTAAGCTAGTGATGAAGCAGGAATGCTGAAAAATGATACTGTACTACCTGCTGTTGCCTGCCTGTTGGTTCATGTGAAGTGACTCGGTGCATTCAACTACACTTTACTCTCTTCAACTTGCTTTTCAGTTCAAGCTTCTTTAAGTTGTACTGAAATTTTAATCTGCATCTCAAACTCTGTGGAATATTATAGATGCGATAATCTGTGACACCTGCAGATTGTACTGCTTCTTTATGATAGCTAGTTGCTGGCATGATGATCATATTACACTGCTAATAATCTACACTACTGAAATTAGATTGTACTATATATTATTTAGTCCTGTAACATGTGCACAATGAAGCAAAGTGTGTGGTGGTATTTTTTTCTTTTTCCTGGTTACGACCCTTTAGGGTTATAATCTTGTAATTTTTTCCTGCTCTATCAATAGAATTTCGCACCGTCTCGTGCGAGTCGTTAAAAAAAAATGAAGCAAAGTGTGTGTGAAGAGGTTGAAATCTCAGGATTAATGCAGCATTATACCAGGTTATTGACATTGTTCCACTTCCACCTGCTGTATTCTTTTGGAGGGGTTAGAGGAAAAAGGAGTACATATGTTTCCTTTTCCAACATAAAACACTTACAATAAACCATCAATAGTTATCGATGTGTTAATCGATTGCTGCACAAAGTTTGCTACCTTAGTGTACCCTTTCTCCTAATTCAAGATGTTAGCATGAGAGAGAGAATTGTGTCCTCTGCTCTGCATGCAGTCAAATTTTGTTCTGTAACAGCTAGCAGTCTAAAGTCCCTTGTTTGAATGATTTATACTAGTACTAGAGTAATGCTGCTATTCTTTTTCATTTTTACAAAACTCTTACAAATAAAGATCATAACCATTTCATCTAGTCAATTGGTAGTTATTAGAAGTCAAGATGCAATCACGGTTTGCATTATCAGTTTTTCAAAGAGTTTGTACGATATATATATATATATATTTGCACCTGAAACATTTTCCTTTATACTGCGAGCACCATATATGTGCTCCTAATATATGGAGCATAACAATTCTTCTCTTGGCTTGCTACCCAGAACAGACTTTGGACGGCGGACAGACTGGGGAAAAGAGGCTGGCAGAATCAAAAGATCTGCCCCCTGTGCTGCGTAACAGATGAGTCAGACCTACACCTATTGGCCAAATGTAGAGTCACTAAGAGAATCTGGGCCAAAATCCAACAATGGACACAAACTGACCTCCAACTGAGTAAATGGAATGACTGCCCCTCCGTCGAACTTTGGTGGAACCTTGTTGCTGAATCCCCTAATACTCCACGAGCCCCTCTGCGAACTCTGCTGATGCTTGTGTCCTGGGAGATTTGGGGGGAGCGTAATGCAAGAATCTTTCGGAGCACAGCCTCCACCCCTGCCTCAGTTATAGCAAAAATCAAAGAGGGAGGGAGAGCCTAGGTTAAAGCCGGAGCGACAAAGCTACAGGAGTTTGGAATTTTGGGAGATATCACCTAGTGTTTTTTTTTCCGTTTGCGGGTTGGCTTTTGGCTGACCCTGTACATATTTTCTCTTGTTTTCCTACTCCTCTATTAATATACGAGGCAAAGCTTTTGCCCTCCTTTCAAAAAAAAAATGTGCTCCTAATATCATCATCACACTGCACCACATCGATCGGATTATCTGTAAGCAGGTCGGATTAGAGACCGGGAAACTCTAAGCAACCAATGGGCCTATTAGGAAGCCGACGATCTTAGCATATCGTGGGCCCAGAATTTCCACTAAAATCCAGGCCATTTTACATATATGGGCCGGATAATTTCGGCCCATCCAAGAGGCGGGCCAAGAAAGGTGGGCTCACGTCAAAGCAGCCCGCTCCCGGATTTCCGCGGCTTCCAGAAGCAAAATGGAATCGAACTAACGTTCGTCTCGTCTCCCAGCATTTAAACCGTCGTCTTCCTCGTCGAGCCCAATTCCCCCATCCATCTCGTGCCATTCGCCGCGGAATCCCTAACCTAACCTCCACGAGAACCCCTCCCTTCTCCAATGGCTGATCGGCCTCGGCGGCCATGGGCGGCGGCGGACGACGACGTCCTGTACGAGGTCGTCCGCCGCATCCCGTGCGAGATCGACCGCCGCCGCATGAGTCGCATCTGCCACTCCTGGCGCGTGGCGCTCCGGAGGGTCAGGGCCCCGGCGCCGCCTCCGCCGCTCCCGTGGCTCCTCCTCCCGAGAGCCGGCGGCCGGCCGCCTACCTTCTCCTGCGCCCTCAGCGGCTTCCGCACCCACCCCTTCCTCGTCCCGCGCGGCGCGCACCGCGCGCACTACTTCGGCTCGTACGACGGGGAATGGGTCTTCCTCGCCGTTGATGGACAAGGAAATCAAGCTCAAGAGTACCCGCGTCGAGTGGCTCAAGACCATGTCCTCGTCAACCTCAACAACTTTCATTACTTCAACCTCCCCAATCGGATCCGCTTCGGAGCAGTGGTAGTGTATCCGTCACCACGGCATTGGTACTACCGCAAGATGGCCATCGTCGCCGCCACCCTCTCCTGCAAGCCAACTGAACAGGGATGCATCGTCGCCGGCTTCCTCGAATACTTTCCCTTCCCCGGCCACGCAGAGCAGCATGTTGCGTTCTGGCGCATCGGCGATGATATGGTCTTACCGCCGTTCTGGGAAGGGATGAATCGAGA
The DNA here is from genome assembly GCF_000147395.1 of Oryza glaberrima. Classification (NCBI taxonomy): domain Eukaryota; kingdom Viridiplantae; phylum Streptophyta; class Magnoliopsida; order Poales; family Poaceae; genus Oryza; species Oryza glaberrima. The sequence continues at coordinate 23,512,843 of NC_068330.1, forward strand.
GGCGGATTGGTTTAGGCCACCAATGGAGGACCTCATATTCTATGGTGGAGCCTTCCTTTTCCTCGACCGAGGGGAACACATCCTTGCGTGTGAAGAACGACCGGTCTTCCAAGAATATGGCGTGGAACTCGTCCCGGTAGGCATGTTCTTCCAGCCGCGCGTCCACGACAAGAACGAGACTGTCCTTGCTCGCTACCTCGTGGAGTCCCGCAAGAATCTGCTCATGGTCGTCAAGTTGACCAGTGGGCGTCAGCACTTGCCGACGTCGGCGTTCCGGGTGTTCCAGAAGAAAAAGCTCAACAATGGCGAAGAGGACGAGCCGCTCTACAATGGCATGTTTCAGTTTCAGTACTACTGGAGCGAGCTGGACAAGCTCGAAGGCCGGATGCTGTTCGTCGGACGAGGCTGCTCCAGATCCTACGAGGCGGGCGACAGGTACTCCGGCATGGAGGAGGGCGTCTACTTCTTGGATGACCGGAGCTTCCGCAAGCCGATCATGGCGTTCGATCGTGATGCAGACGAACTGCCGTACCGCTGCAGCGACAACGGCAAATGGTCGAAATCACCAAGTCCCCATGTGGACCGCTGCTTCCCGGCGCGAGGCCCGTCGATCGACTCGCCTCCGGTTTGGATTCTCCCTTGAGATCGATTCGATGACAGGTTTTCGGCAACATTTGTCCTAATTAGTTCCATGCCTTGATCTACAGTTGTGTCGTTTGTTTCTTCTTGCTGTGTTCAATGGTGTTCTCATGTTGAAACTGGTGCTGATTGGTAGATAGAATGGCCTGCATCTGTTAATTTGTGGTGTAAGCTGGTGAAGCAGGAATAAGATTCGTTAGTGAAGAAATGCTATAAATGAATTACTGCTGGTTCAGTGTTGTTCTTCATGTGACTCAATGCATTCAGCTACACTTTATTCTCCTCAATTTGCACTTCAATTCAAGCATTTCTTTAAGTTGTAGTGAAGTTTTAAATGTGTACATTTCAACTGTGTTGAAATATTACAGATTGGCACCTGCAGATTGTCCTGTTTCTTCATGATTTCTTTTTTTTTTTGGGGGGGGGAGGGGGCGGGAGGATGTTTCATGATTTCTTCATGATTGGCGCAATCGACCGCGCCGCCGAGTTCGCCGTCGCCGCCTCCTCCGCATCCCTCTCCGCCACCGTCCGCACCAACCGCCCCCACCCACCATCGGCCGCCGTCCCCGCACCGCAGTGCGTATGCCGGGAGAGAGAGGAAGAGCGAGAGAGAGAAGAGAGAGAGGAAGAGGAGTATGATAGGTGGGTCCAACATTTTTTTAATAAATAAAATGCTGACTAAATTGCCACGTATACGCCACATAGGGCAAAACCGCTCTGGATTTGGGTTGAGGGGGGTAATTTGTCCAGTATTAAAAGTTGAGGGTGAACGATGTCTGTTTTTCGGGTTTAGAGGAGTCCTTCGGCCAAACGGTTAGTTAGCGAACGTTCGCTAACTCCTAATCCGGCGAAGGTGTCCGTTGGGCCGGCTATATATTTCCATTTCTGACTTTCCTTCTTTTTTCCTTGATGAGGTGGAAATTTTTCCCGTCACATACATAATTCCAGCACATAATGAAGGTAAGCTAGATATGACATGCATGTTTCCGTATATAGAATAATTTTCCATGCAGATGTTACCATAATTATAGTTTTTATCATATAAATAAAAGTGTGCATATCGTGTATAATTAATAAAATCCGGTTGGTAGAATTTTTTTAATTCTTGTTGAAAGTTTCCTCATATAAAATATTCATGTATAAATTTTATGAATATAAACTATTATTTTTTATGTAGAATTATGAATATAAACTATTATTTTTTATGTAGAAACTTTCCTAATAGAATAATTTTCATGTAGAAAGTTTCCTAATAGAATAATTCATGTACAAAATTTCTTAATAGAATATTTTTCACGTAGAAAGTTTCTTAATAGAATATTTTTCATGTTTAATCTTAAAATTTTTAACTTTTTTAATCCCATGTGTAGATTGTTTTAATTACATAAGAAAGTTTCCTAATAGAATTTATTTCCTAGGTAAATTTTATGAGTATAAAGTATTATTTCTGTACAAAATTTATGAGTATATATTTTTTTTAAAAAAATCAAGAGGCTTTTATCTAAAACGGCAAGTTTAAAACTTTGGATAGAAATTACTGAATGTAAAGTTATGCTATTAATTAGTACATTAAATACCATGGTAATTACGCGGAGGTGTACTAATTTTTTCAGCTGCCAGAGATATGCATGCATGGATGGAGCTGAGATTTCCTAGTGATTGGTTTGCGGCCAGATACTCCTAATTACACGCTACGCTAATACTGTTAGATGCTAATTACGTGACACACGTACACGCTCGCAGGTATGCAGCAGTTATCTGGTAGAGTGCGTTCGAGTCAAACGAACTCTCGCGAACTAGACTCCCCCGCTGCCCGAGGAATAGAGATTTCCTCATCCTGGTCCGGCTCGCGACTCATCATATCGTCCCCTTCCGCGCCGCGATCCCAAGGAATTTTCAGGTGGCCGGCCTGATTGATCCCACAGTTCCCCACTGGCAAAGCCGCCAACAAGGTACTGATGACTGTGTCCTCTCTGCCCTCTCCTCTCCACCACCTTCTTCCTTCCTTCATGTTCCCCGCGGCTACAGATACCGTGTCCTCTCTTCCTTCTCCCCTCCTCACTGTTCACGCAACAGTAAACCCCCTATAAACCCTAGATCTATCTATATGTTATCTAAAAAAATATAAATCTACAACGAATCTGGATAGTCTCATCTAGTCCTAGATAGGTTTGTTTTTTTAACGAAAAGAGTATGTTGCTTCTTTTCTGCTGGCTGGTTTCGTCTTTCTTCCTCTCCTTCGCCTCCTCTTTCCAACGAGACTATAAGTTTAAAACCCAAAAAATTGCTACTCTGATCAAACTGACTTATATTTAATATTGAATGAAAATTTTAGTTGCAATTTGTCACCAAGAAACTATTGACTAGTATAGGTCTTCTCAGTAGACTTTGAGTTTGTCTTCAACGAATTATCTGATGTCCAATTTTGCAACACCAGTGTACTGCCATTCCTATGACGACTATGAGGTTCAATGCAGTGCTACTAGGCAAATAGGCATTGCATAAAATACGTATGTTCGTCTAGCTGATGGAACTTCCTTTCATGAATTATTATTTGAAATACCTTCATTTGAGCCTATATCAATGAGTCATAATGCATGGAAAAAAAGTCAAACACGCCCGGCGTTCCGAAGAAGGGACTTAGATCCCTCATCCTGTTAGTTGTCTGGGAGATCTGGAAAGAGAGGAATCGGAGGATCTTTGACCATAAAGAGATGGCAACAAGCTCCCTGCTAACGAAAATCAAAGAGGAGGTTAGCCTTTGGGCTCTGGCAGGGGCCAAACGTTTACGTGAGTTCACCCCGCACCTTGTATAGTGTATATTTTACGTGTAACACCTTTTCTCTTTACCCTTAGGGGTTGTATTTTCTCCTGTTTTATTCAATGAAAAGACACTATGCTCTTTTCCATTAAAAAATAATGCATTTTCTCATATTCTCATCATTTATGTATGCTGCATGCATATTGCAATAATCTCCTAAGTGATAGGCAAAGAGATATGGATGTGATATTTTGCTACGGCGAGTAGATAATGTGATGTCACCCGCATTAGCTGAGATTCAAGAAGAACCAAGTATGATTACCCCATGTTCAATCATCTAATGCATGAAACATTCTTAGGGCCCCTTTGAATCAAAGGAATTATGAAGGAATTTCATAGGATTGAAATTTTATAGGAAATTTTCCAATGTAGCTCTTTGATTCGAAGGATTGAAGTTTTCCAAATCCTACAAAATTCCTATAGAATGGCTTGTTACATATAGGTTTTGAAGGAAACTTAGCAAGAGGTCCAACCTCTTGGTAAAAATCCTTTGAGTCTATCTCTCTCATCCGATTCCTGTGTTTTTCCTGTAGTCCAATCAAACGATCATTCCTGTGTTTTTCTTGTGTTTTGCAATCCTCTGTTTTACACTTACATTCCTGTCAGAATCCTATGTTTTTCCTATACCTCCGTTTTTTCATTCCTACGATTCAAAGGGGCATGTGTGCCTATTTCTTTGAATAAAGAAGAGAGATTTACGGCCCCTAGGGGCGGAGTACTTCAACGGGGAATTATATATACAACATCTGGTAAAATCTCTAGTAATCTCGTTTGCTCCAACAAGCGTCTTAGATCCTTGCTGCTTCATTTATTTTTGAGAAGGGGTTGAGATCGTCGGGAGCTCCTATTGTTGGAAGACACTTAGTATCCTATTGTTGGAAGACACTTAGTATCCTTTCTTTCCAAATTTTGCTAAACCACAGGTAGGATATCGCTCGTACTCCTTTCTTGGGCAATCCTTGGTAGTATGCTAGCGCTTCCCACCATTAATTATTGTACACCGTCGATCGTTGTCCATTGGTTGGGCCCAAGTTGGTGATAGGAGATCCAAGTCGCTACTAAGATCCAAATTAATCTTTTCAGTATATCTACATCCCACAAATAGGTGGGTGGATGATTCTTGTGTGTGGCGACACAATGGACAATAGCTAGTATTTGACCATTCCCTAGTACTATAGTAGCTAGTTGATTTGATTTCCATACTCTATTTTGCACGACTAGCCAGGCGAAGAACTTGCACTTCCATAGCGCATATATAGGGTTTCCATATAATGAAATTGTAGTTCACTTTCATGGAGACAAGGAGTTAAGCCTTGTAAACAAAGGAGGCAGAGTAGTCGTCGTGGTTTATGAGCTTTAATGCGATTCAGTTGGGCCTTGTCGGGGTCAATTGCACATTTTTGCATGTTTCTTGAGTACCAAGCAAGATGAGGACAACGAATTTAACTTCAAACATATGATAAGTGCTCTACAAATGTTTGCTTCATGTATATCCATGCTAGCCTATTTGGGGGAGTTTCTGGCTACTGCAACGTAGCCTAGAATCTCTAGCTCTATTTGGGGGAGCTTAAAATTTTGAGAATTAGCTGGTTGGTAGCTAGCTTCTGAGAATCTGGAAAAGCTGGGGTTTCCAGCTTTTGGCTTCTAGTTCATTTTCTGAATTATACAACTACAGCTTCTTAGAATCTGGCCAAAAAACTGAATTGTTTGGGGGAGCTTCTGATTATGGGAAAAGCTGCAGTAGCTAGAAGCTCCCCCAAACATCACACAAATTCTAAGAATATGTAGTTGTAGAATTTAGAAAATGAACTACCAGCCAATAGTTTCTCAAAATCTTAAGCACCTACAAACAAGACCTTAGAATTACATATGTATATTACATCTATCTACTACATCCGTCCTAAATTAGTTGTCGCTTTGACTTTTTGCTTGCAATGTTTGACCATCCGTCTTATTTGAAAAATTAGTGCAAATATTTAAAAGGATAAGTCATACTTAAAGTATTTTTGATAATAAAGTAAGTCATATATAAATTAAATAATAATTTTTAGATTAAGATGAATGATCAAACTTTACAAATAAAAACTGAAAGTGATAAGTATTTTGGAACGGAGGTAGTATTTGCTAAGGTTCTCACGATGCAATGGTAAGCTAAACATGGTTTCACACTCCTGGCCTGGGTTCGAATGGTGGCATCCTCTTTTAAGTCAAAGCCCAGGGGACGTCTCCCGTGTTTATATAGTTTAGGTCAATCAAGTACCTATGAATCCATTGCAACTTTTGGAGTGTACCTTGCCTTCTTTAATTAATTTTGTCCAAATATATATCAATATATTAATACTGCTATTTGTTTCTCTAAATCATGGCATGGTTAATTATTACTAGTTTCTATAGTTTAATTTATTTTCATGAAATTAAAAGGTTTAATTTCTTTTTATATCTTGATCACTACTGCAAGTGACTTGACTACTTTGTCTTGGCCTGCACTTGATGTGTTCTGAATGACATCTTCGATGCTGATTTTCCCTTAAGAAATTAACTTACAAAGTGTTGTTATTTCCCCTGAAAACTTGTGTGCTATCAGGTACATATATATTTCATACAAGGAATCAAGGATATGCCTCGTCTTGGGGACCCGGATGCAGATCTGTTAGATAGAGTTCTTTGGGAGCTTGGATATCTCTGTTGCATCTATCAGAGTCAGAACTACATATCTCTAGGTTCTCCTGCAAGCTGGTACGCTACTCTAGCAGGAGTCAGTTTTGTGACAACGAACGCTATATTTTTAATCCTAGACAAGATCGATTCGCCATATGCACGACGATGGAGTAGAGGAAGATTGTAAGATACATGATGGCACTTGCAACTCTTAATTTCTCAGTTTAAATTGACAGGTAATGGGCTTCAGATATGTATCATCATATTCTAGTCTAGGATAATTATTTGTTTTACTTGAAATTCGAAGCTTGTGAATACTCTATATAAAACCTTCATAAAAATTGGTTTGATCAATTAATAGGGATAATAATCCCGAACTGGGTTACGTTTGTAATTTCTTACTGTACATTTATGCTCAGTGGCTTGTTATATATTCTCAGATGATTGAGGATGTCAGGCGAGGGACTTGATCGACAATCCAAGGTGATTGAGTGTTTAACTGCACGTACAACCTCCATCCAAAAAAACTAAATCCTAACAACGAACCCGTACACATATCCAGGTTCGAGTAGTATATGGTTAGGAAAGGCTATGTAGCTACTCCTGGCTGTAGAAAATAGGCACGATTGCAACCTTAATCAGCAACAGCTAGCTTTGTTCTGAGCCAATCAGAAAGTTCAGAAATCAGTCAGTCACTCAGTCTGAGTGAAGGTAAACTCACAAATGACTTGTTTAGTTCCTAACTTTTTTTTTCAAATTTTCAACTTTTCCATCACATCAAAACTTTCCTACTCACACCAACTTTCAACTTTTTTTCTTCAAACTTCCAATTTCAGTGCGGAATTAAACACAGCCAGTAAACTAAAAATACTTGGACAAACAGCAAGCCATTTATTCAGGACTAGGTTAAGTAAGGTACAAGTAAAAAACGACAACACAAACTTATAGATCCATATGTTGTCTGATTTTAGCTTGCCCTGTTAGTTTGTAGTTGTAGATCAAAATAGTTTCCCGTTTTTCATCTGTTTTACAATATCTTCTCATACGTTTTTGCTTCTTGCATTCCATGTATAAGCAGTTGTTGCTTGATCTAGTTATTTTTTGCTTATCTCCTGGCATCTTTCTATTGCACTGATATGAACAGACACAATATTCTCCGCATTCATCTATTAGTTTATAGTAGAAACCTGTGTGGTTAATTTGCCATTCTTTTCTGGTGCAAATAATGATAAATTGATGCACATTAATTATATACTGAAAATTGAGACAACTTCTGAATTTTTTCACTTGTTCTCTAAATATGTGTACTGATATGGCTAGATATTTCGTGCTTCGTAGAACAAAAAGATCTACTTAAATATGTTTGTAATTTGTTACTATTTGTGTTTGAGAAACGGCCAGGGTTTTCCGGCTAACTTCACAAATTAGTTGGTGGGTTAGCCGACCTGGGTTTAAAGTCTTACCCCTTCTAATTATTTGATATTAGGTTCTTCCCTAATATTCACGTTTTATTTTTGTTACTATTTGTGTTTGTCTTGTGTTTCTCCCTTACTCTTGTGTACTACAGTCTACATACAGAATTAAGGGAGAAGACTGCTGCAATTTTGATAATTTGACCCTTTGCAAAAACTAATTATACAAATGAATCATGGCGAAAACTTATTTTAAAAATGACCCTTTTATTCAACGCCAAATTGTATGGCGCTGAACTTAGACACCTCAGCGCCAACTAGCGTGACGCTGAATGCACGTTGGCACACCGACTCAGACTCCCATCCGCGGTGGCACGGCATACAGCGCCAGTTGACGTGGCGCTGAGGTGTCTAAATTCAGTGCCATACGATTTGGCGCTGAACAAAAGGGTCATTTTTAAAATAAGTTTTGGTCACGGTTCATTTGTATAATTAGTTTTTGTAAAGAGTCAAATTGTCAAAATTTGTGGAGAAGACTGAGTGCAGGAGCTCTTTCTTGCCTAGGCTTAGTAGATGCTTTCCACAGGAATAACTATAGTACATGCTTGGATGATCCATCATCCGTCTCTGCATGTGCCGATTGACTTATTCGGCAGTGTTTAGCTCCCTTCAAACTTCCAAAAATTCCGTCACATCAAATGTTTGGACATATGCATGGACCATTAAATATGGACGAAAAAAACCAATTGCATAGTTTGTATGTAAATCGCGAAACGAATCTTTTGAGCCTAATTACGCCATGATTTGACAATGTGATGCTACAGTAAACATTTACTAATGATGGATTAATTAAGCTTAATAAATCCATCTAGCAGTTTACAGGCGGAATCTGTAATTTATTTTGTTATTAATCTATATTTAATACTTTAAATATGTGTCTGTATACTTAAAAAAGAATTTGACACACGAACTAAACCCGGCCTCAGGTGGAATTTCCTTTCCTATGTGTAGGGACTTCAGACCCGTACTCTTTGATTTCCGAGAGTCTTTGTTTGTCGAGGTGCAGTCTGCACGGTATAGAATCGAGTTACTACCACCTATAACTTGTGATCCCAAGTTGAGCAGTACATGTAAACCAAACCGGCGGCAAAGCATATGCAGTTCGACGGCACGCGAGTACTCCTTGGGGACCGACGAACGAACAGCGCGTACGCATAGCCTGATGGAGGCACGGACGACGGCCGTCTCCAGTAATCAATGGCTGATTAGCCTCCGTGGCGATGCGCGGCGGCGGACGACGAAGCGGCCGCATCCCGTTCGAGACCGATCGCCGCCACATGAGCCGCGTCTGCCACTCCAGCTGGCGAATGGAAATAATCTATGGTCCGCATGTGAAATCGATCGGGATCCTGCACTAATTCGATAGTGAGCTCAGGGTTTGGACTATGCAGTTGAAAGATCACCTGTCAAAACAGTTTGAACGCATGTTAGTTTCGTTTTCACCCGCTAAACAACAGTGAATGCTCACCTTATTTAGAAAAAGGGAAAAAAAATCGTCGTCACACACTCACACTACTTGGGCCTGCTTTAGTTCCCAAAATAAAAACCTTTTACCCATCACATCGAATGTTTCGACACATGTATATGGGGTATTAAATGTGGATAAAAAACTAATTACACACTTTACGTGTAAATTGCAAGACGAATCTTTTAAGCCTAATCGCGTCATGATTTAACAATGTGGTGCTACAGTACATACATAGAATTGATACAAGGGTTTAAGTGTAACATAGAATTGACACATAAGGAAAGACATGTATAAGTCGACGTAATGACATGTAAAGCATTATGTAGATGCCACGTGGAACAAAAATTAAGTCAAAACGCCACGTAGGATAAAACTGTTGTTCTAAAACACTTAGGTTATGTTCTTCTCCATTCTTTCCTAACTCATATCTCTCCTTTTTCACGCACACGCTTTTTAAAACGGTATGTTTTTTCCGTAAAAGTTTTCTATAGGAATGTTGCTTTAAAAAATCATATTAATTCATCTTTTAAGTTTTTTTGCAAATACTTAATTAATAATGTGTTAATGGGTAACACCGTTTTCCATTCTGAACTCAGCTTTAGGGACATGATTTACATGTTTTAATAGTTGAAGGACGTTGTATACCCGATTTTGCAGTTAGGGGATGAAAATGAATCTCAACCTATAGTTGAACTTTTTCCTTTACATAGATGGGCCGGATAATTCAGGCCCTTCTACGAATTGGGCCGCAAAGTTGGGCTTAGGTTGCGAAGCAGACTTCCACGGCAAGCAGCCGCGCGCTTCGTCTTCTCGCAACGCAAGTCGCAGGAGTCTTGCAAGACAAGCCACCTATCGCTCCCGGATCTCCGCGGCTTCCAGAAGCAAAATCGAATCAAACCACCGTTAGTTTCCCAGCATTTAAAGCGTCGTCTTCCTCGTCGAGTCGTCGTCGTCTCCCCGTCTCGTCCCCCATTCGCCGCAGAATCCCCTAGCCTCCACGACCCGAAGAAACCCTAAACCTCTCCACCACGATCCCCTCGCTCCCGTCTCCGATAATCAATGGCTGATCAGCCTCCGCGGCGATGGGCGGCGGCGAACGACGACGTCCTGCTCGAGATCGTCCGCCGCATCCCGTGCGGGATCGATCGCCGCAACATGGGCCGCGCCTGCCACTCCTGGCGCGTGGCGCTCGCGAAGCTCGAGCCACCGGCGCCGTCTCCGCCGCTCCCGTGGCTCCTCCTCCCGAGAGCCGACGGGCCGCCTACCTTCTCCTGCGTCCTCAGCGGCTGCCGCTCCCACCGCTTCTTCATCCCGCCCGGCGCGGTGCAACGCGCGCGCTACTTCGGCTCGTACGACGGCGGATGGCTCTTCCTCGCCATCGGCGGCCAAGGCCAAGCTCAGCGCCACCTTCTCCTCAGGCACAACCCCTTCCGGCTCCTCGTCCTCCCCAACGTGACCCACTTCCCCGACATGGTGTACCCGCCGGTACTGGGAGTGGTGAAACGGGACCATCAGATCAGCATCGTCGCCGCCACCCTCTCGTGCAAGCCAACCGAGGAAGGATGCATCGTCGCCGGAATCATCGATTTCGCTCACTCCCCCGGCCGCGCCGTGCGGCAGATCGCGTTGTGGCGCATGGGCGATCAGGTGGTCTTGCCGCCGTACTGGGAGCAGGTGCCGAACCAGCCGATGATTGAAGCAGTACCGGTGGACCTCATACACCACGATGGAGCCTTCCATTTCCTCATCCGATTGGAGCACATCATCGTGTGTGAAGAACCCCCGGAGTTCCAAGAAGAAGCCGTGCATCTGGTCCCGGTTTACATGTACTTCCAGCCACGCGGCGGCGACAACGGCGACGAGACGGTCCTTGCTCGCTACCTCGTGGAGTCTCGCAAGAAGCTGCTCATGGTCGTCAGGTATTCCAGTGGGCGTCAGCACTTGCCGACGTCGGCGTTCCGGGTGTTCCAGATGAAGAAGTTCAACAATGGCGAAGAAGACGAGCCGCTCAACAATGGCGGGTTTCAGTACTACTGGAGCGAGCTGGACAAGCTCGAAGGCCGGATGCTGTTCGTCGGACGAGGCTGCTCCAGATCCTACTAGGCGGGTGACAGCTACCCCGCGGGCATGGAGGGCGTCTACTTCCTGGATGACCGGAGCTTCGCCGAGGCGGCCATGGCTTTCGGTGAAGGTGCAAACAAGCTGCCGTACCGCTGCAGCGACAACGGCAAATGGTCGGGAGCACCAGCTGATTCCCGGGTCGATCGCTGCTTCCCGTCGCGAGGCCCGTCGATCTACTCACCTCCGGTTTGGCTTCTCCCTTGAGTTGAGATCGACGACAGGTTTTCGATCGGAAACGTTGCTCAACAGGTCAAGTTAATTAGTCTCATGCCCTTGATCTACAGTTGTGTTGTTTGTTTCTTTTTGATGAGTTCGAATGGTGTTCGCATGTTGAAACTGTTTGCTGATTAGTCGATAGAACGGCCTGCATTTGTTAGTGGTGTAGTAAGCAGTAAGCTGGTGATGAACAGGATTCGTTTAGTGCAGGATTCAGTGAATACAGCTACACTTTGTTCTGTTCAATTTGCATTCAGTTCAAGATTCTTTTAAGTTGTAATGATGTTTCAATGTGCATCTCGACTCTGGAATACTCCATTACAGATCCGTATATCGTTGACACCTGCAGATTGTCCTGTTTCTTTGTGATTAGAGGAGTAGTTGCCAACATGATGCTCAATTGCTCATATTATATTGCTGATGAGCTGCATTCTGCACTACTGAATTTTAGTTTGTATGCACTCTGAACTTCTGAAGTTATTGCTGTTGGTTCAGTGCCATACTTCATTATGATTCAGTGCATTCAGCTGCACTTTGTTCTGTTCAATTTGCATTTTTCATTCAAGATTCATTTAAGTTGTGCTGAAGTTTCAATGTGCATTTCAACTCTGCAATATTACAGATCCGTTCATCTGTATATCGTTGACGCCTGTAGATTGTCCTGTCTCTTTATGATTTCTAGTTGCCAACATGATGCTCGTATCATAGTGATGATCTGCGCTACTGAATTTAGTTTGAAACTGCAAGATGTTAGCACATCCTTGTGTGGCAACTGATAATTTCAGTGTGGACATGTGCATGACCATGGTTGTGCTTTGATTTTCTGTGACCAGATCACGTCTTTTTTTCCTGGATGTAGATAGGGGTGTCCTTTGCGTGCAGTCAAATTTGGTTCTGCAAACACTGGCAGACTACTTTCCCTTGCTTGAATTCATTTGCTATGTGCAAGGCTTCATGTGGAGTAACTAAGAATGGGAACATTGAGGTTCTTAGCTCAAATGCAGAACTAACAAGATCTGAATGTTGATTTATACATGATTTGATACTTGGTACAGTATCTGCTGTTCATGTCATCATGTGCCATCCCTTTTATTTTGTTGGTACCACATTTCTAATCCTGCACTGCATATACCTAAGTGAATAGTATGCACTGTAGAATTCCGTCATTTTTGTGGAATCACAGCGGAAGAGAAGGAAATGTTCCTTCACCGGAATTGGGCGACAATGCCACAGAAACCTATACAAATCATACCGAATGGGAATAATCTATGCTCCAACTTCACTGGCCGCATGTGAAATCTGGATCCTTCACTAACTTGATGGTGAGCTCAGGGTTTGGACTATGCAGTTCAAAGATCACCTGTCAAAACAAATTGAACGTAAGTTAGTCGCGTTTTCACCTGCTAAACAACAGTGAATGCTCACCCTTACAAAAGGAACTATGCTTACCACAATTCAAACACATTTGAGAAGTTACTTTTACTCTCTTTTTTTAGAGAAATATGTACCGAGATTTTAAGCAATAAACAGATCAGGTTACATAGATTGTGGTTACCGGATGATGGGAATAACTAAGCAGAAATTTTGCATGTAAATTCTGAGCTCAGTGGAAGGGAACTATCTCTCAACAATCCGATATACTGTAAGGTAGTAATGGCAAAAAAAGAAAAGGGTCCCTTCATGCAAGAATAGATAGATCACATACAATGACATTATCTCCAGGTTTGAGGATCGGCGCAGGAACATACAGAGCGCATTGTGGTCCAATGGCCTAAAACATCAGTTAATTTTCATCTCATGTGAGCAAAACCTATACTGTATTATTTTTTTAAAAAAAAAATGAGTATGAAGTGTCAGTATTTTACCGGCCAGAACCTTCCAATGTTGAAGTTGTTCACAAAAGCGACTCCTTTATTCCAACCTCGAAATGATATGAATGTGTCCTTTTTCTCAGATTCAGAGTCAATATGAAAATGGCCTTCATAGAATGCCGGTTCCTCTGAAATCCCTTCTGTAAATGCAGAAGATATAGATAGTGATGCAGCAATTAGACATGACGTCTAAATGTGAATGCAAAACCAGTTCAATATTCATGTATAACTAAGAAAATACTGAAAAAAAAATCCAAGAAAGATGCATATTTTCTTTTGTGGGAATCTCAGTTCGAATTTTGTTGATTGGTACAAAATAAACTCAAATATTCGAGTAACTTGTCTTGCCTTAAAAACAAACATAGTATTAAAGGCCAATCTTTGTTCATTTCCTTGCTCTATACACAACTTGTAGACAAAGCAAGGTGCAGAAGTTTTTTTTTTTGCATTAATTAGTTTGACATTATCTAAGCAACTTATATCACCTCATAGTAACATCGGAAATAATATCCTAGAGTTGAACTGCCTCTTATAACAACATCACATGATGGCACATCATGAGTCATGCCTCAAAGAAAAGAACTGGACATGAGCATGGCTGTATGGGAGCTAATTATGACCGGATGTTCACCATAATCATGACTTCATGGGAATTAGTTATGCCTTACAGCCTTAGCTTGGTTATTTCTATGCTTGCATAGTAATCAACATATACATAAGTTTACCATTTAGATAGAGCGATACATCCTGCAACTTATTTTCTGAATCACCATAAATGGATACTTTGCTAGCTTCAGCATCAGTCATCTGCATGATTAGTTGAAGTTTTGAAAGGTTGCCCACCGCATTAAGTGAAACCGGATGCATTTTCCAGTGACGGAGAATAATGCCATCTATTTCAACAGAAGATAGTATGCCCTGTTAACAGAAACCGGTTACCAATCAGCACAAACTTATAACCGTGGCCCATGTTGATGCTGAAATGTACAGATGTTGTGATGGACTTACCTTCTGGTCAAAAATATATGGTCCATAATTTACTCGACCCATGTTTTCTACCTGTGGTCAGAGTGCAAATATGTGTTTGTAAGGCACAGGACGTTAATGTATGTAAATTAGTTTATTTGTTAGAACGCTTCTAAGATAGTACTCCCTCCGTTCTAGTTTACTTGTCATTTTTTTACCACAAAAGTTGTTTGCAAATACTTGTCCCTACAGGGAGTATTTAATTAATACAGTACTCTAATAGAGTGCTTCTTTTGTGCATACTAAGTAACAGTAGTTAGATATTTTTCTTTGCTAGGGTAACACTTGCACAATGGCAGATCTCCAAAAAAGTTATGGAACAATTACCAGCCATCCACTTGTGCAAGCAAAAAAGTTACAGAAGCATGCCATGTCTTCCCAGTCATCAATTTGTACAGAAAGCTTGAAGTCTGAACTCAATTTCAGGCAATCCTTAAGTGTCACGCGACGCCTATGCTTGCACATCACAAGCTACATCTAACTTTCACTGTTCGCGTCAAAAAACTTTCACTGCCCTCTAGTATAGACTGCAGCAGTAGTCTGAGTCTCGAGAATTTATGAATCATAGTAGGACTATGAAATAACAATTCGGTAAAACTGAGCTGAGTAACAATGAACCATACTATGGAAGCATAGAAAATTCATGTTTCATACTTCCAAGAAAAATATGCGATAATATTACCAGGATATATAAGCTGACATTAGATGAGCAGCTTAAGCTTGGTATTTGTAGTGTTTTACTCGACCATCTTTCAACTATGCCAACATATCTCGGTTTTCTGACATCACCGAGTGAGCAGGACACAAACACTTGAGCTCTGTCATGTACCTACACCATAATTTACAATTTTACATCTCAAATGATGATTTTGAATGTCATACCCACGGAACGAAGGATGAGTTGAAAACCTTTGGAATTGATAGGATGCTGGATGAATGTTTTTCTTGATATTCTGATGTGTACAGTAGAAAACCAAACATCTGTAATAAAAAAAACATCATCATGGATATACATAAACCTATTTGATAACTTCAGTACAGGAGAAGGGGAAAACAACTTGCATTGGTTCTTACCTGGCCCATCAGTTCCATGGATAGAGGCTGCTCTGAAAAAGCCACTTTCAGAGTATCACTGATGTTATGAATGACATCAAACAAAGAAGCGACCTTCTGTACTTCTACAAGCCCATAACTAGCTCTTTCAATTTTGGAAGGAAGTTGGAGAAGAGGAATGCCAGTGCATTCATGTATAACTCTTCTTAGTGCTGCTTGATACCACTAGATGTAATGAGAAACACAAAACCAAACAAAAAATGATTTAAAATATAATACAAGAACAAATATAATACAGCATACCTTTGTATTTTGCATTATGCACGTCCCCATACTCCCTAATTGGTGCATCCTAGTAAAGGACATCACATAAATATAAGTGGACTTGCAAAATTGGTTCAAGGAATGAAAGGAACTACCTGGACTCTTGCAGAACTACTTACATAGTCATATGAAGTGAGGTCTGCCTTGTAGTCAGATTCATTTTGACCAGTATTTGCACCATTGTAAAACCCAAAATTAGTCCCACCATGAGCCATCTGCAAGGATATCTCAGTAAGAAACAGATTTAATAGAGAGGCAAACGAAATGAACTAACAAATAGGCTCCAGAGACAGACATAAAGTACAGCAGAACCGTTGCGGCACAAAATTCTTTTAAGAGCTTTAGCTGTACTGCTAGCATCAGTTGTTGCAATTCTTTCCCCCCAGTGTGTTAGCCATCCAGTGTAAAATTCTCTGGAATGCAAGAGTTAACATCACCAGTAAAAGCTACATCCAAGAAAAGACTATGTGATAAATAGGGTATTGAACATGATGATAGCCCACTCACGAGCTTAAAGGAGCTGATTTTCCTGGCAAGTTGTATTCCTTCTGTAGTTGAAATATTGGCCATGGATTGGAACCAGTATCAAAATCAACAGCTGCATTTGAACCATATAGTTATTTGCTAAACATAATTACTGAGGAAAGCCAAAGGCATACTACAGCTATTTCACGATAATGATATTAGGAAGATCAAATTACTTCCAGACTCAAAAACCTTCTATGTTATTTATAAGTAAATAAACCAAAAAATAGTTAGTAACTCATCTAACACCCTAGAATGCTCACTTTGAACTGTATTTGGGGAACAAAACAAAACTGTGATTTCTAGCCATAAACAAAACTGGAAGCAACTAACATTACACATCGCACAAGTTTTTTATTTTATTATACCAGCGAAAACATCATCCTGAGGAATTGTTCCATTCTTTAGATTTCCAATGGCACCGCCATCAGTTGTATACCTGAAAGATTATTTAGGGGAACTGGAGAATTCATAATCACAACATTGAATTTGAATATCACTGTTGACATAAAAAGAAGTGTATTGATGTTGATATCTGCACGTAAGCTTCGCTCTGAACCATCATTTAAATTAAAAGAACAGAAAATTAACTTTAATCGCATGACATCATATGGATGATTCTGTCAACAATTTAACAGTGATACTTGGATGAATATTTTCAATATTTCATAATGGCACTGCGCCAATAAGGCATGTCATAGATGCAGTTAAACTTAGTCATGCATGCAACCTTCACATAACAATACCAATGCCTGTATGGCAATATCGTTGTTGTTGTACCAAACCTTCTACTGTTTCCTACCCTAAGTATGCAATTTGTGGTGATAAACGGCAATGACTACATATAGAATCTGTAAAGCCAGTTATAAAACAGGCATAGCAGCCAATACTAAAATAAAATTGCACATATTTGCATTGTGAAAATTATAGTTGAGAAACTGTATACAGCATAATGTCATTCCCAAGATATCTTCTGGCAACTTCAACAAGGTAATGAAGATAATTCTTGTCATCTCCAAATGAACCAAATTCATTTTCAATCTGTCAGATCAGCTATAAGGTTAGATTTATTTTTTCATGCATACAGGATGTGGTTTGGTGCATATACAAGAAAGGCAAATGAATAGGCAGTAGTGAAAAAAGAAAAAGGAAACACAATTGACTTGCCTGCACCATGATGATAGGACCTCCATTGCTGTATAATAGTGGTGCGATTTTTGGGAGTAGTACTCCCCACCATCTGTCCACCTGGAAACTAGGTAAGATTGGCCAAAAAAATTCTCCCGAAATATTTCAAAGCAAGAATTGAAGTATCACATAATACCCCATTCTTGATGATATTTTGATAAGCATACCAAGGAAAGATAGGTTGAATCTGAAGAACGCAGTTCGATGGTTGGTTCTATGGTCAGTAACCAAGGTGGAAATCCCCCCAAGTCCCATTCTGCATTAACAGATTACAGAAATCATAGACCCTAAGTGCATAAAGCTCAAGCAAAGCACATGTACTGTCACAACCCAATCAAATCTTAACTTTCAAACCACATTGAACCTGCACTAACATGACATTTATAAGCCAATAGAAAGTAGCATAAGTGAAAAAACAGTATCTGTTCTTCAACAACTTTAGGAATGCTGAGTGTGCTGTGGCAACTGAGCGACATGAGAATAGATCATACTGAAGCTTTTCCCTGATTTTCCCTGAACATAATTACTATGTTAGTCCCTTTTTACTTCTGCCATAAAGATTATCTTCTGCATATCATGCGAGATGAAGTGGCGACTTTGCTGGATTTTCAAATTATCACTGTGAAGTTTATAAATCTTTTTTGATTATAATAGCTTTGTTTGTTCTACTTGGCAGTACAGATATTGAGAAAAGAGTGGTCCTGATAATCACATAAGAAAGTAAAATTTCAACCAGAACATGGAAATACCTCCACAAATATATGGACCTACACGAAGCATGACCAGCATATCTAATTCATGAGCAAGTCTTAAATATGATTCAATATCTGTGAAACCCTTGAATTCCCAGCTCAGCGGTTTTGGCTCATGCAGATTCCAAGGAACATATGTCTGAATTGTGTTCAAGCCCAGCGCCTTTGCCCTTAAAAGGCGATCTTTCCAGTACTGCAGCACAAAATGCAATGTAGAAGTAAGTTCACAATAAGGATAATTAGAAGAATATGCTGGCATAAACTAATGGGCCATGATATGTGATGTATACCTCAATCAAATAAATATGCAAATACTGTTCTTTTATGAATATATCAAATTCGTTAACCCAAAACATTACAGAATCACAATTTTGTCAATCTATGAGTTCCATCTGCAAGCTCAAGGTCATCCAAATATCCAATGTATATGCGGATTAGATACAAACAACAATACAATCATCCACAAGTCGTTTACCTAGATATAGAACCCCAAAATGTTCTAAATTAATCCCAACTCCCAAGCCTCAACTGAACTGAGATAAATTGTTCGATGACAACATTACCAAATCCTACACTCAGCTGCACCCCTCCAGTAGAGCGAGCAATGAAGTATCACGTCAAGATTGCACATTTGGTCGGGAAAACCTCACCTCAGGGACAATGCGGAAGTAGTGAACGTCGCCGCCGACGATCTGGAACGGGGCGCCATCCTTCCAGAAGGTGTCGTTCTCGACCCAGAACCTTCTCGAAGCCTCCCCGCTGGCCTAGCGGAACGCCCCCGAAGGCGACGAAGAGGATCAAACATTCAACAACACCAGCTCAGCCCATCGGAACCGAAACGCAGCGAGACGAGACGGAGAGGGAGGAGGAGGCAAGCGACGGGGGTACGTACCGCGGCGGAGCACAGGGCCAGCGCGAGGGGGAGGAGGAGGAGAAGAAGGTTCTGGAAGCTTCTGGACGGCCCCATTCCTCGACTCCGGTGGCTCACGCGTTCACGCCCACCTCGCTCCACTGACTTCACCTGCAGCTGCTGGATTCTTCTCCCCGCGAAGCGTGCCTTGCGAGCTACGCCCAAATTCTTTCAGCTCTCAGGCTGATGATGATGAAGACAGTGTGAGATGCCGTGAGCTGGATGCCTTCGAGATGGCGACGAACTGACGAATTCTGCTGCTCGGTGGTTGGGTTTGGACCGAGCGGGTGAAAGGGAACCGCGCGCGGCGCGACCTCCCACCGATTGTCGGGGCGCGGGGGGCTTACGGCAAGCAGCACGGGGGAGGAGTTCGCCGCGCGTGCGTGTGCGGGCCACCGCCGGCGCCGACGACGACGGCGGCCGCCGCCGCGGGCGTCGCCGGAACGGAACGGGCAGTGGGTGGGTGCGGCGTGGAGTGACGTGGCGGCGGGTGTGGCACTTGGGAGACGTCAACGCCTAGCCGCCTAGGCAAACTGTATTGGGCTGATAGGCCCAACTCAACTCAAGGCCCACTTAGGCCCAAACATGGCCCACCTTACGCTGCAGACCAGCTCGCCCACGAGGCGTGCGTCTCGCACACAGCACACTCTTCCGGTCTTCCCCACCGTTTGTCGCCTTTCATGTCGCCGGAGAAATCGCCGGAGTCCTCAGGTATTATGCTGTGCTCCCCTTTCTATCTCGCGCGTGCGCGTTCCGCGAGTAGGGTTCCTGTCTTGCTGACTTGCTGGTGGTTGGATCCCTACCGTGTTGCCTCCCAAATTTTTAGGTGATGAGTGCGATTCCCCAATTAGCTTGTAACTTGTGATGAATCAGATTGGGAATTCAGAATTCTGCACGGTTAATTAAAATCGCATAGTTCATATGATTAATTCGAGTTTTGGGGGGGGGGGGGGGGGTTAGGATTTTGCTGTCTCCCCTTCCATCTAAACATTAATGGGGTGGCTTTACACTTTAGTCATTCACCTGATTTAATGGAATTTTGGATTATTTTGCACCGCGGGCTTTTCCCCTAATGCTTCTCTTCAAAAGAACTGAGATGGAAGATTGTGTTTAGTCAGATCAGCATCTGAGCTAGGTCCAACTTGATAAATTCAGTCATGTGTGTGATGTTTATTTGGTTAAATCATTTTCTGAAGAGCTGCAAAGCATTATATACTTTTTTTAGATAATGGATT
Source organism: Oryza glaberrima (assembly GCF_000147395.1). Taxonomy (NCBI): domain Eukaryota; kingdom Viridiplantae; phylum Streptophyta; class Magnoliopsida; order Poales; family Poaceae; genus Oryza; species Oryza glaberrima. The sequence continues at coordinate 23,533,122 of NC_068330.1, forward strand.
GAAAATATATAATGCCTTGCAGCTCTTCAAAAATTAAGATTGCCAAGCATGCATGTATGCTTCTAAGTTTGTTATCTTCAAATACCATGTATTTCTGTTGCACTCTCGGTAGCTTAGGGCAATCATTTGCTATCATCCACTAACAATATAAGAAAGCTCACGTGCATTGCTCGGCGAAAACTCACCTGTGTTAACTTGCCTCGACTTACATAATTTGTTGTCTTGATGGAATATTATCTTCGTCAATGTTATTTCTTATCCTTGTGTGTGTTTGTACCATGATGAATATATATGACTTACAGTAGTTCAGGAACAAAGAGTTACAATTTCAAACAAGCATGGGGAAAATCTTGTTGGTCTACTGCATCAAGCATGTTCAAAGAATCTTGTGATCCTTTGCCATGGATTCCGAGCTACAAAGGCAAGTTGATCTGTAGCATCCAAGGATTTTTTACTTTTAATTACTTTAGGTATAGAGTTTATCTGCATAACATACTAACAGTCTTTACCTTTCCGGGACAGCCAAGGGACAGGCCGTGCAATCTCATTAAGATTAGGGATATATATATAGACACACACACACACACACACACACACACAGAGTTCCAAGTTACATTTATATTGGAATTTTATGCTAAGATAAATTTGATATATAATCCTTTTGAAACCTCATAGTTCCTATTTTTTCCTTTATTAAGATATTTAGCTTAGGTGATAAATTATCTTGAATTTCTTGCACGCTTCATCTTTGGTTGTGGATGTGGATGAGATGCTGCTGTTTTTATTATCGTTTGTTTGAAAATGCAACACGCCAACACCCTACACACTAAATGGGCTTACGATACAGATCCTTCTAATTGTTTTGTAGTTAAATGAGAGACAGACAGAAACGTATAATAACAAGGACATGCATCTGCAAAATTGCCATGCTCATAGTAGAAATCAATCTAACAAGAAAATATTATTTTTTCAGTGGAGATCTATACTTTAGTCTCTCTAATACTAGTCTCACACTTCTAAAACATGGTAACTTGCAGGATGATAGCATCTTGGTTGACCTTGCTTATGCACTAACAAGGGAAGGTGTTAGTGCTTTTCGGTTTGATTTTGCTGGAAATGGGTAAGACATTTGTAAACGCAAGTGAAAATGTTTCTGAGTTATAGAGAGGAACTTTCTATTCTCAGTAGTCTGTGCTATGTCAGTGAGTAGCACCTACCACAATTCTCCCATTAAAATTTGTTTTATCAATAACATAATGTTCCTAGAGTACTGTTCTTACTAGATGCCAGCTTGCCCAGACATTAAATCTGTCTTCCAATGTTTACTCATAGTTATAGGTGTTCCCTGTTTTTTCCAGGGAAAGTGAGGGTCAGTTCCAGTATGGAAACTACCGAAGAGAGGCAGATGACTTGCACTCTGTTGTATCATACTTCACAGAACAGGAATATAATATAATTGGTCTTGTTGGGCACAGCAAAGGTTAGCAAGCTGCTCTGACGTGCAACTATATTTATATCCATCAGTCTTCGGTATTGATTTATTGTTGCCTAATGCATACACGCTAACGTACATGCACATTCTTACGAGCAGCATTAGTATGCTTAGTTGACACCAGAAGTTGGTAGATATGCATATTGGAGTCATACTGCTTTATGTAATCATTGCCGTGTGGAAGCGCATGCATACATGCACACAAACATATTTAACCATAAATAACTGAAAGTTTGAAAGTAATCACCTTATCTTGATCTCCTTTAATTTATTATCTGTGAAATATGATGTCTGAAGATCTGCTGGTATTGGTACTAATCAACATGGTTGGCTAAAGGACTATTTCTAATTCAATTAGCTTTCATTTTTAAATGTTCAGTCAGGTTTAAAACTGCATTCATTTTCTGATAATGTGCTTCCATCACTGAGACTCGAGAGTTTGTCACTCTGCTACTTTGGCAGTTTGATTTCAATGCTTTTATTGATATTCTTCCTACAGGAGGAAATGCCGTGCTTTTGTATGCTTCCATGAACCATGATATTCCTGTCATTGTCAACATTTCTGGACGCTTTGCGTTAGAGCGTGGTATTGATGGGCGCCTGGGGAAAAATTTCATGCAGAGAATAAAGAAAGATGGATACATAGATGTCAGGAACAGAAAAGGTACAAGCTGCTTGGGTTATATGGCATTTTTCTTTTCTTCTTTTATTGCAAAGTTAGCACAAATCTCCGAATCAGTTGAAGGTTGCAGTTTTGATGTTGATTGATTTTGGTGTTGCTGTATCTGTATGCCTGTATCCACATCGCAGGCTTTCTCTGAAATCATAGCCCCATGAAGTCGTGACAATTATTTTCATCTATGTTCAGGGGAGTTTGAGTACCAGGTGACAGAGGAAAGTCTGAAAGATCGGCTGAGCACAGATACCCTTCTTTCAAGCCGTTCCATAAGCAAATGCTGCAGGTCGCAATCAAAAGCTACTATCACACACCTGTATCTCAGTATGTCTAGAAAAGAAATCCTTAAAGATTTCTTTTTTGTTCTGATTTGCAGGGTCCTCACAATCCATGGCTCCAAGGATGAAATTGTTCCGGTGGAAGACGCCCTGATGTTCGCGGCAAATATCCCCAACCATGAGCTGCACATAATCGCAGAAGCCAATCATCGCTACACAGGCCATGAGAAAGAGCTGAAAGCACTTGTACTGGACTTCATCAAGTCCCAACCCAATTTCTCGTCGTCCTTGCGCCCGAAGTTGTAACTGTTTGACCTTTGCAATCCTTGATGCTTGAAGTTTAAATGTCATACTTTGCAATCCTTGACTACGTCTTAGCACAGTTCTGACTTCAAGTTCCATCAGAGCTGGGTATCTCTAGCTCCAAAAGTTTTTGAGTTGGAGCTCGGGGTAGAATAGCATTACTCCTACAAAGTTGAGACATTTTGTTAACATTCTAGACTAAGTTAGATGATTAGACAAGTTGAGACATCTTGTTTCTGTCCAAGAACTCATTTTTTTACTAGAATACAGGAACTGAGCTACTCCTGCTAAACACCAAACAGGGCCTGATTGTGTGTTCAATTCATCAGCTCTGAAGTTCTGAAGAACTACTACTACACTACTATAGAAGTCTAGAACACATTCAATGAAACTATCCAACTCATCCATTGCCTGTCATCTTCAATCACAATTCAGAGCCATCCTCACTCACACTGAGCTAGCCTAATCCAATCCATCATCACTTGCCAGAAAGAAGAGTCATTGCCATGCCTACCCTGACAGTGACAGGTGGGCCCCAGATCCCCTCTCCCTTTCTCTCGGAGGATAAAGCTCGCACACGCAGCCTTGCTACCTGCACACGCAACGCACGCAAGAAGAAAAAAAAAATGCTGCGAAGCCCATCACCTATCCGCGGCGCGATCATCATCGAGTCGCCGAGCCCAACCAACTCGGGTCAGGTCAGGTCGGGCCAGGTGCTCGAGCCCAGCAAGCTACACCAACAAACCGACCGAGCGAGCGAGACACTCACGCACACTCGCACGCACGCGAGCTGCACACGCGACGGCCTCGCGGCGGCAGAGGGGAGGGGAGGGGAGAGAGGAGAAGGGAAGGGAGGAGAGGCGAATGAGCGAGGAGGCGGCGGCGGCGGCGGGAGCGGCGGGAGTGGAGGAGTCGTTAGGGAGGCGGAGGAGTAGGAGGGGCGGTGGTGGTGATGGGGTGGGGATGGGGGCGGCGGCGGCGGCGAGGGTGTGGGAGTTCGAGCGGGATCTGGTGGCCGGGGCGGCGATGGGCGGCGCCGTGCACACGGTGGTGGCGCCGATCGAGCGCGCCAAGCTGCTGCTCCAGACGCAGGACGGCAACGCGGCGCTGCTGGGCCGCGCGCGCAGGTTCCGCGGGTTCGCCGACTGCGTGGCGCGCACCGTCCGCGACGAGGGCGTGCTCTCCCTCTGGCGCGGCAACGGCACCGCCGTCATCCGGTACTACCCCTCCGTCGCCCTCAACTTCTCCCTCAAGGTTCCCACCCCCACCCCGAAACCCCCCCGCCATTTTTGTTCTTACTGTTTGTTTGTTCCTTGTTGTCCGAGTTATCGATTCGTACGTTACAACCGCATCAATATTGCTTCGGTTTGAGATAACAGTGCCAGTGCGATCTTGTGGGTGTTTTGGTGCGGCGGATTTGGGGTTCATGGTTCCATTCCTTGCTTGATCGGTTCGTATGCTTTAGTGTGTGATTCGATGGGCACAGGAATTGTGGTGATGTCGGTAACTTCTTGGTTTGGGGAAGCATCTGGTACTGGTTCTACAGCGTGCGGTGTAAATTCTTGAGGATGAGAGATTGTATTAGGTCATTAGATTCTGCTGGGATTTCACTTTCGGGGGAGAAATGTTTGCGGACGGAAATAGAAAAGGAATCAAAGAATAAAGTGCTCTCGAGTCTTATCAAAGAGCACTATAGACTAGCACTTATGAACACTAAATGGCATCTTGATGCACATATTCTCACAACATTTGTCGTACTTGTTAGTCATTGTTTCCAATAGCAGCAATGCCAGTTAACATGTAAACCTTTTTGTTCTCTATTGAGGATCTAGGAGATAGGAACAGTACTGTACATCGATATAAATTTCATGATTGGTTCATTTGAATGGTACTCCAATTGTACCACACTAGCATCTTGCTAGTTATTGCCATTATGTGGTGGTATCTTGTGAACTGATCCGTAATGAACATTTGATTCCAACAACAGTGATGAACTACTGAATTAGTAAGAAGGCATTATGTGGACTTGCTCATGCGTTAAGGACTGTCATTGTTGTCATGGTGTTCGATGCAACATATGTTGTTATTAATGTGTGATGAAATAATCATATATAGTTACTGATTACAAAAGATGTACAAAAAGATCTCATGCCAAATATGAGAAACTTAGAAAAGCTTTTGGGCAAGATGACAGCCATTCTCTAAAATAACAAATGGCAAAGCGACATTGCTAAATGGATATTTGAGTTGCACCTTTTTAAGCAGCTGTAGGACTGTAGGAGTTGCAGGCACTTGCTGCCATAGTCAAATAGCATGACCATGATCAAATCCCTTGATATATAGTCATATTATAACTCAAGAAACAAATAGATTGCATCTACTGCCAGCTACTATAAGAGAAATATACATTGTATGGCAATATAGAACATAACAGTGATAACTATTTGAAGATGGCCAATTAATTATCGTGTTTTTGCCTCTGCTGATTTTCGTGATACTATTTGAAGCCAGGTTGCCCTGTGACTTGTACCGAATGCATCTGAGCTTATCTAAATTGCAGCAGGGTACTGCTTTGCCTTTACTCACTTTTACCAAATTATTCTTGAAGATTTATGTTGTGGATTATGGCCCATGCAACATATGTTTGGTTAATGTTAACATCTCTTCAGATGTGTCGATTTGACTTGATGATTTCCACTCACACTTAGCTATGTTCCTTGATGCTCAATTATGTTGAAACAAGAATTGCTCATCTTAGTGGCGAAAGACATCGAATGTATGATAAGTTGATAAACCATAATGGTATAACAGATAATAACCGATGAGCAACTATGCACTACTTTACAACAGAGGTATCTAAAATATCTTATTGTAGAATAAGAGTTTTGTAAGAAAGCAATTATGGAAGTACGAACAATGAAAATGATGGTTGGAGTGGCTTTTAATTATGAATGCTTATCTCAATTGGTATCTCTAATCACTGATCGATATTCTTGCAGGATCTGTACAGGAGCATACTGAAAGATGCAGGAACCTCAGCTGATAACAAGTTCTCTTCTATTGCTTTAACCAACTTCATTGCTGGTGCTGCGGCTGGATGTACTACTCTGGTCCTCATTTATCCACTTGATATTGCTCATACCCGTCTTGCAGCTGATATTGGCCGGACCGATACTCGCCAGTTCAGAGGCATTTGCCACTTCGTTCAAACCATCTACAATAAAAACGGCATCCGGGGTATCTACAGAGGATTGCCAGCATCACTACAAGGGATGGTCGTTCACCGGGGCTTATACTTTGGAGGCTTTGACACCGCCAAGGATGTGATGGTACCACTAGACTCGCCCCTGTGGCAGCGCTGGGTGACAGCACAGGCAGTCACTTCCATGGCGGGGCTCATCTCGTACCCGCTGGATACCGTGCGAAGGAGGATGATGATGCAATCAGGGATGGATGTGCAGATGTACAGCAGCACCCTTGATTGCTGGAGGAAGATCTACAAGGTGGAGGGGATCAAGTCGTTCTACCGCGGAGCACTTTCTAACATGTTTAGGAGCACTGGCGCTGCCGCCATACTTGTTTTGTATGATGAAGTTAAGAAGTTTATGGACAGGGGTAGGTTATGACTTACGACACGTATAGAGGGTTTGGTTCAGGTTCTCCACAGATTTTTGGATTCAGTATGGAGATTAGACCGCCAAAGGTACAGGGAGCAGCAAGCTCGAGCATTTTGTAATAGAGTTGTAGTACTGGATTCCTCCAGGTCACTAACCCAGCTCGATGTAACTGGCGCTCTTCATGGTCTGAAGATGGTAGCTCTTGTTTGTTCATTTGGTTTGAAGGCAGAGCTTTGCTTCTTGTGTTATTGTCATTGGTTGTATGCCAGCCTACACGTGTGACTCAAAAGTTCACTCTTCAGAGTTCAAACGGTAGTTTCACGGCGTATTTCGGTCAATTTCTGCGTGGCAGTCGAACAAAATTGTCTTTGTCAAGAAATCGCTTATGAGCACGCAGACAAGGCACTTGCGAGATTACTTTACTCAAGCCTCGGTTGAATTGCAAAACTAAAAAAAAAAAAGAACAATTTCCTTGCCATCAAAGATGCAACTTGGTCGCACAAAAACATTGCCTCTCCTGGATCAAAATTTCTCAGCACAAGTGAAAAGAGAAAGACTAGACTATGCCAGTGGTATTGGCAATATGATAATACCAAACCGGCGATATTCATCACTCAACCATAAGCTTCGCACAAGATATGTCGACCCAATACAACAATGGAAAAAGCTACCAAACATATAATACCATGTCCCAAAAAAAATATCCCCCGCCAGTTCCACTAAACCAACTCAATCCCAACACTTCCCCAACTGGCTCTCCAAACCAAATGGACGAGACATTGCATCAAGCCGAACCAAACATTCTTCTTCACTCCAGGACCGGACTTTGGAAACGCTCAGGTAGGAAGCATCTTACTGTTGCTTGCATTCTGCAGGTCGCTCTCCCTGCTGCCCTTCCCCTGCAGGAACTCGTCCGCCCTTCTGTTTCAGGAAGGAAAGCAAAATAGTAAGAAAAAGAATTTGGTTGAAACTAGAAAGTGCATGAGAACCATGAGTTTTCCGTCACCTTTTCATCCTCATCGTCTTCATCATCATCCTCGTCATCCTCATCTTCATCATCGTCGTCATCTTCATCGTCATCATCTTCATCATCCATAATGCCTTCGAAGTCCTCATCTTGAGCAGCCTCTCCAGTAAACCATGAAACAGCATGTGGAATGATCTTGTCTCTGATGGTAGATCTGGCAACAAAAAAGGGACATTTAGAACTAGTACAGTGTACTGGACAGAAAGCAGCCACTGCAAGTAACAGAATACACAAGGGCATACCCAATGTCATAATCTTGCTCCATTTGGTTCTGCAACTGTTCAGCCTATTCAGGAGATAAACATAAGAAGCATGCCCATGAATACATGCTTTAAACTTTAAAACATGCACAGAAAATATGAAACTTACTGTATCCTCATCAATTTCCTCATCATCATCAGGAACTTGAGGTGGGCTGAAGAAGTTAAAGAAGCTCTCACAGTTTTCAGTTTTTGTGATAGGTTTAGTGTTCTTTGAGCCCTTCTTTGGTTTCTTCTTGAGAACCTTTTGTGTCAAACACTTCCCAGGGAACCATTCAATTTCAGTACTGAAAACAAGAATGTCAGAGATATGTTGATGAAACTGTCCATTCATCTAAAAGAGTAAAACTTCACGAGTTGAAATATTAGTTACCCAATGGCTTTCTCCAGAATTGGTTCATCTTCATCAATCATGTGGTATGTTTTGGTAAGCACCGAGTTCTTGAAGAATGGATTAGTATCGAAGTAAAATTCAAGCTTGAAACCCTTTGGCTCACTAATTCTGTACCATTTGATGTCCTTGAGGTACTTAAGAGCTTCCTCATCCCTCTCCTGGATCTGCATACGAGCCAGACAAATGAAACTTAAGACATGCTAGACCAAATTAGAAGAATTTTGTTTTATAAAAGTGCGAAGTCTCACCTCCTCAGACAGAATTTCATGGTTCTTCATGGCATTAAGCCAGAACTCTGGTACACCCTTCTCCTCTGCAAGGAAGCATTAAATTTTAATTGAAAAATAAAAAAAGATGATTTCTACTCCCTCCGTCCCAATATGTAGCAGCCTAGGATGGGATACCCTAGGTTGCTATATATTGGGACAGAAGGAGTAGTAAGCATTAAGCCAACTGGGAATAGACAAACATGTTAGTAAAGGAAGAATATGAGAACCTTTCTGCTCTGCAGGGGTTTCATCCGCAGCTTCTTTGGTGACACCATCTACCTCAACCACACCATTCACGATTTCATAACGCTGTCAACACACAGATGGAAAAAAACTCAGACAGATCATGACATCCATATGATACAGGGATGGCAAATGCTAGAGATATCTGTCTTGTGTGAGGCGATGAAGTATGAACCATGCAAAAACGAAAAGTCAAGGTTTGCGAGCTATTCAAGCAGTTGTTTCCATGGTGAGGTGATACATGCTTCCAACAGATCAAAGAGTTAAGAGTAAACATACAGCAGGGTGAGACAGCAAAAATGCATAACACAGGCAATAGCAGGCCATTAAAAATAGTTTACCTTGGAGTAAAGTGGTTCATACATCTTCTGATATTTAGCTTCAAGTGCAGCTCTCTCCTCAAAGAACTTCGCCTCTAGATCATCGTGTTGGCTCTGGCAGATATTAAACGAAGCAGCTTAGCACCAGATGCAACAGGGATATTCCAAAATTCAACCATTGTGCTTTGTAGTTCCACAATTAGTATTGATACAGCACAGATAAAGCAATTTGAGTTAGTAACATAACCTGACAATAGCTAGGTGGAAACAATTCACATAAAGTAAAAGAACAAGGCTTTCAAGAAACTCCACAGCTAAACTGTTTTGTAACTGCTTGGACTCAATATCAATATTCATCGTTTGGGTTTGAAACAAAATAGTTCAACGAAATAAAAAAAAAATCTAGAGCTGGCATCACCAGTAACATCAAGTTGAAACGTGAGTCATCCTACAGTAGTTACTAGTAACACACACGCATAGTTTGTGGCATTTTTCCAGAATCTCCCATACAATTAATAAGAGCACCGGAGTAATCCAACTTATAAGCAAGCGTGCAACCTACACTAAAAGTCAGTCCTAGCCCCAACTAGGAATGAAATTTCTCGTACTAGTACACGCCATTCTGTGCTGTTTAAGCAAGTGACATAAGAATCACAGTATGAGTCGCTTCATCAGTAACCATTAATCATCCAGGATCGTGCAAAGTGCCACATCAAGCATGGTTGAAACGACCATAAAAAAGGGTATCGTGCCAGGAAAGTGGAAATCTCCTATACCTGGATCTCCCTAAGCACCTCCACGCGCTTCCTGACCTTGGGCTCGAGGCTCTCGAGCACGTCCGTGTGCCGCGCCGCCAATCCCTGCAGCGTGTTCTGCGCAAGCAAACATCGAAATCACCACAAGTTTCATCAGAAAACCCCTCCCAAGCCCGCCCAAACCCCGATAGAAGCAGCAAGCAGCAAAAACAAAAACACCACCGCAGAAACCCCCACCTTAATCGAATCCACGAGGTTGGCCTTGTCCTCCGCGCTGAGCTCTGCATCACAGCCACCGAATCCAAATCCAGTATAAGCCAACCACACCAACAACAACAACAAAACGGAGCAACCGAGATCGAACTAGAGAGAGAGCGAGAAGAGCCGCGAACCTTTGGCGTTGGGGACGGCGGCGCCGAGGCCGGAGAGGTCGAGGGAGTCCTTGCCGTCGCTCATGGCGGCTATGCGAGGGTTCCCGAAGCTTCGGGTGGTAGGTCTCCGCGAGGTAGGCTAGGGCGGAGAGAAACCCTAGCTGCGGCGGCGGCGCGAGCTGTGGGGGTTGAGAGGAGGGGAGAGGGGAGTGGAGGCGGAGGGGATAGAAAAAGGGAAGAGGCTAGGAATGCGGGGATGCGATTTATAGCCGGGCGCGTGGGAACTGCGCTTCTTGCTTGCGGGGAGGGGAGGCGCCGGTTTTTGGTGTGTTTCGGACTCGAGAGCAGCGCGGTCGTGTGGGGGCCCACCTGTCGGCGAGAGGGGGCTGCCAGGCCGGAATATCCCCTACTACCTACACGATGCCACTGTTCGCGTTCCCATTGGCTGGCATGGCAGGGTGTGTTCACTTTGTTAAAAGAAAAAAAAAAGAAACTTTAGTAGTAGTATTAGGAATGTTGAACTTTCGTATTGTCAAATTTTGGTAAGTAAAGATTGGGTGGTGTTTGGTTTAGGTCTGACTACTAGTTTTGGTAGGTTTTTGATATTGGAAAGTTTTTGAATTACCGAAATTTGGTACTAAGGGGCTGTTGAGATTGATGTTATTTTTAATAATATTAATTTTTGGTAAAGTTGTCAAAAAATATATATGTTTAGTTTGTTGCCAAATTTGATAAATACATAAAAAATCCTTCCAAAATTTTAGCGATATTGTCATCTTAACTAGGTTTATTTTAGCTATAATCTGAGTAGGCCCTAGGTTTTATTTGTTAATGGTGCGTTTAGTTTGTTTCGGAAGACATTCATTTTATCATAAAATAACTTACTAAACTTTGGTAATGTCAAATGTTATCGTTATGAAAATTTGGAGAGGTAAGGTGAGATTAAGTGGTGTTTGATTTGATATTTGAGTGAGAGTAGTTTCAGAAAATGCCAAAACTTACTAAGTTTATGTTGGTAATGGTATGTTCAATTTGTTATCTTGAAAATAACAGCCTTGAGAATTCCAACAGAGTGAAAGCGGCTTATGCGGGAGATCGTAAGGCACATATATATGGCATAATTAATATTTTACTAGGAAAAAAAGACAGTATCAATACAATTTTACTAGGGTAAAAAAACTGAGAAACGTATCAGGGTCTTCCGGCTAGCTCCACGCCTCCATAGGGTGGTGGACTAAACGACTTGAATTCGAAACCTCATCCCTTCTAATTATTTGATATTAGATCATACCGGCGTCTATTTTAGGTAAAAAAAACTGTCATTTTGATTTAATGGAGTACAGGAGCACTAATTTAGGGTTCGGGTTCATGTTCATTTGACCTTTTTTGGCCGTCTCGATTATAGTAGTGCGAGTCTGTATTTTTTGTCGGTAAAGCCCGATTTGCCTCGTTAGAAGTTGAATAATGGTCCTCTTCAGCCACCCCGTAGGATTCCTGCAGGCAGTTCTCATTATTTTGAAGCAAATGGGCGGTCGAGACTCGTGTGAGGCTGTCACCTCCAAGGACCAAGGGCCCTCCTCTCCAAGTAGGATAATTGATTAGCGGGAAGCCGGGAAAGGTGCAATTTTTTTTACTGAAGGGTTTTTAAGAAACTAAGAAAAATAGCTCACCTTATACAAACTTATAAAGATGAAATATCAATCAAGAACATCTATCACGCTTTAAAAGTGTATTGTTTGTCCATAATTTTTTTACCGGCATTTATCCAAATGGTCATTCCTACTATTTTTCTGTGTTTTTTCAATCTATAGGATGTGAAGGTCCTCATCGGTTGCTCATATTCCATAAAAAGTAAAAGTAGCTTATTATAAAATAAAAATTAATTTATAGGTAAAACTTGTATATATGTGTTATTAGCGACTTAAAAGCCAATTTAAAAAAAAGAACCACGTTGAAAATATTTTAAAATCAGCTTTAGATTAAGTTTGAAAATTCAAATTTTAGTTTTGTCTTTGGCTTATTAGGAAAACCAATGGGCTACTAGGACACTCCAATAATATATTTTTCATATTTTTGTGTCTTGAGAATTCTATGTTCCAAAAGAAGCCCTATATATATACGTGAAAACCCAATCTTTAAAAAAACACATGTTTGAAAAGTTTGGGCCTAGTTCTTTTCTTCATATCCAAATTACAACTTTCTCCTTTTTCATTAAACACATTTTTTAAATTGTTAAGTGATGTGCGTTTTGAAAAAAATATAAGTTTCTTTTAAAAAATTAATTAACCCATTTTTAAAGTCTGTAATAACTAATACTCAATTATTCATGTACTAATGGTTTAGCTCATTTTACGTGTCACTAAAATGCTAAACCAAGTTGAAAATTCAAATAGGCCCTAAGTCGACCATAACTTAACATGTGAATCAAACTGTTTTTTTTTTTACAAATACTAATCATATGCTAAATTAGCTGATTTGATACTGTTTTTCTTTACAGGCGTCCTAATTTAAGGTTCGCCTTGAGTTTGCACCAGGCAAAGTATACTCCTGTTGTGCAGTCCTTGAGCAATGAGTTTACTTTTTTCAAAAAAAAGAAACGACCGAAAACTGTGAAGTTTCAATGTTTCAACGAAGACGAAAGTATATTCCGGGTAAAATTTTAAATGGATTTTAAGAATTCAAATTCAAAACAGTAAATGTAACCAAATTTTGATGAAAACTGTCATACCGTCTGTAGTTGGGATCCAGCGCTGAGGGCCTGTTTGGGGGAGTTTAAGATTCTGATAAGCAGCTGCTGAGAAGCTAGCTGGTGAGAATCTAGTTCATTTTCCAGATTCTACAACTACAGATTCTCAGAATCTGGATAAAAATCTGGACTGTTTGGGAGAGCTTCTGGCAACTGGAGATTTTAGGAGAAGCTGTAGCTGCTAAAAGCTCCCCCAATCAGGCCCTGATTAGGAAAGGTAAAACTCTGGCTGCGCACAGCTTGATGCCCGGCCTCTCATTGCTGTGTGACAGATGGAAATCGAACTGGCATGGCAAGTTTCTTTTTTTTTAAAAAAAAAAGGGAAAAAAACTGGCATGGCAACCAATCGCTCCTTGCCTCGTTGGCTCATGAGCTCATTGCATTCTGCCATACTCCTACTCACGCAGAGCCTGGTACGTGCCTTCAATGATGCAATCAATGTATCGTGGCACGAACACAAAGGACTACTCGTGATTCATGATCTGGAGTACTACCATCCATCTAGAGTAGGAATGCTCACGAAGCCGAGCAACAGGGAGAGTAGTGCCATCGATGAACACGATTTGAGAATGAGCAAGCTTGAATGCTTTTCTTTGATACCACGGCTCAAGTCACCGACGGAAAACGTGATGCGATCACTCGTGAACAGTACAGTAGAAATGGTCTTTTCATCGGTTCTCCTTCATCATCATCCATGAGATTATAGTTCCATGAAACTTCAAAGATGACTACAAGTGTACAACTCTCTGATTTCACTGTAAAAACTGTCTATAATTTACTGAAAGTGCGCGTTGCGTAACTGAAAAAAGATGCATATTCTGGTCGAATTTCAACAAAATGGCCTTCAGATCGATCAGCAGACCAAGCCCTTGAAGCAGTAGACGCCGAGGACGAACCAGCCGAGGAGGAGGGAGGAGAATGCCGCCATGCCGATGAGGAAGGACCAGCCGGCCATGAGGACGCCGACGCAGGCCACGGCGGCGAAGGGGAGGAGCGACCGGACGACGGCCATCTTGCCCAGCCACCGGCCGCGCAGCCACACGAGGGCGGCCAGGTTGAGGACGTTCCAGCCGACGGAGCCGCCGTAGGCGAGGCGGTTCAGGCAGCTCGCCACGAAGGAGTGGCTGTTGCAGGTGAAGAGGTTGTAGCACTTGTGCTCGAACCGCCTCGCGCCGGACTGCAGCGCGTCGTCCCACGAGATCGCCGTCCCGGCCTCCGAGTGCTCGTAGGACCTCGCGCACACATGCGCCGCGAGGTTGGCAGGGAAGCAGCACTGATCACCCCCAAGGCAGCAGAAAAATCAATATCAGCAAACCACAGCAAAGTCATAAAAGTTTCAGTACTAAAAGACAGTTAAGAAGAATGAACATGAACCAAAAGACAGTAAATAAGTGGTTATGTTGGCAAGATTTTCAGATCTTAGGATCACAGTTTATATGAAAAGAACTTTTTCTTGCAACGAGAAGAAACGCTGTAGGTTATAGACTGTTAGTCACAGCCCGCAACACCCCCATGGTCACAGTTTATATGGAAGCTTCCATCTGAATAACTGTATGAATGCAGGATCTGAATTAAGTGCCCAACAGGCAAGAATATGGCATGCCCGGCAGGCTTACTGCTTTACAATGTTTAAGATCACAGGCTCACAGTCACGTGGCAGGATGGTGTACCAAAAGAAAATATATGTAAGAAATAACCGTATCATTCATGTAATCATGCCCTCTGAATTATGATGGTGTCAAACCACTATCTCATTTCTGAAATGGAAGCAAAGAAGTTTTCATAAAGTAAACTGCAGGTTCATATTAGTGGCCTGGTTTCTAAAATATTCAGATATTAAGTGCAGCATAAATCCAGGGGAGAATAAGTATACCTTTCTCCTGTCGAGCTGGAGGTACCTCGCAGCAGAACCATATGCAAGGTCATCTACACTCACAAAATTTGAACCTGCAAAGTCCATGACAGTTCCATCCTCCCGGGCAATCCCGACATGACCTATGTAGGGAGCCAGCCAAGAAACCACTGGCAGAGGTGTCCAAACAATGCAACAAGGGAACCTGGTTCCCTTTTGGTCTACTTCACCTAGTGGCCACAATTCCTGCATCTCATTGCTTGAACTGACTACTCCATCACCACAAGCAGCTTCAACCTCCATTGAAGGCAATAATCTCAGAAACTCGGACAATCCTCGTACTATCAAACATAATCAAGCATTTTCCAGTTGCATGTCATGATCCTGTCAACCTACAATAAAACACTGTGCACCACTTGTTATGTTGTCCAAGAGAAATAAGTAAGGTTAGATATGTTTAAAAATAATGATGAATGTACAAATCAAAATGGTGGGCAATTACGCTATCAAGTGATGGGGTATGACAATGTCAAGTAAGAAAAAATAAAACGCGATGGGAAAACAGTAAGAACAATAGTATGATAGGTGTCGTCCCCCTTTATTTTTCCTCCTTATGGAAATAGGGTTACTATTTGACAATAGTTATGAAGACTAAAACAGTTTAGTACAATAAAATACTCCATTACTCCGCTCTAATAGTAGGTCCCATCAGCTCTCCAATAATCATGTTGTTGCTTATGAACAGCCAATCTTGGTTTTTATTGACATACTTACCATATCAATATTACATGATCATATAAGATGAATAGACTCTACAATACATTACGAAATTCATTTTATAATAACACAATATTAAATTGATAGGCCAAACTCTCCAAAGACAATCCTCTGGGGCACAAGTATTCAAACAGGAAAACCTAGATGTAGCCATAGCAATTTATCATCCAATTTTTAAATAAACTATGAACAATGTGATACGGCTGCCTTTAGTTCCATCCAAAGTTTGGATTTTGGTTGAAATTAGAGATGATGTGACTGAAAAGTTGTGTGTGTATGACAGGTTGATGTGATGGAATTTTGCAAACTTTGGATCCAAAGTTTGGATCTAAACACACCCGTTGTAGCCATGCCATTCAAATGCCATGACAACCGCTCCATTTGTAAGAAACTCAATACCAGATTACCAGTCAAACATTCAGACAAATTTTGGCTAAATTTTAAATTACTTGTTTGGCATTATTTTGCATCCTCAAAACAACCGATAACACAGTGTGCTAAATTATTACTACTTTTTTTGTTAGATAATGGACTAAATTATTGCTACTGTACAATACAATACACCATGTGTTACACGCAAACATGTGTAACAACTTTGTTGGCACTTGGCATGCAAGAACTAATAAAGCAGACCACAAAAATCACTTCACCGAGATAATATTCAATTTTATCGCCAAAAAAAAAACTAATAAAGCAGACCAACTTACTAACTGAACACAATGAATCACGATTCACGCAAAATCTTTATCCTTTACCTCTTCGTCAACACCACACCAGAGCCCTCCCTCCCAGCTCAACCTCGCTTCCTCAGCAAGCAAAGCATCCAGCCACCAATGCACTAGACGAAACACCCCGATGGCCTTAATCCCATTCGGACTCGTCCTACACACCCCCAGGAAAGAAAAATCCCAGTCAAACCTCTCCTGCCACACCACTAGCCAAAACAAAAACAAAAAAAAACCCAGAAATCTCTCTCTGAACCAAAGATCCTAGCAGAGCAGGATCGCGGGCGGGCGGGGGGCTTACCACGAGCAGCGGGATCCTCCTGAGAAGTCGCATTGGGAATGGATTGGATTGGGACGCCACCGCTCCGAGCAAGTGCAGGTCAAGTGTTTGACGCATTGGGGAGGAGGCGGAAGCTGTACACTTATAGCGGGGTGGAAGAGAGAAAAGGAAAAAAAAAAAAGGAGTAAAGTTGGGGGAAGGTGCATGCACCTGGGGTGGACGGGGAGGGAGAAGCTACGCGCACCCACCCCGTGTGGATGACATGTAGGGCCAGGGGGCACTCGGCAACGGGCGACTGGGCTGAGGTGGAGGTGGGCCCGCTTCTCAGCCGGGACGCGGCGGGTAGGGTGGGTGGTGGCATGATCTGCCGTTGGATTGAGGATGACCGGTCGGGATTTGGTGGACTGGTTGCGCGAGAGCTGACGTGGCAGGCTTGGTTACCGCTGCTACTTGTGAATCGGTGAGATTTTTTTCCTTTCCCGGGTTGGAGAGTTGAATAGTCGCGGTCGTGGTTGCTTCATGGCGAGGACAACATCAATCGAGTGAGCAACTAGCTGACGATGGTTTGGAGTCGTCATAAGCTCATACTAGTATTAGCTTGTTAACATCATTCCTGATACGATTATAGTCATGGCGTGCTAATTAATCATATATATTTTTTATCTAACACTAATACGTGTGTATTAATCATATATATTATGTTTTGCCCTAGTATATATATACTCTCCTCGATTTAAAATATAACAATATATAAGAGAATTGGACATATCCAAATAAATATACTAGGGAACTGTTTGTCACAGCTCCAACTTGGAGCTCAGCCCAACAGTTTCAATTTCACTTGAAATAAGAGCAGTGATGAATGAAGCGTTATCACAAGATGAACAGGTATATAAGTGTAGGTTGTGTCTAATCATTTTAAATTGTGTATATTCTAAAATGGAATAAGTACACATTATTTGAGAAAACCATTTTGAAGATTTACACGAATAAGCATCGCTCCACATTCCCATCACACCCACCAAACCGTGAAAGTTTTTCACACCATGAATTCTTAGGAACTTTCTGTAATCACGTGTCATGTTCTTTAATCTCTCTGGAACTTGCTTTTTGCGCAAATATCTCGGAAAGAAACCATTATCAAGTGATACTCCTGTGATCCGGTAGTTATTCGATAAAGATGTTTCGCTAATTATGTTACAAGAATTCCATTAGAAAAGTAATCATGTGGTTAGGGTAGTAGCAGGCAGGCGTGGCAGCATGCTCTCCGTCTAAGGATGATGCTTCCCTTCTTTAATTAATCAAAATCAGGCCAGTGTTAGCCTTTCCTAAAAGACGATTTTAGACTAATCGATCACAATATTGATTACGTAAGAGGAAATGCTTATGTTGCAACACAAAACTGTTTATCCTCTGAACAAACCGGCGGGCGGCGAAGGTCCTTCTGAGAATAAAAACGCTCTTTCACGTGGCATCAAATAGGACGTTTAATTCTCCCAAAAATAGTTTATTTTAGGGTGTGCTTAGTTCACGCTAAAATTAAAAATTTGATTGAAATTAGAATGATGTGATGGAAAAATTGAAAGTTTGTGTGTGTAGGAAAGTTTTGATGTGATTAAAAAATTGGAAGTTTGAAGAAAAAATTGGTAACTAAATATCCGATTCCAATGTTTATTGTCATGACTAATGTATTTCGTCACGAATTAAGGCCTTGTTTAGTTTCAAACTTTTTCTTTAAACTTTCAACTTTTCTATCACATCAAAACTTTCCTACACACATAAACTTTCAACTTTTCCATCACATCGTTCCAATTTCGACCAAACTTTCAATTTTTGCGTGACCTAAACACACCCTAAAGCATGGTTCATAGAATCATTCGCGCTATCGAAAACCACTCCAGTCATTCTGTTGGCTTTCAACGGTGAAAACCGGTAAAATTCGGATAGATTTTGTTAAAAGAAATTAAAGTCTAATTTGATATTTTTTATAATCGGTTTGCCAGCGGTTTGTCAACTCGAGACGTCTTAAAATCTTCAAACTTTGAAAAAACCAAGTGGTTTTCATCAAATTTGTGAAACATGTTTCTTAGTAGGAGTCGCCGGGAACAATGTGCACTTGTGCAGTGAGCTTACTGAAGTCTGCAACACGAGGCAGAGCCACGCACGCAACGAAACCCGAAGCCGTTGCTTCGCGGCTCTCGCAACCCTCACTCTCCTCGCCTTCCCTTCCACGGACATGGCCGCCGCTCCCCTCTCCCCTCCTCCTCCCCTCCACGCGCGCCTCCTCCTCCTCCCGCCTCTCCTCCCGACGATGGCCGGGGGCTCCCGCGGACGGCGGCGGGGGCGGGGGCGCCGCCGGTTCGCGGTCCCGCCGTCGCGGAACGGGAGCTCGTCGCAGGGGACGGAGTGGTGCCCCGTGCCGCCGGAGCAGCTGCCGGTGAACGAGTACGAGTCGCTGGCGGCGTCGCTGCCCTTCTCGTGGGCGGCGGGGGACCTCACGGTCTACTGCTCCCGCCTCGCGCTCACCGGCGCCGCCTTCGCGCTCTTCGTCGGCCTCCCCGTCGCGTCGTTCGGCGGCCGCGGAGGGGCCGGCGGCGACGCCGTGCACCTCGCGCTCGGGGCCACCGGGTCCGGGATACTGGCCGTCACGCTCGCCGTGGTGCGGATGTACCTCGGGTGGGCGTACGTCGGCAACCGCCTCCTCAGCGCCACCGTGGAGTGTGAGGAAACCCCAAATTACTATATCTCCTTTCTTTCGTTTGTTTCCATGTTTGCGGATCTGATTTCAGTGCCTGATTTTCGCAGATGAGGAAACGGGATGGTACGACGGGCAGGTGAGATACTACGCTTGATCCTGTCATTGACTCATTTCTGTGATTCTAGTGCAGTACTAACATGGAGTTTATGCTTACACTGGTATTTTTGGGATCAAGTAGAGAAAGATTTGACAGGATATATATGCCTTGACCTTGATCTGATACTTGGCATTGATTTGGTACTTGCTGGACAATTTGGCATGCTATTTTTCGTGGAACATTTGGTTTGCCACAGGACAAGATCGCTCATGTTCCTTTACAACTTACAACTACAATAACTGGGATATCTTTGACAGCACGCTTATTTAGCTCTGGCTTAACAAGATTTTGTGGCTTTAGACTTTACTGCTTTAGCTAAACAATAGTGGAATGAAAACCAACTTTCCTTTGCTTTCTTAAAAGCAGGGCTTCAGTGCCTTTTGTCTCAAAAAAGGGGAAAATCAACAGGGATCACTGAATCAGAAATATATGCAGTGCCACCAAAAGAACACTCCCAAAAGTCACTCCCTTGCTTATCATTGTACTCGATAGTCAATACTGTTGATGCTCAAGTCATACCAATTCTTATTAGATATCACACCAATAACCAACTGCTGAAGTATTAGATCTGCAGCTATATGCAATTTCATAGAATTCTCAGATTGTTAGCTTGTTATCAAGGTGATTATGAAATTCAGAGATAAAAATGACATGCATTTTTTTAATCCTAATTTTCGCCTTGTCACCAAGATAAATGGGGTTTTAGATCACAACAACCTTTCATAATAACATACCCACAGATATATTAAATTATAAACTGCAGTAGATCTCCTATATTCCTGTAAACTCTTAAAATACCTTTCTTGTTCACTGAGCAGCAACGCGTCCCAAAAAAGAAACAGAAAGCTCTATTTTGTTCTTCTCATTGATTGATCATATACAAATACCAAGTTCATTCTTCTGTTTGACACAGATACATTTTTTGGATGTCGTCCTTTAGATTTGTCTTTCGTTTTGTGTAGGATAGTCCACGATTGCCCACTTTACTTATCTAATTCTAAAAAATGGTACTAGAAATATTTCACTTACTAGATTGTTGCATGCACGTCAAGCTGATGGGCATGAGATGATAGTATAATTGTGCAGCATTCCGCAACACAATTAGCTCTTGCATCATGACATTTTTTCTTGTTCTTGACAGATATGGGTTAAAACCCCAGAAGTTTTGGCTCGTGATCGGCTTCTAGGTTCATTTTCTGTAAGTTGCCATGATTCATGATAACCTTCTTATTTGAACCATCCTACTGTTCTCAGATTGTGTGTGTTTGTTCTTTTTCTTTTTTCCCTTTTCTGTTATACCTCTGCAGTACTCTTATGAACTGAATATTGAATAGCGTATGCACATGGCGTGAGCTGTGAAATTCTTCAAAATAATATAATCATATCAATAATTGATACTCTGGATCTATGGGTCTTATCTGGAGCAGTCCTTTTCTGAAACACTATATATTATTTTAAACATACTTGTATGTTCATGCCAATAAAACAAATGCACTTTATGGTATACTTGTGAATAGTTCTCTGCAACTGCATAGCAGATTGTAACCACTGAAATTTTTGTTATGCATCAGGTCAAGCCTGTGCTGAACAGAGTGAAATTTACCTTGGTGGGGCTGGCAGTGTCCCTGATTCTTTGCATTCTTCTCTACGCCAACACCGAAAACCCAAAGGATCCTTTTGAAAACACTGTCGGGCGTGCTATCCCTGGAGTGTACGATGATACTTCAGCAAGGTCATTCGAGCCTGATGCGTTCTGTGGAGAACCTGATCTCGGTGATCTGTCATAACTGTAAAGATCGTGGATGATACCTACTCGTTGTAATCTGTGACATGGGCCACATGGTGTTTCTCTTCCTTAGCATAGCTCGAACGGAGGAGATAGCATACATATAACAAACACCATAGGTATAAGGTATTCCATGGGAAGGTGACAAGATGTCTCCGTCCTAGAATTGCTGAATTTTGTGATGCTTCATAAAGAATGTAAATATTTAACCACATAATATACCCCCATAGTTATAGCTCATAGTACAAAAGTTTTTTGTAAATTGGGGGAAACACGGGTGGTGTGGTGGTGGAGTCATGGATGCATGACTCCACTCATCAAGTTTAAATCTTGATGCCCACGAATATTACACACATGTAGGTGAACTTTCAACAAGACTTTAGCGAGACTAGTTGAATGCTTGTGCTTTGCGAGAAGAATTATGCTTGTGCTTTGCGACAAGAATTAAAAAACAGAACCTCACCGTCACCGTACACTCAGAGCCTAAAAAAATAAAATAAAATTATTCTAATTGTTAAAATCTTTAGGTAAAATATTATTGTCATTATTTTTGACACAGTTTAATGGCTTGAGGTTGGGGAAGGGAAAATTCACATATTTCACTCTTTGTGGACCGACACGGTAATGATGGTGGGTGGTGGCAGATTCATCACTCACCATCACCATTGGAGTCTTTTAAAAGAGTACAGATAAGAGATGTGCCACTGATTTTCGTTTCTTAGAACATGTTTAGGAGACGTATTCGTGGGGGTGTTGCGTGTGTATTGGTGTGTGCACGCGCGCAATGTAATCTTTAAAAAAAAGGTTATTGTATATTGTTTATTTTGTTTATACAAGATAACGAATGTTGTTGTAAAAAACTGTATGTACGATGTGCTGATCCATTCTTGCTATGCTTGATGCGCATGGGTTGGGTCATCCTTTTGGCATGGCACGGCGTAAACGGCAAGATGACGGACGACACGATAGATTTGACCGCTAAAATCTCGGTGTTTCTGGTGAAGCTTTCGTCACTGCAAACTTGTCCGGTTGTCTTGTCCCCCCTGCAGGCTGCCGAAACCACACAGGAAGCTGCAGAAATCCTGAAATCAACACGGAACAGACTGCCTTCCAAAACAAACCGAGCACGTATTCCACCATAGCTTCACAACGGCAACATGGAACTTCATTTTTACGAGAAAAGTAGTACTACTATGAAGAAAATAATTTTCCCTCTTAGATTTCTCAAAGAAAAATTCATTTTCTCTTCAGAAAAAAAAAACGAAGCAAAGCAAAGCATGCCGTTCTCCGGTCAAACCTGCCGTCGCCGCCGTCGCGTCGGGAAAGGAAAGCCTCTCGCCACCCGGTCCAACCCACAAAAAGTCCAAAACTCCAAAGGCGCCGCCTCGTGCACCAGCTCATCCATTCCCACTTCCCCCCACAAGCAGCAGCAGCTTAGCGCCGAGACATACAGCGAAGCAAAGCGGCGGCTTAATCCGCGCTAATCACCCACTAATACTCTTGTTTAATCACTCAGGCCTCTCCTCGCCTCGCCTCCTCCGCCTGCTTAAACTAATCTCTCCCCCCTCGTACTCCCGGGCCGGGAGGGCGACGAGGAATCCATCCAGCTCGGAGCACGAGGTCGCGCCCAGGCTGGGATCCGATCGGGCGGTCGATGCCGGCTTCGGCGGCGGCGGAGGCAGGCTGGGGATGGCGGGGCGGCGAGCTATGAGGCCGAGCGGCAGCAGCATGCGTGGGGTGGTGGCGCGGCTGGCCGCCGCGCGGTCGCCGGCCGTGTCGTTCCTGGTGGCGGCGGCGGCGGGCGCGGCGCTCGTCGGAGGGGTGTACTTCTGGCTGGTGGTCTCGTCGTTCCGCCTCCCCGACTCCCGCGCCGTTGGGTGCTTGCCTGATGGCGAGGGGTCGTGGGCGATCGGGATGTACTACGGGAAGAGCCCCCTCGAGCTCCGCCCCATCGAGCTGGTGAGCTGAGCTGCAGTAGCCTCGACTCTGCCCATTTGCGTGCGGTTTTGAGGAATTTTGGTGCTTATTCCGGTGTGTGATCTGGTGAGCAGAAAGGGAGGAGCAATGGGAACAGCTCGGCGTGGCCGGTGGCGAACCCCGTGCTGACCTGCGCGACCCCGACGGAAGGCGGGTACCCGAGCAACTTCGTCGCTGACCCGTTCCTCTACGTGCAGGTGAGCCGCTGCTCTGGCTCTCGTGGTCAACTGTGGAATTTTGTTGATTTTGCGTGTTTCAAGCGAAATTTTGAGCTCAAATAGGCAGAATTCAAGCTGATGGATTGCGAATCCAGTTCATATGGAGGGTGGTAAGGGTTGTGTGTTTTAGATGCTTCGACGAGAGAGTGATAGAGTACCGTATGCAGGGGTGGACTTGTTCTAGCTTACTAGCTGGATATTGTTGAAGTGTTATTAGTAGTGAAACACAATGTCCTAATGCTGGGATTCTGCATAATAGGCTTCAAGTTTGGAACCTAAGCCTCGTGCATACTGAATTGCCATTCTACTAGGGAACAGTAGTTGGGGAAGGATTGCAAGCTTTTCTCCTTAGATTTATACAAAGTTCTAACCGCTATTATCTCCTTGATAAAGTTATGAATGTTCATGCTTATCGAAATTAGTACGCAAAGATGCTTCTCCTTTAAGTTTATCATGATTCTGAAATGTTTGTTGAAACACTGAAGAGAAAACAGTTCTTTGACCGAATATGAAACCAGAAAAAATGTTGCCTGAGACTTGTACATTGCATTACAATTGAAGTGAATTTGGGCCATGATGTGGTTTCTATGAGTGTCAAAACACATTTTAAGGATAAATGATGAAATAATTTAAAATTAAATTGGCACTACACTGGATTTCATATAGATATGTAAACGATGGGTTTTATTTTTTTGGAGATATTTCCTCAACTGGGACAGGGGAATTTTATACATGCTTTTGTAACATCAATATTGTTTGTTACAATACACAAACAGAAACCTTCTTTTATTGAAGGTAAATTTCTGTCAAATCCAGGCTTTTGAATTTTTTTAAGCCCATCGTAATATTTTTTTTTCTAGTTATTATTGTAATGCTCAACCTGATATGATAGTATGCATCTCTCAGGGGGACACACTCTTTCTGTTCTTTGAAACAAAAACAGTAAGCACAATGCAAGGTGATATTGGTGTTGCAAGAAGCTTGGATCAAGGTGCAACATGGGAATTTCTTGGTATTGCTTTAGATGAGGCATGGCATCTGTCATACCCGTTCGTGTTCAAATATGAGAATGAGGTAGAATTTTAACTTCAGTCATATCTATAGCTTAAGGAATGAGTAGCTGTTTCTGAATATGTCAATACGTTACCTTTTCTCTTGTAGATTTATATGATGCCAGAGGGGAACAAAAAGAAGGAGCTACGACTTTATCGAGCTACTAAGTTTCCTCTTGAATGGACATTGGAGAAGGTGCTCATTGATAAGCCACTTATTGATTCCTCATTAGTTCAATATGATGGACTGTGGTGGCTGTTTGCCTCAGATTTTACCCGGCATGGTATAGAAAAGAATGCAGAGCTTGAAATTTGGTACAGCAACTCACCTCTTGGTCCTTGGAGTGAACATAAGCAAAACCCTATTTACAGATCTGACAAAAGTTTAGGAGCTCGAAACGGTGGAAGGCTATTCATCTTTGAAGGGTCATTGTATCGTCCAGGGCAGGATTGCAGTGGTACCTATGGACGGAAGGTTAAGCTGTACAAGATTGAAAAGCTAACTAAGGAAGAATACAAAGAGGTTCCGGTAAATCTTGGAATCGAAGAGGCAAAGAAAGGGAGGAATGCTTGGAATGGTATGAGGTACCATCACATAGATGCACAGCAACTTGCCTCTGGTGGATGGGTTGCTGTCATGGATGGTGATCGTGTCCCTTCAGGTGATTCAACAAGACGGTCTCTATTTGGTTACATGGGTTTTTTGGTAGCTGTTGCTCTGGTCACTTTTGTAGGTTTTGTAAAAGGTGCAATCAGTTGCTACATTCCTCCAAGTTTTTGGGTTCCTCTAACTAGGAGAAGTGAGTTATCTCGTATTTTACCTGTGCATCGCTTCAACCTGAAAATCCGTAGATATTCAACCAGTATTGGCAGGAATATCTCTGCTACCAAAGCAAGGCTCAGTGAGAAAACATGGTCAAACACACTATTCTTTTGTGTGATTGCTCTCATAGGTATTGTTAATGTCTGCATTGCTGTGCATTTCTTACTTGGTGGCAATGGCGCTGAAGAGGCATATACACATCAAGGGCAGCACTCTCAATTTACAATGGTCACAATGACATATGAAGCTCGACTCTGGAACCTGAAACTATTTGTTGAACACTACTCTAGATGTGAGTCAGTCAGAGAGATAGTTGTTGTCTGGAACAAAGGCAACCATCCTACCAGTGACGCCTTTGATTCAACAGTCCCTGTCAGAATACGTGTGGAAGAAATCAACTCCCTTAACAACCGATTTAGGGTTGACCCTTTGATAAAGACAAGGGCTGTCCTGGAACTGGATGATGATATCATGATGACTTGCAGTGATGTAGAGAAAGGATTCAAGGTATGGAGAGAACACCCTGAGAGGATGGTGGGCTTTTACCCTCGAATGATAGACGGTGATCCTTTGCAGTACAGGAATGAGCGATATGCTCGGGGCAAGAAGGGCTACAATTTGATCCTCACAGGTGCTGCTTTCATGGACAGTGAGTTCGCTTTCAGTAAATACTGGAGTCAAGAAGCTAAGGAAGGCAGAGACTATGTCCACAAGAACTTCAACTGCGAGGACTTGCTCATGAATTTTCTGTATGCAAATGCAAGCTCTTCGAGGACTGTGGAGTATGTTCACCCTGCTTGGGCTATCGACACTTCCAAGCTTTCTTCAGTTGCTATTAGCCGAGACACGCAGAAGCACTATGACATCAGAACGAAATGCTTGGCGAAGTTCGCCTCCATATATGGCCCTCTCCCCCAGAAATGGCTATTTGGCATGAGAGAGGATGGCTGGGACAAATAGTCTCGACAAGGCGGAATAGACAGCCAACACATGCAAATTGTTGAATATTTTTGTTCCTACAACTTCCTTTTTGGTAGAAGTGACTTGTTTAGTGATGTAATTTGGGTAGAAGCCAAGAACCTTGTAAATCATGATCTGTTCAAAGTGGATGATTCTCTGTAGCTTTTGATGAACATGTTAAAATAGCCAAATTCAATGCAGTTTTCTTTGTGAGTGAAGCGTCAAAACTGCATGGATTCAATCCTTCCTGTTTTATTAGCACTCTGGGAATTATAACTGTTCGATGTATTGTATAACCTTTATGAATGTTTAACTAATGTACAATCAACACATAGTTTGGTTTCATTATTCTAGGACCAATTCAACTTGGTCCATCGAACAGCAAACCCCCTCCATGATCTGCTCCTTCACGGCGAGCTTCTCCTCATCGCTCCAAGTACATTTCTGGCTCACCATCTCCCATTCACCTGGGCCTCTATCCTCGACGTGTCCATGCTTGATCAGCACAACACGGCGCAACGCCATGGATGCTTCCTCCATGACGTACCTCACAAACTGAACCTGCCTCTCTTTCTTGCTCTGGAAACCAATGACCACAAGCTCCTCCAGATTGTCACAATGCTGTGTTCTTGACGGCTCATTCTCCCACACTATCTCCAATCTCCGACGATCCGCCGCCGGGTCGTCGTCGTCTTGGCGATAGTGTTGGGAGTAGTGGACGTGGAGGCGCTCAAGCGACGGCGCCGCCGCCTCGACGACGGCGCGGATCCACGTCGCGTCCCAGCGCGGCGGCACGTCGGCGACCAGCAGCCTCCTCAGGCTGGGCATCTCCAGGAAAGGGCTCTCCGGGACGACCCACATCTGAGGCCCCGTGAGACGCAGCGCGAGATCCGTCACGTTAATGGCGGCCCTGCAGAGGTAGCCGAGCGCGGACAGCGCGGCGTCGCGCTTGAACCTCTCCTGCAATGGCTGCAGTCCGGGGGATCCCCTTCCATCTGGCCGACGCGGAACGCGACGGTGGCGCGCGCGAGGCGCGGCGCGGCGTCGGCGTCGGGGCGGTACAGCTCCACGCTGTTCTGGACAGCGACGAGCGTCTCGAGGCTGGGGAGTCCGTGGAGGAAGCGTACGCTCATGTCGCCGCCGCCGACGACGACGAGCTCCCGGAGGTCCGGCAATGGCGCGTCGATCACGACCTTGGAGTAGCGGCATCGGCAGGAGACGAGGTGGAGGGCTCGGAGCGACGGGCAGCTCGCCACGGCGCGCTCGTAGACGGCCGCCCGCGTCGTGCGGGGCAAGCCGCGCAGGACCAGCGTGGTGAGCGCGTCGAAGCCTCGGAGATCCGGAGGCCGGCATCTGGTGAGCTCGAGCGTCCTTAGCCGGGAGCCGTGGGGGTCGTCGCTGATGCGGCCGTCGGGGAACCTGTAGGCCGGGTGATCCAGCTGCGCCGACGACGACGACGTCAGGAGAGCGGCGGCGACGTCGAGGTGCTCGACGCCCCACGCGTCGACGGCCGTGGTGATCAGGCGGTTGATGTGGTTCGAGCTGTTGGTGTCGATGAACTCCACCGCGAGCCTGTGGACGCTCCGGCGCGGCGTCGACGGCGAGAGCTCCTTCATGCAGGCGGCCATGGCGCGCATGGCGCGGCGCTCGTACCGTCTGATGACGGCGTCGTACTTCTTGCCGTAGTCGTACACCCAGAACGACCTCTTGGCCTCGTCGCGCCGGCGAAGCTCTAGGTAGTAGTCGCGCGGCAGGATGTCGGCGACCCTCAGATCGAGGCTGGGCAGCTCGCGCGCGAGGCCGGCCCAGCGCGGCGGCGCCGAGCGCGGTGCGGGAGTTGACGCGGCGCAAGATTTCGCGGAGCACATCGTCCGGGAGATCGCTGATATTGCGGTGGTACTCGTCCGGGCTCCGTTCGGTACCCTCCTTGTTCATCATCTCGCTGGGATGGGAACAGTGGATGAGCGAGCGGTATGCGGGCTCGGCTCGCAGGTTGCGATTAAATAGAGCCCCGTGTTACGGAAACTGTCCGGGATTCCGAATCGGAACCAGTTAATTTTGCGCGGCAAAGCCAATTTTGTTGGTTCTTCATACACTACACAGCAACCAAACCAACACTACAAATCCCTAGTAGAGAAGAGAGACGTACTACATAGATGAACTAGTATTAGACGAAGTTCTGGACTTCTGGTTTACTAGGAACATAGAAAACATCAGATGGAGGATGAGTTACAAACATGGGAGTTAAAATTGAAATGACACGTGCAGGAGGTCTTGTTGATGAATGGCACAATCGAACTTATTTCTTCTTTCCTCCGGCTCCCTTTGTTTTCTTGTTAGCGACTGCTTTGGTTGGTTTTTCTGAAGTGTCCTGCCATTATATCATAGAAACAAATCATGAGACATAATATTGCTACAAAAATATAATTATGGCCACAACATTTGCAAGCCTACATATAGTATAGCACTATGGTTGCAGTTTTACATGGAACAGTACAAGATCTGCGAGAAAATCATGCCAAACAAGGCTATAACCTTCTCATAGTAGAAGGATTTTAGCATGGCTTACAAGATTCAGCTTTGGCTATTGTATCTGCCTACTTCTGGCTGCTTGCAAATATATTGTTGAGTACTGGTCTAATGGACATATTTTTATCATTCATCTGTGATCTGTTATTTGGCAGGTACATTGGACAATCAAAACATCAAACCACGTGATTCAACATTGTTAGTTGAATGGACAGATAAAGTACGCAATTCAATGACATGAATTGGTTGTATATCATGCTACAATGGATGAACCTGGAGAAGGCTAAAAGTTCTAAATTTAAGCACGACAAGATTGATGGCATTCAGGTGAAGGTACCTTTCTTTTCAGAGGCACTGATGTGCTAACAACTGGCTTGAAGAAGGATTCGAGCCTGGTCACATTAATTCAAGAGTTGGTATGGTTTAACAAATGATATAGGCATGCAACACTCTTAGAACCAAAGTATAAAAATGTACCACAATGCTCACGTCTCACCTTCCTTGGGAAGATTTGTTCTTGGCAAATTTAATCTTCTCTATGGCCTACATAAACCGGAGAAACAAATTGCTGATAAAAATATTTCAAGAATATAACATAGTAAGTCAGAAGAAAAGTGCATGCCTTTGTCACTCTATCTTGGTTGAAACCATTTTCTTTCACCAGAAACTCTACAAGACCCTGGAGAAAGAATTAAAGTATTGGGACGACATCACTTGTAAAATTTGAATGCAAGGAAAAAAAGGTGACAGGCATACTTCCTCATCGGGAGCATTCCATTTCAGCTCAGGAATATCCAATGTAACATTGGGTTCCTTGAACAAGCGTCGAGCTTCTTGATAAGGCCAGTCCTCAGGAATCTGATATCTGCAGTAGGCGATAGATATGATCAAAATTTAGCACAAATTAGCATAGGAAATGGTCTTCATCACATTACAATACATCATTACATCTAAGTAAGATAATGCGACCAAGAAATGAAATAAAGTAGCACATATAGAAAATTTTGGGCTGCCTTTGCCACACAGCTGATATACATGTCTCAGTTGAGTTCTCAGTCAAGTGGGAAATATTCAAATAGTTCAAAAGATTAACCTGTCTTTATTTATGTTTTCCAGAATGCTTTCTATGGACCCATGTTGACGAATAAGTTTCAGAGCTGTTTGACCTCCAATACCTAGCGGACAAGCACACATAGTTGGTTAGGAAAAAAAGTTTGCATGGACAGAAATTCAAGCAAGCAAGAATTTATAGGAATACTACTCATGAGAAGAGGGAAAGCAAAAATACCTTTAATGCTATCACAATAGTCACATCCAGATAGGATGCACAAGTCAATGAATTGGTCCATAGTGAGTTCAAGCTCCTCCAAAACCTGCAATATGAAAATTGGTCAAGTGTGTACAACATCAGTGTCTGTACCAAGCAAATCACAGTGCTGCATACTTTCGCGACTTCAAATTCCATAACTGGAATTTTCTTGGAACTTGGATCCATCAAATGACGAAGAAACCGTGGAGCTCCAAAAGTAAGAGAGTCCATATCTTCTGATGCAACTGCATAAACCTATAAAAAAACAGTAATTAATAAAAATGGAAGCAAGAGATGGAAACAAGAAGGCAGAAGTCCACTATGTTAACATTACCATATCATTTATGCAAAGTGCAGCACATTCTGCTTCTGCTTCACATGGCGCCTATTGGTACCGGAAAGAAGATGTCTTTGGATGAGATTGAGAGCATGCCAAATACATGATAAATCATAGATTTTATGCTAGCATAGTAAAATAAACAAATCCAACGATTATATATTGACTCATTCCCTGAAAAAGCATGTGGCACCAAAGAAAATTGGATTTACCTCTACAACAGGAACCCCCATAAGTCTTAATAGTCGTTTACATTCTTCATTGTGCTGCTTCGTGACCTGCTCAAGGAAAAAGAAGATGCAAAGATAAGGTTATTCTCATACTTACCTTTTTTGCATCTTCCATATCATGTTATTCAAACCAACTGTTTTCATTGATATTTTTCTCAGCGAATGAATCTGTTGTCCCCCAAACATCATAGATTTTTTTTTTACATTTCTTTTAGTGTGTAAGATCAACCCCCCTTCTCACCTTCACAGTTCTCTTGCTGAATTTTTCAATTGCGTCTTTATCTCCTTCCTGCACATTAAAAGTCATTTCTCTGGGGATCAAGGAAGGAAGGAGAACAAACACAGGACAGAACATAATAGAACATTGTAAATAGCACAACAAACTGTTAGCTCACCTCTACTGCCTCTGTTAGTTCTTTGGTGGCATCCTCCCTCTTCGAGTACCTGCAGAACATGCCATGTTAGAAACAGATAATAGCCCAAAATGGGATATAGGACAAGTTATAAGTAGCAGCAGGAAAAACAATCTAAGGATGAAAGAAACATATCATGCCTTTTTGCGAGCTCTTGTTTCTTCAGATCAGGAGGCTTGCCGTCAAAAACATATCTGCATGAGTGTCACAATTTTAAGTGTATTTATATGGATAATTTCAATAACAACACATGAGGAATTTGGGTTTACACTGGCTTGATTCCTGCCTCCAGCAACCTTATTGTCCGGTTGAACATACCTTGCAAATGACTGCACAGCAAAAAGTTCTAACTTATAAAAGAATTAACAGAATCCTAGCACTAGAAACGGTGTAAGATTAATATTTAGAACCTGGTGACTTCACCGGCCTCGTTCGTGAGGGTTTCCATCCCCGTCCTTCCAACTACAATCTATACAAGTAAAACATAAAAAGCTGTCCCAACTTATAAAGCAGTGGGTAAGGATTTCCTAATACCTCACCAAAAAATGTCAAGCATTTGCACACAGAACATATAGTGAATGTAATATGGAATTGCTATGCTCTACTCCCATTTTTAAAGCAAAACATCCAATGCTAGAGGTGTTTAGTTTAATGTTAATAAATATAGCCGACCAAAGAAGAAAATATGAGGCACAATGGAGGTATCCCAATTTCACCCAACCCGATTTGGTCTAAGAGAGCAATTTGAAATGAGGAATCCTTACAACACTGGGCAGTTAAATAGAAAAAAAATACAATCTCTCTCGCGCAATCAAAGGCTTAAGAAACCCTAAACCCCAAGTAAGTGAGCACATTTCAAAGCCAACTCGCAGAATGTGAGAGGAGACATGGGGGCATACGAGGAACTGGTAGATGCTCATGCTGGCGTCGACGGCAATGCGCCGGCCGAAGTAGCTCTCGAACTTCTGCTCCTTCATCGCCTTGGGCGCATTGTCCGCCAAAAGCTTCGTCAAACCCTAACAAAAAAAACCCGCACAAAATCGAGACGAAAACCCATCACGAATCGGCCGCAAAAACAGCTACAACCCACACCACCGGTCACAAATCCGAACGAGGACGGCGCGGCACCCCCCCCCCCCCCTCCCGCGCTCACCTTGATGCCCATCTCGCCTCCGACGGATGCGGCGAGCGGCGGAGGCGGAGGCGGCGGCGGCGGAGACACAGAGAGAGAGGTCGCGGGCTATTTCGAGTTTTCGTGCTCGGCCCCCCGCCTTTGCGTTTTCACGTCCCGTTCTCGGGCCGGTCTGGGCTAAGGCTGGGCTGGGTAGAACCGGTCTAGTTGGGCCTCGAGTACGGGCCGGGTCGGTCTTAAATTGGACTGCAACGCAACGTGCGGCCCACGTGATCTGCAGTCTCATTTCGGTCCAATTGAAAGCCTAATCAGGTGACGTGCTGAGCGGTGGCGCTGTTCTTTGCCGGTGGCGGCGTTGCAGAGGCTTGCGGCAGCGAGGGGACGGAGGCGGAGGCGGAGGCGAGCGGCGGCGGCGGCGAGGGGAGAGAGGGATGGCGAGGCGGTTGTGGAGGTGGTACGCGGACCGGCAGTTCAACAGGTGGGAGAAGACGGTGCTCTGGGACATGGTGGAGCCGTACCGCCCGCCGCGCTCGTTCGCGCCACTCATCGGCACCTACGTCGCCGCCTTCTACACCGGCGTCGTCGCCTCCGCCATCACCGAGCAGCTTTACAAGGTCAGGATACTCTAGGAACAAACCGCTCCTCCACTCCTCCCCCCTCCCTGCTTCACTCCTTGTGGTTGCCCTCGGTGGGGCTTCCGCGCATAAGGTGCTCGACGGAATGCTTAGGCCCCTTGGTCTCGAAACTTGGACATGAATTTCGCATGCTTCAGTGATCAAAGCTCTGTTTAGCATATGTTCCCGTATGGTATGATTAACATGTACTCGGTAGTAGTAGCTAGCTGGATCACAACAAATTTTGGTTGCATACTTTGTTGAACTGATTAGGAGTTTAGGACTGTCAATTTACCCTACAAGCAAGTTTGGCCAGGTTTGATTGGTGATATATATATAGAATCAGATCGCCCTATTGTCCTATATGAATCAGGTTGTACAAAACAATGCAAGCAATATACCTTTGAAATAACTAGGATTGGCAATTTGACCTCAATTTACAGTTGCTTTTGCCTGATTGTGACCGCATTTTGGAGCAGGAGAAGTACTGGGAAGATCATCCGGGCGAGGCCGTGCCGCTCATGCCGCCCAAATTCTACTGGGGGCCATGGAGGGTGATGAACGGAGAAGTTCCACGCTTTATGCAGACACCAGAAGAGGCGAAACCGGCATAAAATCTTCAATGATCACTGAATCTTTTAAATGTTGCATGTCTGTAAGGACACGATATGTAGTGTTTGTTGCGTGAATAAACAGTTTGCCCCCATCGATCTCAAGGCAAGTAGAGTTAGATACGATCTATATTATACGGTATAAACGGTTTATTTCCCCTTATCCCCTTATAATGAGAAATTGGAAGTGTTCATGAGTCATAAATCTTCACTCCTTGTTTGTCTACTTTGCATTTTCGCCTTCCCGATAACAGTCGAGTTGTGATGTGTTTGAATCAGTTCGTGCGCACATTCAAGGAGATCAGGGGAGAATAATTCGTTCAGGTGGTCGGACAAATGGTGGTTTTGCGCAGGCAAAATTATTGCCAAAATGCATAGTAAAATATTGCAGCTTTCACAGTATCAATTTCACATATGTAGTAATCTACAAAATGAGGTGCTCCACATTAGTTCAGTTTACATCAGACGGATTCCCAATTCCCAAGTTTAAAATAAATTATATCTGTAACGTCTTTCTCCCGGGCCGTGAAATTCTGTAGAAATATTAAGTACTACTACTGCCTTTCACCACGAAAAGACAAATCACGTCATATAGCTTTCAAAAAATCACCCCTTTCATTTGAGGGGCACTGCCTTACATCAGGAGAAGACATATCATAAATCATGTTACTTGCTCTCAAAAATCCATCCCGCTCATCTGCGGCATCCGACTGGCCATTCTGGCCTTTGCTGCTGGGGGCTCAGCAACAGCTGCCTCTGTCGTTGTCATCAGCAAAGAAACACTGAAACAAAAACACAAGTTATTAAGCAAGTGTGGAAATTTTAGTAATGCAAAGGAAAAATAGTAATCAACTTAAGGAACGTGCGTACCTTGATGCATCTTGTAGCGCTGTTCGGATGACTTTCACAGGGTCGATGATCCCAGCCTTAATCATGTCAACATACTCCCCTGTAGTTGGCAAAGAGCAGGAATCAGCTAATGAATCATAAAGATTACTATGCTTTTGAAGGCATATGGATAGCCTTTTCAAGGACTATCTAAACCGCAATAAAGGAACTCAACATAATTTTTGTTACAGCCAGTAATGCCAAAACATAGCTAAACAGCACAAACCTCTTGCTGCATCATAGCCCAGATTAAGATTATCTTGTTCAATTAGCTTCCCAATGACCACACCACCATCAATGCCAGCATTTGCAGCTATAGTCATCAAAGGAGCCTACAGAAATTCAGAGATTATTACATGTTTAAGAAACAAGCCATCAGGCACATGAAACGCCAAAACCAATACAGGAACTAACCTTCAAAGCATTCTTGATAATTTGAACTCCAATCTTTTCATCCTCATTTGCTGTGATAATCTTGTCAAGCTCCTTGGTGGCATACAGAAGGGCAACTCCACCACCTGTTTGAAGTTCCAAATTGGCACAAAACATATGGACAAGTTACACGAAAGCAAAACATCAAGAAACAAGTTTAGGAAAAAAAATACCAAAGTGGAAAAAATAAGAAAACCGTCACTACACCTGGTACAATGCCCTCCTCCACAGCAGCCCTTGCTGCATGTAAAGCGTCTGTTACCCTATCTTTTTTCTCACCAACTTCAACTTCACTAGCTCCCCCAATCTGCAGTCAAAATGGATATCCTGAGAGGAGCAAAGTGGGGAAAAGAAATACAGTGAAACATCACTGTGCACCTGAAAAATAACAAACCTTGAGGACAGCAACACCACCAGATAACTTTGATAGACGTTCTTGAGCCTTTTCTTTGTCAAATACAGCAGTGCTTTTGTCCATTGATTCTCTAAGCTGTTAAGGGCATTCACATAACAAACAATTTAATTTCTATCAAAGGAGAATCCGGCCACTATTATCTAGATAGTTGGGATGAAGGTCAAGAGTGACAATTTTATTGCAGCACCTGTTGACACCTCTCCTCTATCTGCTGTTTGTCGCCTCCACCATCTAGAATGATAGTATCATCAAGGGATACAGTAACCTGTAAAGGAAATTCTCACTGTCTGTTTCTCAGGTGAAATAATTTGTGAAGATTGACAAACCTTTTTAGCAGTGCCAAGCATTTGTAGTTCGACTTTACCAAGATCAAGACCTTGGTCCTCGCTGACAACCTTGAAATTAAATTAAACGAAATAAGCAAGCCAATTTCAGTCATATTGTATCACTTGTGTTTAAGGACTTTTATGGTTGTTGATCATGACTGACCTCTCCTCCTGTCAACACAGCCACGTCATCCAGATTGGCTCTTCTGTTTTCACCAAATCCAGGAGCTTTGACAGCACATATCTATAATCGATGCATGATAATTACTAATTTACCAGAATATCAACGATCCATAGCTCTAGCTTGAAGAAGGTAAGAAGCTTGCACTTTAACTAACAACGGACACATATCATCAAGCAGCTTGTATACGCAATTCAGTATTGTATACAGTAGGACCAGTAGTTAATATCACCTTTAATCCAGCACGATGCTTGTTCAGAACAAGCATTGATAGAGCTTCTCCCTCAACATCCTCAGCAATGATGAGAAGAGGCCTACGATTCTGCATACATGAGACACTGGTTAGTACTAAACCAATTTACCATTGCCATATTCAAAAGAAGCTGAGACATTATGGGACATAATCACCTTGATAGACATTTCTAAAACTGGAAGAAGTGAATTCATCGTTGAGATTTTCTTGTCATGAATTAGAATAAGAGGATTTTCTATCTCCTGCACAAACATAGGGATACATGAGATCGTCTCAGACCATTATTTGGAATATTCCATGCCAGTTGATACAACTCTCATATATATTTTCTCTGCTCTCATCAGGTCTTTTCTGGGTCTAAAGCTATCTAAGAAACCAACTTAACAAACAGGAAATAAAACCTTGCAAGGATAAGCACCCTGAGTCATCCTATAAGGTCAACACTAAGAGACATAATCTACTAATGATTATATCAAAGTGGCAGAAAACCAAAACCAATCAAAATACACAACCTGACTCAATTATTACTGATGTGATCCACTTCCATGCATATTTCCATCATAAAGTCAAAGCAAATGAGGGAATGTAGCGAACTTTCTACAATGTAGTTCATGCTGGATTCACTGATTTGACCAAGAAATACAGACTTACACACTTCTGAGTCTTCTGATCAGTCACAAAGTAAGGAGATATGTAGCCTCTGGAAAGTTTCATTCCCTGTACCGCTTCAAGCTCATTGTCTAATGTCTTGCCATCCTGCCAATTTCCAAAAATAAGTTGCAGCCTAGGTAAGTAGGTATTACCAAATAGAATGATTCTGCAGTATGAGGCTAATAATAAAAGCAGCACTTGGTACTCACAGTAATAGTAATAACTCCATCCTTTCCAACCTTTTCCATCGCCTTTGATATCAAATCTCCTATTTCCTTTTCTCCATTTGCAGAAATAGTTGCTACCTGGTTTACAGAAATATGAAATAACATATTCTTAAGCATGCAAGAATGCGGGATAATTACTATGGAAAGTTTGCAGTAATATAGAGTCAAAGTGATTATTTAGCTTATTTACAGCAGATGCAAACAATAACTACAGCAAAGATGCATAAGCAACTCAATATGGTTTATACAATGTAGCTGGAGGGAGCAGAGAGATCAAAATACCACTCCAAACCAGAGCATCCCACCTGATTTATTTCTTCTGAGGAGTTGATAATCCATGCTTTACTTTTGAGGTGTGTAGTGATAGAACTTATGGCCTTGTTTATGCCATTACGTAAGTCCATAACATTGACCCCTGCTGCCACAGCCTTGCAGCCTTCCGTAAGAATAGCCTGTGTAAGTACAGTTGCACAAGTGGTACCTGTTACCCCATACAACCAGAAATGCAGTGAGTGACACTGAATATTATATTCATGCTAGTAATTATGCTATTCATAGGGTTGATAATGTTTGTGATGAGGCCCCCAAAAAAAAAACAGAACATGAAAACCACACATATCAGAAACTATTGCCGCCATTATCCACTGTGAGAACTTAAGTCACTGAGCATCACACTCAAGTGAGTTTACTTAAGAATCAATATTTTGATTCATGCTATCAGAATTTACCTATCCTGACGACACATTCATTACTAGCTGACAAGAAGGATTAACACATATAGCAGAAAAAACAGATTAACAATATGCTTGTTTGCATTGAGTAGGCTTACAAATCAAACGGGATGCTAATCTTCTATGCTCAAAGCTCAATCGAATATATAGTTCATATGGCAGCTCAAGTAAAGTAATTTCCTAGAGCTCGGTCCTTACCATCTCCTGCGACCTTATTAGTAGCTTCAGCAACTTGCTTCACCAGGTTTGCACCAACATTCTTAGCACTGTCCTCAAACTCAATGCTTTTTGCAACCGTGACTCCATCCTTTGTGACTTTGGGAGCTCTATGGGATCTCTCGATAATCACATTGCGCCCCTACAACGACACAGACAAACACGCCCATTCAGTCGCCAAATCGAGTGCGAAAATCTAGCGCTTCCACCACTAGATCCAGCCCGATCGCTGCAACACTCTCCCCAACCAATCCACGCATCTCGGAGTCTGTCAGAGAGCACGAACCTTGGGGCCCATGGTGACCTTGACGGCGTCGGCGAGGTCGTTCACGCCCTGCAGCAAGGCGGCCCGGGCTCCGACGCCGAACGCCACCTCCTTCGCCGCATACCCTCGCGCCCACAGCCGCTGCTCCCCGCCACCGCCGCGCGACAGCTGCCTCGCAAGCAAGAGTCCCCGTCCGTTAGCGTCGCCCGGAAGAGATGCGTCAGGTGGGAAGGAGGAGGAGTCGGAGGTAGCGCGCCGGTTACCTGCTTCCGCAGCGCCGACGAGGACCTCGAAATCGACGACGCCGCCGCCGCCGCCGCCCGGTACATGGTGGTGAGTACTCGCGATTGCTCCTTCCTCCGGCGGCTTTGCTTGCGGCTTCGCAATTTCGATTCGAGAAGAGAGAGAGAGGGTTTTGCTAGGGAAGAAGGGTTTTGGGTTCCGGAAGCTTCGGCTCCACGTACGGTCCATGGGCCTAAGAAGTCCAATGGGCCTAGGTCCAGTTTGACAAAATGACAAAATGGTCCCCGAGACCCCGACTTCTTGCTTTGGTGACTGATATCACTGGTGAAAGAGACAATCCATTATATGCCACTGACTTTGTCACACGTCTATAATTTGCTACTGACTCTGTCATGTTCTACAAGATGCCATTGACTTTGCTTAACTTTTACGATTTACCATCGCCGTCCGGTTAACCTCCGTTAGCACTGTACAAATTTGTTCAAATGACCAAAATACCCCTAGGACAAATTTGTACAGTACTACAGTACTACAACATTAAATCTATATATAGTGAAACATTATGAGTACACTAGGTGAAAACATTTTTGTGGAGACACGTAGCAGGTGGGGACATGACAAATGGTGGGGCCCAAGGGGCACACGTGCGCGTCTGTGGGGGAGTGCTTGATTTTGCTCCCCCCGCCAGTCCACCAGCAGAAGGAAAATCGGCTTAAATTAGGCAAAAGTAAAACTTGAGAACGAAACTGGATGGCAGGTAGAAACATAAGGCTTCAACTAAATACAAACGGATATGTATAAATAAAAAAACAGAGTTCGTGCAAAAAAAATTTATAAAAAGTAACACAAATAAATTAAGAGCAATATCTTTTCGCTTATACTTAAAAGCCAAAATTTAAATTTTAGAACAAATTTTTTTAAGTTGATTTTGTGGTTTTCTTCATCATATTTTATTTTACAACATTTGCTTTTGAATCGCTAATAACATAAATAAAAATGTCTTTTTTTTTTGAATGGTCAGGCCGTTATCGACGTTTTATATATAGAAGAAGGTGTCTCGTTTTAATGAGGAAAAGAGAATAAACAATACAGTGAAGTGAACAGTTACTTAGGGAAAACTGGGCTAAAACTGTATAAAAAAAGTTTTACCAGTTT
Organism: Oryza glaberrima; assembly: GCF_000147395.1. Classification (NCBI taxonomy): domain Eukaryota; kingdom Viridiplantae; phylum Streptophyta; class Magnoliopsida; order Poales; family Poaceae; genus Oryza; species Oryza glaberrima. The sequence goes on from NC_068330.1 coordinate 23,572,336, forward strand.
AGTTGCTAATAAGCGGTATGAATGCGCATAAACATAAGACAAACAGTGACTCCGTAAGATCAAAATGCATGCAGTATAACTTAAAGCCTTGTATACAGGTAACTTAAAGCCTTGTATACAGGTAACACATTAATATAAGAGATCACTCTAGAACTACTTGAACTGAAGTGAACTGAAGTTGTGGAGCAAGAATCTCTATGGGCAAACTGGTTCAGAATCTGGGATCTCTCCTCATCACTCCAATGGTGTTGCTGCCTCACGATTTTCCAGTCCCAACGCCCCATTTCTTCAACACGCCCATATCTAAACAGAGCAACAAGCTGCAATGCCGTTGATACTTCCATCACAAAGTTAACAAAGTAAACCTGTCTCTCTGTTCCCTCGAAGCCAACTACAACCAACTCCTTCAGCTTTTCATGATGCAAAGTGGATGGCTTCCAAATGATTTCATCACCATGCTCATCATCCCAAGGGGTAATATGGATGTGAAGGCTCTCCAGGCATGGTGCTGCTTCGAGTAGGAGCCGAGGCCAAGAGACATCCCATGATGAAGGCACATCAGCAATCAGGAGCCTTGTGAGATTAGCCAGCAACAATGAGGGGCAAGATGGCACGAACCATCTCCCATATCCAGTGAATCGTAGGACCAGGTTGGTTATGTTCTTGGTGAATCCAAGAAACCTCTCGATGTTCAAGTCCCAACCAATACATAAATCACGCAGACGATTAATGTAACCATGGCGTAAGTTCAGGTTCATGTGCATAACACGCGAGAAGGAGGAGTGATGCTTGTAACTCACCCAGGTCTCCCTGATAGCTATTCTCTCGAGCATCCCAAGAGAGTGTAGCGCGATGACGCTGCAGAACTCCACGGTAAGCTGCTTGATCCCTGACCTGGGGGCGTCGATGACCAGAATTCCCTGACCCACCCAACGGCATGATTTGAGGTGTAGAACTTGCAGCTGAGGGCATGAGCTGATCACGGCTTCGTAGGATGATTTGGGCATGGAGTTTTGCAAGTCTTGCAAGGTCAATTCGGTGAGAGCTTGAAACCCCTGCAATGGCGGAATGATGCAGCCTCCTAGCTTCAGGCTTCTCAGGCGGGACTTCTGATTGCAGAGACCATGGTGAGGAAATCTGTGGACATCCGGCGGTATAGACCAATAAGCAGATTTGGCGAAAACCTCAAGATCCTCGACTCCCCAAGCGTCCAATGCCTTGGTGATCAATCGGTTCATAAGATCGGTGTAGTGAGTGGCAAAGAACTCCACCCGCAGCCTGCCGATCCGACGACGACGACGAGCTCGGCCGGCACGGTCATGGCTGTCATCCGCGTCGAGGAAGCTGCCGATGGAGGCGGCCATGTTTCGCATGGCGAGGCGCTCTTGCCGCTTGATGGTGGCGACGAGAGCCTTGGCGTCACCGTTGTACGCGATGGTTTTGTGGAGTTGGACGGACCGGTAGTAGCGCGGCGGGAGTACGTCGCCGACCACGAAATCGAGGGCGTCGAGCTCGCGACGGAGCGGGGCCCAGCGCGTGGAGAGCATCGCGGCGGCGAGCGCGGCGCGGGTGTCGAGACGCCGCAGGATGAGGAGGAGCACGTCGTCGGAGAGGTCGCTGATGCGGTCGCCGTCGCAGGGCGCCGCCGCGGGTGTCCGGCGTCGACGGAGACAGTACAGCGCCGCCGCCGCCCCCCCTTCCTCCCAGCGGCGTCTCCGTAGGTCGCGGGATCCCGGTGGCGGCGCCGGTAGAACGCACCTTTCCTCCCCTTCCTCCTAGCCATGGCGGAGGAGTGTCGCGGAGGGCGCGGCGGCGAGGTTGCCTGAGATCGCAATCGCGGCCGCGGCGGCAACGAACCGCACGTACCAGTAGCGAAAAGCGACAAGAACTCTTGCCCTGATGTCAGCCCATGTACACATAGGCCCAGTAGACTTCTTGGGGCTGCTATAGGTACTGTACGGATGAGAATATGGAAAACTGGGTTTACTTTTAGTTCATTTTCTAAATTTTACAACTATGGTTTTTTTAAAAATCAAAGTGAAAATCTGGATTGTTTGGGGAGCTTCTGGCAGAAAATAGGCCCTATACTAGGAAATCAGATGAACTGCTGCTGATTTGCTGAACATGAATTTAGTTAAAAAAAAAGTTCAGGAATTTACTAGAACTTGGTCCTTACCATCTAATGCTATAACAATCAATATTTTGATTCATGCCATAAGAATTAACCTATCATGACAACATATTCATTACTACTAGTTGAGAAAAAACATTAACCGCACATAGCGGAAAAGACAGGTTAACACTATGCTCGTTGGCGAATTGGCATTGAGTACGCTTAGAAATCAGATGGACTGCTAATCTGCTATGCTCAAAGCACAATCGAATAGATAGTTCATATGGCTACTCAAGTACAGGATTTTCCTACAACTCAGGTCCCATACCATCTCCTGCGACCTTATTAGTAGCTTCAGCAACTTGCTTCACCAGGTTTGCACCAACATTCTTAGCGCTGTGCTCAAACTCAATGCTTTTTTGCAACAGTTACTCCATTTGTGACTGGGTCTTTGAGAGACCTATGGGATCTCTCAATTATCACATTGCGCCCCTACAACGCAACACACAAGAACACCCATTCAGTCGATAAATCAAGTGGGGTACCATATCACATCTGTCTGTAGCAATAGATATGATTTCAATGTTGAAATTGAGCATCCTTTTACTTCTGAAATGTGCCAGTATAATGATTAGATAGCTCTTGTGGAATGTACAATGATTAGATTGGGGGGCATTGGGAAGGCAAGCAACAGCTCCATCAATTTCCTACTCGTAACTCTTCAAGATTTAAACAAAATCAGGTCAATAACAACCCTTCATTGTAAATAAAACTGAGGGGTTCTGTAATATCAATGGACTCGTGCGCTTAAGTATTGGTAACAGTTCAATAAGACTAAAATTGCTTGCCACAAAAATGATACTTTCTTATTTATTGAAGTAAACACAGTCGTTATCCCCAAATAAAGGGTGTCTGATTATAATTAACTTACTTATAGTCATTAAGCAATTCAAACTAAAAATGAGATCCAACAAAGCATATGCAAGAAAATTGAGCTACCACTGCACACTTAATTAGTTACAAGTTTCTTCTCTGGCATATGTTATCCTAAGCCAAAAAAATTGAGCTAATCCCAGTTTTCTTTGCTAGCTTATATTCAACAAAATAAAATGATCTAAACTCATATCACAGTAATAGAAAAACGACAACCAATATCAACGACATCCAAATTCTCGCTAATGTTTTGTTATCTATTAAATTTGATTGATTGAACACTGGATCATAACAGCTTCAGATGCATTGCTGAAGGCAATACTACTAAACACAACAGTGGAAAAAGTACACTATCATAATCTACTCTATAAGGAGATGGGGACTTCAGTGCGATCGCGTTTGGGAGGGGAGGAGCCAGGGATATAAATTTGTATTTTGCAGTGAACAAAGATTTACTAGTTATTGGACAAGGCATTACCACAGATTCATCTGCTCACCATACAACCAATCTGCAAGATGCTCTCTACCATTGTGACCCTCTCACTCCTGCTGTCCTGCACACACACACACAAAGAACAAATAAAAAGAAATCAGATAATGGGGATTCAAGTCAAGAAACAGAGATCAGCAAAGACCAAGAAGCCAGATCCATGAAAGGATCACAACTGATGGAGACACACATATTTGCAGCAGGCACAAAATCCCTGGGCAGAAGGGGGTGACGTGGTGCCGGAACTCACCTTCAACATAGGCCAACAGGAAGGGGATGGTTTGCAGCCATTATTGGAGACGTGGAAGCGTGAAGCCGTGCTGTCCATGCTCAGCTATTTCTGCAAGGCCAACATGACAGATCTCATGCTGCGGCTAACTGGACCTCAAATGTGGGTCACGCCGGAGAGTCCTTTCTTAGAGATGCCCAGCCTGAGGAAGCTGCTGGTCGTGGACATGCCGCCGCGCTGGGATGCCACATGGATCTGTGCCCTTGTTGAGGAGGCTCCATCGCTTGAGAGACTCCACGTCCACTTTTCCCAACGTTGTGAAGACGATGATGAGATGGCCGTTCGTCGGAAGTTGGAGATAGTGTGGGAGCAGGAGCCCTCAAGAGCACTGCATTCTCATCTGGAGGAGTTGGTGGTCATTGGTTTTCAGATCAAGAAAGAAAGAAAGGTTCAGCTTGTGAGGCATATCATGGTCGTTGCGCCGTGTTGTTCTGCTCAAGCATGAATATGTCAAGGACAAGAGGCTAGGTGAATAGGAGATGGTAAGCCAGAAATATACCTGGAGTGACGAGGGGAAGCTCACCGTGCAGGAGCAGATCAGACAGGTGGTTTGTTGTTCAATGGACCAAGTTGAAGCGGTCCTAGAATGAAACTAAACTGCACATTAGTTAGTTTGATTTTATCTTTTATAAATGATTCTAATGAATATCCTGTACACGGAAGTCGTTAATTATCAAGGCACATCCCCTTGCACAACAAAATATGATCGATGACTCAGTGAGACATTGACCCCATTGTCATAAGAATCTATGAACACTAATCATCTTGTTCACGTCAGTTACAAAAGACATACCTCTCATGAAACTTATGACTTGGTGTCCTATGATGCAAAAGTAAAACTTGAGAACCTCTAAAAAAATGTAAAACCTGAGAGAAGAGGAGTAGAGAACAAACAGAAGGCTCCACTTAAATACAAAAGAACATGCATACAAGGCATAATAACAAAAACAGAGTTACTGTAAAAGTAACTTACAAAAAGTCGCACAGAAATAAATTAAGATCATAATGCATGCAGTATAACTTAAAGCATTGTAAACAAGTAACACACTGACATAACAGATGCATGCTTTATAACTTAAAGCCTTGTATACAAGTAACATAACAGATGCATGCTTTATAACTTAAAGCCTTGTATACAAGTAAAACATTAACATAACAGATCACTCTACAACTACTTGAACTGGAGTTATTGAGCAAGAATCTCTATCAGCAAACTGGTTCAGAATTTGGGCTTTCTCCTCATCATTCCAATGGTGTTGCTGCCTCACAATTTTCCAGTCCCAACGCCCCATTTCTTGAACATGCCCATATCTAAATAGAGCAACAAGCTGCAATGTTGTTGATACTTCCATCACAAAGTTAACAAAGTAAATCTGTCTTTCTGTTCCCTCGAAACCAATTACAACCAACTCTTTTAGTTCTTCATGCTGCAAAGTGGATGGTTGCCAAATGATTTCATCAAAAGAATCGTCATCCCAAGGGATAATATGGATGTGAAGGCTCTCCAGGCATGGTGCTGCTTCAAGTAGGAGGCGAGGCCAAGAGACATCCCATGATGAAGGCACATCAGCAATCAGGAGCCTTCTGAGATTAGCCAGCAACAACGAGGGGCAAGATGGCACGAACCATCTCCCATATCCAGTGAATCGTAGAACCAGGTTGGTTATGTTCTTGGTGAATCCAAGAAACTGCTGGATGTTCAAGTCCCAACCAATACATAAGTCACGCAGACGATTACGGTAACCATGGCGTAAGTTAAGGTTCATGTGCATAAGATGCGAGAAGGAGCAATGCTTGTACCTGACCCAAGTCTCCCTTATAGCTATGCTCTCAAGCATCCCAAGAGAGTGTAGTGCAATGGCGCTGCAAAACTCCACAATAAGCTGCTTAATCCCTGACTTTGGGAAATCGATAACCAGAATGCCCCGGTCCGCCCACCTGCATGACTTGAGGTGTAGCACTTGCAACTGGGGGCATGACTTAAACACATCTTCATAGGATGCTTTGGCCACGGAGTTTCGCAAGTCTTGCAAGGTCATTTTGGTGAGAGCGTGGAACCCCTGCAATGGCGGAATGATACAACCACCTAGCTTCAAGCTTCTCAGCCGGGACTTGTGGGGCTCAATGCAGAGACCATGGTGAGGAAATCTGTGGACAATCGGCGGCAGAGACCACTCAGACCAATATGCAGGCTTAGCAAAAACTTCAAGATCCTCGACTTCCCAAGCATCCAATGCCTTTGTGATCAATCGGTTCATAAGATCGGTGTAGTGAGTCGCAAAGAACTCCACCCGCAGCACACGGGCCCTCCATCGAGCTTGGCCAGCACATTCATCACTGCCATCCGCGTCTAACAAGCTATTGATGGAGGCCGCCATGTTTCGCATGGCAAGGCGCTCGTGTCGCTTGATACTTGCAACGAGAACCTTGACATCAACGGGATACGCAGCAAAACCAGCCGCTTGGTGGAGTTGGATGCACCTACGGTAGCGCGGCGGGAGTATTTCACCGACCATGAAATCGAGGGTGTCAAGCTAGCGCAGGAGCCGGGCCCAGCGCTTGGAGAGCATAGCGGTGGCGAGCGCGGCGTGGGTGGCGAGCCGCCGCAGGATGAGGAGGAGCACATCGTCGGAGAGGGCGCTGATGCGGTCGCCGCCGCGGGGAGCCACCTGTGCGCGGCAGCGACGAGGCCTATCCTTCCTCCTCCTCGCCACGTCGCGTAGGCGCACGGAGATGCTCGCCGCCGCAGGCCGCGGGCGTCTGGCGGCGACAGAACGCACCTCCGGAGTTGCGAAGGGTGCGGTGGAGTGGGTGGAGGGCGGCGGCGCTGGCGCCATGGGCGGATCCATCTTGGGACATGGGGGTTCAGTTGAATCCCCCAAACTTTCTTTTGTAGGTTCAAGGCTGTGGAATTAAGAAAATAATATAAGGGCCTGTTTAGTTCGCGAAAAGAAAAATTTTAGGTGTCATATCCGATGTTTGACCGAAGGTCGGAAGGGGGTTTTCAGACACGAATGAAAAAACTAATTTCATAACTTGCCTGGAAACCGCGAGACTAATCTTTTGAGCCTAATTAATCTGTCATTAGCACATGTGGGTTACTGTAGCAATTATGGCTAATCATGGACTAATTAGTTTTTTTAATCTATATTTAATACTCCATACATGTGTCCAAATATTCGATGTGATGTTTTGAGAAAAAAAATTGGGAACTAAACCAGGCCAAATAACGTATGATTGATTGAGTTTTAATTATTACAAACTTGAAAAATAGATTAATATGATATTTTAGAGCAACTTCCATATAAAAAGTTTTCGCACGAAACGTACCGTTTAACAATTTGAAAAACGTGCAACGAAAATCTTAATCTTCATCCAACTCTTATTAGAGAAAAGATCAGGACCCAGCTATGGATGCTCACCAGGACGACGTCACCTCCCTCTTCCCTGGGCTTCTCCCCTGCACTCTGCTCGATGAGAGATTTAATAATTTAACACTCCTTGAAATGGGTTTTGATTATTTGAAATCCTGGCCCACTTTCATTCACTCAGATAATCTCATATGTCATTCTCACAAGTGTCAACAAAAACAATTGGACAATGAAAAAAGTGTTAAATTATCAAATTTTCCTGCTCGATCGGCACAGGTGAGACAATACGGGAAGATTTTTTTTTTTTTTACGCACAGAGGATGGGGGAGATTCTCGACGCACAAAGAATATATTTTTATCGTCTCCGTCCCAAAAATAATTACTACTATATTTGAGAGGGTAATATGCAAGTTCCCTCTGTCTCCCAAAATAAGTTATTATGAGATATGGCATATTCCCTATATCTTATAAAAAAAACTCATCCTTATATTTCCATTGAAAGTTTAGTACTAATGTGAATTACCTAAATGCCCTTCACCCGAAGGGCAGTTTCCCAACGAGGCAACGATCGAGACGATGCTAGAAGCAAATAGAATCTCATCCCCAAGCGGCCGGAAGACGCAGCCTACCAGAGAGAGAAGGTGCGTCTACCAGAGAGAGAAGGGGAGGGGGAATTACCGCCGGTGTTCGCCGCCGATTCAAACCCCAGCTTCCACGCCCAACGATCGAGAGCAAACAAGCAGAATCCTACCCACCCCAAGCGGCCGGAAGACGCAGTCTACAAGAGGGAGAAGGGGAGGGGGGCATTACCGCCGGTGTTCACCGCCGATTCGCCGGAGCGCCGTGAGGGGTGGCGCGTCTCCTCCTCCGCTCAGCTCCGCGCCTCGGCCTCGCTGGTTCGCCGTGAGACACAGGAAAGAGGAAATAAAAAAAGCTACCGTGCCAAGAAGTCGGACTCGGACTCGGTCTAGCAAAGGCCATAAGAAGTTGGGCCGGCCCAATATGACTAGGCCCATACAATCTCAGGCTTTCCCTTCTCCAATCCATCTCTCTCGCGAGGCCAAGTTGAGGTAGAGCTCAGCTCGACGCAACGCAGACGCAGGCGGCGGCTTCGGCCTACCTCGATCTCTCTCCCATGGCGCACTAGACCAAAACCCTAACCCTAGGTCCGCCTCCTCCGTCCGGCGGCAATGGACGCGAAGGACATCCTCGGCCTCCCCAAGACCGCCTTCCCGTCCGTCCAGGAGAAGAAGCCCCGCGCGCCCAAGGAGCCGCAGCGGAAGCCCGATGGCGTCTCGCGCGAGGTACGGCGCGGCCTAATCCGCCATCCTCCCGCACACTTCGACCCCGCGTTTCTCGTTGCTGCTGAAGTGCTGATGGTTGTTGATGATCCAGGTGTACGCGCTCACTGGAGGGGTGGGGATGGCTCCACTCATGCCGACCATCGAGGCTTCGCACCTGAAGCGGCGACCAGCTGTTGAGAAGGAGAAGGTGAGCTGATATGTGCTGAAAATTTGATAACTCTAGTAGAAGCACATGAACTGAGCTGAGAGTTTAGCTACTCGTATACTTAATACCTATTAGGAATTAGGCATTAAGGGTAAGGTGCTCATGGGATTAATATGGGACAAATGAAATGATGATTTGATCATGTGCAACTTCTGTTTTGAAATTGGTGGTCAACCCAAATAAGCAGATTGAATCCACCTCACATATTCATGTCCATTGAGTCATATGGGTAATTGCAGCAAGGTGTTTCGTGCTCCCATTTTGATGGAGCTTGTACTAAATCTGACCATTTGAAGTACTTCTGCAGATAGCATGGCAGTGGCTACCTTTCACGTCCTCTGCACGGACTGACAACCTTCAACTTTACCATTGGGTCTGTTTCTCATGAATTTGTAGTATGGCATACATATCTTAGAAAAAAAAACTCAGAAAGTCACCCTTTTGATCTTTCAGGTTAGAGTTGTAAATGGTGCTCCACCCACTGGTGACTATCACTTTGCAAAATACAACAAGGTAAGAAGTATATTGTGTTGGGTACATCCTTCATATCCTGCATTGATGCTTACTCAGTTTTTGCTTGTTTTTTCCTATTGCAGAAGGCGGATGTTCTCAAATACACCGATGAGGAGTATGAGAAGTATTTAACCGATCCTGTAGGTACTAGTTGCAATAATAAATTTTTATAAATGCTATGTTTGATCTTTTGTTGAAAATCTTATATTGCTAAAAACCTTCTGTGGATATCATTGCGCTCTTGAATACAATTGATAACAATGTTGGGAAGTTCGAAAATTATACATAATTATGTTATCATCTCATCTTTATATGCTTGTTATGTGGCATTTGAGCATTCATTTCGAATAGTTGCAAGCCTTTGTTTGAAAATATTATATTTGCAAACAATTTTATTGAAAGCCCTTCTATAAATAATCAGTTGTTGATTTCATTTCAGGCATGGAGCAGGGAGGAAACAGATAAACTATTTGAACTATGTGAACGCTTTGACCTTCGCTTCATAGTAATAGTTGATAGGTTCCCAACTGATCGCAGCATGGAGGATTTGAAGAGCCGTTATTATTCTGGTACCTTATATCTTGATATAACCTCTATGCTTAGATAGTGTCCACCACAGAAAATTCTCCTTTGTTGTTAATTTTTAATGTTCTACACATGCATTTACTTGGTCAAAAACCAACAAGTGATTTACTGTGGTTATCATATCCATTTATTTTCCCATTCAATATATGAAACAAGAACAATTAGTAAATTGTCAGCTCCGTAACCGTTCCACCGAATTTGTTTTTATCATAACAGCCAGAATATTGCTCACATTACTTATGTATAATGGGGACTTAAGAAAAGGTTACACGCACACAAATTGATATAAGCAATATTCTGGTCATTGTCCCATTATACATCCCCTGCCCTTCTTTTATGAGAACAAGGTGATTGCATGGCTTGTTATTTAGAATAATCAGTTAACTGCTGAAGCTGCCAATTATTATATTTCAAGTTTGGTATAATTCTATGCTCAACAATTCAGTCTGTGCATTACTATTTGCTTTTGTGAATTCTACACCAGTATATTCTTTGTTATTGCAGTTACTCGTGCTCTTCTGATTGCTAGAGCTCGGTCATTTGATGAAGTTGCTGGTAATCCCCTTGTGAAGGTACATGTTGATCTAACCTATGAATAATTGAGTAATTGTTTTCTTATTATGTTTGCCCTTGTACTTATTTCTGTCCATATGGGTTTCTTCTCAGGAAACATTCAATGCTGCTCATGAGACCGAGAGAAAGCGTGCTTTATCTGCACTTCTCTCCCAGACAAAACAGCAAGAACGAAAGGATGCTGAGGTGAGAAATTTGTTGATGATAGTATTATGAGCAGCTGACTTGTGCAGTTTATCATTCCTTAGATTCCAATGTTTTATGTCTGATTACAAGTGTTACCTTTTCAGATTTTAGCAGAAGCAAAACGCATTATGGAAACTCGTGCTGCTAGCAAAGTGAGTAATCAGCACATTTAATTCCATACATCTCACCACAAAAATAATCTCAAGCAAGAATGTTCTGGTGGCAATTTGCATTATATTGCAAATAATGAGTTTTTTTTTAGAATTCCTTCTGTGATGCAAGAGATGTCAAATCATCTAGATATCCATGAGACTCCGATCTGTTCAAGCAAATAGCGCTTAGCCTTTTGGGCTTTCCCAGATGCCTGCTGTCATGCAGGGATGATAGTGTTGTTCACTAATAAACCTTATGAATTTTGATGGTAGTTAGTTTGAAGTGATATAGTCTGCCTGATCTGTCTGATCAGTGGTCTGGAATTTACATGTCTCTAAGCATTTGAGGCTTTGTCTATAGCATACTGAGGAAGCGGGAGCACTGGCACACTTTGATAATGTTGATGGTGTATCTCCCTTGAGCAACACACACCCATTGTCAACTGCTACACTTCCAGCTGCAGCAGTGAATAACTCCATACCTGCTTCACTGCGAATGGTAACTCTGAAACTATGGATTGTTGCTTTCTGTCTCTTATATTGAGCTGCCGATGAGTTAACATTTTGTTTGTTACAGTAGACATTTTGTTCTATTTATTTAAAGCTAACCATATTTTGCCCCATTCTGTGGAAACCACATTGTCCTATCCTTCATCTTACCATGCCGTAATGTCACTATTAAACTAAGTGTAAAATTATGTTTCCTGAGCAATTATAGCATGTCCCATTTATTCCTGAAAAACAAAGATAGTGTAAGTTATCTTGCTCATTGCATGGGAGGTGGCTGTTATTAGGATTGTGCCGAACTCATCACAAGCAGACCTTATGTTAATTATATTACTAGCGGTCTTGTTCTCATTAACTGTGGATGCCTATGAATCACATGAAAATTGGTATATCACTCTTCACACTGTTCTTTTTAGATGTTTTTTACTCGCTATACATTCTTTTACAGCTTCGAGTGTATTTGAGAACCCAAGCGCTTGATCAAATGGTCCAAGCAGCAAGTGCCTCGGCGGGCCTTAGAGTTATCAAAAGGGTTGACCAGACTTTACAAGACCTCGGGGTTTGTTTCCTAGACATCAATCTGTACTTGATATGCACCGAACTGATGTTGTTCAAGTTCTTTTTGGGTCTAGTAGGTTTGCAGTGCATTTTCTTTTATAATTTAATAACACAATTAGATACATGAAATTGTATGCATTGTTTCTCTGTAGGTGAATTTGAAGCCCAAGGTCCCGACGAAAGCAGTTTGCGTCGAGCATCTTGAACTACGGAATGAGATACTTACACTGCTTAACTTACAGAAGCAGGTACATTTAGGAAGCTTGCGATAACCATGCTGCTCCTGAAGTTAGCATTTCTTAGAGTAGCGATTAGCCACATGCTTTTAATCTACAATTTGCACTTAGGCTTCCATCCCAAATGTATGCACTGTTTTATTGAAGCACCTATTGAAGAATATCATTAAAAGATGGGAAATTGATGATAAATGTTGGTTATAGCGATTTACTTTCTTGAGAAAATTAGGTATATACAAAATATCTTCCCTCTTTAGATACCATTGTAATTGAAACAGTTAGGTTCACTTTAATAACTTCACAAATCTCCTCCAAGTACCTTCCCTTGCCTCCTATCGCTCCTCCTAACGCATAAACCAACCCCTTCCCCATAAAGAGCAGGCTGACGTAATCCCCAAGCACCTTGACCCACCCTCCCTTCCCACCTGCTTCTCTGCTGAGAGCACACGCCACTGTTGTCCCCAAGGAAGTTCTATCACAAGCAAACACCTTCCTGTTGATAGAGTGCCAGCACTGCTTGGTAATTTTAGCATTCTAGGGATATATGTGGTATTACTAGGAATTAGATGCAAGCATTACAACTTCACTAAGCTTGCACCTCACTTGTAGAGTTCACACGATCACCGTTACAGCGCAGTCATCCAGAAGGACACCATGAGGTGTGTATCGTGGTAGCACGTCCAGATTTCGTCTGATAGGTGCTCTCTCAAATGGTATCGGCAGTGTTGTATTTGTAGATAGTGTCATGCCTCGGCAAATAGGTTCCCCATTAGGCCTTGTTTGGCTTAGCTTGTTGCCATTCAGAGGTCACCGCTTTATCTAAATCTTACTAGTACTATCTTCCAATGCCAATAAAGTGTACCACGAAAGATAAATGGCATATACTCAGATAGTGCTAAGGTGGTGGGTCTTTTGGTAGAGAAACCAAAATTTCCAATAATGTGATGGAATTGAACCAAACCCTTATGGAGAGATGACAAGAGGCAATGGAATGGTATTTTGAGGAAATTTTGAAATTTGGGTGGTATTAAAGCGAACTCATTTATTTCAATGGTGTATATACAAAGAGGGAAAGTTTTTATGGTATATGCCTTATTTGCTCTAATTTCTTTCCTTTCATCTAATACATCATTATCTTTTGCCTTTCGTGTTAACAGCTGCAAAATAAAGAAGCTGAAGTTTCAGCTAACAGAGAAAATTCCTTTACAGAGGCACCAAGCACACCTAAGGTATATTTCTACATAAATGGACCCCCTTCACAGAAGTATGGTAACTAGCTCTTTCTCTAGTATGCTCACTTTGGAATGTTGGAGTGCTTTAACAGCTAACAGAACTAGAAAATCTTAGTGAGATCTTTTTGAATGAATAAAATGTGGGATAGTAAGGAGGGACTTAGCATCTATGACTGATAAAGAAGAAAATTGGCGAGAGAACCTGTCTGAGAGGACTTGAACACAGGCTGGCCCAAGCTCCTGGCAGCTTCATGACCACTGGGCTACAATGCTGTTCTTATAAAATCTTAGTGAATTCTTAACAGGATAGTGCCAAGCAGTGGCAACTGAAGCTCACTTTCAATACATGAAGATTTATGCCTGTGATATTTATATTAATTTAAGGGAAAATCCATAAACACTTCCATAAGTGGACAAAGTATTCACTCGGGGGGTGTTTTGGGACATGGGGGGCAAAGTGAGAAGGCAGGGTTTTTCAAACTTTCCCTTGATTTAAGTAGTTTGCCTAAGAGCCCGTGCATTGCAATGAAAAACAAATTAAGTTTCTAGCTTATTGAATCAATCAATAAACACTTATTTAGTCTAAGTAATACTATGATTTTTCTTATTGAACAAGTAGATAATTTTGAAATTTGGGGGGAGCCAATAGTGAAATGGGGGAGGATTTGTTGAAAGGTGGTGCAATAGTATAGATTGTGGGGCCCAATTTTAGTGGTAGGGGTGGTGTGGGAATAGACACCACCACTACCAACATTTTAACTAGTGTAGATAAAGAAAACTTTAATCAGAACCAGTTAATATGAGTATATGATTGAAACAAAAAGTTTATTAAACTGTTAGTTGCTCTTTAGCTAATAACATTGTTTGTTTGCAGCGTGCTAATAGAGATGTTGACAGACCCTTTGTTCCTGATACTGTTGGGTTTGCAGGTAATTTGGAAAAATACATTTTGGTTTGCTTTCTTCTTGCCTCTTCAATCTCATCAGGGACTACTTATACTTTTTTTTGTTTCATGTTACCTCAGGTGAGAGAGCAGGCAAGCGGGACCACAAGCGGAAGGTTTGTTCTTTCTCATCCTCTCTGTGATGATGTTCTTAATATAGTTTCATCTTTAATGTGTGTCTGTGGGACATCCTGCTGACCTTCTAAATATCTAGTTTGAGGGGAGACAAAATTGAATTGAGACATAGTTCAACTGCTCTGATTTTCTGAAATCTATCCATTTGTACTTTACCATCCTGATAGGACATGCAGACAGGAACTATATGTTGAATTTACTTATGTGTGGCAATACCATTTAAAACATCAAACAAGATGCTTCAGTGTGTTGGATCATCCAGTATCAAAATGAAGTGCAATCTCTATTGTTAATGGCCATTTTGGTTGAAGTTGACAGTCATATTCTTGCTGTCCTAAAATGTTTGCATTCTGGAATGCTCCATATTTTAGAATTCAATCAGGGACTTGTTTTCTTCTATAAAACTATATGATTACTTTTACTTGGTTTTATCATTTACATTTGTAACATTTTCGCCAGACCACTGGAAGATTTATAGATGCACCTCCCTCACCACCCCAGTCCAAGAGGCCTCGGAAGTTGAAAGCATCTGATTGATGAGTTTCAGATTGAGCTGCATAGAATTTCAACAAGCCAAAACCCCTGGTATGCCTTACTGGCTTGAATTGAACTTGCACTTGAATACTTGATCATTTGTTGCTCGCTTCATGGTTGACAACTGGACCTTGTGTTTCAGATAGTGCTATGGATCAACTCCATTCTTGCTTGGAAGCTTCCCGGCGTGCACTTTCACCAAGAGTTTGCTCCCGTCGGTAGAAGCCGTTCTTGGCTTTTGTCTGTACAGTGCATCTGCCCTGAGAAGGTTTTCTTCGTACTCCTCGTTGGAAGATGAGACGAATCAGGTGGAAGCAGCTGCTGGCGTCACTGAGAAGTGATCGCCTTGAGCCCTTGACGTCTCCCCCTACTCAACGAAGAGTGTAACTGTTTCTTTTGTTTGTTTGAGCTGTAGCTACCGTTTGTAAAATGAGTTATCTGACAATACCGTGTTTGTTCAAGTAGAACTGTAACACAACTGTTTACACCCAATCAATCCTGTAATCTTGGACAATTTAACGAGGAACCGGGATCCCAATGCAAACCTGAGCCTGGTTTCCATGTGTGGTTGGCGTTATAGCTTATCAACAGCCTTGTGCAGTTCAACACAAGGTACTCCCTCCGTCTCATAAAGAACCAACTTAGTACTGGATGTGATACATTCTACTACTATAAATCTGGATGTATATCTGTTTAGATTCATCATACTAGAAATATGTCATATCCAATCATATAGACACTGATCGACGTCTCGAGATTGACTCTCGACTTTGCCCCGACATGCAGTAGAGCGTTGGGCGGTGACGTGGCTTAATCTCTGGCCGTCCGTGTACCGATCGATGGCCACGGATCGGATAGAATATGCCGGAACACATGTCGTCAGGTTGGTTGGCATGGATAGAAGATAGATTGTGTCACGTCGCGGTAGGCAAAATTTTCGCTTCTCGAGTGGTCCAGTGGACGTTGCCACCTGCGTGTGTGGCACGCGGCTGAGTGGACGGTTTGTACAAGGCGATTTCTACAGTTCTACTGGCTATGGGGCCTATGGCCAATTGACCATGAGCAGCTGGTTGGTGCCCAGTTCACCGGAGCCGCCAATCCAAGCGGCTTGATGCGTCGCAACTGTGGAGCTTTGCATGGGTGGAGTCAGATGTGGAGGGTGGTTGTTGAATTCGTTACTACTACTACTGGTGCATGACAAGTTAAATCGGGAGAGAAAAAGACCTTACAAAAGAAATTGTGAGAAAAGGTGAGAGACGTAGCCAAATACCTGATGAACTGTGACGTCTGAATATATCCGAGTATTCTGCCCGTTTGACGTGTCATAAATCTTATATAATTATTAGTATATCCCAGTATTCTGTTCACTTGATAGAATGATAGCTTACAAAGACACAAGTATTTACTATTTGTGCTGACTAGTCACTCAGTATGCAAAAATCTGCAGGTTTGGTAGAGACAACACATTTAACTTTGGACAGCAACTAATCCTAGCATCAGATTAATGCTGAGAATGAGAGCTCAGTTTCATCCATCTTGGGAGTCATGGCCTCATGGGTCACCTGCATGGGCCACCGTGCCCAAGATCCTAAACTTGCTCCCAAATTTATGAGTAGTTTTTTTTTTCCGAGGTCAGAGAGGCATAATCACAATTCACAAAGATCTCAATCCCAAACGAAAGAGACGCCCGACCCACCTCTCCTGTTAACATCACTGCTCACTTATCTCATCTCACCTCTTGATTTGAAGCAGACAATGCATGATCCTCAGTCACAAGATAATTCTGTTAAGGCAAAAATCTTGCAACTATTTCACAGTTTAATTCATTAACACCACATATATAAGAAATCTCTTGATTGATTTAGCATTGCTAAGTAGTATAATTAACAGGGAGCTTAGTGAGCTTGCTGTGAAATTGCAAGGCTCTTGTTGTTCTTGGCGAGTGTGGCTAGCTACTGCTTGCTGCTGCCGCGGTTGAGCATCTCCTTGTAGTTGAGCAGCGAGTTGAGCCTCTGAAGCTGCAGCTGCTGCCTGAATTTGTTGATGAAGTCGTCGGCTCTGGCGTCCACGCCGCCGTCGTCGGCGTCCTCCGCCGCCGTGTCCTTCCTCGCCTCCGAGCTCGACTTGGTCATCGTCTTCGCCTCCGACGCCGCCTGCTTCTTCGCCTTCTTGTTCTGCTCCCGCGCCGGCTCCGACCGGGTCCTACCGTAGTGCGCTTGTGCGGGCGTTGCCGCCGCCGCTGCGTCGGCGGGGATGTCGTCGGTGGCGAGGTCGCCGGAGCGGAAGCTGTAGAGGGTGAACGAGCGGAGGCGGTCCAGGACGGACGACGTGCGCGCGAGCGGCGCCGGCGCCGGCGCCGGGGGAGGAACGTATTCTTGCTGGAGCGGCAGATCTCGCTGCTGCTTCGGTGTGAAATCGTCTTCGGCCGTCGCGTCCACGGCGGCCGCGGCCTCCTCCGGGAACGCCTCGACCACCCTCGCCGGAGCCCTCACGACCTCTGCCCTCCTCACCTCGGAGCTCGAGTTCCTCAGCCTCGACGCCGCCTTCCTCTCCTCCTGCGCCGGCGCCGCCGCCGGCTCCGACCGGCTCCTCGCGTAGTGCCCTTGCAGCTTCACCTCATCCACCGGAGACGAAGACACCATCTCCTCCGTGCGCTGGTGGTGGAGTTGGCTCGTCGCCGCCGCCGCAGCAGTAGCGTACTCGGGAGGGAAGTCACCGGAGCGGAAGCGGTAGAGTCCGAACGAGCGGAGCCGGTCAAGAACGGACGACGTCCGCGCGAGCGGCGCCGGCGCCGGCGGCGGAGCATACAGCGTCTCCTGCATCATCATCTGCTGGTGCTCACCGCCGCCGTAGTACTGCTGATGCAGCAGCGGCGGCGGCGGTTGCAACTGGTCGTGGTGGAGTATCTCCCCGTCGTGGTGATACTGGTACACCTGCCGCCGGCGGCGCTGGTGCGTGCGGGAGGTGAGCGCGATGGTGCCGATGACGATGTTCACGACGAGGAACAGCGTCGCCGGCGTGAAGTACCCGCGGATCGCCGCCCACGCGCCCACCCCCGGCGACGCCGCCTCCGCCACGTCCATCTATCACGCGGAGGCTAGCAGGGGAAAGCGCGGAAACGGACGACGCGGGCGAGAGCTCAGTGAGCGGCTGTGGTGTACAGGTGGGGATTAGCGTTTTTGGGGCGGTGTACGGGGGTTTGTGTGGGTTGGCTAGCACGAGGGCGTCGCGGAGGCGAGCGGTTAAAATGGCGGGCGAGGCGAGGCGGGCGGGGGCGACACGCGGCGAGGCGGGGTGGGAGATGGCTGACTTGGTGGGTGGAAAACGTGGGAATCCAAGCTGCCGCCCAAGCAGGCAAGCAGCAGCAGCGCGGGGAGCCGACCCGCCGGGATTGCAGCTGCTGCATCTGCATGGCATCTTCCGCCAAAAAAAAGACGGCCTACGACGCGTACGCTGACACTGTAGTATGTGGTGGACTGGAGTACAAGTCACTGTTGCTACTCGGCTACTCCAGCCGTCCTATGGCACGTGCATATACAGTGGTATGTACAGTTGACATTTTTCCATGGAGCACACGACAGAATAATGATACTACGAGTACATGCGTACATGAGATGCTAAGATATACTCCCTTCGTTTCAAAATGTTTGACACCGTTAACATTTTAACACATGTTTGATCGTTCGTCTTATTCCAAAAAAAATTTATGAAATATATAAAACTATATGCGTACTTGAAAGTATATTTAACAATGAATCAAATCATATGAAAAAAATAAATAATTACTTAAATTTTTTGAATAAGACGAAGGGTTAAACACGTACTAAAAAGTCAATAGTGTCAAATATTTTGAAACAGAGGGAGTATATTGTACGATAAAGAAAGGTTAGGTACACATGGATATGGAGTATATCATGAGTATATCATCGAGCTTGGCACAGAGGATCTTGTAAGAGTTAAGCGTTGTCGTTGCTGGTGCACATTGACGCACAGATGCCCTCACGTGTTGCTCGATCGATTGATCAGTCCACGCCCTGCTGCAAGTCAACCTGCTCGCGTCGTGGCGCGGCGCCCGTCAGTCCTTGATTAGTGCATTAAACCGACGTTGGGGATAACCGATAACCTGTCCCTAAATCTCCATGCTTTTCTTCTTCGATGGTCGCTTTCAGCGGCAGATATGATAACGTATCAACTCCAAATGTTCCAATCACATCTTTGCTTCCAACGCAACCAACCATCATCCAGGCAGGCTCCACCAGATGACCTTTTTAATTTACCTTCACCGTTTAGGTAGTATGCAACTTTGGAACGATCTCTTCAGATTAGCCATCTTGAGCTTGTACGTTATAGAAAAAACCGTTTTTCTGATGGTGATTTGGTGACGCAGATATTCTCGTGGAGTGACGAGAGGATGGGACTCACTGATGGAGCAGCGCAGATCAGGGGTTCAGAGTGACACACTTGCACACACATTTACATTTTTCCTAGAGATGGCAATTGTGCTACAGAAGTTTTCGTGTACAGCGTTTTTATGGATTCAGAGTGACACGCTGGTGGAGCACACGACTTGGTGATTTGAGTCCGATTACAGTCGGCCTGGAACGGCACTGTGATGTACCTTCAGCCCATTCTAGTTGGGCCAGAAAGGAAGTACTTAAATGTGGCCCCATTATACTTGGGCCTGGGAGGGAATACGAGTAGGGATGGCAATTGGGGGGGGGGGGGGGGGGCTACACCCGTCGGATTTTGCTATCCTGTCCCGTCCCCGTAGTTGAAAAAAAATCCCGTCCCCATTCCCATCCCCGCACGCGGGGGAGTGTTTTCCCCTCCCCCGTTCCCGCCCCCGTGCGGGTATGGGGCACCCGTCGGGTGCCCACACCCGACAATATCTCAATAGATTTGGTAGCAGCAAAGCAAGACAAGAAATAGCCAAACACCAGTGAATAAGCACCAAATCTTACCGTAATCCAAGTATCCAGGCTATCAACAACAACAATTAGCATGATTGCATAAGGACCAAAGGCATCATATTAGGTATTCACGTTCACATGCGTGTACATCACCACAACACAACTACACATGCAGTGAATATGCACGCTATTACAGATCGATCGGAGTAGGCTGTGGCCGCAGCGGCGCCGAAGCGAGGCTGCTTGCTAGTTGCTCCCTTGGAGGCGGCGGCGCGAAGCGTCTCGCACGGCAAGGACGACGAGAGCTCAACGCCGCCTGCTCGCCTGGAGGTGTGGATGCGGCGACGCATCAGGGAGGCCGAGCTCGTGGCGGCGCGCAGGGAGGGAGGTTGAGCTCGAAAACGAAAACAATATTAACATATAATTAAGTCTTTAATTATTACTTTCTCCGTCCTATAATATAACAACCTTACCATACGAGATACTCCTTCGGTTCAAGTTCATTGTGCCATGAAGTGTCTCATCCAATACTAGGTTGCTATATTATTAGACGGAGGGAGTACAGACTTAACAAATTAACATATTTAATATGTTAAAGCAATTTCTATATAGAAAGTTTTCGTACGTAACACCATTTAGTAGTTAAAAAACTACGCAAATGAAAAACGATGTAAAATCCGAATCTTAATTAGAAAATAACAGGATTGACCAGAGTCGCCACCACACTCTTAGCCCTTGGAGGCTTGGAGGGTACTCCCTCCGTCCCAAAAAAAAAGATAAACCATGGTTTCCGTGTTCAACGTTTGACCATCCGTCTTATTTGAAAAAATTATAAAAAAAATTAAAAAGACAAGTCACGCATAAAATATTAATCATGTTTTATCATCTAACAACAATGAAAATATAAATTATAAAAAAAATTCATATAAGACGGATAGTCAAAGTTGGACACGGAAATCTAGAGTTTGTCTTTTTCTTGAGATGGAGGGAGTAGTCAAATCTAGAGGTGGAACCCAACGCAATAATCTTCAAGCTCCTGAAGGCGCGGGAACATATATGTCCGGTCCTTGCAGTCACACTGTCGAGTCAAGTTCGGGTGGTTTCGTTATTTGTTTTACCATCAGCCATGGTAGTCTATGCTCTCTTCATTTTAAAAAAAAATTAATCTACGAATGTGACACATCCTAATACTACGAATCTGATATATATATATATCGAGATTTATAATATTAGAATGTGGCACATCTGACTCTAAATTCGTTTTTTATGCGGTGGAGAGAGCAGTGGTCGTCGAAGCCCGAGTCCGCTCAGCCGGGAGCCGTGTGCAACTGCCTCAGGCTCGACGAGTTTTGATTGAAAAACTCCATTCTGGCTAGCTCGTGTCGCCTACTCGCCCTCTCGATCGTCCGTGCCACGGTCTCCCATGCGATGCGATCCCACCGTGTCGTGTCCGCCCCGTCGTCGGCAACGCGTAGGGAGTCCACTCTCCAGGATCCAGATCGTGCCGACGCACAGTTCGTCGTAGTGGACACTGGACACAACCACCACGCCACCCCACCTCTATTTGCATGACATGTGGGCCCACGATGTCGTGGACCCCACGCGCCAGCCTCTCCCAACACGTCCCCCGAGAAAGCCGTCGCCTCCTCCCCCCTTCTCCAAGCCCGAGACGTCCGAGAAAACCACATCACCCGGCCCCACTTGTCAGCGACGCCAAGGTGGGTCCCACCTTTGCCACTTTTGGCTTCTTCTCGCCGTTCAAATTTTGAATCCCCACGCGGCCACCGCTACTAGAACGGAACGGAACGGTTTGCTGCGGAGTTCGCGTCGTCGTGGACGAAAAAGACAACGGCTAACTCCCCCTACCCCCACCACTTCTCCTCCTACTTCCATTTTGTCTCTCGCCTTGGCTTCTTCTTCTTCCTCCTCGCGCTGCCCCCACAGGAGGAGTTTGTGAGCTCTCTCAGCGTCGATGGGGGCGTCGGGGAAGTGGATCAAGTCGCTGGTGAGCCTCAAGGCGGCGCCGGAGGGGACGACGAAGGGGCGGAGGTGGACCCGGCTGTGGCGGAGCAGCTCGTCGGCGTCGGCGTCGGCGTCGACCGCGGGGGACGCGTCGGAGTCGGCGTCGTCGGAGGCCGACGCGTTCAGCTCGGTCGTCGCCGCCGTCGTCCGCGCGCCGCCCAGGGACTTCCGCGTCATCCGCCAGGAGTGGGCCGCCGTCCGCGTCCAGGCCGCCTTCCGCGCCTTCTTGGTAAGACACAGATTTTTCTGATGCTGCTCTTGATGTGGCGCGGTGGTGGTGATGCTGTGCTTTGCGTGGTGTGTCAATGGCGTGTGGAGTTAGGCGCGGCGGGCGTTGAAGGCGCTGAGAGGCATCGTGCGGCTGCAGGCGCTGGTGCGGGGGCGGCTGGTGCGGCGGCAGCTCGCCGTGACGCTCAAGTGCATGAACGCGCTGCTGCGGGTGCAGGAGCGCGCGCGGGAGCGGCGGGCGCGCTGCTCGGCGGATGGCCGGGACTCGCAGGACGCGGTCGGCGAGCGCGACGGCCGCGCCGACCCGATCAAACAAGCAGAGGTACATGGGAACACAGCCTGACCCGCGTGCTTCTCTTACGATTGATACGTGCAGTGCTATATCCTTCTTGCGTTAATTTCTGAATGCAAAAAATTGCATTGGAGGCGCTTCCTCTGTGCAGTGGATTAAAGAATCGAAATACTTGTGTAGTGGAGTATATATAAATGGTAATCTGCATGCCATTTCTGCAAATTCGATGGCATTGCTCCATTTCTTGGACTTTGGGAGTGGAATTTGGTAGAGTCAGATTGAAGTGTGCCTTCCATTTTCCTATATCGGTATGTAAGATGGGCCTCTATGGCCCATGGGCTGTGTGAGTGTGTGGTTGAATTCACTCCCATGTAGGCTTTAATATTGCAACTACTCCCTCCGTTTCACAATGTAAGTCATTCTAACATTTCCCACATTCATATTGATGTTAATAAATCTAGATAAATATATATGTCTAGATTCATTAACATCAATATGAATGTGGAAAATGCTAGAATGACTTATATTGTGAAAAAGGAAGTATTTAGAACAAGATAGAGCTTGCACCAATCCAAATCAAAGTTATAAAGTAAGATTTTGAATTCAGTCCTCAAAATAGTTGTCTTACTGACATACAAAAATGATGTATTTATTTGGAGATCATTTGAAGGCTTGAAAATTGAAAATTGTTCTTTTTAGTTAAGTTATACTACTAGGTGTTATAATTTGAGAGGTTTGTACTGGTGCCTTAATTTGATTCCTTAAGAAGAAAGTGATGTATGACTTAATATGGTGGGGGTAATTTTACCTGAAAATGACTTTTCGGACTGATAAGGACAATTAAGGTTCCTTTTTTAGTAATGATTGAGTCCATTAAGATTGTTGTTTTCTCTCTCGTAATGACAACACATGTTTGAATCGATCTTGGAAGTGATCCTGTTAGGTAAGAAGAGGCAATGCTGACAAGACCGATAACGCCTTTTGCAATTAGTTATTGCCAGGCAAAGTTCTAAGCTGGAACTGTGCTGGTTCTTTTAAAAAGTCCTGAGGCCACACAGGAATATATTTTTTGGTGTTTTAATTAGAGAGAAAAAAAAGCGAATTTTGCTTTAAAATGAGATGTATATCGTATTAACATGTCAAAGATTGTGGCATTGCAGGAACAATGGTGTGACAGTCAAGGATCGGTTTCTGAAGTAAGATCGAAAATACACATGAGGCATGATGCTGTGGCTAAGCGGGAAAGGGCAATTGCTTATGCGCTTTCTCACCAGGTATACTTTTGTATCATTAAGAGGAACTCTTGCGCTGGACGACGCAAGTTGATATAACATGCTGCTCACATCCATTTTCCTTTCAGCCTAGGAGTTCAAAACAAAGTGCAAGGCCAAGCTCTCCTGCTAGATCTCTGAGGAACCATGAGTCTAATAGGTGCAATCACGACTGGAGCTATATTGAAGGATGGATGGCAACAAAGCCTTGGGAGAGCAGGCTCATGGAGCAAAGCCATGCTGAATTGAAGTGTTCCAAGAACAGTGGCGAACTGAACTTAGCTGGCGCCAAACTTTCAAATGCAAGCTCAGTTAAGATGAGAGGGAACAGGGTGGCAGCAAAGCCTCCTTCTGTACTCTCAGCTTCTTCTTCAGAATTCCCGTGTGATGTGAGCTCTGCATCGACATCGTCAGCAACTCCAGCAAGATCCGACGGTGGACATGGTGAAGGTCCGAGTTACATGAGCTTGACGAAGTCTGCAAAAGCAAGGCAGAGCTGCAACAGTCCATTCCAGATTCAGAGACAGCGATCTGGAGGCATGTCATCTTACAAAAGGGTTGCACTCTCTCCATTAGATGTTCAGAGCAACGCCTGTTCAGAATTTTCAGTCACCTCCAGGAAGTTAAACAGTCTGTCTCTGAAAGGCCGTAGCATGACAAGGAGCTTGGACAAGGAGAATGACAATCTGTTCTAGCTTGCTGTTCTATGGACAAATTAGCTAATTTGCATCTTACATATATATTATCTGATCCGTTGTTAGCATTTATACATCCAAGCCAAGCTCAATGCCTCATTGCCTCTATCATGTTTTTTGTATGCACAACTGAGATTAGTCATTAGTTAAATGTCTGAACCTCTTTTTATCCCTAAATGCTGTGTAGTAGTATTATAAAGAGCTGCAGTTCTAATTGGAGATGGTGACAGTTTTTTATGTTTGAATATATCAATTATGAATGCTAGCTTGGGGACAATGAGAATGATGCAACGTTTATCATCTTCCGTAAAGATCCCATGACATGCCATTGCCGATCGTCTGATTGCTCAAACAATTGCCATAACTCTCGCCGATTGGTCGCTCTCATCACAATCACCGGGTAAACATTTTAGGTTTGGTGCAGCGATCGTCCTTGATTGGCTTCTTTATTTAGTGTCCTTTTGACTAACGACGTGATCAATTACAATAATCCTCTCCTCATTTGCTTTTCAAAAAAAACCTACGATTTGGTCATTTGTACCAGCATCAGCGACCAATACGTGGCGTCCTGAAATTAAAAGGACGAGAGAAAAGGATTAAAGAAAAGAATTCGAACACGACGAGATTGTGCAGAGCAGCAGCAGCTGCAACTGTACCACTCCCTGGTTGGTCACTGCACAAGAGAGTGAGAGGGACGTGGTGAAAGCTATGCCGAAACCGACCACCACATTAAACCGCACATCTACCAAAATCCACGTTTTACATCAGTGAGAGCACTATTTCTGATGTCAAAACCAGTCTATGTTGGTTTACAGAAAGCCATCGAAAGCAGCCCGTAAAACCAACGACTTTCGGTTAATTCAGTAAGAAGAAGAATAGCTAAAACTGTTTGGTTTTTCATAAACTGCTTCTAGCGGTTTTATGAAAACCAAGTGCTTTACAATTGGTATTAAAAAATATCATCAAGTATAAAAATGTTTAATCGATGTCTTAAACAAACTATCTTCGGTTTATAAGCGTAAATTTTGTCCCCTTCCGCTACTTCGATCACATGTCTATGGCTTATAATCGTACAACTGCCTTTTAAGCAGCAAATTTAACTATTTGCCTTTGTCAAAAATATTTTTTAAAACTATTTGCCTCTCTTGTTACAAAGTGATATTTGTTGCCACTCACCCTTTCGAAATGGCAAAAGAAAAAAAAGAAGTTAATTACCTCCATTCAAGCAGGCTCTCTCGGTCTATCTCTACATATGTTGAAGCATGTTTGTTTAGAGAAAAAAGGGGTTAATTATCTCCTTTTAAGCATGCACTCTCGGTTTCTCTCTAAATATGTTGAAGCATGTTTTTGTTTCTTACCGCAGCTGGGGTTGTCAGTGTCACTCACCTGATGGTAACTTGGCCACCCCTCACTTTGTCGCTAGGAGGAGGAGGCAATTAATTCTGGTTGCGCAAGCGACACCGGCGCAGACGTGCCATCGTTTCAGCGACCCAGGAGCGGATGGTCCAGGGGGGGTTAGCGTGGTACAGTGCCACGCATGCCGTTATCCGGAGAGAAGAGGAAAACTTTTTTAACTCTTAATACTTACTACTTGTCTGCTTTGAGTTTTTTTTAAAAAAAAATTAATCATTCGTCTTATTAAAAAAAATAAAATTATTATTTATTTTATTTGTGACTTTGTTATTAAAAGTACTTTTAAGTATTACTTATTCTTTTTATATTTGTACACATTTTTCAAATAAAACGAATGATCAAACGTTGTAAAGAAAAAATCAAAGCGACAACTACTGTAAGACGGAGGTAGTATTTTCTAGATTTGGATCTTTTTACCAAAACAACGCGATCACATCAGTTTAAATGGCGTGAGAACGTTATTGACATCACTCTACAAGCCACATCATTTTAGCTGGTGTGGTAGAACAAAATCGCCACGTCCTTTGCGAGTGGCGTGATAGTATTATTTTGACACGTTAAATGTTCAGATTTTGGAAATTTTTATTTTAGATATTTGTTTTCAAAATGAAAGGTTTCAAAAAAAATAATAAAAGAAACGAAAAATGGAGGGAGGGTTCAGTGGACCGGAGGGAGGAGAGGGGCAGAAGAGGCAGGCGAGATTCTCGGAGACAGACCGGTGAGGGGGACAATTCAGAGTTACGGGCTTTGAGGACGGGGAGGCGGGGGCCCCGCCCCCACCGGCGTGTGCAGCGCCGGTGATTGGCGTGGCGTGGCGTGGCGTGGCGCGGTGTGGTCACCGCGAAAATGACAGCGGCGACGAGGGGGGGAGGAGGTGGTGGTGGTGGTGGTGGATGGCGCCCTGCTTTGACCCACCCCGGAATTAAAAGGGAGGCGATCATTGCGTACGTTGCGCGCACCGCCTCGCCCTTAATGCTGCCGCCTTCACTCTTCTCGCTGGAGCAGGAGGAGGAGGAGGAGATAGAGTGAGGCCGTGGCGGCGACGGCGAGGTCTGGGGGCGGGGCGCGATGGGAGACGGAGCGGAGGCGGCGGGGGCGACCGCGGCGAGCAGGTTCGGGACGATCTGCGTCTTCTGCGGCAGCAACGCGGGGCGCCGCAGGGTGTTCGGCGACGCGGCGCTCGACCTCGGCCACGAGCTGGTGCGCGTAGATGACGGGCGGGCGCGTGGCGCGGCGACGGTCGAGCTGTCTCGCTCGCCGCCGCCGCCGCCGCCATCGTACTTTTCCATCCTTGGTTTCACACTTTTTTTTTTCAGGTGCGAGCCGTGAGATTCTTCTCCTTTTTTTTGTTTTTCAGGTGAGGCGGGGCGTCGATCTGGTCTACGGCGGCGGCAGCATCGGGCTGATGGGCTTGATCGCGCGTACGGTTCTCGACGGCGGCCGCCGTGTCGTCGGGTACGTACGCACGCAGCCAGCTTCGTTTCTGCGCCTGAGAGCGATTTCCTCATCACTTTTGCTGCCTTGCTTTCGCGGCTGCACCTGCGGATGCCTGTGATTCTCGTGTACGTGCTACACCACCATCTAATGCGGCGTGATAAAATTTTTGCTTGATTTATTCGCAGGGTGATTCCTAGAGCTCTCATGGCTGTCGAGGTCTGCAATCTCTTCGACTTCCTTTCAGTATTTCGTAGATTTTTCAGGGTTCAGAAGTGTCGTTGAATTCACCTCTGTATTGGTATGTTTTAGCGTTTGCCATGTTGTGTTCTTACTTGGAGAACTTGCCGTTGGAATCCTGTGGTGTTTGGATCAGAATTCCACATTTGAAATGAACCCTAAAGTCTAAACAAAATGATCAAGCTAGACAGGGCTAGGATTTCCGAAAGTTTGGTTTCTGTCCATTTTTAGGTGGCAGGTACAAGCCGTATAGCAGCATACTTCAATTCATTGTTAGTTTTCAGCTGAATTAAATAGTAGGACCAGTACACTTGCTATCTTGAATTTGTCAGGGTGATGTTTATCTTGAATATGTCAGGGTGAAGTTACCTGAACCTAACATAATTGATAATAGTACGTGTATGCGATCATTTAAAAGAGATGTTTTACTTTGACTTGGAAGGACTGTACAGCTTTGTGAAGAATTTTGTAAAGGGAGTGGTTTGTGTTGACATTTGCAAATGTTGCTTTTCTAACAGATATCAGGTGAGAGTGTGGGAGAAGTAATAGTTGTACAGGACATGCATGAGCGGAAAGCGGAGATGGCTCGGCGATCCAAAGCGTTCATTGCTCTTCCTGGTAATTGATAATTCCAATATATGTGAGATGGACTGACGATCTGAAATGTTCAGTACCTTCTTTCTAACATCATCTATCACACTAGTAATTGATAATTCAAATGTAACTTGGTTATTGATTTTTGTCAGGGGGCTATGGAACAATGGAGGAGCTGTTAGAGATGATAACATGGTGCCAACTTGGAATTCATGACAAGCCAGTAAGCATAATTGAGATATTTGATACTAGATATATTGTAAACGGCAAAGTAGCACAATGCTTTGTTGATGGATTAAGGTCTCCATCACATATAAAACCTTGGCCAATTGAACAGGTTGGATTGCTAAATGTTGACGGTTACTACGATCCACTGCTCGCGTTGTTCGACAAAGGCGAGGCGGAGGGCTTCATCAACTCTGATTGTAGACAAATATTTGTATCTGCACCAACTGCAAGTGAATTGCTGACAAAGATGGAGGTAATTTGACTGACCTATGAACTCTGATGTGAGCATTTGCAAAGCCTGAGCGACTTTTTTCATGCCCCCATTTGGACTCAGCAATACACTCGGTTGCACCAGGAGGTGGCCCCTGCAACAAGCTGGGAGATCTCAGAGCTTGGCTATGGAAGAACACCGGGCGCTGATCAATCCTAGCCCCCCTCACTTCAAAAGTGACTAGTACAAGCTCTACTAATGCCTTTGCTTTTGTTTTCCCTTGCTTCTTGTGATCAAGTATCAAATTAAACTCCTCACCATGGACATGGTCTCCAGTCCATAGACGATTTCTGTTTCCTAGTTGCTGTGTTCTTGATTTCCATCGATCCGGTGACGAACCAAAGAAGCCGGTCGTCACCGTCTACAAATTTATTTGAAGTTTGAACTGCTGCATGAATGCATGATCATGTAGTGGGAGTAATATAATTTACTAGTAATTTATGTTTTGATTATTCGTGGAATCCGGTATGGGAGCGGCTGCGGGAAAAGCAGCTGCAATTTTCTCGGTCGCCGACGTCACGGGTGGATCAGTGGAATGACATCTGATTGGATTTGTACTACTCATTTGAGGCTTTTCTTTTGGGGCTAAGAATGATGATGATGATGATGCGAGATCGCGAGGGTGATGCAGTGGATTCTCATCGCTTTGAAGGTAGGCCGCGGGGGGCGTACTTTCCTCTGCTGGGTCGGTCGGTCTTTTTTGGCATTTGGTTTGCTTTACGGAGCGCGTCTTGTGTTGGTCTCGTCGTCTTTGGTTGATGATGGCCACGTCGGCACGTCCACGACGTTGTGGATGGAGATCCCTCGCTCCTGTGCTTTTCCTTTTCTTTCTCATTTTTCGCTTGGTTTGGCTTTGCTTGCACCCGATCGATCGATGTATCTGCAAGACACGTCGATACGATCAGCGGCGAACCAGAAATTATAAGAGAATAGGGCTAAGATATAACTCTAGGGCTGTGTTTAATTCACATCAAAATTGAAAGTTTGGTTGAAATTGAAACGATATGACGGAAAAGTTAGAAGTTTGTGTGTGTAGGAAAATTTCGATGTGATGGAAAAGTTGAAAGTTTGAAGAATAACTTTAGAACTAAACACGGTGTAATGAAGCATTAGTTTTCTAAAAAAATAATACTACATGGTGAATTGAACTTTAAGCATGTTTTTTGATGCGGGACAAAGACTCGAAGCCCTAGCTGCACTAGCCTGCCCCTGCCCCTAGACACGATCACTGATGTGCATCAACTCTGAAGCGAACTTCTCTGAAGAAAACGACATGCTAGTTCCATCGTTTGTCTTTTTGAGATAAGAGGAAAGAAGAAGATTGGGAGATGCGTAATGAATTTTTAAAACAAATATCTTTAAATAAAAATTATAAAAAAGTTTAGAAAATGTGCGCTTTGAAAAACCAGAGAATTTTCCATCTCCGGACGAACGCAGCTTCGCAGGTAGGCTGACGAGGGGCGGGCCCAACTTGTACGGCCCGAACGTACGTGATACTCCCGTTCCGTTCCGGCCCAACTATAATGGGCCGCAGGTGTTGTTCCGGCTCAATTAGAGTGGGCCTAAACAAACGAGAGCTCACTTTGGTATCAGCTGCGTCTTTGTGTGTCAAGCTACCACTACTCGTGTATCAGGTGGCTGCCGAGCCAGTGGATCAGTGGATGGATGGGCAAAAGATCGAAAAATACCGGAAACCACTGTAGCAGCAGTCCACTAGTGTGCAGGAAATTTGGTGGTCATCGCTACTACTGGCTGCACCTACGCTACTGTTGCATCGTCGTCGAATTCGTTCGTCTAGTGCATCTCAGCCGCATTCTCTGATCATCTCATCGTCGTCCTTCTCTGTAGACTGTAGTGTGTATAAATGTACACACGTACTGATCAATAGTAGTAGTGGCGGCATACAGTAGACAAATAGAAAAATACGATATACTGTACTTGTTGAGATTATAGGCATATAATAATTTAATCTATTCCATAAATAAATCATGACATTACAGATGAAAACTAGCATGAACGCATCATTAGATCTACACATGTAAACTACACAGTATAATATGAACAGATCAAATATGCGCAACATATTGAACACGTACCGAGTTGACGGACAGACCGGCTGCTTGGTCGAAACTTTTTGCAAGCGTCTACGAAGGCACGAAACACGCGAGCGAAGAGGAAGACGAGCCGTCGCGAACGAACAGGGAGCAGTCGCGCGAAGCGCTTCCCAAAAACCTTATTGCCGCCTTCTCCCGGTGCAGGACGTCGAAGGCAGAGGTTCCGGAGACCTGCTCTCCCGATCGCCGGTGCACGCCGGCGAGCGAGATGGAGTAGTCTACGAGCGACGGCGCAGTACAGAGTAGGAGGCAAACCCTAGATTGATTTCGCGTGTGTTGCGTGAAGACGGCGGGTCGATTTATATAGAGAAGGGTCGCTTGATCAGGGCGCCCGCACGATCTCTACTGCGCGTAACCGAACCGGATAAGTCGCGCGTAACTTATCCGGACTCCATGCCGTTTGCACGCACCGGATTTTTCGGAACGTTTCCAAAACAAAAACGAATCCGAATTTGCAGCAAAACAAAACTGCAAAAGGAGGCTGCATCTGCGCAAGGGTGAGGAGCCAATTTTTCGGACCATTCGACGCGTACGTCGTGCACACGCGCCGCCGGCCCGGCCCGGCCCGGCGAGGCGAGCGAGCGCGCGCGTGTGTTTCCCCTCTTCTCTCCACCACACATGCTTCAAATGGCTAGGAGGGCATCCTCCCTTTTAAGGAGGTCCCCTTCTCCTAGAATAAGCAAGGTGGTACTAAACTCCACATGCATGCCATCCCATGAGGTGGGCTTTTGTGATTTTCCAAAGAATTAATCTTCGAGTGGGCTAAGGCCCATTCATTAATTCCAACAACCCCCCACCAAATCTCAAAATCCCACTGAGATTTGCCTTTTCCAATGTACTGTTTATATACCAACGATTCGATGGAGACCGATTAAGGTTGAACATCCACCTAGAACTCCAAGCTACACTTACTCACAACTTGAACAATGGACTACGCCTTGAATTGCAAGTCTTGTGCAAGCAAGTTTCACTCAAAGTCTTATCTGGTGCTAGACCGTTTGTAGACTACCCCTCGGGTGGAGCGCATAAGTCATAGTCCTAGGTCTTTAGTCAGCTTCCTAGAAGATTCACCCAAAATCTTCATAGACTGCGACCAACAGTCAAGCTCACAAAGGTGAGTTCTTTCAAGAATGTTCTGCAGGACAACATCTTCGCTAATTAAAGCCAACAGAACTCATTAAGGCATAGCCAACCTGCCTTGCAGCTCACGAGAGTACATGCATCTTCACTTGGAGAGGGTATATCATGGTACTCTCCTCTAGTTTACTAATGATTTGTTCTTCCCAGGATCTAATTCACGGGATCTCCGATCACATAGACTGGGTTACCACCATAGTATAACTCACATAGGTCTCAAACCCATTTCATTCGATGCATTGTCTATCACATTTCGTGATAGTCCCTTCGTGAAGGGATCTGCCAGGTTTCTCGCTGTTTGGATGTAATCCAACGTTATAACTCCGGAGTTTCTTAATTTCCTGACAGATTTCAATCGTCTTTTCACATGTCTAGACGATTTCATATTATCCTTAGAACTATTCACTTTGACAATTACCGTTTGATTGTCACAGTTCATAAGGATAGCCGGCACCGGTTTTTCAACAATAGGCAGATCCATTAATAGATCACGCAGCCATTCTGCCTCAACAGTAGCAGTATCCAGTGCCGTCAGCTCTGCTTCCATGGTTGACCTCGTCAAAATGGTCTGTTTGCAAGACCTCCATGAAACAGCACCACCACCCAGTGTGAAGATATATCCATTAGTGGCTTTGATCTCATCCACATCAGAGATCCAGTTAGAATCACTATAACCCTCCAGTACCGCAGGATACCCAGTATAGTGAAGCCCCAATTCCACAGTACCTTTCAGATAGCGCATTACTCGCTCAAGCGCACGCCAGTGATCATCTCCCGGATTAGAGGTAAATCGGCTCAACTTGCTCACAGCAAAGGAGATATCAGGCCTAGTTGCACTAGCCAGGTACATCAACGAGCCAATAATTTGGGAGTATTCCAGTTGATTCCTAGCAATTCTCTTGTTCTTGCGAAGCAACAAGCTAGGATCATAAGGTGTTGGAGAAGGCTTACTATCAATGTAGCCAAAGCGATTCAAAATCTTCTCCACATAATGGGACTGCAAGAGTGTAATCCCATTCTCACCTCTAATTAGCTTAATGTTTAAGATAACATCAGCTACTCCCAAATCCTTCATATCAAAATTTTGAGACAAGAATGATTTAACCTCATTTATCACATCAAGGTTTGTCCCAAATATCAGTATGTCGTCAACATACAAGCACAAAATAACTCCCTCACCCCCACTATGGCGATAGTACACACATTTATCTGCCTCATTGATTGCAAAGCCTGCAGATGTCAATGTTTTGTCAAATTTCTCGTGCCATTGTTTAGGAGCTTGTTTCAGACCATACAAAGACTTCAACAATTTGCACACTTTGCCTTCTTGACCTTCAACTACAAACCCATCAGGTTGATCCATATAGATCTCCTCATCCAGCTCTCCATTAAGAAAAGCTGTCTTAACGTCCATTTGATGAACGAGAAGACCATGTGAGGCTGCTAGGGAAAGTAGCACACGAATTGGGGTCAATCTAGCAACAGGTGAGTAAGTGTCAAAGAAATCTTCGCCTTCTTTCTGAGTATAGCCCTTAGCAACAAGCCGAGCCTTGTACTTTTCAATAGTACCGTCAGGCCTAAGCTTCTTCTTGAACACCCACTTGCACCCCACAGGTTTACACCCATAGGGTCGCTCTGTCACCTCCCAAGTCCCGTTAGCGATAATGGAATCCATTTCACTACGGACAACCTCCTTCCAGTAGTCTGCATCAGGAGATACATATGCTTATGAAATTGACTTAGGAGTGTCATCCACGAGGTACACAGTGAAATCATCACCAAAAGACTTAGCCGTCCTTTGTCTCTTACTCCTTCGAGGAGCTTCACTGACATCCTCCTCAGAGACATGTTCATGTGTATGTTCAGTTTGTTCTGGTGGTGTAATTGAACTGGGAATTATTTCAGAGGGTTGGTTCGAACCACTATGTGTATCCTTCATTGGGAAAAAGCTCTCAAAGAAGGTAGCATCACGAGACTCTATAATTGTACCAACATGCATGTCCGGTACCTCGGATTTAACTATTAAAAATCTATAGGCAATGCTATGATGAGCATATCCCAGAAAGACACAGTCCACAGTCTTAGGTCCAAGTTTGCGCTTCTTCGTTATTGGTACATTGACTTTCGCCAAGCACCCCCACGTGCGCAAATAAGAAAGTGATGGTTTTCTCCCAATCCATATCTCATATGGTGTTTTGTCCTTATTTCTGTTAGGAACTCTGTTTAACACATGATTTGAGGTCAACAATGCCTCCCCCCACCATGCCTTAGGCAGTCCCGCGGTGTCCAACATGGCATTCACCAAGTCAGTCAGTGTGCGGTTCTTCCTTTCAGCAATCCCATTAGACTCGGGAGAATAGGGAGGCGTCCTCTCATGTATGATGCCATGTTCCTCACAGAATAAGTTAAACTCGTTCGAGAAAAACTCTCCACCACGATCAGACCTAAGCCTTTTTATCTTTCTGTCAAGTTGATTTTCAACTTCTGCCTTATAAATTTTAAAATAGTCTAGAGCCTCGTCTTTCGTTTTCAACAAGTACACATAGCAAAATCTAGTAGCATCATCAATCAACGTCATGAAATATCGTTTTCCACCCTTCGTCAACACCCCATTCATTTCACAAAGATCTGAATGTAGGAGTTCTAGTGGTGCCAAGTTTCTCTCCTCGGCAGCCTTGTGAGGCTTGCGAGGTTGCTTTGATTACACACAACTATGGCACTTAGAACCTTTGACAACGGAAAACTTAGGAATTAAACACATGCTGGAAAGCCGAGACATCAAGCCAAAATTAATATGACATAAACGTGAGTGCCAAACATTAGCCTCATCATCCACACTGCCACAAATATGGTTCACAGACTTATTGCAGAAATCAGAAAGGGAAAAGCGGAACAGGCCTCCGCACTCATAACCTTTACCAATAAAATATCCATGTTTAGACACGACTACTTTATTAGACTCAAAAACCAACTTAAATCCGTCTCTAGTCAGACGGGAGCCACTAACAAGATTCCTGTCGATAGAAGGGACATGCTGCACGTTCTTCAGCTGCACGATCTTTCCCGAAGTAAACTTCAGATCTACCGTGCCAACACCATGAACAGAAGCATGTGACCCATTCCCCATTAGGACGGTGGAACCCCGTGCGACCTGATAAGAAGAAAACAATGAGATGTCAGCACAAACATGTACATTGGCCCCAGTGTCAACCCACCAATTAGTAGACTGATTAACTGAAAAAACAGTAGGTAAATTACCATACCCGCTTCCATCTCCAGTGTTGCCAATAGTCACATTAGCAGACTTAGAAGTCTGCCCTGCAGGTGCCTTCATCCCCTTGCGTTGTGGACACTTCCTAGCCAGATGACCAACTTGACTACACACAAAGCAAGTCCTCTCATCCTGATTAGGATTGTTGTTGTTCTTCTTCTGCTTCTTGAAGTTGGTGGTCTGCTGAGCTTTGTATTTCCCCTTGCTCTTGTTCTGGGCCTTGTGCACAACACTGGCACTAGACTGCCCACCATCGCCCTTAGACGCGGCATCCTTTTCCCGAGCTTTCTCCTCAACATCAAGAGATGCTATCAACCCCTCAACGGAGTATTCCTGTCTCTTGTGTTTGAGTGCAGTACCGAAACTTCTCCAAGATGGAGGTAATTTCGCAATAATGCACCCGGCCACAAATTTGTCGGGTAAGACACACTTAAGGAGTTCGAGTTCCTTAGCCATGGTTTGTATCTCATGAGCCTGTTCGACTACAGAACGGTTGTCAGCCATCTTGTAGTCATGAAATTGCTCCATGATATACAGATCATTGCTAGCATCAGTAGCACCGAATTTAGTATTCAGTGCATCCCACAACTCCTTAGCGTCGGTCATATGCATATACACCTCGACCAGACGATCGCCAAGAACGCTAAGAATGCATCCCACAAAGAGAGTAGTGGCTTCCTCGAATTGCTTCTGCTGTTCAGCAGTAAGAATTCCTTCAGGTTTGCCAGTACTCACCCAGAAGCATTTCATAGCTGTCAGCCACAGAGTGACCCTGATCTGCCATCTCTTAAAATGCACACCGGTGAATTTATCCGGCCTCAGTGCATCGGCAAAACCAGCCATAGTAAAATCACAGTGCCTACAATAAGGTTTTTGGATTGTTGAGATTATAGGCATATAATGATTTAATCTATTCCATAAATAAATCATGACATTACAGATGAAAACTAGCATGAACGCATCATTAGATCTACACATGTAAACTACACAGTATAATATGAACAGATCAAATATGCGCAACATATTGAACACGTACCGAGTTGACGGACAGACCGGCTGCTTGGTCGAAACTTTTTGCAAGCGTCTACGAAGGCACGAAACACGCGAGCGAAGAGGAAGACGAGCCGTCGCGAACGAACAGGGAGCAGTCGCGCGAAGCGCTTCCCAAAAACCTTATTGCCGCCTTCTCCCGGTGCAGGACGTCGAAGGCAGAGGTTCCGGAGACCTGCTCTCCCGATCGCCGGTGCACGCCGGCGAGCGAGATGGAGTAGTCTACGAGCGACGGCGCAGTACAGAGTAGGAGGCAAACCCTAGATTGATTTCGCGTGTGTTGCGTGAAGACGGCGGGTCGATTTATATAGAGAAGGGTCGCTTGATCAGGGCGCCCGCACGATCTCTACTGCGCGTAACCGAACCGGATAAGTCGCGCGTAACTTATCCGGACTCCATGCCGTTTGCACGCACCGGATTTTTCGGAACGTTTCCAAAACAAAAACGAATCCGAATTTGCAGCAAAACAAAACTGCAAAAGGAGGCTGCATCTGCGCAAGGGTGAGGAGCCAATTTTTCGGACCATTCGACGCGTACGTCGTGCGCGCGCCGCCGGCCCGGCGAGGCGAGCGAGCGCGCGCGTGTGTTTCCCCTCTTCTCTCCACCACACATGCTTCAAATGGCTAGGAGGGCATCCTCCCTTTTAAGGAGGTCCCCTTCTCCTAGAATAAGCAAGGTGGTACTAAACTCCACATGCATGCCATCCCATGAGGTGGGCTTTTGTGATTTTCCAAAGAATTAATCTTCGAGTGGGCTAAGGCCCATTCATTAATTCCAACAGTACTAGCTACTACTATACACTTGTACACGTACATGTGTAGTACAGCCTGCAAACCGTGCACGTGGATTGATCTGTACAAGAACCTAACAATTTAATTTCTTTTTTCCCTAGCTTACTATCACGTGTAGCGTGTGCTGAAAAGGATTGGGGGTAGTATGACCTAATGTATAGAAGCAAGGTTTAGGAGAGTGAACTAATGTGACTTTTGGAATTGAGTTTGTTTAACAATTCAGATCCACTTGTATATACTAAGTAAAATTCATGCTTATAGTATGAGCATATACACCACTAGTACAAAAGCGATGTCTAGTGCACTAGTATTGTAGGGGCACTACAAGAAAAATGTTTTGTAAATACATTTTTCTAGTACTATAGAAACACTTTTCAAATGCCTTTACAATACTATAGAGGCATTTCAAAAAATGTCTAATAAGTGCCTTATGGTGACGAAGAGGCATTTTATAAAATATCTATAAGGTGGTAGAGGCATTTTCTATAGACATTAAATTGTACCACAACCATATGGAACCAGTAAAATGAGAATAAAATATTTTCCCTTGTTTTTGCCAATCCTTGAACTCATGATCTCTTATTCAAATAATTGAACTCATGATCTCTTGAACAAATCATTCTTATCTTCAAGGCACTAACCAACTCAACCCCATGTCATTCATTGTATATGTTTATGCCTTAAGTTACTTATATTTAGTCATTTAGTATATTTTTATTGTAAGAAGTGTCTCTACAGAGTTTAAAGTGTCTCAAGCAAACGTCTTTACATGTTAGACACATTTTAAAGTGCCGAAAGAATGCCTCTACAAGATATAATCTAATAAAATGTGTTGAAAATATTTCTAAAGTGTCTCTAGAGTAAAAATTTTCTAGATATTTTTGAAAGTGCCTCTATAAAGTATCTCTACGCTATAAACTACTGATCTTAGAGGCAATTTGCAAAATGCCTCTACAAAAGTGTCTTTATATAATGTTTTTGTTGTAGTGGGGAGAAATTATGAATGGCGTATAAGTAATTTGTTAAACCACTAGCCTCCACGGAACCCCTCCTCTTGCCTCGTGTCGTGTACGTTGCTGATCCCCTTCCCCATCATCCACCTGAGGTGGTGCTGCACCAGTGGCGGATCCAGCGCAGAGGCTAAGGGGCATAAGCCCCCTACTTGTTGGATCTCTATGGAAAGAGAGGGTTATCGTTTCACAACTCTAGCCTAATATATCACCATGGCAGTGAATGAAGGGGTCGTTCCTATGGATGTTGGTTTCGCGTGTGTCATCCGTAATATAGTTACAGCTTGACGGTTTTACTATAGACGTTGGGCCGTCATCTTACATCAATCACTGAAGGATGAAGTAATGGGCACAAAGTTCCTCTTCCCAAGCCTAACGCTAAGTCGTTCGCCAGTTCCTTTGCTGAAGTCGTCTCAACTATAGGCTATCTCTAAGTCCAAGGCGATGTGGTTGCTCAGTGGAAACCTCCTCTACTTCCATTGCCATTCCCTTTCTAGCCACCAGCTCTTCTCCACCCGAGGTGATGTCTTCCTAAATGTTTGCGTATGTTTTGGGTATGCCAGTGTACACCGATAATCCATGGGTTCACCCTGATGTGGGATAATAAGAAGTGGCGTCTTACCATCTATTACTGATGAGAAGAAAATTTATGAGAGGACCGTTCTCACATTGGCATGATACCGTTCTGGTATGCCGCTAATAACAACAATAAATATGTAATTTAGGCTCATAGCTCGATATATATATGGATCGGAATTAATTAATGTACCACACGAAACTAGAAAAAGTCAGCTAAAATCAAAGATGACACGAGAAACTAACGTACACATGCTACCTTACCACTCACGCCATAGCTAAAGGAGTACTACAGTGTAAGGCCAAAATATGCCGCATACGCTTACACTTCCATCGCCGGCTAGCTGAGACAACGGTGCAATGCAGTGATTACCGGCCGGTAGTGCGTCAATTCAAGCCAACACACGACCAAACATTTCCATGTAGGAGTATAAATTTAAGTCTCGTACATCTGATTAATTGACGGTCGTTATTCTAGCTAGCAGCTGGCTCTCAAATCTCATCGGTTCAATTAATTCGTCTACAGTATACTAACTACTCGTTGATCATGCATACTCCCTCCATACTCGTAAAGAAAGTCGTTTAGGACAGCGACACGGTCTCCGAAACACAACTTTGACTTCTTATTTCTATAAAAATATTTATTAAAAAAATTATATATGCATACTTTTATGAAAGTACTTTTCAAGACAAATCTATACATATAATTTTTACATTTTTAAACTCAAGAACTTAAAAGTTATTCATGATTTATATTTTTAAGGTTTGACTTAAACATTGTCCTAAACGACTTCTTTTATGAGTATGGAGTAGTATATATCTACTCGATCAGAGTCTGCATGCATGTACCTAACGATTGTAAGCTGGCGTTTTTAGCCAACGCAAATTAAGACTCCTACTATATAGGAGTATATGTTAGCGGCTAGTCTCTCTAAAAAGATGACAGAGTGTTAGATTAATAGTTAGGATTTACGGCCTATCTTTTCGTTTATTCTTATACTTATCAGCTAAAATTTAAATTTTCAACATTAAATTTAGAGTTGATTTTAATAACTTTTTCATCATAGTTTATTTTTCAACATCTGTTTTTAGATCACTAAGAATATATATATAAAAGTTTTATTACAAATTATTTTTCGTTTGCAAATATGTTGTTTGACTTATTTCTTAAATAAGCTAAATGATGGGACTATTAGTTTTCTATGGGATGGAGGGTGTACTGGTCCATGCAGCTGCAACATGAAACCGGCCGGTCGATCGAGCAAATAATACATGGGTCGCAGCGCTACTGTGCACGAGAGCGATTGAGCCTGCACGCATGCAGTAAACTGTGGTCCAACACGTCTAAAAAGAGGCCGTTTTTGCACGGCGCGACGACTGTGGCATTGCCTACCTATAGTACAGCCCTACATATGCTAAGAAAATTTCGTTCCAAATTAAGATATATTATATGATACATCATCGACACCCAAGTGATGAAAAACACACACCATTCATACATATATATTTTTTAGAAATAAGGTGTTGTCTAATATTTAAGTACATCGACAAAACGATATATATACATGTATATATGTCGGATTAAGTACGGGTATAGAAAACAATTCAGTCTAATCTCGCATGATAAACCGTTTAATTACACAGCCACCTATAATCTATGGCAAGTGAAAAATCAATTGTTTATATAGTCGTAAAATCGATCGTCTATTATAGTCTTATTAGGCCAAGTCCTAGATTGACCTACTATTTTAAACCACATTTAAAACATGATAAAAAAATGAATACAATATTATCGACTCATAAAAAAATGAGTTGTCCATATATTCAACACAACTACCCTACCATCCTACGTGGATCGGTGTATGCTACAGTGCATCCGATAGCTTATACCACTTCAATTAATGCATATGCTTCCGTTTCCATTTGACCAAATTAAACGAAGTGTTCGTGGTACAAACGTACGTTCCTTCAATTAAATTCGGAAATGATTGCACTAACGGGCGTACTTTCTCCGTCCTAATTTAAGTGTAACCTAAGTTTTCGCGTCCAACTTTAATCATCCGTCTTATTTAATTTTTTTATAATTAGTATTTTTATTATTATGAGATGATAAAACATTAATAGTATTTTATACGTAACTTATATTTTTAAATTTTTAAAAATAGTTTTAAATAAGACAAACGGTCAAAGCTGTGCACGGAAAATTATGACTGCACTTAAAATTAGACGGAGAAAGTAATTAAGTTTACGTTAGGTGCTAAAGTAGCTGTCAGAACAACACGACAAGTCGGTACAATATTCCTATGAAGTTTGTCACGTCAGAGAGAGAGTTATGGATCAATACGTGTCGTCGGTTGCATTGCATTTGCAATTAACACGTCCATCAATATGTAACAGAGGTACATCAAACGTACTTAAAAACACATTACCTACAAGCCTAAAACTAGCTAGCCATCGACACTGTTAGTGCAACATGCATCCAACAGCAATGCAAACAAATACAACTAGATATGTTTAATACTTTATCTTGCATGAGTAACTAGAAGGTCGTATAATTAACCATATAAAAGTACATTGAAACAAAAACCAGTAGATATCACTTTCTTCATTAACATATATGACCTTTCTATAAATGCAGCTATAGTGTGGACTTTTAAAGCTCGAAAGTTCTTAAAATATTATCACACATTCTAAATTTGGATAAAAGGATAATTAGCCACTGTTGTTTCCCTTCATCTTTTGAGGGATTTTCTCTGAAGTTGTTTTAGAAGGGAGATTTTCTCTGAAGTTGACAGTTACTACATGAACAACCATCTGAGATATATAGAACGCCAAGTAGCCACGTAGGATATATATATATATATATATATATATATATATATATATATATATGTGTGTGCGCGCGCGCGCGCGCGCGCTGATGAGGATTGAGGAGACAAGAGAAGGAGGAGATAGTATAACATCATGTCACCATTAACAAGAGAAGGAGGAGATGATTCACCTTATTCAAAAATTTATTTATTTATTACTTTGCTATAATTTATTTTGTCACTACAACTTACAAGTAGGGGTGGATCCATCGTGGGTGCTAGAAGGATTCGACTCTCTCCTACCTCATTGGATCACCATTGATAGAATGAGTTAAGGAGGGGGGCTGAAGGAGGAAAAAGAAGATGAGCCCTCCCTCTAATCATCTATTTTATTTACAAATGATCGAACGTTTTGTTTTCGCTGAGTCGCTGACGGACCTTCACTCACTTGTCACTTAATCTCTAATGGGTAACGAGGGCTCTACCGGTCAGAGATTATATATAGTCCAAGCCCGTCAGATGGACGTAAGTAGAAAAAAAATCGTTAGAAAAAAAAAATGGACTAGTAGATTGAGTAGAGACTCGTGGCATGCAACTGTCGGAGGCGGCAACCCACGTACCGGCGGCCAAGCTTCCGGACCCTCGCGCGGCGGTTGCGGCCGGGGCCGGCCGGAGAGACGTACCGGAGACGCGTCGCGGAGACGGAGCCCCCACCGTCTCTAAATGCCGCCGCCCTTTTGGTACTTTGATGCTGCAGACGTACGGCTCCCAATTCAATTCTCATGCTGTTTCCATTTAATTTTCGTATACAGATTGCCAGGGATTCTGATTAATTAAGTTTGTGGTGATCTTAATTAGCCCCCCCCGCCCTGCTACTGCTAGATGTTCCTTTCAAATACAGAGAAAAAGTCGCCTGGTAGATGCGAATGTGATGGAATTTTGCCGGAACTGAATTTAAT
Source organism: Oryza glaberrima (assembly GCF_000147395.1). NCBI lineage: Eukaryota > Viridiplantae > Streptophyta > Magnoliopsida > Poales > Poaceae > Oryza > Oryza glaberrima. The sequence goes on from NC_068330.1 coordinate 23,614,511, forward strand.
TATGAGTTGGTACACTTGAGGGGGGGATGATGATCAAATGCTGTAAACACTGTACTTAATTTTGCATGTTGAGTGGTGCTGTCGAGTGTAAACTGTATGGTTGCTGTGCTATGCTGCAATGGACAAGAGCAGTAGGATGTGTCTTGTGACCACAGTTGGTACGTAGTACGTGATCCTTTTTTTCTGATGATATGCATGGCTGCAAACTGAGACTCTGACAAAAGAGATAAAACTGCGCATATGTTTGGAGTAATGTGCTATATATGTAAGCGTTATGCTGCTAATTAAGCTCGTGTGAAGGCACACCAAACATATGCATCTCAAGCAAAGGAGATAAAAATTACGAGTGCTCCTAGTATTCTTCACACAGGACACCCAATAGATGATATTCAATTGACAAGAGCGTCATGTATGATCTATCTGAGTATATCTGACCATAGGTAACAGATATACATAGACTTTATCAGCTCCAAGGCAAGTAGCTAGCAGGCAACCAATTTGTGAATGATATATATTATTCGCTTGTGAATTTTTCAGTGGATTTCTTTGGGTCCAACTTGTGGTAGATTGGTGGTGGATGCATGTGTACCGGGAAGCAGAATTTTCATATAGTAATTAATTATAACCTGGAATTAATGAGAGTAGACAGTGGAAGTTCATTACAGTATACTAGTATAGGATTCAAGATCCATGCAAGCTCGATCTCTGTCTACTCCTTTTGTACTGAGATTTTCCTTAACTTTTCAATAAAAAGGCAGGGTTCTTAGAAAAAAAATAATAATGAGAGGGCCACTTGATTTTTAGTATTACAATTCCAAAATGGAGGGCAATATATGTTACCATGTGCCGTATGCACTAATTAATCTGAAGCTTGACTACTTCAGTGGTACTGGCTAACCTTTTCTTTTCTGAAAAATGAACGCATGCATGACGAAAAAACCGACATCTTGTTACAAAGAAATGTTCCATAGTAGCAGAGTACTGTACATCTATCATGGATTGTATTTAAATAATGGATGTAAGTAGACTTTGTGTTCTTATCTTGTCCTTTGTTTATTAATTCTTTCTGAAGAAATAGGAATTCTTATCTTGCAATCGATTGTGGTTACATATCCTCATCAATATGTGGTCCTCTCATCTTATCATGGATATGATGCATGTACATATATATACTTTGCATTGTGTGTGGTTCCTTCCCTTTTGAATCAAGAAAATAATATCAAAATAAGTATCAAGTAAGGACCTTGCTCTGCATTACCGTTTGCTTGTGTCACGGATTTGTCTTGTTTCATCTGTTTCAGAGATGTGTCCTGCCTTCCTTGTTATCTTGTTCTTTTCAAAAAACGGACAGGAAATCTTGATGTCTTCCTGGACCAGCTGCTAGCTAGATTCAGCTTGTTGTAGTTAAAAACTACTGCTGCTGCTACTAAATGTTACAGAAACTATACAAGTTATCGTGCTTAATCATTAGTCCTGTCACATGAAGAAACTCCAAAGTTTCATGTGATGTAGTACCAAGTCCCAACAAAAACTACCAGATACAGTACAATCCAGAGATAAGTTACCTCAACTCAACCAGACAAGAAACAAGAAGACAAGCAGAAGAGGGCACTGGCAATAATATTCATCAAAGCAATAAACTGGAACCATTTCCACAGAAGTAAATTCAGAAATATTTTTTAGATAATACTGAGAATCTCAGAAATCTTAGCACAGTAAGATATATACGGTCTTTAATCTAACCTTGCAGAACAAAGAAAAATAGCTAGTACAGTAGTTATCACCTAAATTGACTCGACTCAAGAGCAGTCAAATGTAACTGTCAATTAGTAATTAAGCGAGTGAAATCGTTGTGCTAGTACTCTCTGCTGTCCCCAACTGATTGCGCCCCACATAATGCAAGAAAGAGATAGAGAGAAAATGACTTATCTTGCTTTTTTCTAAGGAAAAAGAACCAAATTTGGCCAGCCATATGGATTAGATTTAGCCCACTGCTAGCTCAGAGCCGCCTATAAAAGACGCCCATATGCCCAGCCATCCCACAGGCAGAGGACCATCCTAGCAAACGCTGCACTTGTGCTCAGTTCGTCCCCATGCTACACCAATCTCTTCAGAATCTATCTCAGATCGGCACTTACCTATAGCTGAAATGATCAGATATCCTCACTAATCAGGTACTCCCAAGATGCAATAAAACACTATTTCTTTCCTGTTTTTGTTCTTCTTCTTGATTTCTACTCCGTTATGTTAATCTTGGCAGCAATAGATTCTGTTGGGCTAGATATATATCTAGCGTATGTTGATCAGCATTTTTTGGTTGGGAGTTAGATTCTGAATTTATTGCTAATCATGCAGTTGCATACTCTTGCATGTGTTTCTGCTGACACGAGCTCATTTAATTTGCAGTTAATTGCAGTGGTAGTAGCAGCAGATAGCTACAGGCGAGTTTAGCTAGCCAATTTGGAAGCCTCGCCGGCGGCGACCGCGTCATGTACATGGACGCCTTCGGGTGGAGCGCGCCAGCCGCGCCGTGCCAGCCGAGCTGCGGCCCCGGCGGCGACGACGACGACGACGTCCTCCTCGCCGCCGTCTTGGGCGCGAGCTTCGAGCTCCACTCCCTCGTCGACGGCGGCGGCAACGGCGCCGCCGGCGCCGTTCGCTCTGACGATGCCTACGGCCTCGACGTCGACCTGCCGTCCCACCAGATGAGCCTCCTGCGTTGCCAAGATGGTCTGAGTGCTCTTCACGGCGACGCGTCCCCGACGGCGGCGGCGGCGGCGTTCCTTGACTCGGTGGATGTGTTGCCAGTGCCGGCCATCGCCGGCGCGACGCACGACGACGGCGGGCTCCTCGATAGGTTCGCGTTCCCGAACGTTGCCGAGACGACGACCGTGCAAGCCGCCGCGTCGAACACCGCCTTCTCCGGATACAGCAGCAACACCACCGGCGGCGGCAACATCTCCTCCGGCGAGTCGAACACCTACACGGAGGTGGCGTCGACGCCGTGCGCCGTGTCGACGACGACGACGACGACGGCTCTGCCCCCGTCGAAGCGGAAGCTACCAGAGAAGTACCCCGTCGTAGGCACATCATCAACGACGAAGACCACGACGACGTCGGAGACAGCCGCAGAGCGCCGGAGCACCAAGAGAGCGGCCGGGGGCAGCAGCAGCATCACGTTCGGCGGCGGCCGCCACGGCGCCGGTGCGGCGGCGGCGCTGCTCGGCCTCGGCCGCGGGTACGAGCCGGACACGGAGGCGATAGCGCAGGTGAAGGAGATGATCTACCGCGCGGCGGCGATGCGCCCGGTCACCCTCGGCGGCGCCGCCTCCGCCTCCGACCCGTCATCGGCGGCGCCGCCGCCGCCCCAGCGGCCGCGGCGCAAGAACGTGCGCATCTCCAGCGACCCGCAGACGGTGGCGGCGCGGCTGCGGCGGGAGCGGGTGAGCGAGCGCCTGCGCGTGCTGCAGCGGCTGGTCCCCGGCGGCAGCAAGATGGACACGGCCACCATGCTCGACGAGGCCGCCAGCTACCTCAAGTTCCTCAAGTCGCAGCTCGAGGCGCTGGAAACCCTAGGGAATGGCAATGGCAACGGCAACCTGTTGCACCATGGCTACTACACTGGATCAAGAAATGCTACTGCTACTGCTGCTACTGGTTCTAGCAATAGCACTGTTCTTGCATTTGGGCGAGATGGACTTGCTGGCTTTGTGAAATCCAATAGGAATTTGCAATTGTAGTACTGTGTACCATGCATGATTCATGCATGCATGCAAGGTGTGTATTCGTGTGAGTGACATATATATATTTTATACATGCATGAGACAAATCTCTTGCTGTTCAAGCTGATAAAAATTAATGCTTCATTTTTACCTTTTGATCGATTGAGAGGATTTTATATGATTAACAGTGTGTAACTAGGGCTGAGTTCTTATTTTACTTTTCCGACTCATCTCCCTCGTATTTTACACGCACGCTTTTTAAACTGCTAAATGGTGTGTTTTTTTTAAAAAAAAATTATATATGAAAGTTACTTTAAAAAATTATATTAATATATTTTTTTAATTTATGTTAGCTAATATTTAATTAATCATGTACTAAACGCTATTTTGTTTTGCATGGTTCGATGCAGTAATAACGTATAGTACATGACATTGACATGAGTAAATTAATCAGTGATCTCTTTTTTGCTCAAGTACTTCAATTCCAAGGGTAAAAATGAGAGAGAGAAAAAGGTGTATGCACTTTCTGTCTGCCTGACATCGCCGAACTTTTTCCATGTTGGAAGATGCAAAAAACCATCAGAAAGACCTGCTCCTTTTGTTGCTAAAATTTAACAGCCTTTTTTTTGCAATGCATGCATGCAACGCAAGCAAGCAAAGAAAACACAAAGTAAAATTGGAATCATGATAGTTCTGATGATTGATTACTATAGCTACCACCCCTACACATCTCTGAATTGGAATCATGCCACATATGATGTGAGAAAATTGGACAGGAATTGATCAGACACAATTGGGACATGTACATATCCATGCTTTGTGTCCCTTTTGACATGATCATCTCTTCCTGGGTGTTGTTGCTGTCGACCATGCATCTGGGCTTGAAATGTGCCAATGTGCCATTGGAATTGGAATCGAAATCTTTGATCTTTTGCCGGCTGCAGGGCACTGTAGCATCTTGCATTTGCACGCCTTTAGCTCGCTTTTTTTTGTGTGTGTGGGTTAGCTAATTGAGCTTAGCTAGGGGAATAACAAGATGAGAAACGGAATGCATATGTTGGTGTTGGTGTATCGGTACCACCACGCTTTGGGCTGCCCAATGCCAAAAGACATTCCCTTTGGGCCTGACCCCCATGTGTGGCAGTGTACCCCTGTCCCCTCTCTCCATTCTGGAGTACTACACCTCGTTTGCTGCCAAAGCTTGCTACCTTGAGAACACCACCACTGTGCACTGACCAAAGCTGCTGCTGCAGCAGCATTCTTCAATTCAATTCCTGTGTGCTAATTGCAGTATGCCCCTCCATCTCTTTGTCTCTGAAGAATTCCCTGTCTCTGAAGAAGTCTGAACCTTTTCTTTCTTTTAAACCAACCGCACCAAACGAGACAAATACGAGGTTTTATATATTGCTATAGTAGAAAAAAAATATAAAATTATAATCCTAATAGGCTAAATCATAAAAGAAAAAAAAACACAACACTACGAACTGATGTCTTCTATACATCAGCTTGAGAAAAGAACCGACACCAAACCAACCATCGCTATGCGTGACCGATCACCAACATCTCTACAACCGTGTATAGGTGCACTTTGAAGTCTGAACTTTGAAATGTATGAGGAGTATTATTGTTCATGCTTCTCTCTATCTATCTCTGAAGAAGAAGAAGTCTGAACTTTCACCTGCAGTTTTTGAGGTGACATGAGATGAGAGTTCGATGCAAGTTTCCATGGTTTGATCACTCGCATGCATCATGCACTGCCGGCACCGCGTTTTTCTGTGCGTAACAAACTCGTGGCGTCATGGCGAAATTAAAGGCCGGCGAAGAAATTGAAGGGGGCTGTTTTGACTGGAACGATCGAATCAGAATTCAGAGAGCTGAATTTTGGGCGCGGCTAGCTGTTCATGAGTGTGTGTATATGTATTCTTGTGACGGGAGATGCAGCTGTGTGGCTGGCTGGCTGGCTGGGCAGTTTGATGATGCTTGCAAACGGCTTTGCTATAAATTTCAGGAACAGATCGGCTTACGTTGTTTTGGTTACTTATTTATTTCTGTCCGTTGGAGAAAACGCACTGCTGATTCAGACCTGGATCAGAGTGATAAAATTAAACAACTGTTAATTAACTATATGGAGCTAGCCCAACAAACTAGAGTTGAATATATATATATATATATATATATATATATATATATATATATATATATATATATATATGTATGTATATATATATATATATGTATATATGAAACTCCACAGGATATTAATTGATACTGTATTGTTCTGTGTAGGTGTTTGTTATGGTTACGTTTAAATATATAGAGTATCTTAGAGTATCAGTACGACTATATTCTTGTCAGACATGCTAAGTTACATAGCTGATGGCCTGATATATATATACACTGCTATTTTTTTTTAACAAAAAACTAGCTTGATGTATATATACAGCAAGCTGTTCACGTTTTGTACTGTTGAATACACTATTTTAGATTGTTGGCTAAGACTTTATTTCAAGTACACTGTGCAAAGGTCACAGTAGATTTAATTATAATATCCGTACCAACTTTTGTATGCTTTATATATGTAGAGCCTGTTTATGAGGACTCTGGATATGCTGCTCTTCTAGGTGCACATCGTGGTTCATGAAGAATATAATCTACACTATCCGTATCGAAACAAATATAGAAATTTTTAGATAGTGACACTTGTATATATCATGGAGGAGGTTAGAAGGACTTGTTTGCATTCTCATAGCAAGGTTAATAGTACCGGCGACTGCTGGCTGCAACCGAGTACCACGTCCAACAATAGACAGCTAATCTACAATGCATACAACAACAGGCAACACTTCTTTACTTTTTTTAATCGAGCTAGTGTCTACTCCAAAAGGAACTAGCCAGTATTTCACGTCCATATTCATTTTTCCATTGGTTGTTGTGAGAGCAGGTGGGCCCATGGTAGGTAAAATGCATAGGCTCGCGCGAAGAGCCGGCGACTAAATAGTCGCTCGCTTTTCTCTCTGCAATTTTTCTTTCTCAGCCACATATACAAAAATCATCCTATGTAAGCAGGCTATTAGCCCACTGTTGTACCTGCTCTCAGGGTAGGTGTGTGGGTGGGAGCAGACCCGGAATTGGTTGGGATGATAATAAAGCTATAGGGTTTGTTCGACTGCCCTTATTTACACTGTGTTGCAGCTTATACGACGATATTTTATACGTGCAGCATGCGGCAACAAAGAGCAGCCGAACAGACCCATAGTTAGCACATGTAGTTTATTAATAAAATTTAGAATGAAATTTAAATTCTAGAAGTTGTTATTTTTAAGACATGAAATACTCTACAAAGAATAAAAACATCTTAAGGAAGAATGTCTATATATGGAGATAAAGTAAAGTAGCAATTTAAACTAAAATTATATAAGTACTAGGTAGGTAGGGTTGTGAAAGAAACCATATATCTTGACCGATTATCACCCCTACACATGTGACTCGAATTTTCTGATAAGAATCAAGCTACTCGTATACTCCTTGAAGGAAGCATAAAACAGTTTGTATGCCCACACTAGCAGCCTACTACACTAGTGATTAAAAAACAACGAGCTTGTTCTAAGCAAATTTCCCATTGGTTCATTCTATCAAAATCCCTTACAAACAATGCTTTTAACTGTGATTCTTTAAAATCAGTTAGAAGTTACTGGAAAACCAAGATGAAATCACAGTGCTCTAATTATTTGTATCTTACAGATAGATGACAGAGCTTGGGCTTCTCGCTCTTGGAGAGGGGGAGGAGTTGGGGGTAGCCCACAATATCAGGCCCATCTACTGTGAGATGGGCTGGATATCGCAATATTAGGCCCATCAATGAAATCTTGCCAAGTTTCACCCATGGGCCTTCCACATTTTCTATTATTTATTTTTTTAGGCCTAATCCTTCTTCCCTACCGCCTCGCCGTCGCCGCTCGCCACCGGCGCCGGAGCCGGCCGCTGGATCCGCCAAACCACCGGCGCCAGAGCCTCGGCGGCCTCGCTTCCTATCTTCCTCCTCCCATGGCTCCACTGGATTCCGGCGGCGTCACCGCCTCATCGCCCCTCCCCCCCGATCCCCAAAGCCACCCGTCGAATCGAGTCCGAATAGTATGAGCAGCTGCGGCCTCGGTGCGATTCCGGTTCGGATTCCAGCTGCGGCCCGCGGCGGATGCTATCTAGTCGCGGCCGCGGGGACGCCATTGCGATCTCAGGGCATCAGATGCGCGCGCCAAACCCCACGCCGCCGCGCGACTCCGCCATGGCTAGGAGGAGGAAAGGTTCGTCCTATCGCCGCCGCCGCCGCCGGCGGCGGGCGCCCGCGGCTTGCGGCGACAACCGCATCGACGACCTGACGGACGATCTGCTGCTGATCATCCTGCGGAGGCTCGACACCCGCTCCGCGCTCGCCACCGCGGCGCTCTCCAGGCGCTGGTCCGGCCTCGCGCGCGCGGACCTCGAGGCTCTCGATTTCATGGTCGGCGACATCCTCCCGCCGCGCTACCACCGGTGCATCCAGCTCCACGAGTCCGCCAGTGGTGTGTTCAATGGCGCCGACGAGCTCAGAACCATCGTTGCTAGCATCAGGCGGCACGAGCGCCTCGCCATGCGAAACATGGTCGCCTCCATCAACAACTTCCTCGACGCCGATGATGGTTTTGCCCATGGCGACGGCGGCGGCGGAGCTCCACGGAGGAGGATCAGTAGGCTGCGGGTGGAGTTCATCGCCACACACTACCACGACTGCATCAACCGCTTGGTCGCCAAGGCTGTTGATACTTGGGGAGTTGAGGATCTAGAGGTTCTTGGTAGGACAACGTATTGGCGACATCATTTTCAGGATGCCCACATCTTCCGTCGCCATGGTCTCTGCAATGACCCGCACAGATCCCGTTTGCGAAGCCTGAAGCTGGTGGACTGTGATTCCCCCATTGCACGGGTTCCAAGCTCTCACCAAGCTGGTCCTGCAAGACTTGCGGGACTCCACACCCGCGGCAGCCTACGAAGCAGTGTGTTCAGCTCATGCCTACAGTTGCAAGAGGTGCACCTCAAGTCCTGCCCCTGCAAGCGGGGCAGTAGTGTTTTCGTTGATGCCCCTAGGTCAATGATCAGGCAGCTTGTTCTGGAGTGTTGTGGCGTCCCTGGGTTTGAGCTGCACGCTCTGCCAATGCTTGAGAGTATAGCTGTCATGCAGACCTGGGTACGGTACAAGCTTGGATCCTTCCCGCGCCTCGTGCGCCTGAACCTCAAACGCGATGGTCTCAGGCATAAACTTAACTTTTGCTTGCCTGCGAACTTGGATCTCAAGCCGCATCTTGGATTCACTCCAGACGTAACTGACCTGGTTATACGATTCACCGGATATGAAAGATGGTTTCGGCCTTCGTGCCCTTCGTTGCTGTTACCAAAGCTTACCAGGCTTCTGATTGCCGATGTGCCTTCATCATGGGATATCTCTTGGCCCCGACTCCTCCTAGAAGCAGCGCCATGTCTGGAGAGCCTTCATATCCATATTACCCCTTGGGAAGGAGAGACTTGCAATGATATTTTGTGGCAGCCATCCAAGTTGCAGCACAAACGGCTAAAGGAGTTGGTGATCATTGGTTTTGAAGGAACAGAGAGACAGATTTACTTTGTTAACTTTGTCATTGAAGTGTCAATGGTGCTGGAGCTTGTTTCCTTGCTCAGGTATAGCCGTGTTCAGGAAATAGGTTACTGGGACTGGAACATTGTGAGGCAACAACACCGTTGGTGTGATGAGGAGAGAGCAAAAATACTGGATCAGCTTGCTGATAAAATTTCTTGCTCAGCAACTCCAGTTCAAGTATTTCTTGAGTGATCTCTCATGTTTTGTATCCAAAGCTTAAGTTATCAGACCTAGTAACCTCAGGAGGCTTTTGACCGCTGCTGTGTCTTTTTACCATGGATGCCTAGAGAGTCTCTTGAATCCATATTGCCCCCTTGAAGTTGGCATGCTCAGCTAATAGAGTTGATGATAGTAGGATCTGAGGGAACAGAAAGACTGTTTTAGTTTGTTAATTTTGTAGTAGAAGTATCGATGGTACTGTAGCTTGTTGCTTTGTTAAAAAGTGAGCATGTATACATGGTTCATAGAGCCTGGGAGATGACTACTGATGCAGCAATACCAGATTTCTGATAGAATTTAGTGCTCAATTACTCTAATTCAAGTAGTTTTGGGAAAGCCTTCTCATCTATACTTTGTTAGTTACATGTGAAAGATGTCGAAAAGCGACTGTATATTACATGCATGATGTGGATATAGTTTTGCCTTTAATAAATTGAAATGTTGCGACTGAAATGAGTCCATGGTTTTAGTAGCATTATTGTTTTGTTTTGGTTGCCATCCTCTGTCCAAACTTCTGCTGAAGCAATTCTTTCAAAGGGAAGATGGAGAGTCCCGCTGCAATAGCATAAACCATCCTATGTGAAACAATTTGTTCAATGAACTGATAAAGTAATACCTTCCTCTGTTCTTATATTTTTTTTTAATAATATTCTACTGAGAGGATGGATTCCTACATATATTTAGATGCTTGCAGAAATATGTTCTTACCTGGTGAGAGTATGAGACAAATTTCCACGGGATGTGGATGGCATCAATCATGAAAGCTCTTGAACTGACAAGATTCTAAGGTGTTTTGCGAGTAGATCCACCCCTCTGATCTTTTCCTCAACCTCCTTTGTTTTCCCTCTTTTTTCAGGGGCCGCGTCTTTACTTAGTCGCTAGCTGGCGTATGTATTCTCTCCCTTTCCCACCCCCAGTGCTTGGTTGTAAATTGATTTTTTTTATAGCTTCTAATACAAATGACATGCAAAGTTTTTACGTGTTCGAAAAAAAAAAAACTACTATGTACAAACCTGAGTGGAATCACTATGCCTTCCTGTTCAATTCTGGTTGTTCCGATGGTTTTTAATCACATAATGACCATTTCCCGTCTATTTATTTTTTTGGTTGCTTTAACTGTTTATTACTGAATTGCCTGGCAGACTGCACATCTTCTTATAATCCATGATACTGCATTTCTTCTGTGAATGCGCAAAAATCTTACGCATCGATATATTAGCAAGGAAAAAAAAGATTTTACAACTATGATCTTTGGGGGGTTACAGGGAAAAGGGAGGGCACAGTGGACTAACTCGGAAAGATAACCGGACTCCTGAAAATAACAAGAGAAATGGAGAAAAGAGTTTGTGTCACATGGTACTGCATTTCTTACATGTGATGTGAGAACTCACGAGAACTGTATTGTTGTTTATTCTATTTTTTTGTTACCGCTTGAGTGTCAAATAATTATTTGGTTCTGATAAACAATGTTGGAAAAAAAATGTACATTGCGAAGTTGTGGTTACTGGCATTTCATACAGTGATTGAAAAGTGTCATTTTGTTAACCATGCATATTGGGAAGGAAAATTCGGAAGACTAAACAAGAACATATGTATCTATTATTTTGCAAGGCTAAGGAATTAATTCACCACATGTATGCAACTTAGGGTTCAATACGGATCCTAATCGCATACATCTCTTCACTATTAATTTCAGTAATGCAAGTACCAAAACTTACATCTTACATTAATTGTTTGAAACTTACAAATCTATATCACATATAATAAAATTAACATTGATGGGTGCAAAGCCTATAAAAAGTTATACCGAAGAACTTAATAAGAAACATAATTAAATCTTGTTAGCACAAGTATAATAGCATACTATAAGCTAACTATAAACATATATGTGGAGGAGATAACATAGGAGAGAGAATAAAAGCGGACTACAAATTTAATACGTTGTGTGTATGTGAGAGATGTTTTTTTAATGTGTATGAGAGATGTGACCAGATATTAATGATATAATATATATATTTACAGACAATTATTATATGAATAGACTATTAGATTAGCAATAGATAATTTAGAGCTATTAGTTGACTACACTATTAAACTTACTAGCTAGTCAACATGAGAAATCACTCCCGGACTAACTGAACCGGAATATCTGTGCAAGAAACTCTCTCACCGATCTGCTTCAGTACATCAGCTCTGTCCTCACTGCTCCAACGACGATCTTCACGAACAATGTCGTAGTCCCAGTAAACACCTGCATATTTGCACAGACTCACAGACTTCAGAGCTAATGATACCTCCATCACAAAGTTAACAAAGTAAACCTGCCTTCCCGTCCCCTCGAAGCCACTCATCCCCAACTCCTTCAGCTTCCTGTGTCGCGACTCGCATCGCCGCCACGAGATCTCGCCGCGGGGCTCGTCCTCGCAGGCGGCGACATGGACGTGGAGGATCTCAAGGCATGGCGCCACCTCCAAGAGGAGGCGCGGCCATGAGACGTCCCACGACGATGGCACGACGACCACGAGCTTTCGGAGGTTTGGCAGCGACGGCAATGGCGATGATGGCGGCGCATCCATCGTCGCCGCCCCGCGTCCGGTGAACTCCAGGAACAGCTCTGTTATTTCTGGGGTGTACTCAGCAATCTGCATCAGGTTCATGCCCCAAGGCATGGAGGTGGAGTGATGATCATGCTTGTATCGAAAGATGAGGTTCAGGCGTTTGAGGCATGGCATGGAGCCACGCTGGAACCATACGCAGGTCTGCACCACGGCCATCTCCTCGAGCTTTGGAAGAGCGTAGAGAATGATCAGGCCACCGCCGCAGTGGTCGAACACAAGCTGCTCGATCGATGAACACGGAGCGTTTACCCGTAGAGCGCCATCGAACATGCAGGATTTGAGGTGCAGCACTCGCAGCTGTGTGCAAGAAGTGAACACCGATTCGTAGTCTGCTGGACGCGTGGAGCTTGGCAGATGCTGCAAGACGAGGATCCTCAGAGCTTGGAACCCTTGCAATGGCGGGATCGTGCAGTTAGCCAGCGTCAGGCTTGTCAGAGTGGAGCTGCGGGGATCAGAGCAGATACCTTGGTGAGGGAAGATGTGGAGGCGATCCAGCGGCCGTAGCTGATGCGCGGGCGTCCCAGCAAGAATCTCGAGATCCTTGACCCCCCAAGCATCGATGGCCGTGGCGATCAAGCGGTTGATGCTGTCGGAGTGGTGATTGACGATGAACTCCAGCCTCAGCCTAGTGATCCTCCTCCGTCGATCGGGGTCGTCGTCGTCCGGCGCCGCGTCGAGGAAGCTGTCGATGGAGACCGCCATTTTCCGCATGGCGAGGCGCTCGTACCTGCCGGCGACGACCTTGACACCGTCGCCGTCGATGCCTTTAGTGGCGTGGGGGTGGTGGAGGAGGAGGTGGTCGCGGCACCGGTGGTAGCGCGGCGGGAGCACGTCGCTGACGAGGAAATCGAGGGCGTCGAGGCCGCGACAGAGGGAGGCCCAGCGCCTGGAGAGCGCCGCCGTGGCGAGCGCCGTGCGGGTGTCGAGCCGCCGCAGGACGAGGCGCAGCAGGTCGTCCGGGAGGTCGCTGATGCGGTCCTCGCCGCCGCCGACGACGACGACACCCTTCCGCCTAGCCACGGTGGCCGCGCGCGACGTCGCCGTCCGGCGGCGAGAGAGCGCGCCCTTCTTCTTCATCCTAGCCATGGTGGTCGGTGGAGAGAGCGGCGGCGAGCCGGCGAATATATGGATTCCGCAGAGGCGCGATTCCGATTCCGATTCCGATCGGAATCATGAAATCGAGTGGCCGAATCGCATCGGAAACGGCTGGGAATTGGATCACGGCAGGCCCACGGTACACGGCCCACGTACTACGGCCCATAGTCTACGGCCCACAGTCTACGGCCCATGTAGCGGCCCAGCCCATTAGTGCAAGCGAGGCAATGGCACGTTTTACCGCGGAGAGGAGCGCGGTGGGACGATCCGGACCGTCGATCTGCAGATCAACGGCGGAGGATGGGCCAGCGAGGCGCTGATAGGATCCGGATTTGGTGTGCTCATCCCGAGACGGGTCGAGAAGTGGGGGAGAGAGAGAGAGGGGAGGAGATGGCATATAAAATGGGCTTCATCTTCTTCTTCTTCCTCTGGCTCTGGCTTCTGGTGGTGGTGGGGAGGAACAGGAAGAACACGGCCGGCCACAAAGGCGTCCCGATTTCTCTCTCTGGGTTCCGTACTCTTCTCACCGCAGCCTGAGGAATCCATTGTCTGGGTTTCTTCTCTTGATCTGTTGGTGTTCTTGAGGAGGAGGAGGAGGAGGAGGAGAAGAGGAGTGAGGAATCTTTGGCTTTGTCAGGTGAATTGAAGCGAGGTGTTCGCAGGTACTGCCCTTAACAGTTTGATTCGCTGCGTTTTTTTGTTGTCTCTGTGGTGCTTTGTTTGGTAAAATTTTTGGTGGGGATTGGAGTTGGAAAAGTTTTACTTTCACAGTGATGGAAAAATTTTCCCTTCTGAATTGTTGAGAGTTCTGGCTTGTGGTTTGTTCGAATTCTGGATTCTGCGGTTCTTGCTAATTGGTTGTTTGATCTGGAAGATTCAGTTCCCTCTTTATTCCCCCGGGATTAAATTCCTTTTTGCGGCTGCTTTTTCCTGTGCTGGAATTTCTTCCGCCGTTGTCTGCGCCTCTGTCTGCGATTGGGAATGGAGTGAGGGATGATTCAGACTGCGTGATTTGAATCCAATTTCGCCAAGACGCATTAGTTGCATCAAGTGTGCTTCGTATCTGAGCTGCCTAACTTGGGATTTGCGCGGTTGGGGGTTCTGATTGGGATCGACTTGATTTCGTCACAAATCTTGTCAGTTTTAATTTGGTTTTCCTTGTAGTGGGTCGATTGGAAAGAGGGAGCTGATTTTCCTTAGGTAGGATGCTGGTGATGATTTGGGTCATCCCCTGCGTTTTGCTTCTCTCGTGTTGATGATTTTGTTTACCTCACCAAGTTAGCACATTTTACTCTTGTTTTTTCTGCTCCCAAATTGGCTTGTTCGTCTGCTCGCCGTTTTCTTGTTTCTCGTCTCAAATTTTGTCCGATTTGTTGTCCCCTCTTTCTAACTTTTTCACTGTCCATTTCTGTGTTGAATTTTCAATTTTGGTTCTGTACTGTAGGATTACCGAAAACTGTATCGTTCTGTTTTTTCTCCCCTTTATCTAGGTTGCTTTTTTTTTCCAGAATAGATGAGTTAAATTGAGCTGAATATATACCTTCATCTTAAATTCGATCTGTTAATTTCTCTGATTCTTGCCCGATTTTGAGTTCGTTCAGTCTGAATTTTTTTTTAAGGTTTCAGTCTAATTTTTGAAAGCAAAGTGGTCACAAAACTCCCAAAAGTTTGCAACTTTATCTGGCTGATTTCCTCGG
The DNA here is from genome assembly GCF_000147395.1 of Oryza glaberrima. NCBI lineage: Eukaryota > Viridiplantae > Streptophyta > Magnoliopsida > Poales > Poaceae > Oryza > Oryza glaberrima. The sequence continues at coordinate 23,629,530 of NC_068330.1, forward strand.
CTGCTTAAAATTGAGTTGCATTTTAGTGGTGTCTCATCTTGTTCCGGTGATTTGATCGGGCAGCTGAGAAGATTTTTTTTTTCTTTTGGGTGGAGGGTGAAATTGAGCTAAAGTTTGTTGAACCTGCCCTTCTCCTAGTTCGTACGGAGAATTAAAGCGGAAGATTTGTAATAAAATCTTGAGATTATTTTTAGACCAATTGGTCTGAACTGAATAGCTGATCTGTCCTCAAAGCAATTTCGTCTGCAATTCTTCAATATTCCAAACTGAATGAAATTCTAGCAATTTCCCTTCCCACCATGAATCTTTCTTCCTTCCCTTCTGCTGCTGAATTTCTGTGTTTTTTGTTCTTTTTTTTTTTTTGTTGCTGTGACACGTGCAGGTCGAGCTCTGGTCCGGCAATGGAGAAGGAGGCGAGGAACCACTACCACACGCGGGGCTCCACCCGCGGCGGCGGCGGCGGCGGCGGCGGCGGAACGGCGGCGGAGCGCGACCTGCTCCTGCAGTGGGGCAACCGGAAGCGGCTGCGCTGCGTCAAGGTGCACCGCCGCGACGTCGACGCCGCCGCCACCGTGGCCGCCGAGAAGGCCGCGGCCAGCCAGCGCCGTGCGGCCGCCGCCGCCGCCGCCGCAGCGGCTCACCACCACCGCCACCACACAACCGCCGGCCACGCCCACCACCGCGCTGTCAGGTAGCCATTTTCTCTCTTTTTATTTCTTTTTTTTTGGTTTAAAAATCATTTTTGGTATTTGCGATGTTGCCGTGCCCGTTGCGTGTGCTCTCTGACTGCTTTGTTGTTAAGCGTCAGTTAAACTAATGCGATAAGATTTGGAGTAACTATTGCGTTGAAAGAACAACTGGCCGTCACGTGATTGGCTGCCCCGGGCACGTGACATCGAGCAGCGTTAGTGTTCTTGATCTGATTCGGTTTCACTTTGGGTGTCATTGCCGTTGTGACTGTATGATGCAGAGGTTAATAAGCACAAATAGTGGTTTATATATTGATGGAGGCACACATTATAAGCAATGAATTGATGGTTTTGGTTTGTAACGGGAGATGATTATGGTGTCCAAAATCGTTGGGTTTGTCTACGGGATGTGAAGTGAAGACCATGATGTTTTTGTGGTCTTGACACTAATTTTCTTTGTTTGATTCTGGTGTGCTAGATACTGGTTTTACTTTTTATGGGTGATTGTGTTACTTTTTATGCTCAAATTGGGTCTTTGAAAGGCTTATTGGACAATTTGAGGGATATGTTCTTTCAATAACAAGCAAGATGGTACTTGCTGAATTTTTTGGTCAATCTATCTCCAAGGTTCCAACTTAGCTGACTTGGTTTGGCTGTCGATCTCTATCTAGGTCAGGGCCATATGTGAATTATTAAGAGTTCTTTTCTGAAACGGAACTGCCAATTGTGAAGGCTGCTTCCGTTTCGGTTGCCTCATCCAGTGTATGCGGCTTTGCTACAACGATGTTCTTTGCGAAACAACTGTGTATGAGGTTGACGCTAATAGCTTATCATAATTACATTCGGTCTGCCTTTGGATGCTAGTCTCAGCTAATTTTCTGTCGACTAATTTTGGCTTGAGGGGGGAACACCATATTTATCTCAAGTCAGTCACAACCACTCGTAAGGTGGATGGTGACAACTTGTTCATTCATTGTGACGTTCTCTTTCTTCCTGTAATGCTTTGTTTCTTATCTGGAGATGATGAAACATGACATAGGTAATTGCTGAAATTTATTGCCTGCTTACTTGTCCCTTCCCCCAAAATGTGATGAATCATGCATTTTTGGTGCTCCATTTCTCCCTATGTGAGAATCTAAGAATGATTTGCTGTAAGAAGATTTAGAGATAAAAATCTATTTATCCAGTTTTCACCGCGAAATCAGTCACTGTTGTTGAATGTTCATTTTGTTTCTAGCAATAGATTATCTGTCACCTTATTTTGCTTGACTAATAAGAAAAACACAGGACTGCCTACTGAAGATTAAACATACAGTTACTGTGCTTAATAAAAAATGGTGGTTAGATGTACACAACCTTTTTATGAAGAGAATTAAATGCACAATTTTGTCTAAAGTGTTCGGTTTGTTTATTGTCCCCCCTCCCCTTTTAGATGTTTGTTGGGAAATTTCTCAAACATACTTCCTCCGTTTTATAATGTAAGACTTTTTAGCATTACTTACATTATATAAATGTTCATTAACATATATATGAATATTGAAAATACTAGAAAGTCTTACATTATGAAACGGAGGGAGTAATATGTGATGCCCCAAAACTGTGTTTTATTCTAATTCTACTACTCCCCGGATGAATAGGCAGAGCTCCAGCCAAGTTTTTCCTCTAAAAAAAATAATCATTTTTGGCTCTATGTTCTCCTTTTCGGCCAGACAAGCTTCAGAATCTAACATTGGTTGCTTGCAACCACAACCAAACCAAAATCAAAAGATAACATTAGCACGTTGCCATTTTTTCTGCATCAATTATAATAGCTGGTGTTCTGGATTGGTAGGAATTCAGAGGAGTCTGGAGCAATGAGATCTTCAGCGCAGCAGCATCAGATGAACGGGATCCGGGCAGTCGCCTCACCTGAAAGAGAACGCCCTGCAAGGGGCAGCAACATCATCAACAACAATGGAGGTCCGCCGACCTCCCCAGATGACAAGAAGGGTTCGTCGTCAGGGAGTGAGGGGTCGATCTGGCCCAAATTTGCAGTCGCCCTGACGAACAAAGAGAAAGAAGAGGACTTCTGGGTGTTCAAAGGATCCAAGCTTCCTCAGAGGCCCAAGAAGAGAGCCAAAGTCATCCAGAGGACAGTGAATGTATGCACCTTTCATCTTAGCTTTATATCTCATTAAATTCAATGCATTCCAGTTCACATCAATGCGCATAGGATTCTTATCTTGGGGCATGTTTAGTTCCCAAAAACATCACATCGAATTTTCGGTTACATGCATGGAGCATTAATATATTGATTTTTTAAAAAACTAATTGCACAGTTATAGGGGAAATCGTGAGATGAATCTTTTGAGCCTAATTAGTCCATGATTAGCCATAAGTGCTACAGTAACCCACATGTACTAATGACGAATTAATTAGGCTTAAAAGATTCGTCTCGCGGTTTCCATGCGAGTTATGAAATTAGCTTTTTTATTCGTGTCTAAAAACCTCTTCTGACATCCGGTCAAACGTCCAATGTGACACCAAAAAATTTCCTTTTCATGAACTAAACAGGCCCTTGGTGCATATGATATGGTAAATAATTGTGTATATGTTCCTTGCTTGTTGCACAGAGATTCTAAACTCATTATTGCAACATGCTATTAGCCTGTAGTTGTCAGCTCCTAACTTACTGTGCTATAGTTCAGTAACACAAGAATTTGCCATGACATACTGGCTATGCATTTTTTTTTTAATTTTAAATAGATGACATGAGATCACATGGAACATAGGGCCACCTCTGCGCACGCTGCCTGCCTTGCTCCTTAACCAAACAAGACGTGCAAATATAATACTGATATGCAGTGGATGCTTCATTTATTAAATTTGTTTGCCTAGAGGTGTCCATAATTCGGTATGCTTCTGTCTGAAGCAAACATAAGACAGATTAAAAGCTGATTGATGATTTCCATTTGATTGCCACCTCAATGCTTGATCTGTACAGTCCCTACCATTGAGTGTGATCCTTACCTTCCTTCATTGAAGCAGCCAAACTAATTGCCATACTTTTCATCTTGTGACTACATTACAGTTTCTGTATCAATGAGCTGATCTGGCAGGCAATTTGCCAGGAAGTGCTGTGCTGTTTCAGTTGAGTTCCATTTCTAATATATGGCAGATCAATGATTAGTTAGTTGTGTCCTACGCAGGCTTAAGTTATGAGTCAGACAACCATTGATATCTATTGTTTTGTCGATATGATTCTCTTGAGGTTGCATATAACCCCGTCACCATATTATTCTTCCCTAAGTTCTGTTCATCTTTGGCAGCTTGTATGCCCTGGAACATGGCTTTGCGACTTGACACTGGAAAGATACGAAGTCCGAGAGAAGAAGGTTTCTAAAAAGGTGAGTTGGATTGGATTAGTAACATGCTAAAATCAATTTCAGTCTTGCAACTCCCTAGATGACATCCTCGATTAAATGAGCCTCCTTGATTGTTTTCTGGTTTCACAGCGCCCCAGGGGGTTGAAAGCAATGCACAACATGGACAGCGACTCTGAATAATAGGATCACTGAACACGAAGCAGCTGAACATTAGAAAGGAGATAATTGCGCATACCCATTTAGCTGAAGATTTTTCAGCTTTCTGATGGAACAATCACGGGCTCGCCGCTTCTCGCGCTTAATTTGAGGAGATCAAGATGACTGGACTGTCGTAATTTGGAAGCTGCACAGAAGAACACGGAGGCTGCAGGAAATTTGTTTGCTCTGAACACTGTCTGCTGTCTGCCTCCCAGCAACGCGGCTCTGAATGTTTTCCAAGTTTCTCATGTATACGTCTTGCTACCTAAAATGTGAAGCACACTGCTCAGGCCAGTCCAGTTCGATCGATGTGTAGCTTGTCCTGTGCATGACAATAGCAGTTAACACGAATCTGATAGTCTTCAATATTTTTTTCACCTGGTGCTGTAAATTCAGAGAGTGAGATAATGCCAGGCGTAAACCGACCAGGCAACACGGATGGACGTGAAATCTTCTGTTGTAATTCAGAGCAGACAAAATTGTCGAACGTTTCGATTTGAATGGCCATTGTATTCCATTGTGGTCTGAAACCGACTGACAGCTCTATGTCGAGCTAATTCTTCATGTCGCATTCGTGTCATTGCAATTTCATCGCTCGCTTTCACAGTAAGGGGGTGTTTATCTATGGGTGTAAAGTTTTGGCGTGTCACATCGGATATAAATATAGAATAATAACAAAACAAATTAGAGATTCCGCCCGTAAACTGCGAGACGAATTTATTAAGCCTAATTAATCCATTATTAGCAAATGTTTACTGTAGCACCACATTATCGAATCATGGAGCAATTAGGCTTAAAAGATTCGTTTCGCAATTTACACGCAATCTGTATAATTAATTATTTTTTTCGTTTATATTTAATACTCTATGCATGTGTCCAAACATTTGATGTGATAGGGTGACAAATTTTACCAGGAAATCTAAACAGGCCCTAAAATGTACTGGAGTACTTCTGAACTGCTAAATCCTGTACATTTGCAACGTAGGAAACTGGAGATCCGATGAAAAATCCGACATCCGATTCATGTCAGAATTGCAACGCATGTCACTTGCAAATCTGCAACTATGGTATATACATTTCCTTTTGCCAGCATATATGTTAAACAATTCGAAAGGAATTCCAACATGTACGTGTACGCCTGCTGCTTTACAGCCATGAGATGGCTGCTTTACTGATCTGCTTTTACGCTTTATCCCATCTGTTAACCCCTTTCTATCCCAACTAAAGCTTCACCTTTTCTCTCTAGGAATGGGATGTAAATTGTATGAGAAAATACCAAAAAAAAAAAAGAAAAGGAAGTGATATGTGCTTTGTCCAAACAGAAAGAGCAAAGCAGACTACGACACTACAGTTTTCTCTCTTTTTTTTCTTTGAAATAATACGCCACTACTGATTAACTATGAAAGAAAGTGATTTTACGTTTTTTATCAGTAGGTATAACATTCTCTAGTGAAAATTTTGGTAATTTAAAATATTATTTTTTTTTTTTTTTGACATCTCTGGGTACGCCAAAAATTTTCTCATGAAAGAAACATCACTCCAAAAGCAACATGTATCACCATCAAAACAAATGATCAGTCAAGCTCTTAGTGCTGAAAACGATGAAATACTGAATCAGATTGAATGAATGCTGCTGCAGGAATTGTCTCAACTGAATCGATAAAAATACATGCCACACAGGTCAGAGAACGAGCAATCTCAAACAGAAGAAGAAGAACAAGAAGAAGAAGATATCACGCGATGCGTAGCACATCACGCATGTTTGACAGCAGCATTCGATTCAACTATGATCTTCAAGCTCATTGGCGGAGGTTGCCGAGGAGGAGCGCGACGGCGGGGCAGAGGACGGCGGCGACGAGCGACGACGAGACGGCGGCCGCGCCGGAGGTCGGGCTCGGCGCCGGGGCGTCGGCGGCGTAGGCGACGCCGGCGAGGGACGACACGGCGACGGCCGCGACGACGGCGGCGGCGTACAAGATCCTGGATGCCATGGTAGTAATAATAATACTGCAAGAGAAAGAAAAATTTGTGTGCTTTGAAATTTGAAGAGAAATTTGTGAGAGGGGTTAGAGGAGAGTGTGTGCCTTTATATAGGAGAGGAGGAGACTGGCTGTGGGCCCCACATTCAAATCAGACAGCTCATTGTAGATTTGCAACAATAAGTGGATTCTAACCATAGCTTAAAGATAGGAGACTGCTAACTGTTATTCACTTAATCATGCATACCAAAGCTATAATTAGCAGTTCATAATTTGGCGCATTAGCTCAAAAAAAAAGAAGCAAAAGCAATTAAGCAATTGGGGTTTAGTATGCTTTTAACACTTGACAGCCAATGCAAGAAAAAGATGCAGCATGGTCCAAGCAGGGTCCAGACACAGCATACACACCTGTCAAGTTGTTATTGTGGGACTCACTGTCATTTGGGTTGCTTGAACTTGATTAGCTCAGGACAGATCAGCAAAAGCTTTAGGTGGCTGTACACCTAAGATCAATACTGCTGCTACTACAATGTATGCCAAATTGCCAATGGAATGTGGTTGCCACTGCTGTTGTACTTGCTTCTCTGCAAATTGCCATTTTATTGGGTCAGGAGTTGAAGAGAATGCAATTGTTTGTAGTGTAAGCACCGGCTCTGACTGATAGGCCAGGATTCAGGAGAAGATGATGAATTGCACAGCCGAACCACTTCAGGAATCTTGTTGTGCAGTAGATGGTTGGCAAGAGATGAACCATTTGTGCTACTAGCAGCACTGATGCATGTCTTGAATTGTATTTCACTTCTCTTTTTCTTTTTCTTTTTATGGAGATGAGATGCAAGTCTTGATCGGAGGCCTTATCACAAACACTTCAATCATTTGTCTTCAGACAAGTGTTTGATGTATACAGAAATACTACTTTCTTGAAGTCACAGAGAGCATCATTGTTGCAATTTGCAAATGCTGTGAAGCCCACATCTGAAGTTAGAAAACGACAACTGCTGGTTGTGTTTTCAGACTTTCTGGATGCTGTCAAACAAGGTTGTATTGAACATTGGTTCAGCAGTAGTAGTACTCAATCCCAACTGGCCATGAATGGTATTTCTGGGCACCAACCCTGCGTAATAGGCATGTAATAATATGTGAGATAAATTGTGTTATGCGAATTTCATGCGTCCAATTTGGACTGAGTTTATTTCCAGAAAATTCAAAGGATTGAGTTGTTCAGTGGGGACTGGGGACAGACGAATTTGGAACGAACAAAGTTCTAGGAGTTACCTATGAGTATGAGTCCACTGTCTACATCTTCATTTCTGTTTTTCAAAGCACTGTAATGACATGAGGTACAACATTTGTTTCAGGTCTTTATCTGATGTTAACGTGCAAATGCTTATGAACTTGGAGTTTAAGTGAGCAATTCATGATTCAACATGAAGGCATTTTTTCTTTTTTTTTTTTCTCGAATAGACAGGAGAGCTGCATATCCTTCCATATAAGAAGAAGAACAAAAATAACATGAAGGCTTTATTTTCCAAAATATCAAACTTTGATTTCTTTTCCCTAAAAAACTTGTACTACACTAAAGCTCTGCGATATGTAAATAAAAAATCACCAGGAGTGGTAACATTGAACTGAAAACTAGGTATTGGCAGGATCATGTTACCGGAATTTATACTTGGACTCTTGGAGAACAAAAACTTCCTGTACAATATGCTTAGCTTTCCAGAAAGCAGCGTACTGCCATTACAGCATCCGGTTCTGATTCCCACTTATCACCCAATTGCCACTGTGTGGTATTTTTCCTATATATCCTAATATTTCTGTTCTTCCATCTGGTTGTTTCCTGCAAACAAAAAAAAATCCCTATCCATTTTTATCTGTTAGCGCACTTGTTCTCTGAATAAGTTTAGCTGCTCACCTTACTACTTGGTGTAGTTCTTAACATATCTGAACCAAACATGGTATGCAAGTCATGCACTTCATTTTCAGTCTTGCAGAACAGAAAATCATCTGAATTTTTCTATCCAAAAGTTCAGTGAGCAACTCATACACTTCAATTATACAGGATATCCCTTTTTTTTGGTTCTTTCTGCAGGAGCAGCAACCTCAGAAGAAGATGGTTGTGTCCAAGAAGATCATGAAGGTTGGGCCATGGGGCGGCACCGGAGGGAGCCCCTGGGACGACGGCGGTCACACCGGCGTCCGTAGCATCACCCTGTCGTACGACCGGTGCATCGACTCCATCGCCGTCGAATACGACCGGAACGGCGTCGCCGTCGCCGGCGAGCGGCACGGCGGCGCCGGCGGCAACCAGACCACCCAGGTGCACACCCAATACCATCTGCACCTTGTCATGTTCTTGGCACAGCCATAGCTGAGGGCCTGTTTAGATCCCTGACAAAAATTTTCAACATATCACATCAAATATTTAGATACATGTATGAAGTATTAAATATAAACGAAAAAAATAACTAATTATACAAATTTCGTGTAAATTGCGAGACGAATCTTTTAACCCTAATTGTTTCATTATTAGATAATGTGGTGCTACAATAAATATTTACTAATTACGGATTATTTAGGCTTAATAAATTCGTCTCACAGTTTACAAACGAAATCTGTAATTTGTTTTATTATTATTATACGTTTAATACTTTAAATGTGTATCCGTATATCCGATGAGACATGAAAAAAAACTTTACATCCATATGTATCTGTACACCCCCTGAGTCTGTTTGGCTGGGACGTAGATCAAGCTGGGCTTCCCGGAGGAGTACCTGACGGCGGTGAGCGGGCACTACGCGGCGGTGGCGCAGGGCGGCGCGCCGGCGGCGATCAGGTGGCTGGCGTTCAGGACCAACCGGAGGGAGTACGGGCCGTTAGGCGGCGGCACGGCGGAGGGCACGCCGTTCGCGTTCCCGGTGGACGGCGGCGCCATCGTCGGGTTCTGGGGGAGGAGCGGCCGGCAGCTCGACGCCGTCGGCCTGCACGTCGCGCCGCTGCGGCCGGAGACCATGTACGAGAAGGCGCACAAGCTCGGGCTCATGGCCTACCGCTCGGTCAGGCAACGCTTCGGGCCTCAGCAGCAGCAGCAGGTGCAACATCACAACAGCTTTGCACTCTCACAGAGTGGCAGAACCTTCTAGACGCTTCCGCTTGTCAGAAACTCACAATGCAATATCTTCGCCCTCATGGGTTCACATCCTCTACCACAATGACACTACCATTACAAATCCTAACGTATGAGACATAGACAATAGAATAGTGAGACCCAAACCAATGATTGTAATGGTAATAATATTATAGTAGAAAACCCTCACCCCGCTCTCACTAACGTGAAGTGCTTGATGTAATAAGCAGAATGATTTGGCAAATGGCAACAGCACATTGATGCCATCATGCAACAACCCTACACAGCTTGATAAAAATAGGTAAACTGGTCGCAGAAGCTACACGGCACCAGCAATTTGATGACATTAGCTTAGCTGCTATTATCAAGTGCAAAGGGACACAGCAGACCAAAATTGTAGCGATTACAAACTAGAGTAGATTTTTAGCATGGTTGATCCAATTCTAGCATAGATATCAATTCAAGTCTCAATCACTGTTACGAACAGAGGTAGCTGGAAACATGAACACCACGAGGCCCCTTGACAAAAAAAAAAAGCGAGCTTTAAGCGATTTACAGCTTAGTTGGCTGCCTGTTCTTCTTCTTGGCACCAGACTTGGAAACCTGGAGGCTGCGATACACTGAGCTAAGCCTTGCAAGAGCCGGCTTGGTCAGGTCAGGCCTGTAGTAGTTGTCACTCACCTGAAGGGCAGAATAACAGCAAATTAAAGCACAAACTACTGATGATTTGTTCAGTAAGGTACATAAAGGAAAGCTGCCGTATAGAGAAGAAATACTAGCAGCAGATTCAGCTCAGAAGCCAAGCGTAACAAATATATTTCATCGAAGAACCAATTGATCGGTTTGGCCTTCTTATGTGTTACGTCTCATCACAGCTGCATCTTGCATTATCAATTTAATCAATTTAACTCAAATAGGACAAAAACTTGGTTATTAAAAAGCAAATACTTAGAATCTAACTTGCAATTCATTGGCAAATACCTGAATTTTCAGATTAAGTTGTACCAAGTGCTGTTAAAACTGGTGTTTTGAGTATCAAAATGTTCCATATGAAAATCTGAAGGTTTTCAAAGATCAGGCACTTCAACATATCAAAAAGGCATGAAGCCAGTATAAGACGCTCAGAAGCCAAGCGTAACAAGAGTATTTCATTGAAGAACCAATTGATCGGTTGGCCTTCTTATGTGTTACGGCTCATCACAGCAGTTTGCATTAGCAATGTAACACAAACAGGGAAAAAAAGATGGTTCTAAAAAGAAAAACAGGAATTCTCACAAACTAACTTGCAAGTCATTGACACCTAACTGTTTTTTTCAGAACAAGTTAAAGCAACTGCTGTAAAAAACATTGTATGAGTTTTAAGTGTTCCATGTGAAGATCTCATAGTTCAATACTAACATCTGAACCTCACAAATGAGGCACTTCAACATATCAAGACAATACAAAACGCTCAGAAGCCAAGCGTAACAAGAGTATTTCAGTGAAGAACCAATTGATCGGTTGGCCTTCTTATGTGTTACGGCTCATCACAGCAGTAAATAAGAAAAGAGTAATGAAGCCAAATACAGGATGCTTTATGTTCATAGCAGTGCATTTAAAGCTTCTAGCATCGCAAGGCATGACAAGAACAAGAAGCTATGCAAGGAAGTAGTTTCACGTGCTAATACCTGGTTCTTGACAGCCTTAGCCATTTTGCGGAACTCCTTGCGCATCACAGACTTGTGGTAGAGCTTCGCTGGGGCATTCTGCTTCTTGGTCTTGGTTGTGGAGAGGACCACGGCCGCGTCCTTCGCGCCTGATGGCTGGATCGTCACGGTCTTCTTGTTCGCCAAGCCTTACAAAACACATCATCACCCAAGTTAGCACTTTGCAGAGACTGAATGAAATGCTTGGTTTCCATCAAAAGCCAGCAACGTTGCAAGAAGCGACTACTGACCAGAGTGCTTGTAGGAGTGGACATTGTACAGGTTGTTGGGCTCCTTGGTGAACTGCACCTTGGCATTGCTATTCCCGAACTGCTTCACCAGGAAGCAGTTGTTCTTCTTGACAATCTCCCAGATCAAAGGTTCCGGAATCGTCGCCATTTCGCTTCGCCTACATAACCAAAACCAACAACCTGTAAGATCCTGTAACTTAATGACCAGCAGCAAAAAGTGACCCATATATGATTATAACAACGCAACATTTGCCCAGAATTGGCATCGATTGCAAATGAAATCTGGGCTACAACCTCTCTCATGACAAGAACAGTTCGTGCCCCCACACATCAAAATCGCTACATGGCTCGTTTTATATTACCAGATCTAACCGAGCGAAACAAATAACCCGCTAGTAAACAAAATCTAAGTAGGTAACAAATCGTCTACAAGAAAAATCTCGAACTAAGCTTACAGTTCTTGCAGTAATACTACTGGTCCAATAGCCGGATAGGGTCGTAGAAGCGATTAGACAACGAGCAGAACGAGCAAATGCCATCGAACTGACCAAAACTAGGAGCTATCCATCCATCGTACTCGTAGAGATCATACGGTTTTAGGGTTCCGGCAGAGAAGGCGAGGGTGAGGGACGAAGACTCACCGGAGAAGATGGGACTGCGGCGCCGCCTCGCTGTGCTCCGGTGTGGGGGTGGTGGTGGCTGCGGGGAGGGACGGCGGCGTGGAGGCTCGCTTTTATACGCTCCGTGCTCATAAACCCTAGGTTTGCTCGGCTGTTTGTGGGCCTTAATGGGCCCTGCTCTAGTCTGCCTTGGCCCATGTATTACTGAACGGGCCGAACACCAGACTAACTGGACTGTTACGAAACTGGAGGCCCACGGAGGCCCAGCCCAGTTACCACTAATTGAGCCCAACACTAAATATAAAATGGTTTTTTTGGAACGTTCGCTAAATATAAAATGTTGGCAGGGCATTGACATATAAATAGGGTTAGAGGAGAGGAAAGGGTAGTTTAGAGGTTTTCTGCTTCCTAGCTATGGTTTCTTTCCGTATTCTTTTCGAGCTGTGTACTCCTCCGTCAAAAGAAAAAAAACAACCTAAGTAAAGATTCGTTGTACTATGTAATGTCCCATCCTTGCTTAAGTTAGTTTTTTTAGACCGAGAAAGTAAATATAATATGTAATCCGCATAACTTAACGGAGAGTATAAGGTCTCCTAGTCTATTTTTAATAACAGAGTAAGGCTACAACATGCCACCTGTGAGGTGGAGCCACCACATAATTCAACTAATTATGTATAAGAGAAAACGGCAAGAAAGATCATGGGCGCGCCTCCTGTACACAATTAGTTGAATTACTTGTGTTGGACTGTATGGGTGAGTGTGTAAGACAAACAAAACGGTAAGAAATATCTTAAAGCCAAATATTGTACCTCCAAATACAATTGTCATGTGATATATCCTCAGTTCAAAAGATTCATAAAATTAACCAAACAAACCAAGACCCACAAGGTCATGCCATATAAAGAGTCATGACCACTGTATACACAACAAATTCAGGACTATTGATAATAGAAATAGCAAAACCACTAGTAGTGAATTTTACCTCTTCTAAATTACACAACAAATGCTTACAGTAGTAGTGATTAAAAAAATAGGGCTACTACAAAACGGGATCCCATTGCAACGGGATAGATGTAGACCCCCGATTTTGGAAATCGGAAATCTTCTGTGTTTATCCGTACCAATCCCTGGATCAGTAGTTGGTACACACATACGTAGTTGGATCACAACATATCACGAATGAATTCAGGCTAAAAGAGTTAAATACTTACATTAGGGCCAGGTAGGCCAACAACTATCAGAGAGCAACAGCGGAAGACAAAATAATATAAGGGCCCGGTTAACATGCCACAGGCAGTCGACTGGGGAACGAGACCTAGAACAAGACCGCACTCCGATCATCTTGTTGGATACGCAAGCGTACCGACAAGGGCTTCTCCTCAACACTCCCCTAAAAGATATATAAATAGCAAGGGTGAGTACCAACCGTACTCAGCAAGCCACCACAACAACAATGCATATGATAGAAGGTATTCAAGGAATGGCTTCAGGTTCTTTTGCATAAAGCTGCGTTTTGCAAATATTTTAACAAGCCTAAGACCTATCATAGACTGATCAAATTTTAGTTCCAGTGTTCACATTAAACAACGACGGTTCTGTCCACCATCCATTGTGATCCCAAGGATAGCTTCCCGCCATTGAGTTGTCATGGTTTTCTGAGGACGTCCACCTTCCCTCCTCTCAGGAAGTGGCTCCATCAGCATAAAAATCATCATGCAATATCCCATCCCACACAAGTTAAGAATTTAGAGTCTAGCCAAGTGTAATACATGTCCCGGTGCTCATTAACCGCGAGCACGGCTATTCGAATAGATTTGGTTTACTCACACTGCAGTGGATGTACACTTTACCCGCACTCCGCGACTGCCCAACACATGAGCCTCGTCCCAACACATGAGACGCATCACGGCAAAGCTTTTCGATAACCTTGCATTGGCAGTACCCGCTCCATGAACTTTAGCCCTCATGCACTCTAGGCGTCATACGTTTCTAGCAGTGAGAGGAGTTCTGGCGCTCCCGGGAAGGGAAAAACACACACATTCCTACGTTGCTTCTTGTCATTGAACCCAGTCCATCATGATTGTTCTCTTATGGGTATCCTCATGTAGTATTGCCAAGCCAGCCTCTGACCATCCGGAACGGGCATCCGCCATCCACCTGGCCATCCGAACTGGGCATCCGCCAGCAGACTGCTTGCCGCATCACACACCTAAAAGAAGACCACTACGCATGGATACTGCCTCCGCTCAGCTATCTACTCCGCTAGGTCTATACCCATACGAGAAGTGCGGTAGTACGGGGGTCGTTTCATGCTTAACTTCATGGCTCGGTCCTTAATTGACTAGGGACGGCACTAGCCTTTTTCCGGATACCACCCAAATCCTCCATCCGCCCCAGTCGAAAACATTTGTTTAGTTTCATTTTCCTTTCACAAATCATGTCATCAATATCATGGCAATGTATCGCTCATGTCTCCACATGCCGTATCTCAATTACCTTCCCAAAGGTAATTGCCCAAGCATATAGCATTTGATAAATATGAGTATGCATAAATCTAGAGTAGCATTTCTAAGCATTTGTCATAGTTGACTAGGGACTCATATGTAAACATGGTTACGAAGGCATAAGGGGTAAACAATAATCAAGGCATGGCATAATCACAAGTAGGATGTTCATCATTGCATGCAATTTATTTGTAAACAAAATAATTTCGCAATTGGGATCAACATGTTCAAAGAATAGTGATGACTTGCCTTGCTCAGAGTAGTCCTTATTCTTAATATAATCTTGATCAACCTTCACCTCCTGGAAGCTGCATACGTTGCCTCACGACTAACCGATACACAGTCTAGAATACGCGAGAAAAACCAATATTCAAGCAACAATCAAATATGCACAAACAGAATATATTTGTTGAGGTCGAACCTAAGGTTGCTCATATTATTCGCGCTTGCTAATGGACTCTAATCAAGCTAAGAGCTAAGGTTTCTTGGTCTTTCTGTTGTCATGGTGGTTCAGTCTAGCTAATGGCTAAGGAAGGATTATGGTTACACATGCATCTATCTAAATAGAACGGTTATACACTAGAGATTCTGTTGCCGGATGGATTTTGGATCGGTCAAATAATTACTGTGAATCATTTGTATTATTATTTTATTAATAGAGGCTTTATTTTAATTATGTACATATTTTACTTGTCAAAATAAATTATAAAAGGTTAACAATTACCCATGCTTTGTATGTTAGAATTGTTTAGGTTAATCATATTATGGTTACAGATTATCCCATCATATAATTTTACAATGAATATTCCAAATTTACAGTTGATCTGTAATTATACGAGGACAAGATGAATAACTAGTATTTTATCTAATATTCATGTTTGTCATATACTCCCTCTAAATTAATATATGCAACAAGCAAATTAATACGATACCATATATCTATAATGGGATGTACAATATATGTGTGTGCACAATACCTTAATATATATTGAATCATTTATTTGAATAGTTGCTATTTACTGCTTGGTTAACTAAGGGTTGCTCACCTCTCCTACTATATGCTATTATATGGGATATGTCGTTGATTAATTTCATATAGGTGATTTAATCACACTAGCTCTGTTATTATTTGCCATAAACAAGCTTAGGACCGATCTATGTGAATCCATATTTTACTTACCTAATAATTATAAGGCTAACTTTATTTAAATAACTAATAAGTCATGGGTTTTAATTATATTTGGACACAGTTTAATAAATGGCGCTAATATTTTCCTATATATCCATTAATTTCAAACAGTGAATATAATTAATTTATGTGGTTGCTACACTGACAAAACATATTAAAGGTAATTATTCTACTGTACATTATCCATTTTTATTTATTGGCACATTTTTAAGTTAACTATTATGCATCATCTTGATATTAATTATTTAATATTTATAAATATATTTTATTATCATAAGTTTTTAATTTAATCTACCCGAGCATTATATCCATATAATAGGTTAAAAATTTCTATCGCGAACTAAATATCGGACGGAATATTAAAATTATCTTATAATGTTATACGATTTAGTTTAGTTTATGAATAAACGATTAAATATAATATACGTCTAAAATTCCTAGTGATTAAATCCGAATTTCTACCGTGAATCGATTACTTATAGAGATTACCCAAAAATAATCTATAATAGTCTATAAAAATTCATCTAATTGTTTAGTTGTTAATTACATCTAAATTACTACCGCGGATTGGTTTCTTGTAGAAATTATCAAGAATAATCCATAATTTATATTAAATTTCGCAATTCTACGACTATAATTGATCTATAACTAAATTCTAATTATTTTAAATTTTCTAAACTCCCCTAATCTCCCTCTAATTTCCTATTTATTTCCCTTTTCTTTTTCTCCCTCTCTTCTTCTTTTTTCCTTCCTTTCTTTTCTTTTCTTTTTCTTTCTCTCTCTCTTTTCTTTCTTTCTTTTTTCTTTCTCTCTTTCTCCCTTCCGGTTTCTCTCCTCCTTCCTTCTTCTTTCTCTCCCTCGACCTCTCCCTCGGGCGGTGACGGTGGTGGGCGCGAGGTGGAGGGGGGGGGGGGGGGAAAGACGGCTCACCGGCGGCGGCGGTGGCGGCGACGACGGCGACGGCGGCGCAGTCGCGGCACGGCGCGGCGGCGCGGCGGCTTCGCGGTGGCGGCGCGGCGACTTCGCGGCGGCGGCGCGGCGGCTCCGAAGGCGGCGGCGCGGCGGCACGACGACGGCGGCGGGGTGGAGAGGGAGGGGAATGGAGGAGTGGTGTGGGGTGGAGGAGGGGGAAGGGGCCGGGGTTTTTTTATAGGGGAGAGAGGGGGAAAGGGGAGAGAAGGAGGGGGGGAAGGGGTGGAGCGTCGGCGGCGCGGCACAGGGCGCGACGCGGGGCGACGGGTGACGCGACGGCGACGCGGCGTGGCAGCGGCGCGGGGCGCGAGGCGGCGGGCACGCGGCTGTGGCAATGGGACGGCGAGCGGCGCGGCAGGGGCTCGGCGCGGCTCGGCGAGGGGACGGGCGAGCGGCGCGCGCGGGCACAGGGCGCGAGGCGGCGTGACGGCGCGCGGCGGCAGCGGCGGAGCGGGGCGATGGCGACAGGCGAGCGGTGACGGGACGGCCGACGGCGACGGCGCGACAGCGGCGACGCGACAGACGGGCGTCTAGGGCTAGGGGACGTGATCGAACACTTAGGAGGCAATGAACAGTGACTTTTCCTATTTATCCAGATTTTAGTGTATTTCCCATATAAATTTGATTCCACAATTCCTAATTTTTGCATATATGCATTTTAGTCAATATTTGTGTTATCTCCACTAATGAATTCACCCTAGATTAATATTACTCATATTTTATTTATATTATATATTTTTTTCTAATTTTTCCTATTTTCCTACGTTTAGGGCTTTGATTGATTTATAAATTGAGAAAAGTTGCAAATTAAATTTGTATTTTCACTAGTGCATTTGAGTGCTCCTATTATGTATCCAAGTGTGAATTTGTCCAAAATTAATATTGTCCAATATTTACGACTTATTAAAGATTCTATAATTTCCTAATGAGACCATCATTAACATAGTAGCACATTAGCTCAACTTATTTAGATGTTAATTTATTTTGTATGGAGGGGTTTAATCTATTTATTCTATAAATAGTAAATTGAGACTCGGCACAATACTAATCTAATTGTTTAATTAAACACTCACATATTCTTATAAAGCTTAATTTATTTATATGACCATTATTTTATATGAGTGATTTTCATGTCACGAGGAACTCGGCGAAATGTTCTAAGTATCAATCTATATATCCTGGTGAATTACTTATTTATAGACACGATCATTATAGTGGTGATCATCATTTCATGTGTTCTTATATTTCATGTGAGATTGGATTCAAATGAATTAGATTTGATTTTACTTTTTCTTTTAGCTAATCATGGCATCAAGCCATCAGCATGGTTCAAATATTTAATATTTGATCTGTGATTTATAATAGAAATTAATATTTGACTTATGCTTGATTTGGCTTGCTTTCTTGTGCACTAATATTTGCAGGGTTAGTAACAAATAACATATTCTCGTAAATTATATCTATTGCTTAAATTTTAGATCTTTTCTTTACTTTCTTTGTGATCATTTACGGTTTGGCAAGCAATAGCAATCAACCAACATGATGCAAAAGTTTTAAAAAGTTCAAGATTTTAGTGATTTTTATTACTGGGAATTTTCAGGATGTTACAATAGACATATTAACTACTAGGTAAAACCCCGCGCATTGCTGCGGGAATTTAGTATGATAACAATAAAAAATGCGTAAAATAGCTAGATAACATCAGATTAAGTAAATTAATATGGTTTATGATAATTTAAATTTAAATAGTGTGTAGAATGGTGATTCAAACGTAAAAAGTAAGGTGGTATGATTTTATGGAAGAAGAAAAGTAGGGAGATAGTTTGGACCGTAGATTAATCATCTAAAGACTAAAAACAATTGATGTGATATGACTTAATTAGAGGGAAAAAGGAGAAAGATAATTTGGACCATAGATTAATCATTTAAGCACTAAGTGAGGATGAACTATATAAGTATATAGGATATCATGAAACATAATAAAGATATACATTGAAACATTATGCGAATTATGTTGGATGATAATTTAATATGTTTGTATTTGAAAAACTCTTAAATTATAAAAACTATAAAGATATAGCATGTTTGCATGATGTTTAAATGTGATGATTGTTAGTGGATGATGATGTGGCATCTTTGCATGTTAAGCTTAAGGAGTTAGTGGAGGATAACTTTATAGTAAGATAGGATTCTCTTGCACGAGTATCACAGGTATCAGGTCCTAGGTATCACGATACCGGGTAACATGTATCACAGGTATCGGGTACCATGCAGCTGTTACCACAACAAGTATTAGGACTGTTGGAAGGGTATTCCATTCCAACGGGATACCGTTGTCTAGGTTTTCTGTTAAAAAAAAGGGTAAAAACCCTCTCTACATTTCAGTTTAACCCTGTGTTTAACTCGAACCCTCTATATATGAGTAGATCTAGAGCATTTTCCAATAACAATATAAGTTTCCCCCTAATTATATCAACCCGTGCGTGATGATACAATAATAAATTAATATTAGAAAGAAACATAATAAATTAAACCACTAGGAATATTGTACACTATAACAAATTCTCATGTTTTTTTTTAACGTATTCAAACTTGTATATTGCGTCGCGCTATCGTGATCGAACTTTGCATCACGACAAACTTGTATATTTCCATAAGCAGTCGTCGTTGCACTAAGGATGTGATCGAACAAGGAAGTTCAAAATTTTTCCTCTTCGGCACGAATAATAAAGTGGCTTATTAACGTATGATTAACTAAGTTATAGAATTTTTAAATTAACACATGAATAATTAAGTTACAGAATGAAAAAAAGGTAGTAGTAGTTCGGGAAGAATTTTTAAAATTAACACATGATTAATTAAGTTATAGGTTTTTTTTGAAAAAAAAAGTAGTAGTTAGGGAAGCATGCTAACAGATTTGCAATATTTCTTCCATCGCCAGAAACCAGGGGAATTGAGAACTACATGCATCTATCGTAGATGAAATGATCTTTCATCTACAATAAAAAATGTGTTAAATTCAAATAAGAAAACAAGAGTAAGCTACTTCAGCTAGCTGGTGTGAACTATCGAGTTGCTGCTGCGATGATTCTCCGGCGGCGGCGGCGCGCCGAAGCTGAGCTGCCGCACCAGCGACACGACGGACTTGGCCCACCGCCGGATCTCGTCCTTCATCTTCTCCGGCTCGACGTCCCTGAGCACGCCGCCGGCGTCGAGCCCGGACAAGAGGCGGCTGAAGCTGCCAATGCGAGCCGCCGTCTTGGGCGCAACGCCGGTGGCGACACGCGGTGGTTCTGAGCCCATCTGGTCGCCGGACATTGGCCGGAGCTCTGATCAACCACCGTATACAAGCCAGGCCGGCGTCTCGCTGGCTCTTATACCTCGCGAGAACGACGATGCTCCGCACGTCATCAAAAGAGTCTGGCACAACGGTTTCTTCCCTGATGCTCCAAGGTTTTGCTTCCAAGCCAGTACTGACTTCACAGCTTGATCAAGCAAGCGTGGCCACTGACGAATTGACGATAGTGCTGCACACGAGAGTGTTTGCCACAACTAATCTGCTGGTGTTAAATCTTCACAGAACCAATCGGCACCAGCAATTTTACGATATAGGTTAAGGCTACCAATCAATCCACACGCTTTGCTTGCAAGCTCAAAGCTGAAAATTGCAGCATTAATTTCATTATGTTGAAAGTAAGTTCAGGTACAACACGATTATTTTGCCGATCACATGTAGTACTGTTTTCACACTGTGCTGGATATATGAATGGATGATCCTAATCATCTGGGCTGGGAGAGGCTTCCCATCCGGAGTCAAAAACAAGCAAGAGAAATCGTTGCGACAACATCAACAAGTGGAAAAGATGCCAAGTCACTCCTTTTTCTTGCCGGTGACGCCTGCAACAACCTGCAGAAGTACCAAAAATAGAAGGAATTAAATACTGGTGTTCTCAATGGAGCGGGGTTGATATTCCGTACTTCAATAATGTGAAATTCGGAGATAACAAGGTGAAGCATGGCAAAGTCGTCAACAAAGGAATCGGTAACATGGCACAATCTTTTAAAGGTCCTGTGTAATTCAGTCTAAGTTGCCAATTAAATATTCAGGGTGCTCAATCCTGGAATTTTACAGCCTACTTGAAATAATAACAGCGCCCAAAGAATAAGTTAACTTCATAAATTTCATAAGACTGAATTATGAACATGACAAAATAAGGACATGATAAATGATGTGGTCCTAAACTAAGATATGATTGCAGATCATTCTGGTGTACTAAAAAACAGAGAGGAATCACATACATCATTCAGCGCAGGTGGAGGAACTTGTTTTGCTGTCTCCCAAGAATCCAACATTGGTCTGACAACTGCTGGAAGAAAAAGACCTGAAATTGCAGATAATAAGATCAGCTGAACCTATTTGATAGAAGCATGCAGAGTGCTCTTCTGATGAGCAATAATTCCATAGACCAATCCAATCATACCAGAAAATCTCAGGAATCAAATTTGCTCTAGTTTCTTGTTCAAATGTTTAACTAACATTAAAACAGTCTGGTTAATGCAACAAAACGGATGTTCTACACACTCATTTCTAGCATGAAGAGTACTGAGAAAAGTCTCAGGGAAGAATTTTGCAATCTCGCTAAAGGAAGCAAATCAGAGAAGACCTAATACATAGGGATAACTATGCGCTACTGAGGAACTTCAATGAAGGCACGATACAAAGTACAAACCAGCTAACCAAAGGCAGAAATTCTGGTAAATACAAGCAGAAAGATACTAAGAGCTAATCAAAAAAATTTCTCAAAAAACAAAACTAGACAAAAACTTGAAGCCTTAAAGGTAATTTCAGGAAATCGACTGATTACTACTTCCATTTTCAACATCCCTAAAGCTTGATCACCAAATACATGTAGAACTATCTAAATTGGCTACGTCAAATTATATACTTAGATTTTACATTAAGAGCGCTTTCATAATATTAAAATTTTACTATTATACGGGAAAGCTCCAGACATGTTTCTGAAATTCTGAACGATACTTTGCACAATCAGGGTTTCCTAAAGAAAATTAGTGTGCTCATACATCGGGTAAAGTATTAAACTTACAAATTGCTAATCCTTGTTATTTTCAAATAGAACAAAACCACATGGAGTCTAGCTAGTTCACTTTCGCAAGCCACAAAGCAACTCATTGTTCATGTGGCCTCAATGTATTCTTATGCATCAACCATTTTCTGCAAGCCAGTGGTTAATAGAAGGCATCCAGCGCTGGTATTTAGGAAGAGCATTTAGTTAGTTCAGACAAAGGAAGACCCTCAACCTTTTCAGCACCGTTTCAAGTTTCACCGCTGGCAGCATAATGCAAACAATAAGCAAGCATTTCGACACCAATTCAGAGTTACCAGGGAACCCCAGGGATACTACATTTCAGCACGAGATTCAGAGGACCTTTATCAGTCATTATTACCAACCTATTTCTCTACTACCTCAAAAGCAGAGTCGTCCTCCTAAGTCCTTCTGCCAATCTGCCCCCTCCTCCCACTGCACACACCGCTTGCACGAGTAGCGTACATAGGTAACCACCGGATCCAATGTTTTATCCCTAATCTCGTTATAACCCATCCCTACTTATACGGCTTGGCCCGTTACAACGTAGAGATATATTACTAGTAAATACTAGTGAAGAAAAAATGCAGCTGATAGAATATCCTTTTTTTAAATCCAAATCGACAAGGTGCATCTTGGTTCTTACACAGGCCAACTCCATTTAGCTTAGCTAAAGAATGAAATTGTCTGAACAAAACACACTGCTTAACACTTGTGGCATTCAACAGACCAGACTGTTTGGCTGGGAAGGAACAACTGGATCTTATCTTTACACACAAAAAAGAAAAGTATAGCTTATGGAGTATGAACTATGAGACTACTTGAGATCTTGAGCCACGCAGCATGGGGAACAAGCAGAGCTACTGGCTTGCAAAGAAGCAC
The DNA here is from genome assembly GCF_000147395.1 of Oryza glaberrima. Classification (NCBI taxonomy): domain Eukaryota; kingdom Viridiplantae; phylum Streptophyta; class Magnoliopsida; order Poales; family Poaceae; genus Oryza; species Oryza glaberrima. Next base: position 23,652,096 of record NC_068330.1, read on the forward strand.
ACCTCTGAAGCGATCTGAGAACCCTAGATCCAACAGAAAATTAGCAAGCGAAAAAAGCACATCGAGGTTGTTCTGAACCCATCCACCCCAGCCCAGCCCCAGAGAGTCCTAGAATCAATCCTTGGTCGCCGAATTCGAGCTAAACAGAGGCGCCCAGTGGAAGGCAACACCAGCGTCCTCAATGGGGGGCGACGAATCACGACCAGGCTACCACTAGGGTTTCGGTCACGGCGGGATCGAGAGAGAAAGGGAAGCGCACCGAATCCGGCGATGAGGCAGGAGGCAGTGACGACGGGTTCCTTCACCGCGAAGATCTTGAGCTTCTCCATCACTCCCATGGTGGCTGCGCTTGCCTCCTCCTCGATCCCCTTCTCCTTCCTCTCACCTCGCCGCCGCCGCCGTCGTCGCTGTAGAGAGAGAGAGAGAGAGAGAGAGTGGACACGTGGGCCCTCTCGAAGCTCTCATAAGCGAGGCCCACCTAAGGCCGATCAAAATTTAGGGCCCATTCAAATATGGGCCTTTGTAGGCGGTAAATTGGGCCTTGGATGGAGAGAGAGTCCAGTGGATCACGTGGTCGAACGATTTGACGCCTTCGTGAAAGGGAAACGTATAGGGCATATCCAGCATCGCTCGGAGGAATATTCGCTCGCGCGGTAGGAATATTTTGCCGCGAAGTGCGAATCTTTGTACTCTTCTTCGCTTTGCCTCGCTCTGCACGCACGGCCACCCATCGTCGTCTCCAGTCTGCCCCCCTCTTCTTCCTCCATTGGTGGTGTACGCTTGCCTCCGTCTCAGCTTCGTTTTCAGATGTCTCCTCGTCGTCGAAGCCGGGAGAAATTAACCGTGCGTGTTTGCCATGATCGATTGTTTTGTCCAGGTTAGTCTCCCGTGCTTTCGCCGGAAACTTTCAGTTTGTTTCTGCAGCGTTTCTTACTTTGATCTGCAATCTGTATAATATGTAGCAATTTGAGCGAACAGTAAAGAATTACTGAGCCATGTCAGAGTGTGTTCTGAACTTCTTGTTGGAAGAGCAGCGAGGCGCTGTGGATGAGGATCGATTTTAATGATGAATCCATTATTATTGGCTTCGATTAATCCACTCGAGTGTGGAAGTTAATGATGTCCTCTTAATCTGTGACACACGTCACCTGGAACAGCCTTTCCACATTCAAATTTGGGACAATTTGCAACTTCAGAGTTCAGACTTCATGCCATGGAGGAGAAACGTCCAGAGGTATTCCGGCTAGTTTTATAAGATGGTGGGCTAGACAACCTGAGATTAAATCCTTACCCCTTCTAATTATTTGATATTTTGTCATTTCCTAATATTTGCGTACTTCAGGTCATGAGATAATTATATAGAATCCGGCAGCAGTTTTTCGAGTTGAAAAATTGAACTAGAAATTCCTGGAGAGGCCACATTTTACGTGAGAGTGAGACACGGCGGCGGCGGCAAACCCCGGCAGGCCGGCGAAGCGGCAGCGGCGGCGAGGTCACCTACACCGTCCGATCGGATACGCGCGGTTCAGATTGGGAACAGTTGAGATTTTAGAGGTACGTTTAGAGTATAAACCCTTTATACTACTATATGGAGAGTGAATTCTAATCCCTCGATGTTTGCAACATTTAAATTATTATAAAAAGAATGATAATAAATTTAACAAGATGGATTAATATGTGATAGATCACTCCATCAACATACAAGTTAAAATTCAATTTCTACAAGTTGTAATAAAAAAACAAATTAAACTATGGCCAGTTAATATATATATATATATTCATAGTTAAATTTATTTTTTTCGTTGTAACTTGTAGAAGTTAAATTTGATGTTGTAAAGTTATTTATCATATATTAATCTATCTCGTTGATTTTTTTAATTTTTTCATAATCATTTAAATGGCATAGAAATAATAAAGGGACTGTTTTTATTATCCTGGTCAGATCAGTTCGTGTAGCGATTGAAAAGTACGAGCCGTCCGATTGGGTACATGTGGTCTGGATGGTGATGAGGGGCTTTTCGTAGAAATTTGCCTTGAGATTCCGGTTGACAACCTTGGCGTCACAATATTGCTAACTAATGAACATGGATTTTGCATCGAGTTTACAAATTTGCGAAGTTCCTGTTCTAGTTTTATCTTGTTTTTGGTTTTTTGAAACGGTAAGGCGGCAAAAGCTCTGCCGAGGGCCCATAGCAGAGCTTTTACACGACGTAGGGTCTGTTTGGTTCTTGGCCACGTTTTGCCAAACCTAAGCTTAGACATGCAACAAGTACTTAGGTTGGTATTTGCTTTTCTACTAACCATAGGCTTGCCCTAACTTGATAGGCATGTTTCTGCAAGTTCGCTGTGTCTTTTTTTTTTCTCCGCCACAAGTGCGGCTTACTTTAGGCATGGTAACTTTAGTCCCCAAACCAAACAGGCCCGTAGTCCTTTGAAGTTAAGAAGATAATCAGAAGTACAAAAAAAATTCAGATTACAGCTTAGGGAGGTTCAAAAATGAATTTTTGCTGGTCCATCCTTTCGAAAATCAGATAAAAGCCACCTGATTCGCCGACATGCTTTTATGTAACCTGGAAGATGTTTCTCTCCAGCCATACGTTGCACATTGTGAAGATTTGGTAACTTTAGGCTCTTTGGGCTTAATCATAGACAAGGAGATCCACCAATCCTTGTGTTCCAAAGAGGGATCAGGAACAAGTTAGTCCAAACCTTTTCATATACAGATTGTTTGCCAGACCGATCGGGTGAATTGGCAATGAATGAAAAGGTTACTGTTCTTGTTTTGTTAGACCAGTTAATTATGATACGATTTATGCACTCTTTTATAGCTTTTTGTGTCGTTCAGTGGGCGTTTACACATATTACTGTTACTTATAATTACATACATATATCATGCAGGGAACCAGGTTTATTATTGATGGGAATAATCACATTTCATGCTGATACAAAAGAATGGCGACAGCATAAGGCCGTGATACGGTAACAACATTTACACTCATACGGGTACATCAGTTTGTGCATTTCTGCCCTGGGACGCTTCTGTCCAAGGCGCGCACCAAATACCTCATCAATTTCTTCCGTATTGTTCACTTATTCTGCTTAGAGCAGAAGTTTTCTCAGGAAGTCTTCGGAGATGCTATTCTAAAACCATCATCTCCACAGTACTGAGGAGACATGAAAATACCAGGTCTCCTCGACGGCTCTGAGAGTAATTTACATGAGTTTTGTTTCTGCAGATTAAAGCAACATAGCTCGGTTAAGTGTTTGCTACAATTTCAGAAACACTCTGGATGGTATTTTGATGTAGTTCTTGAAACCTACCTTATGATTCGATTGCTGCGACCCTTACTGGCTTCATTACTTTTACAATGTTCCTCATATGCTCAAACCCCATCAGTATCACTCCTATGACATAAAGAAAGCTTAGTTGCAGCTTGGCAAGTAAGTTATAGACTGCTATTGCGGCATTTCCCCCATCATCTGTTCGTATTGTGACGGAAACAGGTCTTGCAGAAATAAGAGCCCCGGTTTCTGATAAAGACGTAGCATAAGAAGTGTGCCTTGGAACATAGCCTTCGAAAGAGATTTCGGGGGTGTTTGGCCTTTCTAAGCTCACCTGATGAATTCTCTGGCTGGGATGACCATTCCTCAGGTTTCATCATAGATTTTGTGGCTTTTATTAATTCCATTAGTGCATTGTTGACCTGCAATAGAGAAATACTCAGATGAGTCAACTTACAATTTCCTGCAACTCTGTAAGCGTGATGAAATAATGAGAGAAAAGAACAGCGATTTGGAGAAGGTATAAGCCTTAAAATAACTCTGTAAGTTACATGTTTATGATTCCATCTCAGGTTTGGGATAACCATTTCATTGGTGCCTAAAAAGCAGTTTCAGAGTTGGCCAAACAATTTTCTTCAAAAGTAGCATCTTCCCTTGTACAGTTTAGGTGGTGAATGATGCTTTCAGAGAACGGCCTGCCTTTAGTTCGGTTTGGCAACTTTGGAAGAATTTGTGCAAGTTGCAACAGCACAAGCATCTAGTAACGTTCTAACTGGTATAAGCAAAAGCATTCTTCCAAGTTTGGGCTCAAAAGTTACATGCCCATTAGTGCATCTATGTTAGAGTTTGATGCTTGCAGGGAACCATGATTTCTAATATTGCCTCGCTTGGTCAGCTATTTAGGAATATTTTCAGCATTCCAGCATAATTTCAGCTGCCTAACAATATAGCATTTTGTCAAAGTCCATGCTTACCTCCTCTGGTCTTTCATGGCTTACTAGATGCGCACCATGAAGTTCAACCATTCTAGCAACAGGAATAAGCCTTTCTGCAAGTCGTCTCGCATGACATAATTGCGCAATAATGTCAGACCTGCATCATTTTTAAACCAAGTGATGAGAAACAAACACACAGTGTGCTTGCGAACTGTGGGGAAGGGATGTGTGCTTTTCTCAAGTCGCCACTAACCTCCCATGAATAACTGAAACTAGAAAACCGGCAGACCGAATTGTATCTAGTTCTTTAGTTGTCATATTGTGAGTCCAGCATGCATTAACTTGACCTTCAAACCCACAGTTAGACTGCATCCCTGTCGATGATATGCCCTTCACATATTCCTGAAAATACATAGTACAGAATAATTGAAATTTGGTACATCAATGAAATAAGTAAAGCTTTGTTTTTTTTTCCGGTACAAAGGCCTAGTTGTAATGCTGTGATCTTGTGACTGTAATACTTTACAGTTTATACAGTTCAAAAGAACAGACATAGAGGAATCATTCTATGTGTACACGCAACTAATTTTGTCCAAATCAATTTTGGACTTAATCCTGCCCAGAATTTAATGTCGGGAGGTAATGAGTACCAAGGATCAAACCCTGGCCAGCGGCTTGCTCCTTGCAGCTCCTGCCAGCTGAACAACATACTGTTCTCCTTAGTACTCACCACCTCCCAAAATTAAATCCTGGGAAGCTCCTCCTCCCACAATTTTGGACTTTGGTGCTACATAAGTTATGATGAAGATTTAAATCTAGGTGATACACCATCAACAACAAACACTTTTAAACTCACTTGATAGAGGATTGTTCTCCTCGTGCATGATCCAACTTTCTCATCAAGATATTCCTGCATCGCAGCATGGTGCATTGGATGTTAACACTCAAAATGTCAAGGGAAAAAAATTACATCAATTGGCATATGACAAATGGATGCATTTTCACCTTTGTATAATGGGTTTCTAAATCTACCAGAGCTCTTTCTTCTGGAGTTCTTGCCCTTAAGAAACGGAATGCAAGCGAGAGCATCTGCCCATCTAACTGCAAATGCAGACAAGCTTCATTGATGAGAACTACAGAGGAAATTAGAGTCGACAGTCCTGCAAGGTCTGCAAAGTTCCAGGTATAAACAAGCAGAATTCTCCATTCCGGTACCTTCGGGAAGCACTGGAAGCCACCTCCAGTAACATTAAGCAACGCCAACGAGCAAATCCTGTGCGGCGCCATGGCTGCCAGTTTGCAGGATATCATCGCGCCTGTGTTGCAAAGACCACCCAACATCAATGGCAATGCTTACAGAAACTCCTACTTACTACACAATTCCCCTCAAAAGAAGTCAATCCGCCAAAATTCTGATGATCATCATTCAGCGTCGCAGAGATGGAGACTCATGAACTCACCCATGGAATGGCCGAATACATGAGCTTTCTTCCACCCCAGATGGTCCATCAAGGCCAGAGCGTCCCTCGCCATGATCACCGTCCTGTCAAGACAATGGAAACATTCACATGGTCAGACAGTAACTAACACCAGTACACCGCCATTGCCGCCACTCGTCTGACTTTTCCCGCACAGCCGCGTCGTGCGTTCGACGAAAATTATATCTCCGTCCTTTTCCTCTCCGTCACATATTTTCTCGTGGAAAGCAATCGCGGCTGGAATCGAGTAGAACGTGGATTTATTCTCGTCGAAAGCTACATGAGACGCCAATCTTTACCCTCCTCCAGATCTCTCTCAAGATTGGGCGCGATGCTTCTACACCTCACGACGAACGATTTTGCCTCCTCGATCATGAGACAAGGTGGAGATTTGGATCTAGAAGACGACGATGAGAGGAGGAAGTAGAGAAACTCACGAGTAGTAGGATTTGTGCGGGAGCACGGAGCTCCGGCCGACGCCGCGGTTGTCGAAGCAGCAGACCTCGATGCCATCGCCGTCGTCCCCCTCCGCCGCCGCGGCGTCGCCGGACTCCTCGTCGTCGGCGGCCGGCTCCAGCGACCCGGTCAGCCCCTTGATCTGCGGGCCCCACGAGTCGTGCGTCCCCGCCAATCCTTCACGCCCCCAACCACACCCACCATTTCTCAAATCAGAACCAAGAAAACAAAACGGCAAAAAAAAAACGCAGAAAATTTTCGATCGCCGGCAAAGGCGATGGGTTCATCGACGGCGTACGGACATACCGATGACGAGGAGCACCTTGGTGGCGCCGCGGCCGAAGCGGCGGTAGAAGAGGCGGACGCCGTCCCACTCGTCGCCGTTCTGGTACCTGTCCACCTCGCAGTAAGGCATTGCTCCTCCTCCCAACAATTTCCTACAGCTTCGCTCTGGATTCCGGCGAGAATGGAGGAGGAGTACGATTACTACTACGGTTATGGGAGGAGGGCGAATTAAGGCAGGTGAAAAATGGGAAAAATATGAGAGGCGGAGGCGGAGGAGCGGTGGTCGGGATGGGGGCGCGGGTTATTTATAGCCGTCGTCGGCGTCGCCGCGAGGAAGGAGGAGGAACACGTGGATGGATGGGCTCGAGCTCGACGATGACACGCGTACTACGCGGCCGGTCGCCGTCGGCTGAGTCAAACGTGGTTGCGCTCGCATCGTCGCGGCGCGGACGGGAGGAGGGAGAAGAAGGATGAGATAATTCGGAGTACTTGAGAGTCGTGAGCTTGAGGTCCAGAATTTTCGGCGAATTTCGGAGTTTCAGGACCGTGCTGTAAGCCTGTAATAGTGTGAGAGATTAGTACAATACTACTGGAGATTGATTGGATGGATCAAGTGGCTTACGTACTGACCTGGAGAAAGTTTGTGCGTTTTTTTTTTTTTTTAAGAAAAGGCAAGCTGCCAATTTCATTGAATAGAGAAGGAGTAAAACTGTACAAAGGCGAAAGCGAGCTCAAGACCTTTGGTCCGAGCTAACTAAAAGAAAGCCAATTATGAAGATTTTTCGCGCCCGCTAAGGCCCAAGTTTTGGCCTCTTCCTTGATTTTAGCCAGAAGGGAGGTGGTCGATAGCTCTTTTTGCTGAAAGGTTCTGCGGTTTCTCTCAGTCCAGATCTCCCATGCGACTAGCAGGATCAGAGTGCGAAGAGCCTTCTTGGGTGCCTCTTGGATGTTTGAGGTAGCTTCCCACCATTCTAACACCGTGGAGGTTTGCTGCCACCGACATGGTTTCAACCCTTCACACGCCGTCCATTCCGCAATTGCCTCCCAGATTTTCTTTGTGTATCTACATCCCGCGAGGAGGTGAAGGGCAGTTTCTTGAGATCGACGACATAAGGGACATATGGAACCGTTTGGCCATCCTCTGGTTGCTAGTCTGTCGGAGGTCCATACTCTGTTTTGGATGATTAGCCATGCGAAGGTTTTGCATTTTCGTGGTGCCCAGGTCTTCCAAATTAGGTTATTAAAGTTGGTGGCTGTAGTGCCGAGGAGTTGCGCATTGTAGGCCGATGTTGCCGTGTATTCGCCATGGCTGGTAAGCTTCCATGTTATTTTGTCATCCTCTTGCTCTTCTAGTTGTAGCGTCTGAGTGGCGGTCCAGATTGTGACAAGTTGGTCAATTAAATCTGTCGTCCATCCTGCATTTGACGGCAGGTCCAAATCATGAAGCCATTGGTCGGATTGCAAGGCCTGCTGGATCGTCTTGTTCTTTTTCTTGGATGCTGCATAGACTAGAGGAGCTACATCTTTCATTATCCTTCCTTCCCACCAGGCCGAATCCCAGAAGCTTGGCTTCTCACCGTTTCCAATTGTTATGGAGGTGGCGGCCGCAAAAAGGAGTTTGTCGGTGTCGTCACATGGTGTGCCGGTTCCCACCCAGGCTTTTTCCGGTGATTTCCATTCGTGCCAAAGCCAACGCAGGCGCAAAGCTCTCGCGAACTTTTCTAAGTTTAGGATGCCTAGACCTCCGTAGGCAGTGGGAAGGCAGGTTCGCGTCCAATTGACTTTACATTTTCCCCCCGTCAAAGCTTCCCCGCCCGCCCAGAGGAACTTCCTTCTTTGCTTGTCTAGAACCTCGAGGGACTCCTTGGACGCTTTTAGTCCTGTCAGAAGGAAGACAGGCTGCGAAGTGAGCACCGCCTTTACCAGGGTAGAACGTCCCGCGAGCCCGACGTGCTTCCCCCGCCAGCCAGCAATACGACTCATCGATTTGTCATAGAGAGGTTGGAGATCGACTTTGCGCAGTCGGCCTGTTGTCAAGGGAAGTCCAAGATACTTCAATGGCAGGTTTGCTCTGGTTGCTGGCGTGTCATGGAGGATGTCGTCTAAATCCAGGTTTTCGCACCTGATCGGAGCCACATGTGATTTTTGGAGGTTCGTGCATAAGCCAGTTGCTTGACCAAAGCGATCAAGGAGATCGGTGAAGGCTTGTACATCTTCTTTGTTCGGGTTTATGAAGACTGCTGCGTCATCTGCGTACATAGAAGTACGGAAGCGTACTGCTCTCCCCCGCAGTTTGCTTATCACCCCTAGTTCAGTGGCCATATCCAATAAACGTTGGAGGGGGTCAATCGCTAGGATGAAGAGTAGAGGTGATAGAGGGTCTCCCTGCCGTAATCCTTTGCCATGCTTGATTGCCTCTCCTGGTGTGCCATTCAGGACAATCTTTGAGGCGGAAGCTGAAAGTAGGCCCGTTATCCATTCACGCCATTTTGGTGGGAAACCTCTGTTTTGCAAGAGTGCGAGGAGGTAGTCCCACCTGACCGAGTCGAAGGCTTTGGATATGTCTAGCTTGAAGAGGAGGATCGGTCGTTTGGTCCTGTGATGCTTCCTGACCATGTTTCTTACATACATAAAGTTGTCATGTATGCTTCTCCCTCGAATGAAGGCGCTTTGATTCGTCGAAATCAGCGAGTGCATTAGGGGCCGTAAGCGGATTGCTAGCACCTTGGAAAAGAGCTTCCCGAAGCCATGAACAAGGCTTATAGGTCTATAATCTCCTATTCCTTCTGCTCCTTCTTTTTTGGGGATTAGGACCACATTGGCGGAATTCAGGAGGCTGAAATGCTTGTTCCTTGCATCATGCAGTGCATTAAAAGCGGCCACCACATCGTTTTTTATGATGCCCCAAAACGACTTGAAGAACTTCCCCGTGAAGCCATCTGGGCCTGGAGCTTTGTCGGCAGGCATTTCTTTTATCGCTTTGTGAATCTCTGCCTCAGTGAAAGGATCATCAAGCCCGGAGAGGTCAAGCGGTGTGTACCCTAATTCCGACCAGTTGAGGTCGCAGGACCTTGGCTCCGGTTGCCCCATCACATGTCGGAAGTGTTCGGCGATGACAAGTTCTTTTTCTGCGTGCGTGACAGCCCAACCATTTTGCTTCTTTAGGCGGTGGATGTGATTTTTCCTTTTCCTTGCATTAATCTTGCGATGAAAAAACTTTGTGTTGGCATCTCCTTCTTTGATGTTAGTGATGCGCGCGGCTTGCTTCTTCCTTGCTCTCTCAATAACTGCAAAGCCGAGGAGCCTCCTCTTGAGGCCCATACGCAGCCTGTACTCTTCTTGTGTCAGCTCACGGTGCTCCTGTGCTACGTCAAGACGGTGGATTATGTCCAGCGCCATATGATATTTGAGTTTGACTTCCGAGCAGATGTCTGTTGCCCAAGATTTTAGGGCCTTTGCGGTGCGACTCAATTTATCTGCAAGACGATGTAGAGGCTCGTGGTGTGTCGTGTCCTGGCTCCAACTGTTTTGCACCTCATCCTTGAAGCCGGGCAGCGATACCCAGAAGTTTTCAAATTTGAAAGATCTCGGCCGTCGTGGTCCTTCAGGGTTGGTGAGGAGTAGCGGACAATGATCAGATGTTCCGGAGGAAAGCGCGTGCAGAATGTGGTGCCCATGATCGAGGTCCCATTTCTCGTTACAAAAGAATCTGTCTAGTCTGACTAGCGTTGGCCTGCGTCTCTCATTGCTCCAGGTGAATTTCCTGTTTTGTAAGTGGATTTCTTTTAGCTCGCAGTGATCCAGGGCTGCTCTAAATCGGCCCATCCGCCTTACGTTGATGTTGCTATTGTTTTTGTCGCTTGCTCTGTAGATCATGTTGAAATCTCCAAAGAGGAGCCACGCTTCCCCGTCGTCCGGTTTAAGACGCCTAATTTGCCTTAGGAACGCCTCTTTTTGTCGGTGTCGTGTAGGTCCGTATACCGCTGTTATGAGGAAGGTTTTAGAGCTATGGAGGAGACTGACTCTGGCAGTCAAAGAGAAACGACGCGTTTTGACTTCGCTAATTCCAACAACATTGGAGTTCCACAGGAGGAGGATTCCGCCTCGTGTTCCCCTAGCCGGCTTGATGGCGTGACTATCCAGCTTGTAGCCGCCCAAGTATCTTGCAAGCCCGTCATCCATCGCACGCAGTTTTGTTTCCTGGAAACAGGCGATGCTACAATTCGTTTCTGCCATAAAGTCGTGAAGAGCACTGCATTTAGCAGGTGAATTCAGGCCACGAACGTTCCAACTTAGAAGCTCAATGTTTTGGGCTATCATGAAAAATGAGGCGCTCTGTGCATTGAATCAATGCCGTTGACGTTGCATGCCTACGTGCCCGGGGATGGCGGCATTGTCCTGTCGAGGTAGCATGAGTAGAGGCGCAGTCATTTGAGGCGGGGGAAGTCGTCATGCAGAGGGAGTAGTACATGGAGCCGTGACACTCAGGGTAACAACACCAGCAGGAGCACCACACAATATTGCATAGAAGATTTTCGTAGGCCTTCATTAGAAGCCAGCAGAGATGCCCAGAAATTCGAAGATAAATCACGACGTAAGGTAGAAAGTCTCGCTGCGTCGTGGACACCAAAAGGTGCCGCAAAAGTAGAGCAGTGCAGTACAATAATGGAGACAACATAAATAAGTGGAGGCGACGATACATGCAAGCAACAAGCTTGCTCCCAGCCACAAGCAGACAACTAGGCTGCTGCTTCATCAATTTCCTCGACGAGGTCGGCGACGCCTTCCCCCACCACTGTAAGCAGGGCCTCCTCTGGTGGTCGTTCACCGATGTCGTCGTCGTCGCAGTCGAGGTCGAAGATGGAGGTGAGCGCCGCGATTATGTGTGGTGGCAGCGGGCCGTTGAACATCACCACGTACTCCGCGAGCACTTCATCGAGCGAGGTGTCGGTGCGGAGGAGGCCGAGGCGCTTCATCAGTACGCGGTGGCATTTCTGCATCGGCGGCATCTTGGGTTTCCCTGCAAGCCTTGCGCTGCGACGAAGGTTAGTGCGGCTGAGATCACCAAGACGAGTCATACGGCGATTCCTTGCTAAAACAGAACGACGAATGGCCGGCGGTGAGGATGTCGGCCGGCTTAGGATCGGTGGAGTGACAGCCTTGAAGAGTGTGGCCAACCTGTCGTGCGGCGGCGGGGAGTTCACTGGCGAGCCGCCGGTTGCATGTGTCGGCGGCGGTGACGTCTGGCTGTGAGGACCGGGCACCAATGGTGAAGGAGCGACAGCTTCCCCTGTCATCTCGTGGGCCGGCACCATGGAGCCGGTGTCGTGCGGCGGCGGGGAGTTCACTGGCGAGCCGCCGGTTGGATGTGTTGGCGACGGCGGCGCCTGGCTGCGAGGACCAGACGCCAATAGAGAAGGAGCGATAGACTCCTCTGTCATCTTGTGGGCCGGCGCCATGGAGCCGGTTCCATCAGGCGCCTCTCCCAGGGAGGGCCCAATGGCTGGCCCAGACAGGCCTTGAGCGCCCTCGCCCAGGGGATCGGTTTGTGGGCCATGATTGGGTGGCCCAAGAAGGCCCAAGTCGACAAGTTTGTGCGTTTTTAATTGAAGGAAGAGGAGAAAGCTTGCATTTTTATGAGGTTTTCCTTGATCGTGTTGGTTGGAATACTTGATCAGGAGAAAAGGAGGGCATTTGGTTTTGGACCACGTTTGGAGGACAGAGAGTTTGTTCGAACAGATTGTGAGTCAGTATCAAGAAGTTAAGAAGCTGGAGTAAACTGGTAGGATCTGCGAAGTTGCTCGTTCCAAAGTTGATTTTGTTTCGGCCCGGCGATAGACGTTCATTTTGTTTTGAGATGGGCACCCAAGAAACAACACTTTGTTTCTGTTTGGAGTGTGATTACTGTTTGATTTACTGTAGAGCTGAGCTGCATGAAGTTGAAACAAGTTCAGTTCATGTTTTACTTGAAAAGAAAAGGTTCATATTCTTATATGAAGATCAGTTTCATTATCACTCCAAGTGGAGTTGTTCTTCGATTTTTTTTTATCACCTCTGTCCCCTGCTGAGAAAAGAAAGTTCGCCTTTTTTAGTTATCAAAAGCAGTCCAAACGGATACAATTTTCTTCGTCCTCAGATGACAAAGCAATGACAAAGACCGGCCCTTTTTCACCTTCCACAGAAAATTAGCTAAAATATCCACAACATCTTAGCCCACAGTAAATTCTAAGAAGTAATAAGTCAAGGAGTAACCATTGGAAGATAATCACCGGACCGGTGAAAAAGATTGTCAATTCAAAGGAAAAAAAATGTTATTTTGGATTGTTGTCAAATTATGTCTTACCATTTTCTTTAGAGGTTGTTCAGATTAATGTCATTTCAAATCATATACTAATTTTTGGTAAAATTCTAAAAAATTGCATCCATTTATTTTTTTTACCAAACTTTGTTAAATATATAAGAAATACAAAATTTGACAATATTGCCAAAATGTAAAAATTTGGTAAGTCTTATTTTGGCTACAATTTGAACAACCTTTTTTTGAATAGTGCTCCCTCCGTCCCATTATAAGTGTACCCATGATTTTCCGTACCCAACTTTGATCGTCTGTCTTATTTAAATTTTTTTTTAAAAAAATAGAACATAAGTCACGCATAAAATATTATTCATATTTTATCATCTTATAGCAACAAAAATACTAATTATAAAAAAAATTCAAATAAGACGGGACGATCAAAGATGGACACGGAAACTAATGGTTGCACTTAAAATGGGACGGAGGGAGTAGTAAATGTAACGGTTTAGTTTAGAGCCAAGTGAATGGTAATGCCTATGATTAATTTGGCACCATTCTAAAATTTTCTCCACTATAACATAAATTTTGATAATCTAAACACACCCACTTAAAATACTACCCTTCAAAATATACCACACTAAACCAAACAAACCCAAATTCCCAACCACTCGGGAGGATTAGAGCAGGTACAATAACAGGCTATAAACCAGCTGCAAACATATTTTAAGGAGATAAATATGGAGAGATAAGAGCAGCGGGCTATAGATTTATAGCCGGCTATAACACGGACTCTAAGACACAGTATATGTATAATAGGTGGGACCAGATATTAATAATGTAGTATTAGATTGGTTATAGATGAATTAGAGCCAGTAGTTGGCTATTCTATTAGTTTTGCTCTTATCACCGATTTCTTTCCACGTGTGGCCGGCAGCGGCTGCTCCTTGCCTCGGGCTCAGCGACGCGGTGCGGTGGCTGGGCGGGCGCGACATAAAAATTCATGTGAAGCGCGTGTGCGCTGACGAGGCTGTGGCGATCGGGTTGGGCGTCGCCGTCCACCACTCGCCGCCACCGCCCCCTCGCCCCAGCGCGCACCGTCCCTGTCGTCCGCTGCGCCCTCAGCTGGGACCCCGCGCCGCGCTGTGCCGCTCCCTCCCCGCTAGTGCCATGCATGCTCATGTCTCGCTGATGCTACCAGAATCCTCTCTCTTTCTCTCGCGTAAGATATATATATATATAACTAATTATATGTATGGATGCTATATACCTACAATCAAAATCTAACAAAAACAAGTTTAAATTCAGTTCAAACTTGCTTTGAACTAGTTAGTAAAGTAGTTAATGTTAATACCTAAGTAATTGAAAAAGTTTCATACTCATTTGAATTGGGTATATACTCAATTTCAACAATGGTGCCCGGGCACTATGGAGCACCAAACAAATTTAATATATATATATATATATATATTCATTAATATCAATATGAATATGGAATATGCTAGAATGAGTTATATTGTGAAACGGAGGAAATACCATTAACTTTTTTAAATATTTAATCATTTGTCTTATTAAAAAAATTGCATGTATAAAAATATTTTATGATAAATCAAGTCACAATAAAATAAATGATAATTATTTTTTTAATAAAACGAATGATCAAACGTATCTAAAAAATTCAATGGCATCATATATTAAAAACGGAGGGAGTATTATTTATTTTATTTGAACTTGTTTTATTACCAAAGAAAATATAATCTTAACTTATACTTTTACGTATTTTAAAAAAATTAATAAGATGAATAGTGTAATATTATGCGAAAAGTAAGTAGTGTCGTGCATTTCGAAATTGAGGCGGTATTTCTTAAGATGCACTTGCATCGCATCGCCGTGTGTACGTCAGTCAGAGTCGCCTGTGTTTCGCGTGTGGAGTGATCTCTGCATCAGCGGTTCATGTCAACCACCAACTGGTGAGCTGAATCGTGTGTCTTCTCCAAGGGGATCTCTCTCTTGCGTACGCTGTTACTGCAACGGTTGCACGTTCAGATTTGAGAGATTCGATCTCCTCCGGTTTCAGGGTTGGCAAGGAAGGAATCTGAACTCATATGCCTATACGAAGAGAGAACGATTCAACTTGCCGGGATCGATCGCGTCGAAAAATGTGTCAGATTTTGTCAGGCAAAACCACAGGTTTGCAAAATTACAGCGAATCCGAACCATGTTTGCGATGAATGTTCTTGCCATCCTCCAAACCTCAGGTACGGAGCATATTTGTGGATGAAGCTATGCAGTTACGCAACATGAGGAAAAGGATGAGCTGACCTGCCGCCACCAAAAACATGGAGTTGTTGGAGAATAGACCAATGCAAACCACCATCTGAAATAAAAAAAGCGTATGCTTGTCTAGCTTATAGCACAATGCAAACCACCATTTGTTGTTTATCTTGAGTTAGAAAATTGTGGCTTTAATTTTATCAAACAAAAATAGTTTATCCTTTTGCCAGAAAATTGTGATCCACCGGTTATATTTTGCCTCATGAGGTGTCAAAGCTACTACATGCAGATTGTTCCTTCCAGCACAACGACGACGGATGAGACGAGGATGAGATATCCAATCAGGAAACGTCTTGCGTAGGAAAAAGAAAAACGAGAAATGGCCGACAGATCAATTTTCACTATTATTTTTTCAGGGACGTGGACGGTGGAAAGCCTCTTGTTTTCGTAGCAATTTGGCAATATCTCCATTAAGAGCATTGTGCATGAATCATCACAAGGTGCTTGAAGAGCTTGATGGAGTCTAAAGCGATGTGTACTTAATTGCTTTCCTAATAGTTAAATGAGCTAACCAAAATAGTACTCCCTCCGTGTACTTTTGATAGTCATATTTCCAAATCTGAAAAATTTATTTTTGATAGGCATATTTCAATTCAACAACCTATCATCTTAATGACTTTCTCAGATTTAATGCATGACTCTCCATTCTTCCACACATGATTGGCTATATGGGCATTGAGAAATGTAAATATTAATGAATCGCTTGTTTACGAGAAATGACTAGTAGCATATTTAAATAGATGATAAGTAAAATTAATTATCCTTGGTCTATGTGCTAAGATGAAATATGACTACCAAAAGTAGATGGAGGGAGTATTACTAGTAACCGATAGCTAATACTCCCTCCATCTATTTTTGATAGTCATATTTCATTTTGACACACAGACCAAGAATAAGTAATTCTACTTATCATCCATTTAAACATGCTACTAATCATTTCTCGTAAACAAGCGATTCACTAATATTTACATTTCTTGATGCCCATGCAACCAATGCTGTGTGGAAGAATAAATAGTCATGTATTAAATCCGAGAAAGTCATTAAGATAATAGGGTATTGGATTGAAATATGCCTATCAAAAATAGATTTTTCAGATTTGGAAATATAACTATCAAAAGTAGATGGAGAGAGTACTATACTAGTAGTACTTAATTCATCTTTAATCATAAAGAGCAGATGTGCTTTAGGAGCCTAGTCCAAGTCCGGGTAATTATCTCAACATCATGTGCTTAATGAACGACCAAGTACTGCAAGCCATCTCCTTTGACCATGACTTGGTGTGTCTCTGCTGAACAAAATTAGAAGTCCCAATTTGAGGCCGTTGCTCATAATTTCTTTAGCCAATAAACACCAGAAATCATTAATAAACTACTGTTTGGCAGTTGAAGTTTCTGACCGAACAACGCTTCTAGAGATTGATTAGAAATCTTTCCGAAAAAAAAACTAGTAGCATTGCTGCACTACAAGGCAACGATACAGTTGCCATTTCCCCCCCCCCCCCCCCCCCCCCCTCATCTTCATGTGTTTTCTGCAGGTGTTGCTACCCTCTTTTGTGTGCAGCTGTGATTTCCTATCTGCGAGGGTAAAGAAGCTCACAGATGCAGCACTGTTCATTCTCGAGAGTTCAGGTATCTGAACTTCTGGAAGCAGAGTCAATTGCTGCACGACTGCTTCGATCACGGATAAGAACGAGAACGGATAGAAACTTGTCCTAGTATGGTGATGATGATTGCCTTGTGTGTAATGACGGATTTATGCAAAAATGAAAAATCAAGAGACAGGCAAAATTCAGCACGCCATCAAATAGATTCAGGCCTAGCAAACAGTCTTCAGAGTTTGTCGCAAGTACTAAGATGCTTCCTGAATATATTATATATATTGGAGCGTTTTCTTTGGATGTATGAATTGGTCTAAACTAGTTAGGATTGCATGGCTTCCTAATGACGAGGTGAATGAAGAAATAAATGGATGGTGTAGGGTGGAGTAACGAGAGAAGCTTGTCTGTTTTGTGTTTCAGAAGAGGACGAGAGGATCTGCTGCTGCTGAACTACTGCAGATGAGTATGACTGCTCGGTTCTGAATTCAGCAGCTAAGGATGTCTGTTACACGTGAAATATTATCTTATTTTTTTATCAGATATAAGAAGGGCACATTTGTTAAGAGAGAAGATGTGTTTCAGATTTTTTGCTACTGATATTCTTACATCTTCACTGGCTGTGGAGGGTAATACATACAGCTTAACTGAATTTTACGAGCAACGCTCTCAACTTGACGAGTACTCTGAACATTCAAACTTTATACGGAGCCAAAATGCTCGTTTTATTCAAAACACAACCGAAGATTCGCAAACAAGATAGCTCACATATCTGAAGTCTCAACTTACAAAATGTCCTCAGTAGTTGTATTTTACCAGTTGCTAGTTATATAAGCACACACCTGAATACACGCAGGTACTGTCTAAAATGACCTGAACTCCATGCACCTGACCAACATATTACAAGGTAATTAACGACACAATAGTACCTAACAGTTCTGCTTAATTCTAGTACATTACAGTAAGATAGTGGTCTGGTGATTGTAGCATTTGGGATCATCTGAGTATCTGACTTATCTTTGTCAAGGTTTCCGTGTGGAGAAGAGGCGATTAGTGTCCATTTCCAGGCTTCTTACGTGGTTCATGTCTAGGGTTGGGTCCTCCATAGTCATAGTCCTGAACATCTGTCAGAACCCTCCTGCTATGTTTCTGAATTCTCTGAGGTGGTAAGGACATATGAAACTTAATTAGTACATACATACTTGACTGAAAACTGTAGTTTCTGTAAAGAAAACATCACTGATCATAGTACAGTTCTGATGATTATTGTGTCCAACAGCAGCCAGCACATGTATTTATCAGCGAACATTAGATAGTTTCAGAGTCATTTTTTTATCAGCTAACACGCCTCTGCACATTTAGCATGCACAACAGGGCAAGTTATACAGTTTTCTTCTCGTTAATACTAAGTCAGCTGTCATGAATCATGTTGGGTCCTTCAAAAATTAAAGTCAGCTAGCATACGGAGTTATTGATTAAGACCGGAATCGTGAAAAGCACCAAGATAGATCTGAAATATATATTACCCTAACATCTCTCTGATGGTCACTACAAAGATTGATGGATAATTAAGTACATACCTCTTTCACTTTAGAAGTCACTTCATAATTGGTATATGCTGTCTCAGCTTGCCCTGCATTTAGACGACAGATAAATTAAAAGTGTCCATTAATCAGTTACGGACCAAGCAAAAAAGAAAAAAAAATCACTGATCAGTATTACACAGCCCGACAGACCAACACACAAAAGAACAAGAACATGATAAACAACATGCCTGAAGACGATGAATCGAACAGTAGCAGGATCACGAGGACGACAGTGACCAAGGACTTGAGCTTGCTCATGCTGGATGCAACTGAAACTGATGGCATGAATCAGGTAGCTTATCCCCTTCTTATGCAGATAGTGCGCGAGAGTGTGACTGCACTGTTGGTTGAGGAGCTGCAGTGCCATTGCCCTTGCTTATATACTACCGATGGCCATCCGATGAATTTGCATGATCTACAGCTGGAAAGGACAAGTGAACAGCAGCAGCCTTTTGTCAATGGTGCAATGGTGCATACCACCAATGATTTTGCTCTACGAGATAGCGATGATAGCGAAGTCCACAACTCCACAATCCACATGTATGCGCTACCTAGCCGGCCCAAATGCAGGGTCAACTATCATACATGCATTTGCATGATTTACCTGCAGAAAGATACCAGATCGACTCGATCTTCAGAAACTACTACCAGAAGAAGAAGTCACTTAGCCACTTATTGCTTATGCAAGTGCTCAACTTTTTCACTAACCTAGGACGAAAAGAGTAAAGAGTAATACTGACAGGATTAATCTTGAGCTAACTTCTTTCAGAGAACTGGTGATTAATTAGCTGCAATTAATTAAGGGGCAGTTTAAGTTCGTGCTTGTTGCTGTCTTGTAAGGTGTAGTGTAGTGTACTGTCGTTTGCACATGCACATTCTAGTGGGAGCGCTATATATGGGGGAATCTGATAGTGCCAAATTGCAACACTAGCTAGCATCGGGTAGCTATCAGGTATCAGCATTCTTCTAAGGTCTTTGGATCATGGCAAGTACGAGTACAACCAGGCTTTCGGTGGTGAACGCTGCTGGTGGCGAGTGTAAGTCCACTATACCCTGATTTGCTGCAGGTCATCGCTGATCGCTGATCAGTTGTATGGAAATTGGCTGATAATAGTTAGGCAGTTTTCCACAAATTCAACGTTTTAGAATGTAGATTATAGAGTACTGTTTTAGCTAAAAGAAAATTATTTTTTTAGAGAAGGGTATTTTTTTTACTTGGCCTCTACATCCAACCGGATATATGCAGCCTTTTTAAATTAGGAACTTAGCCCTTAAATAACTCTATCTGAAATTCGCTCTTATGAAGATTTGAATTTAGGACCATGTGGTGTTACTTAGGTCACTGCAACCACTAGGCTACATGCCCTTTCACATAGTACATCACTAAATTATTTTGATTCGAATTCACCATGAAAAGAGGATTCTAACTTTCAAGGTGATTACCCCTCGTCTCTTGCATGTCATGAAAATAGTTGTAAAAAAATAGTAACTTAGATCTATATATGTGATATGTCACTCCACAAATATACAAGTTTAAATATGTTCTACGAGTTGTAACAAAAAAGACAAATTAAACTCTTACCGGTACGTGTATATTTATAGTTATTTTTTTTGTTACAACTTGTAGAAGCCATTTAAACTCACATATTTGTGAAATGACATATCACATTTTAGTGTATCTCGCCAAGCTTTTATTTTTTTAATAACTATTTAGGTGATATGCAAAAGACGAGAGGACATCCCTTGAGGGTTTAGAATACTTTCCCTTCAAATATATTAAAATGTGTATTTATTTAATATCATACTCCCTCTGTTCTATATTATGAGAGGTTCAAAGATGGACGCAGTTCATATATGTATGAAAACAGTTTGAATCAATATAATCTCTATAGAAATGATAGTCAGTCGGTCAAGGATTTTTTATTTTGTCAATTTAACTATTTAATGATGACTGCCATACGTCTGTGATAGAAATTGTAAAAGTTACTTTTTTATATAGATAAAATAAAAAACGGCCTGAAATTTTCGCCACCATTATATTTTCATCATCTATAATATAAGTGTCTTCGTCTACATAGTGCTTTCTATAGTGGAGCTGGTCCTGTTGGTTGCAGTTGCACTTACACATGGCAGGCCAACGTAAAACATATATAGTTGCATGCATTGTATCTGTATAGCAGTACTCCTACATTGTATCTGTACATAGCAGTACCTAGAATCGATGCTATGGTGCTAGTCGTCGACCCAAATGGAAGGGGACTACCGACTACAAGTGCAACGTACGTAAGGTAGCCAGCCAGAAAATACAATCCTCTAACTTTGTGTAGGTTGTAGTTACGTCACTTATCAGAATATCAGATGCACTTAATAGTGCAGTGGTAAGAAATTTGTAGTTTTAAGGGTGAATAGCTAATATGGTCTCTGAAGTTTTGTTTCGGGCTCATTTTAGTACTTGAGATTTCAAATCATCGAAACAAGTCCTCTAAATTAAACATTTGGGTTAATATAGTTCTTGGACCTACAAAAAGTGCCATGTGAGCATATCAAGTCATCCTCGCATGCAGCGATATGAATAAAATGACCATTCTACCCTTATATACCATATAGAAAAGAATAAAAAAAGAAAACAAATGTTTTCACGCGTGTATGATCGTTTTACAATTGTCACTTACGATTGCTACAACCAAGCACTGATCGTATAAATTCTTTTGTCGGCCACCCTCCACAATAATATTGGGCATGGGCTGGCCTGTTATTTTTCCTGTTTGTCTTTTCTTTCTTTTCTATATGGTATATAATGGTAGAATAGTCATTTCATTCATACTGTTGTATGCGAGGATGACTTGGCATGCTCACGTGGCATTTTTTTTGTCTAAGGACTATATTAACCCAAATGATTAATTTAGAGGACTTGTTTGGACGATTTGAAATCTCAAGGACTAAACTGAGCTCGAAGCGAAACTTCAAGGACCATATTAACTATTCACCCTAGTTTTAATCGCACTCGTGCAAGGTAAGTATTCCCTATGTCCCTAAATATAAGAGATTTTGGTTTAATGTGATATATTTCATACCTAGATTTATCGTATTAGGATTTATCATATCTAACCAAAATCACTTATATTTAGGGAGGAGGGAGCACTACGGCGCACCGACTGACCGACCTATGGGGCTACCCATGAACCCCGAAGTTGGACGTGTCAGGTGAGATACGCGCGTGTACCCATGCCACAATATGTACGTATGGTCGATGCTGCACCGAGACTAGCAGCACGAAAGGGCCTCCCTAACCTACGCCTAGCCCTAGCACGATCGATGGCACAGTGCGTGCCCATCCTGCATCTGCATGGGTTAGTGCGTGCTACGCTGCGACGGCGACGATCGATGTAGCCTAGCCGGTGTGTGCAGTGCAGTGCAGGTCAGGATTGCCACTATGACCAAAGGATGCTTGTGTGCGATCAATAATGGCCGCTCAATGTGTCATCGTACGGTGACACACCACTTACAGACACATCCTTTGTTGATCTGTGGTGATCGACTTGAGTTAATCGGCAAGGCCCAGCCCATGGTTTGAGGTCAGGGCCAGGCTGAATTTGGCCCAGTAATTTTGGTTTGAGAAGCCCACTTCGTCACAGCGTCAGGCCGAATTACTGGCCCATGGCGAGCCCATGGCATCCATTCCCCATGATTGACCTTGTCTTTCTCTTTTTCTCTCGATCTCGAAAAGATGAGCAGATACTCGTAATTAAACCGCAAACATCTGCCACCCATGTAATGATAACAATCGTTAACAATGCCATGCATCTCCCGAAGCTTCTGTGCCTACTCATTTGAGTGCGAGACCTTCCTAACATGTGTCCCCTTAACATTGTTTACTCCCTTTGCCGCCAAAGTGGTTACTACACACTCCAAACTTTTGTGGCAGAAGTACACTCAAAAGCGAAAGGTAGCAGAACACATCAGGCATCCAAATTAACAACAACACCATTTACAATCAGACCTGAACACGTTGATCGGCGACATCAGGCGCCGCACATGGCAACGACACCCGATCGATCACCAAGTGTAAAAACTAAAGCCGCATCCAACTTGTACTCGCCAAACAGCCACCGATCGATCGACGTTTCGATCGCCTGTATCGACACACTGATCGATCTGATCATGATCAGTTTCAACTCGCTGTGCCCACGTGTCGAGAGATCGGCACGTGCCTGAGCTCTCAGCCGCTCATAAATACACTTGTTTAGTAGCAACAGTATACTATAGTAGTCCTCTCCTGTTTGGCTTTTAGCTTGCATCGATGGATGGATGGATGGATCGCCATGAGAGGGCTTCGCGAAGGTACGGAACCTTACACAACGCGTGTCCTTACTACGTGGCCATCGTGTAGGCGTCTCGCCATGCTACGTGTCCCGGAGGATGTCTCGATGCCAACCCATATAAATACCGTTCCATTCCAATCCCATCGCCACAGCCAGTGCAAATCTGATCGATCAAGATAATCGAGCAAAATCCATCAGAGTTCTGACATTCGCGCGTGAATTTCGAGGTTAATTTTTGAAGCTTAGGATCAATGGCTTCCCACCAGGACCAGGCTAGCTACCGCGCCGGCGAGACCAAGGCCCACACCGAGGTCAGCGTCAGCCACCACCGGCCGGCCATCTTCTCCAGCTCCGGCGAGCTTCCAGTTAATTTGTTGATCACTTGATTGTTCTTGGTGTGCAGGAGAAGGCGGAGCAGGTGATGGGGGCGAGCAAGGACAAGGCGAGCGAGGCGAAGGACAGGGCGTCGGAGGCGGCGGGGCACGCCGCCGGCAAGGGGCAGGATACCAAGGAGGCGACGAAGGAGAAGGCGCAGGCGGCGAAGGAGAGGGCGTCGGAGACGGCGCAGGCGGCGAAGGAGAAGACCTCCGGCACGGCGCAGGCGGCGAGGGACAAGGCCGCCGAGAGCAAGGACCAGACCGGCGGCTTCCTCGGCGAGAAGACCGAGCAGGCCAAGCAGAAGGCCGCCGAGACCGCTGGCGCCGCCAATCTGAAGACCGCCGAGACGGCGCAGTACACCAAGGACTCCGCCATCGCCGGCAAGGACAAGACCGGCAGCGTCCTCCAACAGGTACACACACAGGATTAAAAGCAATTCTACCTCCTCTTTTTTTTTTTTGCGGGGAGCAATTCTACCTCCTAAGGAGGTACCGTGAGATAAAAAAATACGGTATCAGTTACTAAATTTATAATAGAAAAAATGGTATCTTCTTAAACACTGTAAAATTGCTCTTTGATTAGTTTCTCCTCGTCGAACACCATTGTTGTGGATCTTGAGGAGAATTTGTTTGTGTTTCAGGCGAGTGAGCAGGTGAAGAGCACGGTGGTCGGCGCCAAGGACGCGGTGATGAGCACGCTGGGGATGACCGAAGACAAGGCCGGCACCGACGACGGCGCCAACAAGGACACCTCTGCCACCGCCGCCGCCACGGAGACGACGGCGAGGGATCACTAGACGCCGTGAATGATTTCCCTTTGGGTCTATTTATGTATGTTTTCACTTCAAATTCGGTGTAAGTTTGAATTTGTTTTTGTGTCGTTTTGAGTCTGTATCGATGCTGTATGAAGTGGTGGTCGTCGCAGGGGAGGATTTCTGACTGGTGTGGGTGATGTGTGCTGATGATGTTCAGTTGTTTTCGTCAGAGTTTCTCGTCTGTGTTCTGTTTATTACGGTGTAACAATAATAAAAGTTTGGGCCTAAAGCCCGCATTTGTGGTTTATCATTTCGATGTGTTTACATTCACTGTATCATCTTCCCTTGTACTCGTGATCACAGAATTTTTTTAAAAAATACTTTGGATCATTCATATTTTTATACACTCGACCATAAGAGGCTCTCATCGGATGCCCTAGATGCCCTATTTATTCAGCCAACGAAGAAGCTAAAATTTCAAACTTAATTTTGACATTGTAACATTGATTTAGAGATATTTTTAATGCATTTTTTTCAGCATTGGTATTTAAGTCAGCGAGACATATATATTTTATTCTCTAATAAGATATATATATAAAAGTTTAATCTACAAATTTATTTTTATTAGAGTATTTTTATTCTCTAATAAGACATATATATAAAAGTTTAATCTATAAATTTATTTTTATTCTCTAATAAGCCGTTTTTGGCTTATTGAAAAAAAAAAGCCAAACGATGAGGCCCTCCGAAGGGGAGCAGGTGATTCCCCTCGTCAGCCGTTGGATCGACCATGGACGGCCGAGAGCAAGCCAGCACTTCACCATGCTTGGCACTGCCACGACCACAACGGTGCATCGGTTAATTGGGCCGTAACACACTTGCAGCTCTTCTCAGTCGGACCTGGAACGGGGATTCCGGTCCATATATATTGGGCTGTAACGGGATTGCGGCTCATGTGAGGCCCATATGTACTAGGCCGTAACGGGATCGCTGCTGACGCGTGGCCCATGTAGTTTGGGCCTGAACTTCCGTTGTTTGTGCATAGGGAAAGGTCGGGAACTTCTCCAAACGAACTTAGCGCCTGTTTAGGGGAGCTTCCAGCAGTTGCAGCTGCAGCTTCTCCTAAAATTTTTAGGTGCTAAAAATTCTCTCAAACAGTCCAGTTTTTTTACCTAAATTCTCAAGGTTCCCAAATTCTGAGAATTTGTAGTTATAGAATCTGGAAAATGAACTAGAAGCGAGAAAAAAGCGAGAAACTGGGTTTTCTAGCTTCTTCAGATTCCCACAAGTTAGTTTTTCAGCAATAGTTTCTCCAAATCTTAAGTTCCCCTAAAGACCTAAACAGACAGGCTCACAGTGGGGGACTGGTTGTGGATTAGCCTTCTCCAACATAGGGGTGGGGCCTAATAAGCGGGATTGCTGCTGACGTGCCAAATCGAAGTGTTACGACTATAGCGGCCTGTTTGGTTAGAGGGAGTTTTTAAGAAGGGATTGGGAGTTTAGAGGGATGGGCTATTAAGTGTTTTGTTTAGTTGGGAGACATGAGAATTTTGGTGGGATAGGGATGGGGAATTGAGAAAGGAACTCCCTCATTTTCAATACCTGGGTAGGGGCAGGTAATTAGGAGGGAATTCCTCCTTTATTTTGTCTAAGTAAATATCAGACATATGTTTTTATTAATGACCTAATCTCCAACTAAACTCCCTATCAATTTCCATCTCCCCTATCAAACAAGATATTGAGATTAAAAATCAAATTCCCATCTTAATCTCATCATCAATTCCATTGTGTAAACTACTAATCCCTTTACGTCGAGTTACCAAACAAGCCGTCACGAAATCTACTTTGAGGTAGGCCCCACCTGCAGTATCTGCCGGCTACATCAGACCAGGGCCCCACTTTGCAGCGAAACACGTAACAGAAGGCCAGGGAGCCAGCGGCGCAGCCGTCATCCGACCGAGAGGCGAGCGAGAGAGCCCATTTCGCACGAGAAAGAAAAAGAAAAAGAAAAAAAAAACCGAGCTTCCAAGAGGCGCAGCGCTACAAGCCAAATCGAAGAGGCAAACCAAACCAAACCCAACCCCTCCTCCGCCGCGGCCCGAAACCCCACCGGATCGGCGGCGGCGGCGGCGGCAGGAGGCCGGCGGGCGGAGGAGATGTCGCTGACGGAGGTCAGGATCGGGGAGGAGGTGTGGCTCACCTGCCTCTCCCACGCCCTCACCACCGAGACGGAGGAGGTCATGGGCCTCCTCTTCGGCGACATCAAGGTCACCTGCTTCTCCTCTCTCCCCGTTCTCCTGCTCCTCCTCCAGCGCGAATGCGTGGCGCTTGCTGGTGTTGAGATCATGGTGGTTTTTTGCCTGCTTCGCAGCATTCGAGCAGGGGCGGGGTGACTGCTCTGATATGGGGGGCGTCGCCGCAGATGAGGTGCGAGCGGAAGAAGGACAGGGTGGAGGTCAACCCGGAGCTGCTCGCGGCGGCGACGGCGCAGGCCGAGATATCCTTTTTCCCCTCCATTTCTGTGATTTTGTGTGTTTGGTTTTGTGTTGAGAAGCCTAATGTTGGGGTTTCGGGAGTTGGAGTTGGACTTAACTCTGTTCGCACAGCTTGTCGGCCACCATCGGCGAGAAAACGAGGGTGATTGGATGGTACCACTCGCACCCGCATATCACCGTTCTGCCTTCCCATGTAGGTAGGTGGTTCAAGTTACCTCCAATTTGCTGTGCTTCACTAAGGCTGGAGCGCCTTCTGATAACCCCCTTGGTGTGCAGTACTTTGTCGCATTCCGTATTTGTGATGTCGTGAGATGATATGGAACTTTGCACGGTTTTGAAATTTGATTGCAATTGTGTTATTGTACTAATGCCATTTTGAATTTGAAGTGATGTGAAACCTTTCGTTATCCTATCTGATGTTTGGAAAACGAATGTTAATTATGCTAGAGCCCATTTCCTTTTTGTTGGTGGTAATGTATGTTTTTTTTGTATTTGGGAATGCTATATTTAGGCATGTGGGTTTACTCCATTTTTTCCGTTATGGCACCAACTTATACTTCCCTGAGTACGAAGGCAGTAGAGGGTCCATATCAGGACAAATTGACGATGACAATGTAGATCTAGGGAATTCGCTAGTGCATCTGCTTTTATGCTTTATTTGTCTCTTATGAGATGCTGCCCGTTTGCAGTGAGGGCTGGACTTTGCTTGTTATATCTGACTTACATGAGTCATATACTGCAGATGTTCGGACCCAGGCAATGTTTCAGTTGATGGAGCCAGGTTTTGTGGGTCTGATATTCTCTTGTTTTAGCGAAGATGCTCAAAAGGTATGATTCTTGTACTTCATATGCACATCATGTTTACTTCTAGTTTGGGGCACCCATGACATTTAATTAGCCCTGCTGAATTGATTTCTTTTTTGGTTCCCACAGGTTGGAAAAATCCAAGTGATTGCTTTTCAGTCACTTGGTGGAAATCAGCAATCTGTTGTTCCTGTTAATGATCCAGTCATTAACCTTGAATCATCTTGGAGTTCGTTGGATGATACCTCACATCCGGCATTGATTGAAGGCATTGAACAAGACACAGGGGATTCTAAATCTTCAAGAAATAGCAAGGTTTATTCTTGTATTCGTTGTACTCTCATGTCATGAAATTTCTTTTCAATTTTATTAAGAAAATATAGGGCTGGTCTCTAAGATAGGATTCCACAACCGCAATTTCTGTACTAAAAAAGTAAGCAATAAGAGTGAAAAGTGGATTTTAGATCTGGCTCTTTGTGGCGCTATAGAAATTATGTTTATGA
Source organism: Oryza glaberrima (assembly GCF_000147395.1). Taxonomy (NCBI): domain Eukaryota; kingdom Viridiplantae; phylum Streptophyta; class Magnoliopsida; order Poales; family Poaceae; genus Oryza; species Oryza glaberrima. Next base: position 23,679,594 of record NC_068330.1, read on the forward strand.
AACTTAACAGTTCCATCTGTTTGGGCAATATATATAGACCAAGAATGACCTTTTCTCTTACATAGCAGTGATATGTGTCCTTCTAGAAGCCTCCCATGCCTTCCCTTTTGATGGGCAACATTAAAATCACACTAGCAATGTTCTACAACTACCTGATCATGTGGCAATGTTAGTCGTTGCACTGTCATAGCATAGTATGCAAGGATACCTCAGTGGCATTGATACATTTTTTGGATTAAATAAAACATCTAATTAATGAATGAATAAAGATGAAACAGTTAGCTAAATAGGAAATGTGCAAAGATCCAAATCCATTTGGGCTTTGCCATTTATTAATAGCAACCTAGTTTGATTTTTTGAGAAATTCTATGTTTTGTCATTGACAAGTGATCAATCCTACGAATTGCCATCGACGAACGAGGGATGGAGGATGGGGGATGGTTGTGATTGGTCAATGTGAGGGGGTAGGTGGAGAAGTACCTATATTTTGAGACAAAATTTGAATTCCAAAAGTAGCTATATCTTGAGATGGAGGGAGTATATTCTAGGGGTAAAATGGACTGTTTGCACAGGGTTAATGGAGTAATGGTCAACTGACACCGATGGTATTCTGTGTAACTTATGTTCGTTGATGGCAATTCTAAAAGCGATCACTTGTCAATGGAAAACATAGAATTTCTATTCTTTTTTAGGTATGAACATCATGACATGATGTAGAACATTTTGAAAACAAACTGAAATAAGCTCATGATATATATTTGTAGTCATAAAATATCCATCTGATTTTACATTGGGATATGATACTGTCTCTTATAAGTGATAAACATTATGTAATAAAGATATTGTATATGGGTTTTGTATCTTAAGTATTGACACCAATAAATCAGCCAAGCCCCATAACAGTTATGATTGTTATGCTCAGTAGTAACTGGCAGATGCTTTTTCATTCTTGAATATACACCAGCCTGATATATAACATCCACAGGATGACTGCTGACATTTATGACTATGACCAATTCTTCTGATGGATTATACATGTCCTGATATGGTTTTACATGAACCAATGTACATCAGATATTAACAGATAGCATGCACTACATTGTTTGGGCAACCCTGTCCACTGATCCATATCAATTGGAGACACATTTTACCTCTACTGTAATTGTTGTCTGAAAATTACACAGCTTTATTGAATCTACGTAGCTTTTAGGTATCATTTAATGATAATTCCTTATTGTGATGCGACAGGTGTGAAGCATGGAAATTTCTATACTATGTATGTTAAAATGGGAGATGATAATTTTGTTTAGATGTCTATTTATGCAATACAATTTGTCTGTGTGCCTTCCTGCAAGTATATTAATATTGGTAAACTTACTGTGCTTGTACTTATTATCTAGGTGTGGGCAAAATCTTCTGATGTGGATTTCTATCCTCATTCTGACGCCAATCACTCAGCAAAACATCAATCCAAAGAAAATGCTATAGTTGCATACGATCCCAATAATGCACCTGAGACCCCTGTTGATCTAGATGAATCAGATATGACCCCAAGCATCCAGGAGGCGTTGCACAGGTCAAACATGGACATTAGGTATTATAGTTGAAAACTTGTTATTCCCGTAAAATGCATTTATCCTTTTTATGCTGTAGAAATGTCAGTTGAATGATCAGGCTGACTTACTTTCTGTGACACCTGCTTCTATAGGATCTCTAAGTCCCTATCAGCTAGAAACATACATTTAATAAACACAATTCCAGTGACACTTCTTTCTCATGGAGCTATATCCACGTCACATATGTTCTGTTTTGAAACAAACCAATTGTAGCATGACTGGTCTATGGTCTCTTAAGTTTGCCAAATGGCACTGTCCTTTTTCTTTTTCCTGAGCAAAGCATGGCAATCCCTAAGATGCTATCTAATAGACTGTGCTTTATTTTACTTCTTGTCTAAATTCTAAGCATGTTCTACTATAAAAGAACAGCTGTAGTTTTCTGCATTTTCTAAATAGTGTATGATATATCACACCAGAAGGGCGTAATTGGATTATTGTCTTTTTTTATATATCAAAATTGTACATGCCAAACAGTTTAGCTAGTGTGGTGCAATATAATCATATATTAACTTCTAACTAGAATGTGTTGCCAATAGTGGTGCAGAATATGTAAGAAAGGAGGTGCCACTTTATGTATTTCCGACCAGGCATCTGCTAAAGCTGGACACCACATTAACTTCTTACTGTGATATGCAACATGTCGTTTTCGAAGAGGAAAAATCAGCATATAATCAAGCCATGCATCAAAATATTCGGTAACTAAAGTTACTTACTTTGCCTTATATAGTACTACGTGTTTATTATGTGGTAAAATGCACATCTTGTATGGTTCTTTTGCAGTGATGGGAAGATCCACCCACTTACATCTATTCACCATGCATCTACATACAACTCATCTCTCTGCAAATTAATGGAATATTGGTTAGTAGCACAATCTCTGTCTGTTAATTGGCTGATATGTTTATTTATGTGCAGCCCTCTGCTAACTTATCTTGCATTCTGCTATTCTAGTTTGAGCCCTGCTATAAATGTACTTCAGGATCGTCTGAAGGAAAATGAACTTCGGGTGAGTGGAGCCTGCATCTTATTACACTGCTCTTAAAGGGAGTTGCCACTAATGGCTACTTGGTTCTGCGAACAGTTATCTATGCTAATGGAGGAGGCTAAACAACTTGAGGCAGAGAACCAGAGCATGAGAAATGATTCTCCTCGTCGCTTGATGTATCATGGGACTAGTGGCACCAGTTCTCTGATGGCACAGGATAAGCAAATGAGCCCCAGAAGTCCTAGCGGCACCGGCCGGAGAAAGGCTTCCTGATTTCAATCTTGTTCACTTGACATGGTGAATATCGTGAGCTGCGGTTCCACCCCTTGCTATCTGCAATCCCCATTTTTCCGGTGTATGAAGGTGTGTACAGTGGCTTTGTACATACCTCAACTCCTCAGCACCAGTGCTGTTGTAAAAGTTACTGCGGCCTCCCTTGGCTTTGTACTGCTGTTCCTCGCGCTGCTGCTTAATTTGCGCCAAATCCCTTTCCCTTCCGAGGGCTTATTCCATGAGCTTGTAGTTTGTGCTGGGGTGGTTGCTTTCTTTGAGCTATTGCTAATTAAGATGCAATGCATTTCCCGTGCAGGCAAAGACGAAGCTTGTTTTTGCTTTGCTGTTGGAACAGATCATGTACTATTACCAATCCAAAAGCTGAAATGCTCAGGCACACTTGCTGCCAAAGTGTCAAGTGGGCGACATTGACTGGATAGGAAGTACTCCCTCCGTCTCACAATATAAGGTATTTTGAGTTTTTGATTGCAATGTTTGACCACTCGTTTTATTCAAATTTGTTTTGCAAATATAAAAAACGAAAAGTTATACTTAAAGTACGGTAGATAATAAAATAAGTCACAAATAAAATAAATAATAATTTCAAAAAAAATTAAATAAGACGAGTGGTTAAACGTTGTAAGTAAAAACTCAAAATCCTTATATTATGGGACGGAGGGAGTATTTTGTGTATACAATGCATGGAGACTTCTGTTATGATCAGTATATCTGCAATTATCCACTGTACTTGAACCATGGTATTCAATGGGGTCTTTGTCCAGTGACGACAACATGCTGTCGACCTGCAGTTTCGACAGATGACGGATTCGTTTCAGTGGTGGTGCCATGGCATGGAAATGTATTTGGAGCTTTTCCGTGAACGAAACTGAATGTCCCACCTTGGAATGGAAGCCGGCAGAAGCTATCAGTTCCAAGGTTCACACTTCAAGCATCACATGGGCCAGTGTTGCCCCTGTTCTTTGACATCGCCACCCGGTAATGATCGAATTGGAAAGCAAAATCGATCGAGACAATACATCTCGCGTCCAAGTTACGGAGGATGCCAGATCGGAGCCGTGCCGTCCAATCATTGTTTAGGCCGAACGAATCCATCATGAAAGCTGCAAAATGCAGCTCCAGGTTCACCAACGGTGCAAGTGTGCAAACACTGGATGGTGCTCGTCCGCTCGAATCACATCCGTTTTTCCCAATCTCCACTGCACACTACAGTGGACTAGTGCTAGAATAATTCTTCCCACACACACAAGGTCAGAATCTCTACTATTGTAAAAATTAAAAATGTTTTTGTCAGTACTTTTAGTATGTTATCCGTGTTTGGATCGGTTTCTAAATTCAATCGCTTTTGGAAATATAAATCTGTGTTTGAGCCGGTTTTTAATTTTGTTAGTTTTAGAAATACAGAAGGAGTCGTATAAGAAATCTCTTTAAAAAAAAACTTGCATGTTAATTTGAGACAATCAGACCCCTAATTGCGGCTCATAATTTTGTAAAAAGAATATCCAAGCGAATTCTCACGGTGAATTTCACCTTAGCTAAACCGTAAAACAATAATAAGATTAAAATAGTCTTCACCCATTGCAATGCACGGACATTTTTCTATAAAACTAAAAAAAGAATTAACCTCGTGGTTAACCTAACCCAAAACGGATTAGAGCTTGATCAAATCATCCATGCCTGTTCTTCTGGTCAAATATGAATGAACTACCTGCGGTGGAGTAGGTCCACGTTCTTGGACCAAGCCGTCACCGTTTATATCCATTTGCCCACCCGCCAACCAGCGTTGCCGATGAGAAAAAAAAATCCATTATTTTCTCTCCTTTTTCGCCTCGGAACAGTTGAGCTGATCGATCGCCGGATCAGAGTAGATTATCTCCGGAGCCAAGTGACCGGTGGCGGCCATTATTTTTCCTTTTTAGTTTATAATTTTTTGAATTATTTTTATTTTTACGCTCATCGTCATCACACGTCGCCGTCCCTTTCGGTTTCATCAGCGATCGGTTTCATCCACTATCTTCCCCTCCCCAATAAGAATTCGATCTTTCGGTTCTCGGTGAACCACCCCCCGTGTTTTCTTCGTATATAGCGGATCTTCTGGGTCTCTGATCCTGTGAATTTCGGGAATTTTTGTGATCGATCGATCGATCCATGGCGGGGCTGCAGCGGTCGAGCGAGACGTTCCGGCGGTCGGGCTCGTCGGGGCTCGTGTGGGACGACAGGCACCTGTCCGGGGAGATCAAGCCGGCGGACGGCGGCGGCGGCGGCGCGGCGGCGAGGGTGGAGCGCAGCCGGTCGGCCGGGCACGGCGGGTACAGGGCGGCGGGGCGCGTCCAGCCGGCGCTCGACCCGCCGTCGCCGCGCGTCGCCGTGTGCGGCTTCTGCAGGTTCTTCGGCGGCAGCGGCAAGGGCGGGAGGAGCGGCGGCGGCGGCGCCGCCGCCGCCGTCGCCGGCGGCAAGGCCAAGGCTAGGCGCCACTCGTCGTCGTGATCCGTCGAGAGCTAGAGCGACTCATCGTCTCATCATCTGTACATACATGCAATTCCCCATCTGATCGGATCATGCTCCAATCCATTAGTCCATTTCGTAGCCTTTTTATTTTTTCATATAGTTTCTTTGCTTATCTTGTAAATTGTTTCATGTCAAGTAGGTGATTAGCACTAGAAAACTATGACGTGCAAGCAACTATGAACTATTAAGTATTTTTCATGTGAACAGTGAATGTGTCCGTGGAGTATCATCTGCAGAGCTTGATAATCTTATTTCTTGTAATTAATCTATTCGGACGATATCAGATTTTCTTTTTCATATGCAACGACGTGCTAAATGTTGTGTTATCTGGGAAAAAAATTGCTCTGCAATATCCTTTTCCTCCACTTTTTGTATAGTTTTTTTTTTTTGGAACCTCATGTGCTAGTGCAGAATTTGGCAGGCGTTATGCCTGTGCTGCTTGAAACTGAAACTCATTTTTTCTTTCTGACGAAGGAGAGCTGAAACCTGAAGCTACCCAAGTTGCTCCTCAGCTGGTGTGAATCAACTTTTTTGTTTTCTGAATTCTCTGAAACTTGTTTGGCCTTTTCTGTAATTTGGATTAATAATGAATGACATTTCTTCGTCTTTTTCTTCTTTCTTTCTTTCCTGTTACGCGTGGCATTAATCATCCTCCAGCACCCTTCTGAAGCACGGCACCTGCGATGATGGTGAGCTGCTTCCTTTGAAGATTCAGGAGTCAGAAAGCTGAACGTTTTTGTTCAGAATTTGCCATTTGCACAAGGACAGATCGTGTTCAAACTTGCCGGCCAAATAATTCGCAAAAGAGGAGAGCATTTAGCAATGCCAACCCTGGATATCTATGCGGCTCTTTATCAGCTAGTGTTTTCAATGCAGAAATGATTCTGTTCCTAGTAACAGAGTTACTCTCAGTCCTGACAGCATGAAGATGGATGCATTTTGACAGCATGAAGATGGATGCCGGCCAAATAATTCTGTGTTCTTAGCATATAGAACAGTACTGCACTGTTTGGTAGTTGAAGGTGGACTTTTGAGCGTGTGTTTGGTTTATGTCTGTAAATGCCAAACCGTACAGTAGCAAGTACGTACTGAATTTTCTTTACCTGATGCTTCTGCTTCTCATATTGTAAACGAAGGCTTCAGCTCACTAATAACATTTTTAACTGAGTTCAGTGGATCAAAACTAGAATCAGACAAATGCATCTCAAATACTCCGATTAGAAATTATGCAAGACGTCACCTACACCTAGATTATCTGACAAAAGCAACTGAGTGCTTAGATTCGCTTGAGCCACTCATTTAAGGTGCCAGAAGCAGGATAATGTTCTCATGTGGATGTTTTTATCATTTGATGCTTTTCAAGAGCTAGAAAAGTGTCCCTGAGAAAACGAGAGCTAGAAAAGTGGCTACTTGATTCAGAGGGAGGAAAAGGGCAGGTGTCTAATCGGTGCATTAGTAGTGGAATAATGCTTAGCAAGGACAAATCAGAATGGGATGCTGGAGAGGGCAAAGTTTGGTAGTTAGGATTTAAAGCAACAAACTGATTGATAGATAATAGAACAAAAGGTACAGACAGTTGACAAACAACAGAACAAAATTACAGTAAATTCACGCTGTAACTAGCTGTTTGATTAGGTCAGGTCATAACAGGTAAATGCTTTCATCATTGTTTTATAAACGTCAGAAAAGAAAAAGTGAAATAAGAGGTGAAACTGAAGAAGAGCAGATCGGTCTTTCAGCTTCCAGCGCTTTCAGTTCCTTGACGCAAGAGCTCTAAACAGCTAAGCAGCATAGCAGGCATGGAAATATGGAATGCAACTCTTGCTCTGCTACCGTTTGAAATGCAAAAAAAAACAATATTAACATTTTACCATAACAGTGCATAAATTATTACTACATGCCTCATGTCATGCATGCAACCTTGCCAGTTGCCACCAAATGGCCCTGATTCCCTCCCCCATTTGGAGAAATTCTTACTACCTTTATGTCTATTTAATTACCTTGAAAAAAATCTCTAATAAATAGCACAAAGGAAATGACTTATGCAGCTGATTTATTAGCCATCACATTCAGTTACTTACCAACCTACACAAAGTACGTACACAAGCACAAAAGTTGGAATCTTTTAGTCACCAAATCAATCAGCAAAAGTCGCAATCAGGGTGTGCAAATGTGCAATTGCCCAATCCACAGACGGCCATGCAAAATTCCCCCCCCCCCCCCCCCCCCCCTCGCTTTGCATGCTTAAATCTCGCTATCCATCGCCATGGATGGATGATTCAACCGCAAAAGCAACCTAGTTAGTACAAGGCAGCACATGCGCTGCTATTAGTAGCAGCTGCTAGGTGTCCTGCTATTTTGTTGCCCTGCTTCCTCTAATCTTCCTCTTCTTCTTCTCCTTCAATCGTGTCGTGTCGTCTCCTTGTTCGGTTCTTTGGTGCAGGAAGCAATGGCGATTCTTCGTGTGTCCGTGATGCGGCTGGTTGTTGCGGCCATGGCTGTTGCAGTTGGTGTTCTCTTCTTCTCCGGCGCCGGCGAGGCGCGCGTGCTCCTCACCCTCGACGACTTCGGCGCCGTCGGCGACGGCATTGCCAACGACACGCAGGTGAGGTGTTCGAGCTCGGTGCAATTTTTTTTTATTTTGGTCGGCGAGAACTCTGGCACGACGGTGCACTCTGTCTGTTCGTGTCTAGGCCTTCTTGGACGCCTGGAACGCCGCCTGCGCCTCGACGGAGCCGGCCGTCCTCGCCGTGCCGGCCGGGAAGACGTACCAGATCTGGCCGGTGCGGCTCGCCGGGCCCTGCAAGAAGAAGCTCAAGCTCATGGTACGTACGTGCTTGCCCCGTGTCGCGCCGCGCGCCGGCGGCGGCGGCGGCGTTCGTCTGTTCGATTCGATGACGCGAGCTGCATTGTGTTTGTGACAGATTTCCGGGACGATCGCGGCGCCGGCGAGCCCCGACGAGTGGGCGGGGCGCGACCCGACGAAGTGGCTCTACGTCTTCCGCGTCGACGACCTGTCCGTCTCCGGCGGCGGCACCATCGACGGCATGGGCGCCGAGTGGTGGGCGCGCTCCTGCAAGCGCAAGAAGACCAAGGTAACAACAACAACCAATTCGCCATTGTTAACCATCAAAGCATCATCTGAACGTTTGCTCTTCTTGCGTTCTTGCAGCCTTGCAGCACGGTGTCTGCTCCCAAGGTGAGCGAGAGCGAACGCTCCTCCATTCCGGCCGCCGGAGTACGGTCGCCGGCGGCGACCGTGACTGATTCTTCTCTCTGCGATTGCATTGCATTGAATTGCAGGCGCTGCAGTTCGAGGAGTGCAGGCGGGTGAGCGTGCAGGGGATCACGATGCAGAACGGGCCGCAGTTCCACCTGATGTTCACCCGGTGCACGGACGTCAAGGCAAGCTTCCTCCGCGTCGTGGCGCCGGAGAGCAGCCCGAACACCGACGGGATCCACCTCAACGACACCACCCATGCCCAGATCATGGACAACCTCATCTCCACAGGTCAGTGTGCTGTGCATGCCAATGCCATGACAAAATTCAGAATGTACTTGTTTGCAAGCTTGGACTAATCTTCAGTTTCAGATGCTGACTTTCTGAGACAGTGTGTCAGTGTCTCTCCTACTTCTGGTCAAACTAATTCAGATATCTGATTCCATTTTTCGCATTTTGTTATTCAAGATAAGATCAAATCCGCCAAGTCGGCGCCCAAAATCGAATAATTGACCTGGAAAAGGAATACTTGAAAGTTGTTAAATTAATGTAGTTGATTGATAAGAGATCAGGTCATACATTGCTGCTCTTGGTCAGAATCTTGGGCTTCCTTTGAAGTTTGAAGCAGGCAGTGATTACCACTGATATTTGGATGATTGGTTAATTAATCTGCTGTTTAATCACTTTCTTCAGGAGATGATTGCGTGTCAATGGTTGGCAATTGCTCTGACGTCCGAGTGAAGGACATATCATGTGGGCCTGGACATGGCATCAGGTTGCAGTACTTTCCAGGATTCCATGCCAGTCTTTGCCCATAATCTCTGATCAGTATAACAATAGATTTTTCTGTTTCTAAAGAGGATTCTGTTACTGGAACTGCCAATGTCACTGACACGTGGCACTTGTTTGATTGACAGTATCGGAAGCTTAGGCAAGAACCGGACCACTGACAGAATAGAGAACGTGAGGGTGGACACCTGCTTGCTGACAAACACAACCAACGGTGTACGGATCAAGAGTTGGCAGGTTAGTTGCAGGACATCACACTTCTGAATTCTCACAAGAACAATCTGATGAGGGGAAAAAACACTTGCAGTTCTTGGTTCTGACAAGAACAATCTATTCAGAAAAAGGAGTAATTATATGACAAAATGCAACTTTGTGCTTGATCAGGGAGGGATGGGGTATGCTCACAACCTGAGGTTCGAGGGCATCGTGATGAAGAACGTCTCCAATCCAATCATCATCGATCAGTACTACTGTGACCAACCAACACCCTGTGCAAACCAGGTAATAATCTGCATTTTCACCTGCAAAGCATCGTATCATCTCTGAAACTCTGAACTTTTGCCATTGTTCAGAGCACTAGTTCATCATCTCTGAAACTTGGGAATTTTTCGTCTCTGTGGATGCAGACGCAGGCGGTGGAGGTGCGCAAGATCGAGTTCGCGGGCATCCGGGGCACGTCGGCGACGGAGCAGGCGATCAAGCTGGCGTGCAGCGATGCCGTGCCGTGCCGGGATCTGGAGCTGAGGAACGTCAACCTGACCATGGTGGGCGGCGGCGCGGCGTCGGCGTTCTGCCACAGGGCGTCCGGGAAGGCGGCCGGCGCCGTCGTGCCGGCGTCCTGCCTCGCCAAGGCGCCCCACAGGATGCTCGGCGACGCCACGCCGGCGGCCAGAGTCGGTTCTTGATCGCCGCCGGCAATGCCCGATCCTGGCAACGATCACCGGAAAAAAGCTGAAGTATAAATACCGTACACGTAGGTGTAGAAACTGTTGCCGTATTTGGGAGAGTGTATGAGTACAGAGAGTTGTAAGCTGTATACGACGTTTGTGTCAAGAATTTTTTAGAGGGCATTATGTGAAGTTAAAATGGATACAAAAAAAAATAATTTTACCGGAGTTTCTGCTACTAGCAGTGATGGGCCGATGGCCCAATTATATTGGCCCCACGTAACGAAGGTGTCGGTGGCCCACGGACCACGGCCCACGTGTTTTCTCGATGTCCACGTGGTGATGTGGAATTGTGGATCAAAGATTCTCCCAAGAAAAGAAAAAAAATAAATCGTGGATCAGATTTTCGTCAAAATAATATCTCGTGGACTTGGACACTTGTTGTCAGAAAGTCGAAGCTGCTGATCTTGGATGCCACCTAGTTCAAGGATGGCGCCGCCGCCGCTCGCCGGCGTGGTGGTGGTCGCCGCTGCGCTCCTGCTCCTCCTGCCGGAGGCCGCCGAGCCCCGCACCCTCCTCTCGCTCGACGACTTCGGCGCCGTCGGCGACGGCGTCGCCAACGACACGCAGGTGAGCAGCAGCTAGCCACTCCAGCTTCACTAGCTCAGCTCACAATGGCGTCTTCACTGTCTCTGCCGCCTCGTCCAGGCCTTGGTGGACGCCTGGAGCGCCGCCTGCGCCACCGGCGACCACACCTTCCTCCACGTCCCGCCCGCCAAGTCCTATCTCGTCTGGCCGGTCACCCTCGCCGGACCTTGCAGGGAGGAGATCAAGCTCTTCGTACGCACACACCACCACACACTATCTCCGCCTCTTCCATTTCTTGTGCCTTATCCACTTCGTTAATCGCGTCCGGTTCCTCAGATCTCCGGCAACATCGTCGCGCCGGAGAGCCCCGACGAGTGGCCGGAGGGCGGCGGCGGCGGCGGCGAATGGCTCCACTTCGTCGGCGTCAGCGACCTGACGCTGAGCGGCGGCGGCGTCATCGACGGCCGTGGCCACCGGTGGTGGGCCCGGTCGTGCAAGGCAAAGCACAACGCGACCGAGGTAACCAATGGTCTCCTCCATGACCATGATGTTGCCAATTGCAACACAGAAATATCTGAATTATTCTGAAGTTCTGAACAATCTTTTCTCTGCAGAACTGCACTACCCAGGCTGCTCCAAAGGTGAGATTTTCGCTTTAATTTGATCAGAGATCTTGCCTAGCTCGAGAGGATTTGGACCAAAAAGATGGAGAATTCATGCATGGATTGCATTTTCGCGGTGTTAATTTGCAGGCGCTGCACTTCGAGGATTGTCAGGGTATCAGCGTGATGGGGATCACGCTGCAGAACAGCCAGGAGAGCCACCTGACGTTCACCCGGTGCTCGCACGTCAAGGCCAACTACCTGAGGATAACCTCGCCAGAGGACAGCCCGGACACCACCGGAGTTCACGTCGTCAGCTCGCGCAATGTTCACATCATGGACGACTCGATCTCCACAGGTACTACACATTTTTTTTTTCTTCTGAAGAAATGGAGCTTTGCTCTGAATTTCTGAATGATGTCTGTTGCTGAAACAGATGTCTCGTTTGAAATTAGTTGATCAGATATGTTTTGCAGGACAGTAAAAAGGCTCACAAAGAACATTTTCTTCCCCTTCTTTTTGCCTTTTTTAGGTCATGATTGTGTCTCGATTGTGGGCAATTCTACGGATGTTCGTCTAAGAGCCATCTCATGTGGACCTGGCCATGGTATCAGGTTAGCATTTTTTTTCTCCATCTTTTCAGTGGAATTTGCATCAGATTTTGAACTAAATTCAGACAATGACTCCACCCAAACACACTCCACATGACCACATCCATTTATAGTAGCAGTTCGTAACAGAGCTAATTAACAGTTTGTGCTTGTCAGTATTGGAGGATTAGGCGAGAACCGAAGTTACCACAGGGTAGAAAAGATCAAGATGGACACCCTGTTCATTTCCAACACTGAAAACGGCGTACGCGTCAAGACCTTCCAGGTTAACCGTAAACCCAACGCCCACTTCTCACCTGAATCTTCGTCAGAAACACCCAAGATTACACTGAACTCTGAACTCAAAACTGCCTAGCTAGCTAACTTCTGCTGTTGTTCTTCAGGGCGGCTGCGGCACCGCCCGGAAAATGAAGTTCGGTGACATCCTTATGAAGAACGTCAAGAACCCGATCGTCATCGATCAGCAGAACTCCTCGAGCAACGAAATTCCCTGCGGATCAAAGGTACAGTGAGCTCATGATCAGCATCTGATCTGATCAGCACATAGTAGAAGATCAACATCTCTGAACATTTTGCCTAACATCTCTGAACATTGCGTTTTTTGGGGTGGATTGGATGGTGTGCAGAACGGAAGCGCGGTGACGGTGGGGGAGATCAGCTACACGGACATCACCGGCACGTCGGCGTCGGAGCGGGCGGTGACGTTCGCGTGCAGCGAGGCGGCGCCGTGCAGCAAGCTGTCGCTGGAGAACGTGAACATCACCATGGCCGGCGGGCAGAACGCGTCCGCCTACTGCCACCACGCGTTCGGGAAGAGCGTCGGCGTCGTCGTCCCGGACTCGTGCCTCGGGAAGGAGGACTACCTCCGCCGGCAAGTCCCCGCCTCCGCCGCCGCCGCCGGCGGCGGGACGCAGGAGAAGGGAGGAGAAGATGACGATCGGTGAAACCGTGGCAGGTTAAGTCAGCGTGTGTAGTGGACGTGTTCACATCCTTATCCTTTACCATAATAACACTATTATTACATGTACTAACGTGTTAGGATAATAGGAGTTTAGAACCCGCATACCATGTATCTATCGTGTAATCGTAAAAAAAAAACTTTTAATAAAACAAGAGAAGGCCGGCCACGATGTTAGGATGAGATTATCGTGCAAGGAGGCGATGATTGGGTTGTTCAGATTGACTAGCATTTTCTCTACATTTACGCACGCTTCATCGTACATCTTGCTACTTCTACTCTTTTTCTTTCAAGTGCTTAGCGCGTTGAGTGGTAATTATAAGATATGCTCACTCTATTAAGAAATGTAGCAACCTACCCATCTTAGAAATATGAATATGGACATGCCTCATATCCAGATTTATAGTTTTAGGATGGGTCTCATTCCGTTCTAGATTGCTATATTTTGTAACGGAGGTAATAGCGCTTATTAGCAGAAAAAATAATTTGCGAGTAAAACATTCATATTTGTTATCAGCAATTAAAAGCTAGTAATGCTGAAAAGATAAATTAAAATATTAGAAAAGAAAACATCAAAATTAATGTTTTTAAAATTGAAACTTTGGCTGATGCGGATAAATCCAGAAACAAACTTTGGAGCTTATGGTTTCCTGATTTACACTACTGTAATTCTATATTTTTTAGGTGAATAGCCAAAGTAGTCCTCCAAGTTTCATCTGAGGTTCGGTTTAGTCCTTGATGTTTCAATCTATCCATATTAGTCCTTCAAGTTTTCATTTTGGGCAATTTTACAGTTCTTGAGGAAGTACCATGAGGTACCATTTTTTCTATTGTAAATTTGGTACCTCTTGGTACCTAGGTACTATGAGGTACGATGAGGTACCAAATTTTACACTAAATTTTTGGTACCTCATGGTACCTCCTCAAGCACCGTAAAATTGCTCTTTCATTTTAGTTCAAACTTATCCTTGAACCAACAACTCTCTTCATAAATGACACTTATACCCCTCATCATTCACATATATAAGAGAAAAATTGCATGCTTGAATTTTTTATAGATAATACATAGTATATTATGTAAAACGAAAAAAAAATTATGCACTAACAAGTGTATACGATAGTCATTGCTTAAGTTTCATGTGCACATATTGAAATAATGGGAAGTACATCTATAATGTTGTTTATTCATGTTGGCTTTCTCTTTTCTAGTATATAGATGTATACAAATTAAGGGCAAAAATGACATTTTCTAATAGAAATATTGACTAGAAATAGCCATATGGCATATTAAGTGGACCCAAGGATGATTTCAAGTCAAAACAAATATTTGAAGGACCTATGTGGACAAAATGAAACGTGAAGGACCAAATTGAGCCTTCGCTAAAACTTGAGGGACTAAATTAGCTATTCACCCATATTTTTTCACATTCGTGTGTTTCTAAAATCCTGCATTCCAAAGAAGCTGGGATTTTGTGCACATATAGTTACATGGACAAATTTCCCTATACTTTGAGAGAGAGGTAGGAGTTGGTACTCTTAGTTAGGAGCATTTACTTCTATAGAGTAAAACATGTAATAAGCCTTCAAATTTATTAATAAAAAGATAACTGTCGCTCGATCAAGAATCTTTACCCATTTTGCACATAGCACCATGCTTTTCCTTCCTAAGTCCTCAAATATAATGCTAACTTATCTTTTTTTTAATACGATTCCAATTATTGTTTAAGATGTGAGCTTTGTTTTATTATGAATAATTAGATAGCATATAATTATTGGGAGTCACTAACCCAAACCCATTTTCAGATCAAACTTGAGATTGTAGTAATTACAATGATATCTAGATTACATATGAACAATAACATTCATATATCAATACTTGTATTGTAATATTGAAGGTACATATGAAGCTACATTAGTATTTTGTATATACATAGGCTGCGTTCGGTTGTTGGTGTTGGGAACTAAATCCGTCACGCACGTAAACAGAAAGATTTATTAGCATATAGCTAATTAAATATTAACTATTTTTTTGAAAAATGGATTAACATGATTTTCTAAAGCAACTTTCGTATAGATTTTTTTTAAGAACATACTGTTTAATAGTTTGGGAAGCGTGTACATGGAAAATGAGGGAGATAAGTTAGGCAGATAGGGTAAATAACACAACCATAGAGTTGCATCTAATCCTTTAGAACTTTGATTTTGGTTGATGATAGAACTAATGAATCCCACTGTAAGGCGCACACATGGTGCCAACTAGTTTAATTAAAATGTTATGGCGGGCATTGCGGAAATCATGGTATGGATTTTTGACATGTTGCCCTTCTGTACTCTTATAAAAAAATAAATAAACTAGCTGGATGCTGGTGCAAATTATACGGCTAGATCTAATTTATTTTTAGAAAACAAATCATACATCGCTAATTTTGGCGTTGTCAAAACATTCATAAAAAAAATAAGTTACAAGTTTAATTTTAAAAAATATGTACAAAGTTCTTATAAACAATAAAAGAAAAAAAAGGCAACACCAAGTTTAGCCAAGACAGCCTGAAACCAAGGAGAGCCCATGGTATGCAACCACCAAAATCTGAAAATAACCATGACCCATGGCATGCAACCACCCAACCTGAAAGAAACCATGGCCATTCATTTACCTTCACCTCTCCCCTATATAAACCGTACTCAGCTCGTCGGAGAAGCCAAGCCATCACCAAACCTTTTAGCTTCTCAGCCTTTTGCCTCTCTTTGTACTCTCTTTCTTGGCCGTCTCTCTTATATCCCTCAATTTAACCATCGAGGGCGGCCAAAAAAAAGAGAGAAAGGAAGAGCAAAATAACACATTACACCATGGCGCGATTCGTCATCATCTCCGTCGTCGTCGTCGCCGCCTTCGCCGCCGCCGCTGTCGTTGAGGCCCGCGTTGGACCTATCGACGTCGCTCCGACCAACCTGATCACCAACCCACTCGGTGTCATCATCGACAATGGCCGCAAGATCACCGGCGCCGTCGTCGACGAGTGCGCCTGGACCTGCGATCATGTCGCGGTGAGTGACGACACTACTGTCCATGGAAGCTCTAGAAAAGGGAAAATCCCTCGAGAATATCCCCTCGTATTTATATGTCACTTAAATAATTATAAAAAAATTAAAAAAATTAAGAAGACGTGTTAACCTGTGATATATCACCCTACAAACATGCAAGTTCAAATTCAACTTCTGTATCTCGCAACGAAAAAAATAAATTAAACCAGATATAGATGTTTAATTTGAACTTGGATATTTGTGAAGTGATATATAACATGTTAATACATCTTCTCAATTTTTTTTAAATTTTTTATAACTATTTGAGTGACATGAAAATAATAAGAGAATGATGTTCCTCGAGGGATTAAAATCCACTCCCAGAAATGGTCAGAAAATTACTTACTGCTCATGTCATGGATGAACAGTCTGTCTATTGATGTTGATGCAGGCGGATAACATGAAGATGTGCAACACGCTGAGGAAGCTGCCGGGGGTGAGCTCGCCGAAGGAGCTCCTGACGGCGGCGGTGAAGCTGTCGATGAGGAAGGCGAAGGCGGCGAGGGCGAGGTTCGAGGCGGCGGCGAGGGCGGCGGAGAAGGGGACGCCGATGGAGTCCATCCTGGACACCTGCAAGGAAGGGTACGACAACACGGTGTCGGCGCTGCAGGAGGTGCAGCGCTGCATCGACGCCAACGACAGCAAGGCGAGCCTCATCACCAAGATGTCGGCGGCGACCACCTTCACCGGCGACTGCGGCAACGCCTACGAGGAGCGGGAGCTGGAGCCCAGCCTCGCGCTCAAGGCCACCAAGAACAACGTCAACCGCGTCGTCACCGGCGCCCTCGCCATCGCCGCCAAGCTCAAGCTATAATTAGCCAACTGATCATCAATCGATATGAATGATTGATCAACTATAAAATTACACCTAGCTCATGCATGCGTCCGCGCGTTATGTGTGTACGCACGCATGCATATGTGTAAGATCGATCAACAGATCACAGAAGTGGTGGCGTATCTCGCACTTGTGAAAAAAAATATAAAAAAAAAGGCTGGAGAACAAAAATGTAGTATGCTATCTTAATTTTTAAGGTGATTAATATATATGGCGAATTCAACGACCGACATCGCATGCACTTCTTCTCTTTTCTTTTAACGTACTAACAAGAATATCTTACTTTGCAACGAGTGAAGGCAAACATATTAAACCACATATTATTTCACGTTTTTACAACAATAATGATAATCACATGACGTAGCTTATCATTGTAAAGATGCAACATCGATAAGATTCATCGATAAGATAGGAAGCCATTGCCAGACCTCCCCTCCACCGCCTCCTCACAAAGTAGCCGACACTGACCCGAGAGCTCTCTTGTCGCCACATGTTGCTGCACGTTGGCCATGCATCGCACCCCTACTCATATCGTCCAAATCACCTCAGCCCAAGAAATCAATCGGTCGATCTCTTCCTCTCTTTTTTTTGGTAATACTGATTTTGTTTAGGGTGATTGAAATCGGATCCATCAACAAATCAATATTCCTCTTTCCCTCTCCATGTCCGACATGGCTTCTTTCCTACTCATCAACTTCGACTCTGACTCGGGAAGTGGGGGCAGAGGCAGTAAGCGAGGGGGAGGAGTCGAGGAGTAGCGATCTAGCTGTTGGATCTATTGGAGGTCACGACCGTTGGATTGATGGACGTAAAAACACTACCAATTTTTTAAGTAGGTAAAGATAAAGATACAATGTCCGTTAACTTGTAGACATATATTTAACTAATTATTTTATTTAAAACTATCACGTAATTCAAAAGTCAAATTAAAGATGTTATATACTCCCTCTATCCTATAATATAAGGCATGCACACATTCCAAAATTCAACTTTAAAAACATTTGACCAATGATTATTATAATATAAGTTAACTTTTTTACTAAAATTTATATCATTGGATTGACATTTAAATTTACTTTAAGATGGTTATAATTTTGTTACAATAAACCTTATAGTATATGAGAAATTATAAGTCAAAGATTAGTGTCGAAGATTGTGCCAAGTTTGGCCATGACTTATATTATGGGATGGAGGGAGTATTATACAACGAAGTGAATATATATTAGGCATCTTGATTAATAAAAGAATATTTTCAATGGACATGATTGTATTCATCATTCATTAGAAATTCAGAACCAATGACTCAATGAGTCAATGAGCTAGTAAATTTCTGGAGCTCTGAAAACAGGAGGGGTGTAGCGACAAGGTGGATGTGTCGTACACCGTGCCCTCCGTCGGGTTCGTCATCGTCGTGTTCATTGCCTCGTCACTTGCAGGAGAAGTAAGAAGGGGACAAGGGGTAGGGTGGTGGCCCTATCTCCTACCCACGTACGGTCATGATCGAGCAGCACAGCTCAAATCAAGCATTCCTGCTCAACTTTCGCCTTGTTTATTACAAAATATTTCTTCAAACTTTCAACTTTTCTATCACATCAAAACTTTCCTACACACATAAACTTTCAAATTTTCCGTCACATCGTTCCAATTTCAACCAAATTTCTAATTTTAGCGTAAACTAAAACACATTATTTTTTTATCCGTTTAGCTTGTCACATGGACTGGTGGAGGCAACCAAGCGACCCAAAGCTGCATGAGGGATGCGAGCCAGGCTTGATACAGGCAACCAAACATGACATTCATGAAAAGTATCACTAGACATTGATAGAATCACTACATGCTCATAGGCTCCCCTACATGCCACATAATATTTTTTGACCGCTCAACATGCTGCTCCGGTAGAAAAAAAAAAGGTGTTGTTTGGAATTTGGATGCTATACTAAAATTACCATTTTTTTCCACAATTATCTAAATTGTATAGCTAGTAAAAAAATAGACACATCTTAGCTAGTGCCATACTTTTTTTAGTTGGCGATATATGGACCATGAGAGTGAGAGAGTCATGCCACAGGTATGGTTATGAACCAACAAAAAGTTTACTTAATCAAACTTGTCTAACATGAGATTGACAACCTCTAGCAAAGTTTGAGAGTAAACCAAACCACCCCTAGGACCCGCCAGCTTGGCAGATCGGTGAGTGACAGTCGAAGGCTGCATATACATCAGTGATTTGGGCCTTTTTTTTTTTTTTTGATATTCAGGTTCCCAACTTTATTTCGCGGTTGGCTCAGTGATGTCACGAGCTACCAGGCGAGTTACAAACTCGGGGAGGGGATCAGTCCATATGCCGAACCAATCCGGGTCCCCCTTCACCCTCATCTGGGCCAGATCATGAGCACAAGAATTACAGGACCGAGGAGCATACGAGAAAGCAATGCTATCAAACTCTAACATAGCCTGAGTAACATCTGCCTGACCAGATGCATGCCAGAGATACGCCTGATGATGCTTAAAGCACCTGCCTGACCTAAGCTTATCCGCCAATTTCACTAGCCTGGCTCATGCGCTCGAAATTAGTGGCCGGAGCTAATTTCAAGCGCGACAATCCTGTTTAGTCCAGGGCTCCAGGCCTTCTACAAAAATGAGAAAACTCAGGGACGCCTCATCAGGCAAAAAGCATAAAAAAAATTCATTGAAGTCTCAAGTACCACTTTTACTCAGGCATACACTCAGGGTAGCAACCAAACATGCCCTTGGTGCAGAGGCTTTGCCGTAGCGCTGCTAAGATCTTGCTACACTGTTCATGCCCATGCATCAACCTGACATGATCAAACTTGACACAAGAAAGCATGATGGAAAGGAGAGATATACATAGTGGTATACATGATCCAAGCTTGTTAATTAGGTACAGGAGATACAAAAAAAAAAAAATCCAAGCTTGTGACATCAGTTGATTAAATAAATTTTACAATGATACAAGAGATATCGGCTGGGAACAAAACGCAGAAAAGAAATGAAGATTCTGGGGACCTATACTGATGACAAACTTGCAGCAAAACATGGGTAAAATCAATAACATGGCTATCAGCAGCTTTCCTCGCTTGCGCGAGATGGAACCATGAAGCCTCGGGAGCCCATCCAGCGAGTGAATGTTCGTCTGAGTTGCCTCTGTAAACGCCCCCTGGGAGGCTTGGACTCCAGGAAATCAATCATTTCTTCCAGCAACCAGAGGTGTGAAAATCAGATGAGTCTCAACTCATATTCACCAGCCATTGTGATGTATCGAACCCAAGGAAGGGCCTGATATCCACTCTTTTCGATGATTTTCAGATAGCGAACCTGCAAAAGCACAAAGTCAATAAAGGAGTAGGATACCAAAGGAAGTTCCAAACATAGTGGTAAGAGATGTGCAACATAATTTGGTATGTTACCTGAATACCAGACACGGTAAAATACGGTATCTCAAATTTCACACGTATCGGAGCCTTCTTTTCAGGCATTCCATCTTCTGATGTTATGCTTGGAAGGCTAAATTCTGCTCTACACATATATTCCTAATGGAGAGATTCTAGGAAATTAGAGTTGATGGACATAGCACAAAAGTGAAAGGCAAAGTGGTAAGTTGGTATCAACTCAGCACTTACCTTGCCACCAGGAAATGATTTTATTTTCCAGACCATCGCATCTCTCTCAGGTGCATATGCCGCAGAGCCCATTGAAGTTCTTATATTTGGGTTTGTCGAATCCTCAGGCACTGGTACTTCAATTTCTACATTTGTTGCTGTGCTGGAAATGAGAAAAAACAATAACAGTAACTTGTCTGGAACTAAGACACTGATGCAGAGACATTATCGCTTTTTTAAGAAAATAAAATAAAATAACACCTCCTTTCTTTGAACTGACTTCTTGTCTTCACTGTGATCTGTATCCGACTTCTTGAATGTTTCTCCACTTGTGCTTCTACCCAGATAAGAGGTTTCACCTGTGGGAGGGACCAGAGGAAGATAGATTAGGTGAAATATAGATCATAACCTAGCGTTATACTAGCAGCAAAGATCACGCAGGGACAAACCTGGGTGCTAAGTCTGTAAGTCATCAGATCAAATGATCCATCTGGAGGAATGAAGGATATAGTCCTGTCATTCTCAAATCTGGCCAACCGAACACACCTAACGAAGGTTTGGCCAATTCAGAGTTGTAACATGGATGATGTAATAGAAATGAATTACATTTGATAAAGAACCATCATAGTTATACTGTATGTTAGTATCTTACTGATGGAATTTGATATCGTCCAAATCTATTGCTTTTCCTTTAGTTGTTCGGCCTTGAGCCTCCAAGAGAACCCTATCATTCAACCCCAGTTTGCACTCGGGCATTCCACTGTACAAGCAGATGGATATTAGCTATGATGCATAAGTTGAACATATATTTTGGACAATCTACCAGATCGTCTGAAAAACAAACTAGTCAGTTCAATGGCTAGTCCACTTAGCATTCATAACGTAACTGGGTACTTGGGAAACATATAGTCTAACGATATCTTGGACAATCCAACAGATAGTCTGAAATACAAACTAGTCAGGTCAATGACTAGTCCAATTAGAGCATTATTACATACTGCAACAAAGTTCATTTTTATGTACTGTTTGATGCTATTATCTGGATGAGAATTACATTACCTACATTTATTTGACATGGTTGCAACATATATGTCGTAGACTCATAGTTGGCAGAATATTGTATACACAATTTAATAGTCTTTACTCATCAATATCAACTTGCTTCAGTGATGTGATAAACAGTTAAACTAGAAGTTCACAATAATGGGTTGGATACATCATATAAAAACAGTGTTTCGCATCCCTCTAACTGCAACTCCCATTAAATTATTACTGAAGCAGCTGAGTTATCAGCACAATGTGAATTTGTGATATGAGAATGACCATGCAGTTACTACCTTAGAAAGGTTCGCATTTTCAGCTCACCGATGACATCAGACCTCACTATCTGCCCATTGCTGTTAACGAGGATATTGACACTCTCCACCACATCCAAGAACACCTGCAACACAAAATGTTGATAATTTTCTAAATCCATCACACGTTCATGTGAACCAAAAAAATAAAAATACAGGTGTAGTGTATCAGACTTCATTCTTCTTGTACCGAATCCCCTCGCTCCTCCATGACACAGCATTTGTCACTGCCATGGGCGGCCTCTGAGTGACCTCCATCCTGTACGCGTCCGTTTTAATGAACTCGCTCAGGATCATTGCTTCCGTGTATTGTGGGTACCCGAAATCCATCATCTCATCAAGCAACTCATACTACACACACAGCAAATGACATCAACCCTCCAATTTCAGTGACACGGCAATTCCGATTGAACCAGACCCAGTACTCAGTTCACGTAACACGCAAGCGCACATACCACAACGACGAAGTTGTCCCTCAATGATTCCTCCTCCAGCTCCTCGAAGTAATGCTTGAACACCTACGCCCACACACACACACAAATCATATGAACAAAATCCAATGGCATTGTCCATACTAACAAACGCAGAATGTTGCTGTGAAGATGGGGGCAGCAACCCATACATCGACGACGCGGTGGAGGAAGAGGAGTATGCTGGCGGCGTTGCAGTTCTGACGGGACGCGGTGAGGAGGAACACATTGTTGTGCTGGATGAACATGTAGGAGACGCCGGCGTCATCGTGGACGACGGGGGAGAGCACCTCCGCGTCGCTCTGATCACACAGGGCAAAAAGCTCATCGAGAAGCCAGGCATTTGCACAGATCTAGGTGAAATGGAGGGGGCATTGCATTACCTCCTTGTCGAGGAGCTTGGTGAAGAAGCGCTCGGCCTGGAGCGCGGAGACGTCGCCGCGGTAGTCGCGCCAGACGAGGACGCGGCCCTTGATGTCGAGCAGGAACAGCGCCGACACCGCCCCCGCCGCCATTGCTCGCGCCCTCGCTGGATCTGGATCTGCTCCCCCCACCCCCACCCTCCGGAGCTATCGACACCCCGCGGCGCCCACCTACCTAACCGCGGCCGGCTACCATTCGTGCTCCCCCACACTCGCGGCGCGGCGGGGTTCGCGTCGCGTCGCGGCGCCGCGGTTTGCTTGCCGGATCAGCGAGGCGAGGCGCGGCGCGGCGCGCGCGCTCTCGTGCACCTCTGGGCGTTCGCGTTGGCGGAGGCGGAGAGGGAGATGGACGGGGAGATCGGAGACGACGTTGGAGTTAGATGGATTCAGGAATTATTTTGATTACATTTCACAAAACTATTATAAAAAAAACTAGAGATATATAAAACTATATATTTAACGTGAAATTTCTCTAGAACTACATCTTAAAATGTTTGCTACTCCTTACGTCCCATTTTAAGTGCAGCCATGGTTTTCCGCGCTCAACTTTGACCGTCCGTCTTATTTAAAAACTAGCATGTTGGCCCGCGCAGATTAAGCGGCTAGCATCATTATATTTTCTCTCATATAATAGCATATATGTTTTCTCATTATATTATTCAAATATATTAAAATAACAACATAATTTTAAATT
The DNA here is from genome assembly GCF_000147395.1 of Oryza glaberrima. Taxonomy (NCBI): domain Eukaryota; kingdom Viridiplantae; phylum Streptophyta; class Magnoliopsida; order Poales; family Poaceae; genus Oryza; species Oryza glaberrima. The sequence goes on from NC_068330.1 coordinate 23,703,126, forward strand.
TTGCAATAACTTTACAAAACCACTAATGTGTAATATTCATGTTATATTTTATATACGTGTTAGTTATTAATTATTTTTAATATCAAATTTTAGTTATTTGTAAATTATATATATTCCTATATGGACTCTAGACTCGTCTTTTAATATTTTATTTTAATTCCGAATTTTCTGTAAATTGTATTTCTATATAGACTCTATGATCTTCTTCCAATATTATTTATTTTTATTTCTGAATTTTCATATTATATTTTATATATCTGTTAGTCATTAATCATTTTTAATATCAATTTTTAGTTATTTGTAAATTATATTTATTCCTATATGGACTCTAGACTCGTCTTTTAATATTTCTTTTTTTTAATTTCGAATTTTCTGTAAATTGTATTTCTATATAGACTCTATGCTCTTCTTCCAATATTATTTATTTTTATTTCTAAATTTTTATTATTTTTAATTGTATTTCTATGTGCACTCTAAACTCATCTTTCAATATTCTTTAATTTTTAATTTCGAATTTCAGTTACTTCTAAATTGTATTCCTATATTGATCTTAAACTCTTCTTCCCATGTTTTTCTTAATTTCGAATTTTAGTTATTTGTAAATTGTATTTTTATATGGACTCTAAACTCTACTTTTAATTTTATTATGTTTATTCCAAATTTTTGTTAGTTTTAAATTCCTATATGGACTCTATACTCTACTTCTAATATTCCTTATTTTTAATTTCAAATTTATATTATTTTCTAATTGTATTTCTATATGGGCTCTATACTCTACTTCTAATATTCCTTATTTTTAATTCCGAATTTCAGTTATTTCCTAATTGTATTTCTATATGGGCTCTATACTCTACTTCTAATATTCCTTATTTTTAATTCCGAATTTCAATTATTTCCTAATTGTATTTCTATATGGACTCTAGTCTCCTCTTCTAATATTCCTTATTTTTTAATTCCGAATTTCAGCTATTTCTAAATGTATTTCTATATGGACTCTAGTTTCCTCTTCTAATATTCCTTTTTTTTAATTCCGAATTTCAGCTATTTATAAATGTATTTCTATATAGACTCTAGTCTCCTCTTCTAATATTCCTTTTTTTTATTCCGAATTTCAGCTATTTCTAAATGTATTTCTATATGGACTCTAGTCTCCTCTTCTAATATTCCTTATTTTTAATTCCGAATTTCAGCTATTTCTAAATTGTATTTCTATATGGACTCTGCTTTTTCTTTTTCTCCGATTAATGTGAGAATTTCTAGGCCATGAGAGCGAACGTGGAGGCTTCCTTTTCTATTCCTTTAATAATATAATAGATTTTTTGAAAGAAATTAAAAGCATAAGTCATGAGTAAAGTAATATTCATATTTTATCATCTCATTAGCAACAAAAAAAATACTAATTAAATTTTTTTTCAAATTAGACTAACGATCAAAATTAGGCGCGGAAACTTAGGGCCTGTTTGGTACAGCTTCAGCTCCAGCTTCACCCCTCCTGGAGCTGGAGCTCAGCCAAACAGTTTCAGCTCCACCAAAACTGGGAGTGAAGTTGGGTGGAGCTCTCTCATAAAATGAACTGGAGTTGTGGAGCTGGGTTTAGGCAGCTCCACAACTCCACTCCAGATCTAACTCCTGGAGTTAAATTTAGGAGTTGGAGCTGTACTAAACATGCCCTTATGATTGTATTTATAATGGAACGGATGGGGTATTTAGGATGGGAAATATTTTGGTAGTGAGGAGGTATACAAATTCATCACAGAGTATCACAAAAGTAATAAAAACTATAGATTTAGTGCCAATTTAATCACCAAACCATAGCATCTATAGCTATAACATGACGACAGATTAAACTCTAGAATATGTAGTTTTATGATAAATTATATTGTAATGTATCGATTCTGTAGTTTTGCGATAGTCTAATCGAAGCATCGCTAGTTCTGTACTCCCCCTCCGCCCCATAATATAGCAACCTAGGATGGGATGAGATCCATCGTATTTTAGGTTGCTGCATTATACGACGGAGGGACTAAAATTTACTTTTTTTTTTCTGTTCCCCTCCCGCTACTTGTTGGGCCGTGGGACCCACGGTTCAGTGGCTACGGCCCGGGTCACCGAGCTATAAGCCTCGCCTCGCCTCGCCCCGTCCGCGCCCGCCGCATCAACCAAAATTCCAAAGAGCCAAAAACCCTAGCGCGCCGCATCCCCCGCCGCCGCCTCCGCCTCCGCCGCGGCCAAATCCCTCCTCGTCGTCTCCTCCGCTCCTCGTGCCATCTCGCGGCTGAACAGGGGAGGGGATCCTGGTGAGCATCCGCATCCTCTTTCTGATGATCCATCTCTCTCCCCCGACCTACCTTTGCCTGGAATTTGCCTGCGTTCGTTAACCCTAGCTTCTCTTCTAGATCTGGAAGAAGCTCTTCTCTTAATTTCAGATCCTTAGCCTTAATACAATTAACAGTTTGTTTGTTTGTTCCCCAAAAGTTTGGGGTTCAACTGAATTGAACCCTCGTGTCCCAAGTTGGATCCGCCCCTGCTTGTAGTAGGGTGAGTAGCATAAGCAAGTTTAGCCTGATTGATAATGGAATAGCAGCATCACACGTTTTCGCTTTGATTCTTTTCTTTCAGTGAAACTCTGATATCATGATCCTATAACTGCTAAATGAATCTTCTGACGAAGCGCTTGGTGATGCCTGCTAAAAGAGCAGTTGTTGTTGTTGCTGCTGCTGTTACAGTGCAGGCTTTTTTTTTTCAGCTAGCTAGTTTAGTTGTATTCCCATTGTTACTATGTTTTGGCGGATAGAACTTCAGTTGCTAGTATGCAACACTGCTTACATTATTCTATTTAAATTTGCAGCTATTGCCTCATCTTCTATTATAGCAACTCATCCTATAACTGCTGAATGAATTTTCAGAGAAATCACTTGGTGATAGCTATTTTTCCTGCTATTATAACAATTGTTATTTTTCCTGCTGTTACAGTGCAGAGTTTATTATTCTTTTTGCTAGCTATTGTTTAGGTGTACTCCCATTGGTACTATGCTTTGGTGGATAGAACTCCAAGTACTAGTTTTCCACACTATTTGCATTTTTTTAAAATGTTGCAGCTATTGCCTCGTGTTCTATTATTGCAATCATCCTAATAATTGATCATCTGTCATTTAGGTTGCTGTTACTGCCATATTTTCACATGGATTCGACTAAGCAAGATTTCCAACCCCGGACATTCTCCATCAAACTGTGGCCACCAAGTGAAAGCACTCGTCTCATGCTTGTGGAGAGGATGACCAAGAACCTTTCCACAGAGTCCATATTTTCTCGCAAGTACGGCCTTTTGGGCAAGGAAGAGGCTCATGATAATGCTAAAAGGATTGAAGAGGTATGCTTTGCCTCTGCAGACGAGCATTTCAAGGAGGAGCCTGATGGTGATGGGAGTTCTGCTGTCCAGCTGTACGCAAAGGAAACTAGCAAGTTGATGCTGGAAGTTCTGAAAAGAGGGCCAAGGACCACTGTGGAACCAGAAGTACCTGTTGCTGATACACCTCTTGAGCCTGCTGATTCTGTATTTGATATATCTGGTGGCAAGCGTGCGTTTATTGAGGCAGATGAAGCGAAGGAACTTTTGAGCCCGCTTATCAAACCAGGAAATGCATATAAACGGATTTGCTTCAGCAACAGGAGCTTTGGTATTGGTGCTGCCAATGTTGCTGGACCTATTCTGGAATCAATCAAAAAGCAACTCACAGAGGTGGATATATCAGATTTTGTTGCTGGCAGACCTGAGGATGAAGCCCTTGATGTGATGCGCATCTTCTCAAAAGCTTTAGAAGGCGCTGTACTGAGATACTTGAACATCTCTGATAATGCTTTAGGTGAGAAGGGTGTCAGAGCATTTGAAGAGCTCCTGAAATCACAGGACAACCTGGAAGAACTATATGTGATGAATGATGGTATATCAGAGGAAGCCGCACAAGCTCTTTCTGAATTTATTCCTTCAACCGAGAAGCTTAAGATCCTCCACTTCCACAACAATATGACGGGGGATGAAGGTGCTATGTTTATTGCTGAGATGGTTAAACGTTCTCCTAATCTAGAGAGCTTCAGGTGCTCAGCAACAAGGATAGGATCTGATGGTGGGGTGGCTCTGGCTGAGGCATTAGGGACTTGTACTCGTCTGAAGAAACTTGATCTCAGGGACAACTTGTTTGGAGTTGAGGCAGGGTTGGCTCTCAGCAAAACCCTTTCAAAACTTCCTGATCTTGTTGAGCTGTATCTCAGTGATCTCAATCTTGAGAACAAGGGCACTGTAGCAATTATCAATACCCTCAAACAGTCAGCACCCCAGTTGGAGGTCCTTGAAATGGCTGGGAATGAAATTAACGCCAAAGCATCCCAAGCTTTAGCAGAATGCCTGACAGCAATGCAATCACTTAAGAAGTTGACCTTGGCAGAGAATGAACTGAAGGATGATGGTGCTGTGGTGATTGCAAAATCACTGGAAGATGGACACCAGGATCTGAAGGAGCTTGATGTTAGCACGAATATGCTGCAGAGGGTGGGAGCTCGGTGCTTTGCCCAGGCAATCGCAAACAAGCCAGGTTTTGTGCAACTGAACATAAACGGGAATTTCATCTCGGACGAAGGGATTGATGAGGTGAAAGATATTCTGAAGAGTGGTGAGAACTCTGTGGAGGTGCTTGGTCCACTAGATGAGAACGACCCTGAGGGGGAGGCTGAAGATGATGAGGAAGAGGAAGAGGAGGAAGAGGATGACGGTGAGCTGGACTCGAAGCTTCAGAGCCTGAAGGTTGAGCAGGACGATTAGTCATGTTTAGGTTAAACTTGAACTATCTTTTTTCTTTCTTGAATTAGCTTCAAAACGTTTTGCTGCCAGGTTGTACTTTCACTTTGATGTTTGAACAGACGCACTGCAGGCAGATGGTTTATAGCCTGGTGGTTTATCTATGCCTGTGTAACTTCCATTAGAATTTGTTTCATGTATTAGCAACAACCTGGTTAGTCAAGACCAAAGGTCAGCTGTAGCTGGATCCTTGCATCATTGGCATTCATTTGCTGTGACATCTTTTGTTGGTGTGTTTGTTGTTGTTTGCTACTATTCCGTGATATAGTGGTATAGTATCCGTAAAAAGGGCGTAACCGTACACACATGAACCTGCTAGTTTTCTACTTTGCCTATCACAAAACTACAAAATTATAACTATAAGATGATATATCGCAAAACTATACATTTAACATTGAGTTTATACCAAAAAAGTACATATTTACAACGTATGTGATTTGTACTTAAAGTGCAAGCACATATTTACAAATATGTAGTTTCATGGCAAATGTGGTGCTAAAAACATGTCTTATCCCTCCTGCACATGAAAACAGATAACTCATTAGAGCATGATTAATTAGAGCATGATTAATTAAGTACTTTGTTAGTTAAAAAGAATTGATAGAAGAATTAATATGATTGTTTTAAGCAACTTTTCTATAGATTTTTTTGAGTGAGTGATTCTTAAATTTGTATGGGTGTGTCATCTAAGCCCATAAAATCTCAAAATATATTTTTGGGTTTTAAAATTTGTCTTGGATGTCATGTAGGTCCAAAGAGACTATAACCTGCTCCATGCGCTGATGTGGCACGCCATGGTGGCGCTTATGTATTAGTAGGACCCACATGTCAGCCGCATGGAGAAAATAACATTTTAAAAACATATTTTCTCCTCTCTACCTTAGTTTTTTTTTTAAAAAATGAGTAAATTCAAGAAAACTGCAACTTTAGTGATGAAACTGTCAGTTTGCTGTAACATTGGCAACATGTTTTAGTTTGCTGCAACAATAGCGTGAAAAATTATCATAAAACTGTAACTTTTACGTTATATGCTGCTAAAGTACATATAGGTGACATTGTAGCAGCATATAACGTAAAAAGTTGCAGTTTTGTTATAATTTACCACGTTATTGTTGCAGCAAACTAAAATATGACGCTAATGTTGCAGCAAACTGATAGTTTTGTCACTAAAATTGCTGTTTTATGAAATCTACACTTTAAAAAAAGTATATCTTTTTTCCTCTCTATCTACGATGAGAAAATCTAGTTATAATTCTATTTGTATATGTATGACTAACATGTGGGTCCCACTAGTACGTCGACGCTACCGTGGCATGACACGTTAGCACTTGGAGCGGGTCAAAATCCGTTTGGACCTAAATGACACACAAGACAAGTTCGGAGACCTAAAAATATATTTTGAGAGTTTAGGGACCTCAATAACACACCCGCACAAGTTCAAACACCGTCCACGTATTTCACTCAAATTTTGTTTTTTTAAAAAATGCATCGTTTAGTAGTTCAGAAAACGTACGCGTGGAAAAGAAGGAAGTAGGACTCGAGAAATGTGAGAAACAAACTAAAGCCAAGTCTATAATGCACCACCTACAATCTAACATAATTTTGCTACAATTTGGTTAAAAAAATTTAGTTTTGCAAAATTTACTCAAAATTGGACGATATTAGTATGAAATACGTCCAACCAAAATACTGTAGAGAACTCATTGGACAATCAACGGTAGATAAGCGCACGAAGCTACCTCACGTTCCCAGATCAACGGCGTGGATTGCGCCACCGGAGCCCGCATCCGCATCCACCACCTCCGCTCGCAATCACTCTACAACAGATCGGAAACCTCGCGGGCGGCGGCGGCGGGGGTAAGCGAGCGGACACCGGCGACGAGCGCGAGGAGGAGGAGGAGGAGGAAGGAGAAGATGGCGGCGACGCTGTCGCAGCTCGACGACGGGATCGTCCGCGGGATGGCCATCGGCGCGGTATTCACCGACTACGTGAGTTCTCCCGCCGCGAAAATCCCCCATTTGTTTCGACTGATTCGCCGTGGTTTCCTAATCGAATCGGTGGTGGTGGCAGGCTGGGAAGATAAACTGCCTCGACTTCCACCGCAAGGAGGATCTCCTCGTCACCTCCAGCGAGGACGACTCCATACGCCTCTACAACATCACCAGCGCCACGTGAGTGCACTGATTTTGTTTTATTTTTGTTTTTTAGTTTTAGTTTTACCTATGTTCTGTTTCCCCTGGGGCATCTTGTTCGTTAGACCTTCATATTGTTAGATCGTTGCAGTATGTGGATGCGAGAGTGGTGAGCTCTGCTGCTGCATTCTCAGTTTGGCTTATAGATTCCATAGTTTGATGGTTAGCTTTGTGTTGGGGATGTTATGTGTGGTGGGTTCTACTTTTAGGAACTCGGGAGATGTCAATATCTTGCTGCTAGAATCCATACTTCATGTGTGTCAGTTCTGTGCTTCTGCTTGATGGATATATACTGATGCACTTTTTATGACCTGCGATCGTTTTCTGTCTGATTAACAACATTGCTAGGGATATGCATTGCAGTCATACTGGCAGCATTTGTTTTGCCCTTCTTTTCTCTATTAATGTAATCGTTGCTTTTTTTTTTTCATTAGATTTAACCTGTCCTGCAGTATGCTCTGAATTGCTCGAATTTTGCTTTGTTTGATGTTAACCAAACTGTTGAGAGCATTCAATAATGTGTTGTGTACATTTTCTTTCTTCTTATGAACTGATGTTATAAATGGGGGGCTATTGTTTAGGTTGTTGAAGACTACATATCATAGGAAACATGGTGCTGACCGTGTCTGTTTCACTCACCATCCGAGTTCTATCTTATGTTCATCAAGATACAATCTAGAGTCAGCAGAGTCACTTCGTTATTTATCACTGTATGACAACCGTTGCTTAAGATATTTTAAAGGACACAAAGACAGGTTGGCTATGTTCTTGTTTCCTTCTTGTCTAGCGATTATGTCTAGGATAAATTATGAGAGGTGCACTATTTCATTTCAGGGTTGTTTCACTATGTATGTCACCTGTCAACGATAGTTTTATGTCAGGATCACTTGATCACAGTGTCAGGATATGGGATCTTCGTGTAAATGCTTGTCAGGTTCGGACACCATTCCTTGTTTAATGTGATCAATCATATATACACAAATTGCATTTAGTAGGGTAATAGTACCATTTGTCATCTCAGGGCTTTCCATGCTTACTTGTTTAGCATTAGGGTATACTACGTTTGCGTGGTAGGCCTTCTGTTGCATATGATCAGCAGGGACTTGTTTTTGCCGTGGCAATGGAAGGAGGTGCTATTAAGCTATTTGATTCCCGGTCATATGACAAAGTTGGTATTCAGCTTGAATCTCAAAAACTGTAAATTCCTATAAGGCTTGCGGAAGTTCTTATCTTGGGTGCCAAATACAATTTCAGGGTCCCTTTGACACTTTCTTGGTTGGTGGAGATACAGCTGAAGTTTCTGACATCAAATTTAGCAATGATGGCAAGTCCATGCTTTTGACAACAACCAACAACCATATATATGTTCTGGATGCATATGGAGGGGATAAGGTCAGTTACTTCTGTTGCAGAAAAAAATGCTTCAAATTGAACTAAGTGCATAATTTCCTCAAATCAAATCATTGACACCCTCAAAATCCTTTTGCAGAGGTGTGGCTTTAGTCTGGAGTCATCTCCCAATGTATCAACTGAAGCTGCTTTTACTCCAGATGGCCAATATGTAATTTCAGGTATGATATTCTTGTTTTTCCATTTGTATGCCATATCATTTGGCATATATATATTCCGATATGAACTAGTAGTACACAACAATTTACCCAACTGGTTCCCCTGTAAGTAAAACTTCTACTAAAAGTGCTCCTAACTTACCTTGTGTGACCGTCGCCTCTACTAAGAACAGACCTAATGATAATTGGAGCATATATTTCGCCTTCAACATGCCTTTAACCATCCGAATAGAAATATTTTGTTGGCATGATATGCTCATACTGCTTTTTATGTACCAATATAACTTATATATGCTATAGTTTCTGTTGCCTATTGACAGTTCCACTACTGCTGAAAGTGAAGGCCTATATATGCTCTAACATTTAACAAAACTTGGAACTTTTTGATACCAATATTTCAGGCTGTGGCCAAAGCTTTTGTTGAAAACCTTTTTGCTTGATTTTGCAGGATCTGGTGATGGTACCTTGCATGCTTGGAACATCAATACAATACAAGAGGTGCTCTTTCTTAAATCATGCTTTTAATATGCTGTTCTTTGCCTCTAAGTGTTTTTCCTTTTGTAGATTGCTTGTTGGAACAGTCACATCGGTCCTATCACTGCTTTGAAGTGGGCTCCCCGTCGAGCAATGTTTGCAACTGCGTCAACTGCCCTAACTTTCTGGATTCCCAACAATTCCAGTTCGAATTAGGTGCCTAGCAAAAAGGATGGAACGTGTGATATGCTGATTCAACAAACACTTGTATCCTGTTCTTTCCTGCACAAGATGGGTATCGTGTATGAAGTATCAATCTCTTTATTACCATCTGTGGCAAAAAATGATGATGTACACCTTCCCATTGTATTCTCTTATGGCTATTGTTAATACACATAAAATTTTCTGCATCAGTCAACCAAAATCTTCCTTTGCACTTCTCTCAGTGCATCATCAGAAATGGAAATCGTACAGCTGGTCCAAATCTTTTGGTGCTTATTGTAAGCCTGCAACTATCCATAGAACATGGCCACATAATTAGGTAGTGGCACTAGTGCTTAGAAAATTATAAGCTAAACCTCTTATTGCTAAAGCTTTTGGGTTCAAGATCTCACAATATTCTGGGCTCAAGATCTCATAATATTCTCTTTATTCTTTATTGTGTGCTTTCCCACCGCCGCGGACTTCAGCATCTTCAAGGGAGTCCGGGTTTTTCCCTTTATTTTTTTTGAGATGAACTGATAGAGTTGGATAAAAAGTTTGTCCTTGTTACCATATGCTTCCTTGTGACTGAACAGGAACTAGCTCAGTAAATTGTTTTTTTTTCTTCTCACAGTTGGAAATGAGTTCCATCTGTGTTAAGTGACCCTTGAATTATGTACTCCTTTTGAGTGTTGATTGGATTCGTGAATTTGCATTGTTTTTTTTAACCTCTATAACGCGATATGCCTTACCAGTTACCACTCAGATCAGTCCTTCAGAATTACTTAATGAAATTTCATTAAGCGCAAGCCTCTTGCGTTTTCGAGAAAAAAGAAATACTACAGCAACTTGCATATTACCCTGTAGACTTGCTTGAACTCGTGCAAAGAAAAAAAAAGAAAACAAGCGGCTATGATGCTAATAACAAGACAAACAGCTCATGTATTATTGTCTAATGTCTACACCAAGCGGTCCATCACACCCGAAATAACACCTTGCAACATTATTATCCAAGATCAGCAAATTGCAACATACAACATCAGTTGCTAGAGAAGAAACATGCAACAATGGACAGCTTCCTGCACAGAAACCCCCCCTACTTCTGTCTCTTGTAGATCTTGTGCAAGAAGGACTTCAGAACATTCTGAACAGCTATGCTTGGCTGGGCTTCTATATCCGCAATCAACTTCTTGTAACTCTCGTTCTCATAGTCCAGAAAGACCGCCTAAGAATGAAGTAATAAACAAGATATCAGACTTGGTTATGAACTCAATATAATGGTTGGAGATGTCGAAATTCAGACTAGGTAGAGCAACTAAACAAGTAGGCCATGATAATACAAAGCAGGAACATCCACTGTAGAAATCATAATTTACAAGAGAGTAAGATTCTTTTGACAATAAGGTAAACCCCATGAAGAAACATATAAAGCATATAGAGTCAAGGCAAACCTCTAGGTTTAGTTCTCTGTAGAGGCTCTTCACTTTTGCCACACAGGCTGGATCTTTCTTTCCATAATTTTCCTGTAGGAGCAGAACAAGTGTTTAGACAACAACCTTCACAGCATCACAAAAGACTATGGAGATGGCTTACAAATAGAACGCTCTTTTGACTCTCATCAGCACGCTCAAGGGCTTGCACAACTAGCCAAGAGCATTTGTAATCTTCAATGTCAGTCCCGATCTATAATATGACATAAAAATTGATCAAACTACAAGAGCTAAACAAATATCAATATAGATATTGATGTTCATCTATGCTGCTACAACAGGTAAATGCACTAACCTTGCCAATAAATTTGGGGTCACCATAACAATCTAGATAATCGTCCTGTAAGAAAATATTCGTATTAATTGAAAGTAGAATAATACTCGTGGCAGCCAAATTCCTCCTGTTGTTATGTGGCAGAAATAGGAGTTACCTGGACTTGAAAGTATATTCCCATCTTAACAAGAATGTCTTCTACAGCACCATATTTGGTCAAGTCCTCTCCAGATAGCAACAGTGCACAAGCAACCTTTGATATAACAGCATATCAGTACCACTCGCAATTAGTATTTATTAACAAAACAAGGATTGCATAAACGAAGATATGGCAATGGAATATAAATTTTACCGGCAGATAAAATGAATAGTAGGATGTCTTATATTGAACAATGCGGCGGTGACTGCAAAAATACAGGAAGTTTTGAATCAACAATCTCAAAATCAAAATTATTGAAGATATAATAGATAAAACCAATCCATTCCATATATGACAGAAACATTAGGCTTATGGTTCTAAGAATAGATTAAATAAAGCATGCAAAATAGTTATTTCCAAAGTTGTTACAACGTTGACTTACACTCCTATGTTATATTTGTTTAGATCTTTTTCTCCCTCGTGAGTAGTGATAAGGTCTAGCAATTGACCTGAAGCTGTCTTGAACTCGACCTAGGAAGGCAAAACAAGATAGTAGCAGTAAGACCACAATGATCTGAAAGTTCAGACTAACCGTGTATGTAGATCAGAATGTAAAATTACCTCATTGAATAAATCAAGGAGATCAGCATAGTAAAGTTTTCCTCTAAAGTGGAGCCGAAGCATTCGCGTGATATGGTTGCGAAGGATAACTCCATCATTGATAGCAATGGAGCCAACCTATTGTGCAACAAATGGCGGCACAAGGGATAAAGTTTCATATGTAACAAGTGAAAGAAAGGTACTATAAAGTAAAATGAGTGTTTTGTTTCAGTAAATAATTAGGCAATGCACCATTCAGATAGGACAATTTCAGATTCACCAACCTGAGGCACCCGAAACCAACAAGGCTGACCACGTCGAGTGTGAGAATCATCCATGATATCATCAAGCACGAGAAAGTAAGCTTGAAGCTACATAGACAACAGTAAAGCTTAGAGGAGCAATTTTAGTTGATTTGCACCCATTATTTGGAAAGTTGAGGTTAAAGCATTACCCATTCAACGCACCAACCAAGAGTGCTCGCGAGAAACATGTCTTCCTGACTTAGAACATTGGTGCCCTTCAACAGCTTATAGCTATCGACCACAGAGAGACCACGATTGCACTTCCCTACCATATCAAAGACAATAGGTTGGAGATTTAGTGTGTTTTTACTTATTACTCATATGTTATAGACTAATCAAGTCAAATCCATCTCACCTCCAGGTACATTGTAGTCCAACATCTGCTTCAAAGAAAATAAACAAGTTAAATTGAGCAGTTCCCAACAGTGACAATTTAACTGATAAGATCATCTGTCGTACACCCAATCTATTGTGAAGCTTTACATTATATATAATAAAAAAAGTAGCAAATGGAGAAAGCAGTAGGCGACTAAGCCGACCATCCATGATCCATCTATGGTTAAGCAGTAGGCCAAGGTTTAATAATCATACGCTTTATCACCCCAAGAATTCACTTAACCCAAAATATCACATTTTTGCCTTCCAAATGTGAGCATTATTATTTTTTCTCCTTTTGACATGGAGACAGAATTGGAGCAGCTCATTTAACAAAAGGGAATTTTGAGCCAACCTTTACTGCACTTGCTGATTCACTCCAACATAACACTACTAGTTATTTAACCAAGATTAAACCTCCCAAAAAGGCCTAATCACTCAATGCTAATAACTGAGGATCCAGAATTTACAAGCGAACCCCTACACGTGCTGCGACTAAATTAATTGCAGTTCCACCAATCATTTACCCGATCTAAACCCTACTGAAAATCCGGAAGAAACGATCCGGGAGGAGAAACACATGCGGTCAGCAACACAAGATGAAAAAGGAGAGGGGGAGAAAAGCATTACGCGATCGATCCACTGCCGCGACGAGTCGGTGAACTCGAAGGCGGGGTCCCTGAGCAGCTCCTCCTTGAGCACCCCGTAGATCTGCTTGAACTCCTCCTTCTCCTTGTCCACGCCGCCTCCGCCGCAGGCGCTCCCATTCGCCGCCGCCATTGACGCCGCCTGAGCCAAGAACACGGATCGACCGGCGGCGGCGGCGGCTGCGCAAAAGAGGCTGAAGGCTCGAGCTGGTCTCCCGCGATGCCACGCCACCCCTGCAGCGGCGGCGGCGGGTTCTTGGGGAAGTCTATCTAGGCGGGGATCGCGATCGCGACAGCGACAGCGGCGGCGGCCGAGATGGACCGGAGGTGGTGGGGCGGCCGGCGCAGCAGCAAAGCTCCCGTTTTTATAGTCGCGGGGGAGGAGACGAGCCAAAACGACGATGCCATTAGTATTCGTATGGATCCAGATCTGCGTTTTTTTGCTACAAAATTCAGTATCAAACGGAAATTTTTATAGTTTCCGTCACGTTGATGGGTACTGTAGCTGTCAGTCTCGTGGTCCTCATGGTCATGGCCTACTCCTCAACTGCTGGGTGTTGGCCTCCTGCACAGTACTATCATCCCAGATGCCAGCCCATTCTCCAGGGTGTGTTTGTGTTTAGTTTACACTGAAGTTTGAAAGTTTGGTTGAAATTGGTACGATGTGATAGAAAAGTTATATGTGTATGAAAGGTTTGATGTGATGGAAAGTTGGAAGTTTGGAAAAAAAACTTTTGAACTAAACAGGGCCTAGTTCACGCTAAAACTAGAAGTTTGTTTGAAATTGAAACGATGTGACGGAAAAGTTAGAAGTTTGTGTGTGTAGAAAAATTTTGATGTGATGGAAAAATTGAAAGTTTTAAGAAAAAGTTGGAAACTAAACCAAGCCTTGGTGATGCCTCTGACTTTCTTTTTTTTTTTTTTGTTAAGATGGGAGTTGATGGTTTAAGCATGTCAGTCCCGATCTATATTATTTAAAATCATATGGATTAAAAATAATATGAATAAATATGCTCATGTTTATATAAAAACCAATAAAACTTATCAAAAATCAATATCATACTTTCTAGATTAATACCTCCGTCTGAGAATATATAGGATTTCATCCATATAATTACATAGATAAAATTATCCATATAAAGGATTTCGGTGGGATGTAAGTATATTATTAGAAATTGGGTGAGAAGCTATAGTGTTCGATGGAGTTAGAAATTTTAAGAAATGCTGCAACTTGTAAAAATTCATTTAAAGAGGACCCATGACTTGTACAGTTTTAGGTGAAAGAGAGTGGACGGAAAATGTTTGATTGAGGAATGAATGAGGTCATAGCTAAAGACGTTCCTGGCCGTCCAGTGCAAAAAACCTGATGACGCACTATCAGGCGGCTGGGTATCATTAGTGCAGACTGCAGAGTAGGTGAGGCACTGGAGGTTTTACAAGTTTTTGTAGATACGTGTGGCGATGAATCAATGTGCTCCGTTGTTTATTCCAGCTGTCAATGTGCCACATTTGTACTGTTTAATTTACTCATGTTTTTCGTAGAGTTACTTTCAGTTCTTCCTCGTTTGTTTGTTAGCACTTTTTCCAACTGTTAAATTATATGTCTTTTACAAAATTTTCTATATAATTTTTCTTTAAAAAAATCAAATAAGTACATTTTTTAATTTATAAATATTACTACCTCCGTCCTAAAATGTAATAATTTTTAGCTATGAATCTGAACACACACTTGTTCAGATTTATAACAAAAATGCTTATATTTTGATTTTAGGATGGAGGGAGTAATATTTAATTATTCATATGTTAATAAGTTATTTCGTATTAGGTGCGCTGAAATGCAACGCACAATTTTGACGTGTCTTCTTCCATCACGCTATTGCGCGTTCAGCATAAAACTTTTCTGTCGTCATAAGCACCACAGTTTTTTACCTGCAGCACGCAACTTGAATACTGTTGATTTGCGAGAGAGATTTGGTCATTTAACCATCTATAAAAGTGGGTTCGATTATTTAATTCATGGCTCACTTTTATTGACTCATAGTCCCGCGTATCATCTCTACAAATGTCAATGAAATCAATTTGACAACGAATATAGTGCCAAATCATCAAAATTCAAAATTTACCTGATTGTGCACCACGTCGTTGAAAACTGGATGTAAGCCTGTAACCCTCTAGAGAAAAAGTTCACTTGAGGTCCCTTATCTTATTGTCGAGATTTAAAATCGTCTCTAAACCGAAATACAAGGTATAATGTTATAAAACTAGATCACATTAAGTACCAAGACAATATTACTCCTATTTTTGGCTGACGTGGTTGTTAGCGTGGGACCCATATTAATTATGGTTCTGTTTTGATGTCGCTGCCTAATGTGATACTTTTTTAAGATTAGGAATGTGTTATATTTGGTATTCTGGATGATTTTAAAACTTGACGACAATGAGGGGCCTAAAGTGAACTTTTTTCCAAACTCTGTGTGTTCTCTCATAAAACTAGGCCTTATTGGCCTAGTAGCCTTACTCCTGCAGAAAAAAGTTCACTTGGGCCCTTCATGTGTCGTTGAATTTCAAAATCGTTCCTAGGCTGGAATACCAAATATAACGCATCCCTAATCTTACAAAATCGGGTCACATTCGGTCCCAAGGCAATTTTGCTCCCAGTTTTGACTGATGAGGTATATGGATAGGTGGTTTTGCTAACATGGCATCCTAGTTAGAAAAAAGAAAATTAAAAAAAATAAGTGAGTCCCACATGTAAGTGGCCCTCTACTTTCCATCATCTCTTCTCTTCCCCTACATCCCGTCGTCGATCGAGACCATGACCGTAGCCATCGAAGGCCAGCGATTGCTGCAACACGGTAGGCGCGAGGTATGTTACCCAATCTCGATCGGTTGATACGTCTGCACAGACGTTAAGATGCAGCCGATCGATACACCGACGACGCTAGCTGCATTCTTCTCCGCATGGACGGTCGCACCGAGCGGCGCGCGAGAGCGTCTGCTGTGAGATCGATGGTGATGGTGGCAAAAGATGGCCACCGCGTGAAGTAGGCTAGAATCATCGCCTAATGAGTTATAAAATGAGATGCGCGCCACGCCGAATCATCTTCCCTTTCACGTACCGCCGCCGTCGGAGCAACATAGTTGCTTCAGGCCCCATCACTGACGCAGGGAACCGCACCCATCCAGCTGTGGCTTGGCACCACACCATCGACACCACCGATGACGGCATAGCCCTTCCCGCAGCTGATGAAGCTGCATCGTGTAGGTGAAGGATCTGCAGGGCGTTGTCAACTATGCCCGGGAGCTCGCAACTGTGCACCTCCAGTCCGTCTTCCTCATGGGGACGGAAGATGGCTACGCCTTCGCTTCCGGCAGTCACCATGCTTGTGCTGGCCAAGCGCAGGGGCCATGGGAGCCACGACCAGGGTTTACGATTCCGACAGCCCCTTCCGTTTCGGGCACCGGCGGAATTCAAGATTTCGCGAAATCCGGTGGAAAACCGGTAATTTTCGAACAAATTTCATAAATCAAAATTTGAATACAAATTCCATAAGTTTACCGACAAGTTCTCGAAAGCCGGTCGGTTTTGGTGAAATTCCGATTGAAATCATCGAAATTTCAATCAGTAAGTGTTTTCCTTTTTTAATTTCGGTCGGTTTTGGCCCATGTAAGTGTTTTCCTTTTTTAATTCTTTATTCTTTTCTTTTCTAATGTAAGTTTCAGTAAATACACATAATACATCATTTTTTTCAAAAATTTATATCCCAACAGATTCTATGAATATCATAGTATTTATAATATTTTATTTGATTTTTTTCTTTTTTATCAATTCAAATTTGAATTTGGATGAAACTTCTTGAAATCTCAGACGGTTTCTACTTTCGAGCCTCGTCGAAACGTCGAAATTTTGATTTCGTCGAAATCGTAAACCCTGCCCACGACCACGACAACCTAAACTGCAGGAGCAGGAGCACCAAATTTATTCCTGTTTTACAAGCTGGAGGTTTAAGATTTTTTGTACTATTTTGGTTCAAGGGCGATTTTGAAACTTGACGACGAAGTGAGGGACCTCAAGTGCACCTTTTCCCACTCCTGCTACACGCCTTCACCTGTACAGCCCCGGCCCATGGCCACGGTTTCTCCTGGACTCTTCAGTTACTACGACCCCATACCCATAGGCCGTTAGCGCTGCGCAGATCAGAAAGGCCCAACACATTTTGCCGGGCGACCCCCCGGTCCCGCACGACGCGCCGCCGTCAAATCCTCGTGCGCGGCCGGCCTAGCTGCCCCCCTTCCCCGGCGAGCACCGGTGCACGTCGCGGCAGGTAGTCGGGCACACACAACTGTGCCGTGGCGGCTGTACAGGTGCCCGTCCGCCACCCCGTACGTACGTGTAGACCCCCCGATCGAAAGGGAGGTAGACATGACATATGCATCGCCGGTGTCCTCCTCTTCTCCTGCAATTCAAGTCATCGACGTCGAGCTAGCCGGACCGGCGAGAAAACGACGGCGACCCAAAAACGAAAGCGATCGATACAAACGCACGCATCTTTTCTCTACTCCACTGCAGTCTTCGTCACACACATGCACAGAGATAAATCATTGATTATAAACAAGCACCGTAATTTCTTTTTCGGAATACGCAAAATGATTACGCACCTTTATATGATAAAGAGGAATAAAATTTACATAGACGACAAAAAAAGGGGGAGGCTTGGGAAGAAAAGAGAGAAAGAAAAAGATAAAAAAAAGGGACTTAAGCCTATTCTCATGTTTACAATTGAACGACCAAACGACCTGGCACGCTAAGAAGAGAGCGTTGGCGTCAGGGGATGGGCAA
Source organism: Oryza glaberrima (assembly GCF_000147395.1). Taxonomy (NCBI): domain Eukaryota; kingdom Viridiplantae; phylum Streptophyta; class Magnoliopsida; order Poales; family Poaceae; genus Oryza; species Oryza glaberrima. The sequence continues at coordinate 23,721,084 of NC_068330.1, forward strand.
GACGCCAAAGGGCGGTCTCTTGCTCCATGCCTACAACCACCTCGGACCAAGGCCGGGAACACTTGTTGGACACGCGGTGGTTCCTCACGTGCCAAGGGTCATGACCATGTCGAACCTACGGCGACGCTCCCTCCGAACTTTGAGTCGGCAGGAGCAGTGCCACTCATGGAAGGAAACAATGTTAGAGGAGAAGCAATGAGGGAGGCCGAGACTCGGGAGGACGGTCTATCACAAATGTAGGGACTCGGGTCACCCAATTAGAATGTGATCTATTGTTTCATCCTATTGGTCACAGAAGACAAAACAGGTTGGGTGCGGCAGGCCACGCTTCTCCAAGCGGTCAATCGTCCAATAGCGCCAATGAGTGACCAACCACAGGAAATAGAGCAACCGAGGTGGAGTGAAAGAGCGCCAGATAGGTAGGTGCTGGAACGAAATACTTCTCGAGAAGAGGGCAAGGTAGGCCGAGCGGGTGGAGTACGACCCCAAGCTGTCCCACTCCCACCTCTAGATGAATGAATCAGGTTGGCCCTCGGAAAGAATTGTTGACCGCAATATCGACCAAATCTGCAGGTATTACAGTATTGAATGGATGCCCAAGGAGCCACGAAGGTCGCGGATCCATTGGTTGTTGACCAACGCATCAGCGATCGAGAGCTTCCGGTGGACATGCGTCGGGTTGTGACTACAGAGTTTGGGTGCCCAAGAGCGAAGACTCGAACCCTGTAGCCATCTCTCATCCTAGAAGAGAATATATTTGCTATCGCCAAGAACACAAGTCATGGAAGCGGCAACAAACTCGCGCTATTGCCTAGAACATGGGATTTGCAGCTCCTACCAGGGGCGGATCCCACGTAATTCATGGGTATTCAGTTGAATTTTGGACACAAACCTAATATATATTGACCATAATATATATATGTACCACCATAGTCTATCTAGATTTGTGATATTTATACCCTAACAATTCAATTCCACCCTTTTCTAGCTCTCCTCAGCCCAACAAGATCAATAGTCTTCCTAGTCCTTCCCTTTCTTTTGTAATATATTCATGCTAAATTGATTTTCTTGTTTACATTTTGGTTGTGGCAATTAATAAGCAATTACTTTAATGCCTACTTCCTCCGTTTCATAATGTAAGACTTTGTGTCTAGATTCGTTAACATCTATATGAATGTGGACAATGTTAGAAAGTCTTACATTATGAAACGGCGGGAATAGTTATCTTTGCAAATTGTATATACATCTATATATTGCCCACTCAGTTGTTTTTCTCTACATGTTGTTGTCTAATTGATATCAATTGTCCTACGGAAATAAGTTATATTCCTTTGCTAGCTACTAGTTTCTTCGTGGTTTTATGAGTGTTTTCCTTCATTAGCAATAAATCAGAATATCTTTGCTACATAAAGCTGTCCACCTATGCTATACAATCTCCAAAAATTCTGAATTCTTTGGTACTCTTCACTCATACTTAGATCAATAGAAAATTGTTTGATGCTGATTATAGGAAATTGTAAATGTTTCTATATATTTTATTATATGTGCATAGTTCGTAGTAAAGATTATGCATCAAAATGATGTATCGTACAGTCAATGCGTCAATCGGTATCGATATATCTGCTATTTAGAATTCCGAATACCCATCACATAAAACCTGGATCCGCCACTGGCTCCTACCAGGACAAGGATTAGGAGGCGCGCTGAGCCCAGAGCCATCTAGCACGGAGCGCGATCATCGTGAGCTCCATGTTGTGAATATCTAGCCCCCATATTTCAATGGTGCGTAGACACGGGACCAAGTCAGTCTGCAGTGAACAACACCGCAAAATTTATCCTGCTCATCGATCGATCTCTCTCTCTCTCTGTGAATGTATCCTACACAGATTCAGGCGTCGAAATTACCTCACGTATAGGAAGGAGTAATCTTTTTCAGAGGTCACGAATCAGCAAAGCTAATCATACAATTACGTGCCCCCTTAAGTCAATTGGATGCACGGCCCCGACCACGTACGATTTGCAACCAATGCCGCTGCGTTACTACCGTTTACCACTGGTTGGGATCAGTTCGGTACGGTGTTCATCATTTTCCTCACCACGTCCATCCAGATTTGATTGATTGATCGATCGATCGGAGCAGCTAGCACAGGAACGCATGCATGCATTCTTGATCACCAAGAACACCACCCAATTTAAGACGGATAGAGATCAATCACAATGCACAAGCCCCCGGTAAAAAAAATAAGTCCAAACTTCCCATTCACTTTGCTGTTCTCCGGCCGCTGGATTATTCCGGCAGAAACAGTTTGATTCATCGAACTGATCGATCTTAATTCCCGTGCTGTTTAGTGCGTACATGCTCCGAATCCGACACCTTGTCCCTTATGAACAATCTTACATGTGATATATTCATGGGATTTTTCACATGCAGACATGGGATTATATCCATGAACAATTCGTCACTGTGCAATTGTCGATTAGCGTTACAGCTGACGAGCACGATCGATCGCATGCAAAAGCAAAGCAAAGCAAAGCAAAGCAGCACACATAATTTCTATGCGTTTTGCACTGCCTTTTCACTCACGAGGCTGCAGGCTCTCTGCAGCTAATGCAGACGACGCTCGTTGTTGGTGCCGACACTTGAATTCGCTGGTCAAACCTCCCGAAAATGCCACGTGGGGCCCATGGACCGGTGCCACGTATGTCAAAAGGGCGGGAAGAAGCTTCCCGCCATTGACGTCGTCCATCGATCCCATGCAGAGAAAACGACGCATGGTGGTGGTGGCAGTCGTGGTCGTTATTCCGAATATTTTCTCTCTGAACATTTTCTTCTCTCATTAGCTTTCTTGTGTGCTGCCGCCAGCGACTTTGCAATTGCAAGCAGGGAACATCTATCCCTGTCCATGCACAATTTGCTAGTATATCTTGCTGCAGATTATTCTGCAAGCATGCCAATTTGCATGATAGTAATCTGCATATATATATATGCGGTTGCAGTTTCATCTTCCATGGAGATAATATCATTATCATTTGGTATGCATGCTTGGCTGCTTGAAACAAGGGCTTGATTTGCTGTGTTGATCAGTTCGTCAATCTATCATCCCTACTCATGTATCTGATGTAACATGCAACTGCTACGCAGTGATGTTTTTGGCACTTAATTCAGTGTAGCTGAGTCATCTAGTACAGACCTTGCTGGTTGTCAGTTGTAGTAGGAGTACTAAGCAGAGGACAGCAACGGCTTTGATAAGGGGAATTAATTTGACAGAGTAGTCATGCATGCACAGAGGTTGCCATGAATGATAAGAAAATGTTTAAGGTCAATGTCAGAGAAAGATTTCATGGGAAGCAACTATGTCATGCAAGAGCACCTTACAGTGCTAGAATATTACTTGGCTATGTGTGTGGACGAGATAGGATTGATTATTTGATAAGATTATCTAAGGTGGTTGCGATGGCTTAATTGCCATTGTGCCTTTACTTTGTGACATGCATGATGGAAACTTGGATTAGAGGTGGCATCTTCTGATCACCAACAAAAATATCACTTGAGAAATTAAAGATCAGTGACCAAGAGAGAGGGACAACTCACAAAGTGTATGGACTTTTTTTTGAAGGAAACAAGTGAGTATATATGCCCTATATATGCAATGCAAGAAATGTAAAGCTTCTAGTAGTTTTAAAACAAACAAGAAAAAAAAGCTTCAACACATGAAGATGATGGAGCAGAGTAGCAAAGGTTGTCAGAAGCCACAATGTTCAGAACCTTTTTGCTATTATTCTTTTTTTTTAATAAAAACTTCGTTTGCTGATTGATTTCTTATACTGCTGATGTTGAGCTCAGTTCAACCAATATATATCGTTGCTTAACCAGCAGATAAAGATATGCAGGATCCTCCAATAGTGGTTGCTTGCGATTCACATTATGGTACCATCTTACACCTAAGCTGTACTTGTAATGAACTAGAGGCTCAATGTCAAATTCAGTACAGTACAATAGTACAAATATTCTGAATGTTCAGTTTCACAAAATCATTTTGAGTACAGGAATCAAGATGGGTAATAAGAAGATTCTGTGAAACTTCAGTCAGCACCTGTATTCAGCTGTTGGAAAATCAATCAACTGAATTATTAGTCGGTAAGCTCATCACACACTAATTGATTCCCTTTCTAGATTACTCAATGGTTGTTGAATAAAAAAACTGATCTTGCTAACAGGGCAAGAGAAAGCTTTATGATCAGCACCCAAAACACAATATGCATGCCTAAAAGCAGAAGAAAACAAGCAAAGCTAGCTAGGCACAATGTTAACTACAGTGTTCATTTTGTTCCCAAACTTTCTTGTGACATCAGATAATTCACTAGCTACTATGATTACCTACCTTAACCAGTCCAATCAATTTTCTAATCAGTTTGCTGTAAATAAACAAGCAAGAGAAAGGATTGATGACAGAGGAAACAGTGGTAGCCCTACTAAGAAAAAAGAGCAGCCTAAATTAGGTGAGGGGGTGCTTAATTAGTGCACAGTTTGGTTTGCATGCATGGCTTGAATATAATTAAATCAATAAACACCACTGTCTACTAGCTCTCCGGCCATTGTACCGAACAGCTTAATCATGCAGGTTACTCATGCAAGGCAAGTGCACATCACGCTATCTGTTGTGATGGTAACGGCATAGCACTGCACACACCAACCTCCTCTCCTCCGGCGACGTCGCAATGACTAAACAATCAACATGTGGCTACTCCAATTTATAGTTTTATATGATTCTGAATCCGATATGTAATAATTAACACTACTACATGCTAATGTTTTTTTTATATAAAATTTCCTTTTGTGTTTAGTTTAGCTAGCTAGCTTTGGGTTTGCATAACTTCAAAGAGGAGCCAGCATGATGCATGCTTCTTTCCTGTGCTTTCTTTTCTTTTCGTTCTCTCAGCTGCTTTTCACTTTCCCTTTCCTTTCTAGAGGAGGCAAGTCAAGATCAGGTCTCATGTAAGATTCTTGGCTGGATCTTTTTGTCCATCAATAGGGACATGCACTTGTAGAAGCTAATCGATTGGCCACTCTACTTGTTATGGAATCTGCAATATAATTCTCTGCATATACACGACCTACGACCTTGTATTAGTCACACTGGTAATTATAAGCTTATAATATACCCTGGTCTCGTGTTCTTCGTCCACTTGTTGTCTGCAATACTGAATGTACCACACTGTGGTAGCCAGTACCAAACTGCATGGAGTTTTCTTAAAGAAATGGAGAGAACAAAAGGTACATATACACACACAACCTTATTAGTCAACAGATTATACTGGTATTGTGATGGGACTAGAAATTAACGACTGACGTACGTCTGAAATTTTTTTCCATGACATCTTAATTTGATGGGTTTATGAACTGATTGAAAAACCCAACATGTGAGTACTACTTAACTCCTACTGGTATTACTGTTGGGAGTATTGGAGCTAAGCTAGAGCACTGAATTCTGAAATCATGTTCAGTCTACATCTGAAAATTAGGTCGAGCACACTCGAGATGCATGTGTGAGGAGTGATGCATTTTGTGAATGAGTAGAAGCACCAATCGATCAGTAACCGACAACTTATGAATTCGGACGAGATGATTAGTTTACGATACCTTTTCTGCAGCACCAGTCCCAGTCTCCTCGTGCCTTTTTGGTTGGTTTGAAAATGGCCACTGTTTTTGTTTTTGTAACCGCTCTGAATTCGAAGCTTTGATTGGAAAATGAAATCGCTCCTACCTTGGTGAAGTAGCTTGAAACTTTGCCAAAAGAACAGGACAAGATACAACCCTACAACCTACGAGCTTAATTTTGTCCCTGATAGTACGTATGTGTGATGGGTAACTGGCTCCAGCTGAGAGGTGTTTGTTAATGCCTCTGTTCACTTCACTCATGGATGCATATCGCGAGTTGTCGATTATCCTGAATTTTGTTGCTTGCTGCAGTGTCTGAGATTGAGCAAACTGCACTGTCAAAGGGCCGAAACGACTTTCCTTAAAAGGACAAAACGAAAAATACAGGAGATATTTTTTTAATATATTTTTTACAGTCGCACTGAAAGATACTCCCTATCCTAACATCAAATATTATTGACAGGAGGGATAGTACCGAATTTTCTATTATTTTTTTATTAGTGTTACAATGCTTTTTCTGTAGATGCTTCAATGCTCAAGGTGTACCATAATTAACACCAGAAATTATATCTCTCAATATGTAAGAATCATAAAATCACTTTTTTTTGTAAAAAAAAAAGAGAGGAGAGGACCAAGTAGCTAGTCACCAATAAGACCAAACTAATCCTATCAGCGTCTGATGAGTCTGAAACTCAATATATTTCTATTACATTCTTATTACCTTAGTGTTACAATGTTTATCCGACAATTTTTTTAATGTTTTTCCCTTGGTGATGTTAGAATGCTCAATATATATGTACCATAATTAACACCACAAATCGCGATCTCTCTCATTAATTATCTTCTCAAACAATAAAATCATTTTTTCTTAGAAAAAAGAGAGAGGACCAGGTAGCTAGTCACCAATAGTACCAACTGATCCTATCAGCGTCGCCTGACGAGTCCGAAATTTAACACGAATCGATCGAACCCCTGATCATTTCCCCTGAGGATTGAGATCGATCGATCACATGACTGTCAGTCTCATGCTCGCACGAACATACGCAGGGCTAGCTCGATCTAGGTACATTGTACACGACGATCGACGATCGCGTAAACGCAAGGCTCGCCGCGGCTTGCGCGGCCAGGCCACCGAACCGGCGGTGCGCGTACGCCTACGTAGCCTGCCGCCTCACCATCCAGCTACACTGGACTCGGCAGCCTGGGTTGGAACCCATGTCCTGCACACGAAAACGGAGCAGTCCATTAGCGCGTAATTAATTAAGTACTTCCTTCGTTTCACAATGTAAGTTATTTTAGCATTTTCCACATTCATATTGATGCTAATGAATTTAGACATATATATATATATATATATATAGATTCATTAATATCAATATGGATGTAAGAAATGCTAGAATGACTTACATTATGAAACAGAGGAAGTATTAGTTTTTTTTAAAAAAATATATCAATATAATTTTTTAAGCAACTTTCGTATATAAGCTTTTTATAAAAAAAATAATATTTAATAGGTTGAAAAGCGTGCGCGCGAAAAACGAGAGGCAACCAAGGAAGTAGAGGCAACGAACAAAGCTGATCACTCACATCCGCGTAGCTCATGCAGCAGCTACAGTTGTCATCAGCTTAGCTAGCTAGCTACTCCTGCATTCTCTTCTGCCGTTCGATCGATCGATTCTTGGACCAGCCTCGATCGAAGCGACGACGGCGACCCTCGCCGATGGCGGCATGATGCCAGCGCCGTCGCCGCGCGCGCGCGCCGGTTGCATGGATGGATGGATGGACGCATCATCCGCATGTAGCGCGCGCGCGGGCGCGACGGCGACACGCCACCGAACGCGCGCGCGCGGGCGCGAGTACGCGGGCGAGCCAGGCTAGAAATTGGTTTAGCTAGCTTTCCCCAACTCACGCTAGCTAGCCGCACGGCTTCCGTTTTCCGGCAACATATCCTATGCACACAGGCCCTCACGTGTACACACGTGCACACCAACTAAAAAATGTCATCAAAAAATCTAGAAAAAAAATCATACACATACTTTCAATTGTATTACACCTAGGGCTAAAATCTTAACGTCAAATTCATTATATTTTAGCCGTAACAAAAAAACAAAAAATCTGATAGTTTTAACGTTGTAATTTTGTCTGAATTTTATCTTTTTTGTTATTCTCTATGTAGAATGAATTTGAAGATGCGACTTTGCACGTAGATGTAATACTATTGAAAGTATATGTATGAATTTTCCTAGAATGTTTTATGATAATTTTTAGTTGGTGTACACGGTGTGTACACGCGAGGGCCTGTGCGCATAGGATACGCTCCCCCGTTTTCCTCTCTCTTCCAACCTTGGCTTGTGGTTGTAGCATTTGCAAGTCATCCATCACCTACTCGATCGATCTCTCACTCGCTCTCGGTGTAGTGCTAGCGAGTAGACGCTATCATTTGCCGTTATCCCGCAAGCTACGTACATACGTACAAATATGGCCTATTTGGAAGTATCCTAATTCGTGAATTTAAGTTAGTTCTGAAATAGAGTTATAAAGTAACCTAAATCCAACTTCATCCTTCTAGTTTAGAGCCATTTTGGTTTGATGCCAAAATGTGCCCTACCATGTATTTTGAATAGTAGTTTGACTAGTGTTTGATTTGCTATCAAAATATGCCAATAAGATGACGCATAAGTTGTCAAAATATTTGGTACTACCAAAATTTGCCTATGGTTTGGTATTGCAATATTTTGACATGGTAGCAAACCAAACAAGTACTTATTTTGTGAGAGCACTTTATTTCGCTACACTAATTTTTTTTTACGTGGAGCTAAAATTGTTTGATTGTGCACTAGTGCTGAAAAGGTGGAGTTGGAGTTTGAGCTGTGACAAACAGACCCTTAATTAGGGCACTTTCTTTTGGGAGTATAGTTTTGACTGAATAGGTACATGCTAATTGAGAAATATGTTTAGCATATGATTAATTACTATTAATTATTAACTTTCTTTTAAAAATAGACTTATTTGCATTTTTAAATGTACTTTCTATATAAAAAGATTTCGTACGAAACATATAATTTAGCAATTAAAAAAGAATGCTAATGAAAAATAAGTACTTAAGCTCAATTAACTCTTTAGAACGTGTTCTTAATTAGTACTCCTACTTCCTGTCGACACTCTCTAGTAGAGGTAGAAGGTAAGTGGTACATCTGATGATGATCACTGTAACAGACTGACAGAGTGACAGTGTCCGTCCTCATCTCACCAACCAGCCGGCCGTGGATCGGAGCTAACAACAGAAATCCAACTGTAACAATGCAACATTGCAATTCAAGTATCATAGCTCTAGCTACACCTAGATGCATTATCAGGGCCGTGCAACTCGTGCATCAATTTACTCGAAATTCAAAAGATGAACACAGGTTCTGATTATTGCGCGGTTGACCCTGTGTTGAAACGGTTGCTGAGAGAGAGAAATTGTGGGGAGACAGCGTGTGGTACGGCTGCTGATAATTGCAGATCTCGATCAACATGTGGGCATTGCAAAGCAGCCATGGCGTGTTACTCTGCTCTTTCCCCTGAATGAAAACTAAAAATAGAGAAAGAAAGAAAGAAAGAAACAGATGAATTGCATTTCGAGATTCCTAGTTGAAAATGCTTCATGAAAACGTGATGTTTTGGACTTTGATTTGTGCAGAACACTTTCTGGTGGCGCCGTCGATCAGAAGCTGGATGATTGGAGAATCGATCACATTTGAAGCTACAGACACATATACCATGCCGTACAGGCGACTCCTTGTACCTTTTTTTTTTTCCTTCTTGTCTGTTTGCTTTCTTTTGTTCTATCCATCTACTCCTTGTCGAGCTATCTGATGATGATCACAGCCTCGTGCAACATCTGTATACAAAATCTCCTTTTCCCTTCAAGTACAAGGATCATGGTGCCTTTGTTCTTTTTATTCCTCCCTGCTACTATCTCTGGTCCCTCTCTGCCCAATTTGCTGTCCTTCTGTCCTCCCATCCCTTTTGCTCTGAATCCAAAGTAAACATTGTGTAATTCTCACCCTTTTTCTTCAGTAACTCTCAGGCTTCTATCGCTTTTGTTTCTTGATTTCGTCTGCAGACAACCTTGTGACAGCAGGTTACACGACAAAAATCAAACGATGCTTATATATACTACGATCGAGTAGTATTATTTGTTTTTTTTCGTAACACGGTTTACCTTTTTGATAAAAAAAAAGAATAAGAGCAACACGATTTACACGGCATCATCGTGGCAAGGTCAGAATTTGGTGCTGTGCCACATAAGCTACCGACGAACAAGAACAAAACGAACAACTGGGCCTTTGTAAAATCAAAGGATCGTTGAAAAAACTGAACGCCGTATCTGTGGACACGCTGCTGTCGACGATCGATGTTTTCCTTTTTCTGATCCCCCAAAAATGATTGCAATTTACAGCAGGACAGCAGGTACGCACGTTGCTTTCTCATCACATCTTTTTCTTCATTTTACTTTCTCATCATTTGTTACCGTAGTATACTTTTTACGTTCTAAAATGTAACTATTTCTAACACATTTAGCTTGTTCCCGACTAAAACTATTCTATCTATCCCTCCCCCTCAACAACCATTCTCCATTTAATTAACTCACCCATTTCTTTTTCTCAATCAATGATAGTATTTTTCCAATTATTTCTACCAACTTTTTTAATACTTGTGTCCGCCTAAAAATTACCTATATTTTGAAACATACTCCTGGCCAATTTACATACAATTCCATCGTCATGTGTAAGTAGGATTAATTCCTTCTCTGAACACGACAATATGCTAGGGATATTTTTTCTCTGTCGGTACGACAGATTATAAAAGACAGCAGGGGTAATGTTCAGAGAATGAACAGCTGATCAGAATTCAGACACAGCTCGATCGCCCATTGGTTTCTGCTCGATCTCCCAAATCGCGCGTCATATCGATCATTTCCACTGCTGATTATTACTGGAGATTTGATCAGCTGTGGTGTGAGCAGGCAAGACGTTAAATCCGTCGCCGTCGTCGCCGCGTGCCTCCACGACGCAAACAGAAAACGATCGCCCACGCAGCCTGGAGCATCACGCGAGCGAGCGAGCAAGCGCTCGTCCTTCTCGAAGGATGTTATAAAACCAACCCCGATATATGTCACGGTAGCTAAACACGTACGAAATAACACCATAAAAGACACGTTATATATTAAGCAGGTTTAGCCGAGATCTACATCCCGAGACACCGATTACGAAAGCTTACTTTCGATCTAGCGTAATTATAGTGCGTCTGGGTATTTACGATCCTTGATCGGCTCGGTCGACCCGTCAGCCAACCAGTACTAATGTTATGAGCTCGACTCCATCCTACAACTATTATCATTTTTAAGTTTTAATTTATAATACATTTTACACATATTTGACGCAAACGTTATGAAATATGGCTTGGCATGGCAGGGTGGCTCCACCTGTCGGCGGGAAAGGAGGGGGGGTGACGCGGCGAGACAGCGATCAGCGGGGTTAATTGCTACTTGACCGCGTCCGAGGATGGAAAAATGTGGCGTATTTGTATTGACGCGCGGACGAGACAGCCCGATGGGCACACCAAGGTCGGCAGGGCAAGGCACGGCCACGGAAATCAACGGTACTAAATTTTTATGTTAAAAGAAAATTTCAACAGGGATGTGTAAACTTATGTTGCTTGAGGTGATCGGTGATACACTACATAGGTCGGGCTACTTTTGTGGTTGTACCATATTTGATATTTCTGTTTTAAGTAGAGATGGGGAGAGTGTTTTCACGTGTTAAGAGGATATTTTCCTCGTTTTCTTAAACCATATGTATAAGAGAAATTTTACGGTCATAGATTTGATATCTTGGGTATCAAGTTTAACACTAGAGAATACGATTACTCCCGATATGTTTTTAAGTAAATAAGATATAAAAAAGTTTACCCTATGTAAAAGTCACAAAAAAAAAGGTTTTTGCCCTCCTTTAAAAAATAAAATAGTATGAAAAGCGATGATGCCAATATCATATACTCCCTCCGTTTCACAATGTAAGTCATTATATCATTTCCCACATTCATATTGATGCTAATGAATCTAGACATATATATTTACCTAGATCCATTAGCATCAATATGAATGTGGAAAATATTAGAATGACTTACATTGTGAAACGGAGAAAGTATATGTTCTATCTACTAAGATTCAAGGCTTAAATTTCCTAAAAAAATTCTGAAGTTTAAATTAAGCCTACACATTCAGATAAAAAAAATCTACAGATTGTTACATGAACTATTTACTACGGTATTTGCCTTCTCTGCCTCTTACTTTGTAGATAGAGTTTAGATTTATTTTTATCAGATGCCAGTATACTCCGTATTTATATATTTTTTAAAATATATAACTATTTTGTTTCTAAAAAAAACTATTTGTGGCAAGCTGGAGATATAAAGGTACGTATATATAAGAGGGCATCCGCCTTGATTACTTAAGACCGTACCAAAAAGATGAACATGATCACAAAGCTTGTTATAGAGTTGTCATGCTCACGTAACCCAACGCCTAAATCAAAGGGATCATGCTAGGAAAAAAAACATAATTAGAACACTGATTTAAACAAAAGATGAAATGCTAGAGAAACATAAAAAGCAAAATCGTCTAAAATTCCAAATTTCCCTCCATTTTTCATTCTTCGCCACTGTAATCCGATCGTTACCGTGTGTCCGCTTTTCTTCCATCAACTAATACAGCACCTGCGCTCCGCCACATCCATCAAACGATCAGTGAGATTAGTGACTTTAATTTGATTAATCAATTAATTAAATTAATTATCTCTCTCAAGATCAGCGAGTGGCCGTGAGCTGATTACTGTCATCAGTAGTAGTAAACACAGTGATTCCCAGTAAGTTCGATCATGTCACGACGGGCGTTTTCAGGGGGTGATCAAGTTGGACAAGTAAAACGCGATGATCTGACGCGATTTTTCTCCGTACCACATCGCGATTCTCTGCACAGGTCCCCGATCGAGCTCATTGATGGCTTACAGTTACACTTGCCATTAACCAGTGTTTAGTCTCTCTCTTAACTGTACTAGCTGGATTAGTATATTATATTGCTGTCCAAAGCAGAAATCAATCTTAGGCAAAAAAAAAAAGAAAAAGAAAATGGAAACTAAATCTCTCTGTCTCTGTCTCTGATCTCTAACTAACACTGTAATTAGAGAGAGAAATTAAGTGAGGCTCTTTGGCGCGAACTAACAGTATTTTTATCCAGCGAGATGGAGGTATCTTGAGCTCTAATCCAGCGAGCTCGAGAGGGGAGTGGCAGCTTGCTTAGAAACCACTTGATCGCTGCCTCACCTCACCACACCACACAAACACCTATTCTCTCTCTCTCTCTAGCTCGCTGTCTCTGTGTCTCTCTAGCTGAAGTTGCAGGAGTTCTTGGCAAGCTTCCCCATATATACCCGACCACCACCGGGCAACGGTTGATCGATATAGCCAGTGAGGAGAAGGGTTATAGAGGCTGATCGACCATCGATCGACGTCGCGGCGAGCGGCTAGTAGTGTTCGTTGTCGTCGTCGGCGGCGGCGAGGTGGTGGTGGTAGCTACGTAGGTTGTGGACATCGATCTAGAGGTAGAGGCAGGGAGGGGGAGGAATGGGACGGCTGTCGTCGTGCGGCGGCGTGCAGGCGAAGCTGAGGAAGGGGCTTTGGTCTCCCGAGGAAGACGATAAGCTGTACAATCACATCATCCGACATGGCGTCGGCTGCTGGAGCTCCGTCCCCAAGCTCGCAGGCAAGCAAGAACGCACGCAATTCAAATGAGACACCAACTGTTCGATCGATCGATCGATCGCCATTGCCGATTTGGCGAGCTTGATTGGGCTAATTTTGGTTTTTTGGGTCGTGCAGGGTTGCAGCGATGCGGCAAGAGCTGCAGGCTGCGGTGGATCAACTACCTCAGGCCAGACCTGAAGCGCGGGAGCTTCTCGCAGCAGGAGGAGGACCTCATCGTCGCGCTGCACGAGATCCTCGGGAACAGGTCGGTTTCATGTCTTGGATTCTGCATTGCCGTTTCGGAGCTTGCTTGCTTTCTTGCAATGGCGGCAGCCATGGAGGTTGGTCGGAGGGATAAAGGATTTGAGGGGGAATAATGGTGTGGTGCAGGTGGTCGCAGATCGCGTCGCACTTGCCGGGGAGGACGGACAACGAGATCAAGAACTTCTGGAACAGCTGCCTCAAGAAGAAGCTCCGGCAACGCGGCCTCGACCCGGCCACGCACAAGCCCATCGCCGCCGCCGCCGCGGCGGCGACGTCCTCGGAGTCGGCGGTCACCCAGGTGGATGAGGATCACAAGCCCCACGGCGCCGCCGACGGCCTCGCCGCGAACGCCAAGCAGTCGGTGTTCGACCCGTTCCCGGTGACCGACTTCGGCGCCGGCTTCGACCTCGGCGCGGCGAACATGGCGGCGGCGCTGTACGGCTCCCACCCCGACGACGGCGCCGGGTTCGTCGCCGACTACAGCAGCGTGCTCGACGTGTCGGAGAACCTGGGCTACGGCGAGAGCTCCAGCAACAGCAGCAACTGGACCTGCGCCGAGGTGAGCAATGTGCTCGACAGCGAGGTGCTCAACTGGGCCGCCTCGGCCGGCGCCGACGCCGCCGCCAAGGCAGAGCCCTTCGCCGACATGGAGCAGCAGCACAGTGGCTATGGCGGCGAGTATCAGGTGGAAGACGACGCCACGCTGGAGCACAAGTTCTCGCTGCCATGCCATGAGCAGAGCTTGGCTCAATTCGACTTCAACTTGGAATACTTCTGATCAATTAATTTTTACCACTCCTTTTTTTTTACCACACTACAGTATATTCTACACGTACAGGATAAAGAACCATTGGAAGATTAGGATTGTTATTATTATTATTACTACTACTACATGTTAATTTTCTCTAGCCCGGACTCTACTCACACTGTTTCTTTTTTCTTTTTTTTTTTGAGAAAATGTATACTGTTTTTCTGGTTGGTTAGAATAAGAGACATTACTACTATACACACGAGAACATTGTGCACTATAATAATAATATTATTATTTTTTGTTGAGAGAAAAATAGTCGTCTCCTCCATCATGCTTTGTGCTACTAATTTCTGCACGTCACTGAGAAAGCACATGTACTTTTTTGTTGATTTTTTGTCCTCCTCCGCCGTGTGATGAACTAATCAATTACTACATCAAAACCTTAGCTCGCAGCACAGGTTGCTGTCACGCTTTTAGCCTTTTTTTCCTTGATTTGTGTTTCACGAAAACGGAGAGAGGAAGCTAGCATAGCATATATATATTTGCTTATACCATCTTGAAAAATAGTAGTACTACGTGTGGCCCAGCTAAAGAAAGGAAGATTAAAAATGTCCATGCCAAATTGCCAATGCAATGCCATGCTAATGCTAGCTAGGCTAATCTTGCAATTTAGCGTTTCCTTGTGAAACTAATAGGGCCCTATTTGGAAGATTAGCTCAGGGCTAATTTTGAGAGCTAATGTTTAGTCATGAATTAGTAGGCTAAACATTAGCCTAGGGTGGTATGTTTGGATCAATGGGCTAATTCAAGGCTAAAAGGTAGAGAGAGAGTAGAAAGAGAGGAGAGAGGAGAGAGAGGTACTTTTTGATGGTCCCCATACAAAATTAGCCCCATTAGCACCCTTTGGAGGGGCTAATGTTTTGAGGGAGGCTAATTCATATTAGCTCAAAATTAGTCCACATGTTTGGATTCTTGAGGGCTAATTTGAGGCTAAAAGGTGAGGGCTAAACATTAGCCCATAGAACCAAACAGGGCCCAATTATGGTAGCGTGCAACTAAAATTAATTAATTAATTAATTAATTAATGACATCCATGCGTCCGTGACTGTTCATGGCCTCATTTATGATGAAGGGCTCCATTGCGGCATTGGCTTCTCGTGGAATCCTCTTTGCAAAATATAGGTCTCTTTCGGCAGACGGGCCAACGCGTACGTACCAGGACACAGTATCGAAGGCGATGAGGGTGACAAAACTAGTCCCTCCGTATTAGAAAGACGACACTTTTTTATTTTTCATGTTCAACTTTTGATCGTCCGTCTTATTTATAAAAATATGATTATTATTTTTATTGTTATTAGATGATAAAATATGAATAATGATTTATGTGTACTAATTTTTTTACTAATCTATTTTAAATAAAATGGATGGCCAAACATTGGATAAAGAGGTACCAGTACGTAACCATTCTAAAATACTCCAGAATAAGATTGGACTCATCCTTGGATTAAGAATCAGCACGTAAGACATGTCTAGTTTCATCATACTCCAGTTCTGAAACGAAGGGATCAGTACACGGAAATCACGCGCCGCGGCCCCCCCCCCCCCCCCCCCCCCCCCGGGGGGCCCGCCACAGTGTTGCTGCGTTGAGTGCAGTCCATCTCCGCGCGAGAAAAAAACCAACGGGAACGGTGTGCACGCGGATGAAAAGCCGGCGAATCCTACCGCGCGCGCATCAAATCGCGTGTCGAGGCGAAACGAACCGAGCGAGCGTCGCGCGCGACACACAAACACAACGCGAGAGGAGGCGAGGCGAGCGTGCGTGCGACTGCGAACGCGAGCGAGCGAGCGAGCGGTGGAGTTAAGCCGCGCCGATCGGGCCTACTTTTGCGGGCAACATGTGAGCAATTAAGCCAGCCAAGTGAGCGGAAAGGCAGCTGATTAATATTTATTATGATCAAAGCCAGCCAGGGGAGGGGCTCCGCTCATGTGCTGTCTAATTAATACGACTACACTATTTGTGTTTTGTGATTATATATGGTTATTATGGTTTGTCTTTGTGATCAAGAGCCACAAGAAAATGGTGGTGGATATATACTTTGGGTACGGAGGTGAGGTTTAGCTTACTGGCAAGCACTAAAGTGCGCGACAACTTGGCACCGCGCGAGGGCATGAGCTTGGCACCGTGAGGTCAGCTCATGCTCCGTCGTGAGGCCTCGTCTTTTCGCTTATACTTATATTTATCAGCTAAATAAAATTTAAATTTTCAGCCTTGAATTTAAAGTTGATTTTAGTGTTTTCTTCAAAATTTATTTTTCAGCTCGTCTTTTCGTTTATACTTATATTTATCAGCTAAGTAAAATTTAAATTTTCAGCCTTGAATTTGAATTGATTTTAGTGTTTTCTTCAAAATTTATTTTTCAGCTCGTCTTTTAGCTCGTCTTTTGTTTTTAGATCACTAGAAATATGTATATAAAAATTTTATTCTTTCGTTTGCAAATATGGTGTTTAGCTTATTCACGATGCCACACGTGGTCTCGTGGCCAGATGGATGACACTGCCAGGTGCCATGGCGGCATCATCACACACGAGATCATCCAGCTTGAAAGACAAAACAAAAGGGTGCAAATCTTACAACGAGATAGCCCAAGCTAGTAATATGCAGGTTGCAGAGCACCAACAAAATCTTCGTGTTCAGAGCTCACGACAGCATCACCATTTTTACAAAGAAAATGGAGACCAAATCAAACAGCAAATTTTATCCAGAACGATACGCGTCGTCTAAAATCTTACAAAAATGAATAAACGGACACGAGAGACGACACCTCCAAAAAACCAGAAATTGCGTCTGTCAGGTGTACTTTTTTTTTTTCCTTTTTGTACTTTTGCAGTCTTCAGTTCGATGTTGCTGCTCCCTGCCGTGGGCTGGTTTCCACCTGTAGGCTGTTTTCACGATGGTACAGAGACTTCGCACCCTGATTTTTACATTGAAAAACAACCCATGTGAATATAATCATCGTGTGCTCTGTCACCTATGCACTGCTACCAAACTCACTCGAGATAAGATGCTACAAAACAAGAACACATGAGCTGCACGCAAAGATACTGCAACAGGAAAGACACTACAAGTATGAAATCTGGATTAATCCACTGCTTCTATTGTTTTAGTACGATATATATGAGGTAAGACTCACATATGCATAACTTATATATTGGAACTAGTTGATTAGAGGTCTTTTATGCATAACTGATCATCTATGATGGTTCATGCGCAAAACTTCAACTGATGATCAATAATATTGAAACAGTGAATCAACAATGGTTCGTTTTTGGCTGTTTGGTTTGATGCACGGTTACATAGAGAGTAAGCATATTGGCCAATCGTCCATCCATGGCCATGCATAAGAGTATAAGACAAAGGACATTTGCAGATCTGATGAGGTTTTTCCATGAGTACTTGGTTGAAACAGGCAGAAGGCGTTAACATAAGCTTACCTGGAATATCGTCCCAAGCTTTTTCAATGCTCTTGCTCGTAACTTCAGAACATCTTTTGGGACACTGGCGTCTTTCAAAACCTGTAAGGTAGAAGATTACACAAAAGTAACTCATATGTTTCTAGTTCTTTCTTCTTTGACGTGCACAGTGCATAATTGTTACTATGCAAGCCTTCTTCCACTAACAAGGATACGCAAAAACTTACTGCTTGGCAAACATGTGTAAGTGTTGACTCAATATCAACCACATTAATTTTCCATAGGTAACTAAGCATGGCATCTTTTTTCTCCTCGAAACTCTTCATAATCTGGTCCTCCTTATTGTCACTTTCCTCCATCTTTTTCATCCCTTCTTGTAGCTGCATCAGAGCGATAGCGCCTGCAACATGAGCTAATTATCAAGGAGTACTTGAATTGTATATTGCACCAGAAACAAAACAGTGTCTCGGGGTGTACCTGAAGCGGCATTAACCTGTGATTTAATGCAGTGGCCCTTGTCTCTGACCCACTCAGCTATGAATGGTACACCCATATACAACTTACTCTTTCCAAGCTCTCTCGCTGCTTGTCGCACATAAATATAGCCAATAGTGGTGAGCATAGCCTCGCCAAAAGCTGAAAAATATTCATTTGATAAGCCAATGGTAAAATACTCGTATGAATAAAGTAAATTAGGGAACGTGCAACGATGAGTTCTATACAATTTGTTTTAAAATTAAGACCCCACAAAATCTATGTCTATGTGGATGTAATCATATCCAATTTGCCAATCTGCTGGTGAAAGCAACTGATTTATCAAACAAAGTAAAAGTGACTGCAGAAAGCATATAGCCCTCTCAAATAAAAACAAAGTAGTACACAATCACATGATGTACCTGCATGGGATAACCGCTGAGCTTCCCCATTTGCCCAGTTAACAAATTCATCCTTTCTCTCATCCACAAATGGTTGAAGTCGATCTTTTAGGCTCTGAATAAGCTTCTGTTCTCTTTCTTTTTGTAACTCCTGTCACACAGGAAGCTTTAGTTTTAATTTGTGTCTCAGCATCCTAGAGCCTAAGTGGAATGCTAACTTTAATGAAACTATTTAAGCAAAACAGTAGGGAACTTCGAGAGTAACATACTTTAATTTTCTCTTGAACCTTCCCTCTTGCTTCTTGATCGTTTAAGTTTTCCTCGACTTCCACTGATGCTATGGATGCCAGTGCAAGTTGTCCAACATAATCTTCAAAATAGTCACTTCCAAAAAGCATCCCAAAGACAGCAGCAGGATCCACCATGTTATCCCTGAAATGCCGTGTAAAATGTGTAAGACGCCAACTTAAAGGGTACAGCACAACGCATAATTTCTTTAGTTTCTATTGAACTATAAATATCATCTTAACTGAAAATATTGTGTTCCATAACTGACTGTTTGAATTTCATCACGTGCCTAGAGAAGTCTCCTTTTCCTTTAAACAGATGTGCTTTTATAGCTAAGGAAATAGTGATCTACCAAGTATCAACCCATAGAAATTGACAGGTCATTTGAATACACTCCAATTTTCTTGTTGCACTGTGCAATTAATTTACCAAATTGGCCCGCTCTATATTCTCAGCACACTTGTTCAGATTAAAGATTAAACAGTTTTTTAGTTGCCACCCTTTTATCTTTTGAGAAGAACACCCATTGTTTACCAGACATAAAAAAAATTCGTGACTTACTGAGGAAGCCCCTCCTTTCCATGCTTATCATAAGCCTCCCTTTTTGAAGGATCGCTTAAAACTTGGTATGCCTCTCCGAGTTCCTGTTAACATCAAGCTATTTAATTCAATAATTCATAGAGGGAAATAATTTAAGCAGGCATTTGATGCCGAATAGACAATCAACACAATAGCTTCAATGTATATACACCAAACAACCAAACATTCCGCTCAAAAAACATACTGGCATCTCTGTCGATAAAACTCTGCCTCTTAACACCCAGAAGATGCTCATACTGAAAATCATGGCATCTCCGACGATAAAACTATGCCTCTTAACAAGTAACACAGGCGCTGCATTGCAAAAATCTGATATCACTTGGTAAAAATCAAGCAAACTCCAGCCTATTCACATTCTTCTAGCTATAGCATAGCTTTGACACTTGCAGTAAACTATTCCAATTCATAAAGAAAAAACATGTTTTTGTGAACACGTAGTCTTACTTTTCATTCCACAATCAAATCCAACAAATCAAATTACTAGCACAGAATCACAGATATCAACAGAAGGCACGGGAGAAAAAGAAAAAAAAAACTACCTGAAATTTCTGCGCCGCATCGGGGTTCCCAGGATTCTTGTCCGGATGCACCTGCTTCGCCTGGAAGAGAGATTAAAAAAAAATCAATTTGTCACACGAAGATTAGCTCAATAGGCCAATAGCTATCTGCAATTCTACATTGATGACGACACACGAAATCAATCAATCAAGAAAAAAAAAGATGAAGAAATCGAAGGCGCAAAAAGGAATTCACCTTGAGGTAATAGGCCTTCTTGATCTCGGCGGGGGAGGCGTCCACGCTGACCCCCAGGGTGTCGTAGTACGCGGTATCCTTCACCATGGCAGGAAACCCTCCTCCTTGGATCTCGCCCGCACCTGCAAACGCCAACCTCCAATCACACCAGGAGAAACCAACAGAGAAACCAAGCCTCCACCAAGAAAGCCAGAGAGAGAAAGATTCTTTACCAAGGTCGGTTCTGGAAGCTTCTGGAAGATCCCGGGGGAGGAGGAGGTGAGCACCAGGAAGAAATTGGGGAAGAAAAAAAATCGATCCTTTTCCTCTAGAAGGAGTGGTGCCCTGGCTGCGAGGGAATCAGGGGAAAAAAAAAAAGTCGTGGACGGTGTGACGCGATGTGGTCAACGTGGACAGGCCTGATAGGTGGGCCCACCAAGTCAGTGTCGTGACGTCACGGAGGCTGGGCCCCACCTCGTTGATGCGGTGGCAGATTGAGAATTTTGAGAGGGCCTCTGTTTCGAACAGATTTCAGGTTCAGGGAGCTCTGAACTTGTGAAATGAATTTGTGATGTTCAGAGTTGTGAATTGGGGGTATATAAAAGAGGTGGTTTGCGAGAAGAAGTTGGGGAGGAATTTTCTCAGTGTTTAATTTAATTTAATCAGTGTTTGTTTCCTTCTCCGATGGCGCAGCGATGGCGACACGCGACAGCACGCGGCTAAGCATACGCGGATGAACTCGAGCGACAGGGCTAAGAAATCTCTGGTGCTTTATCCTAATATAAATAACCGCGTTCTTAATGAGTTCAGACTTCCAGAAATCAAACGCATGAAACCATGATGATGGCCGTGTTTAGTTCCAAAGTTTTTCTTTAAATTTTTAACTTTTTCATCCCATCAAAACTTCTCTACACACATAAACTTTTAACTTTTCCATCACATTGTTCCAATTTCAACCAAATTTCCAATTTTGGTGAAAACTAAACACAACGTTATCACGTGATTTTTTGTCAGATTTTCACCATAGTCCATGTCCCTTGGAAAATTTTTGTTTCTTTCAAATGTTTCTTTCATAATGAACGGGATGGATCTTTTTTTAGTAATATGATATTGTATGATTTATAATATCGTAATCCATTCAAAGCTTTCACCTCAACTCTGTGTACATAACGCAGCATATTCATCCATTCATAGCCACAAAATAAGTCTGCTAGTGTAGACAAGATGCAAAATAAATAGAACAGTAAAAACAGCTGTTAAGGGTAGATTAGTTGAGCTTTTATACAAACTCGGAAGAAAGAATAGTAACTGATGGCAGCTACATGAAAGAATCATAAAAACCGGTGGCGGCTACATGCCCGGCCTTAAACGTAGATCCATCTTCTGGGTGCTTAATCTCTTCGCTACATCCATAGCAGTGCTTGCCATCTATAGGCGGATTTTGGAGATCCAGACACACCACATACTCGTCATTAATAAAGGAGCGTCCCCCTGTTATTAACAGAATTAGGATTAGGAACATAATAATTACATGGTTCAAAGAACTTTAACCAGTGATTCCATACTAACCAATTCTCCTTTTCTCCTCAAGAGATTCAATGCAGGTCGGCACCATATCATAGGTCTTGGGATCCCAACAAACTTCGGCGAAAAATAGCTCTTCCTTTGAATCTAAAGATGCTATGAAGTTGACATGTCCATATTTCTCACCCTTCTCTCTAATTGTACTGCTTTTTAAGGCTTTGATTAAGCTGTATTGAATCTAACACATTGCAAATAAAAAAAAATGAATCAAATACTTGTGAAACGAGCAAGACATTTTAGTACAAATGTTAAAAAGGGAAACAATCAATATACCCACCTAAAGTGGAAGTCCATCTAGCACCACAAAATTTGAAACCAGACATCTAACTTTAGGATATGGTCTCCTAAGGTGGGCAAACTGGTATAATTTTGCATATAAATAGGATGATTTTAGCTACATGACATATATATTAAACAAATATATCAAAATCTACTCTTAAAACCTTTTTTATCGAGAAAATCTCTTTTTCTCTCTCACACATCAACAACCTAGTATCAATACAATGCTATTATAACCTAGAGTATATATTGAGGTCCGAGGATGATATAGTGCAATATAGCATCTTAGTTAGCTAGAAGTTTAAAACCACTCATCTAATTAAGCATCCGTATATGTGACACCACCATTTAAAATCACTATAAGGTTACAATATCACATTAGTGTATAATCTAAGGACCAAGTATTAATATAGTGTAAACATATAATTTTAATTAGTCAGAGACTTAATTTAAGCATCCACGTACGCGAACCATCATCTCAAATCAATCAAGGGGAACAAAATTTTACCTTATTGTTTTCATCCTTGTTATAGTAATCCAAAGCACTACTTGCATACTCATTAGACTGACGTTGTGCAGCTGCAACAAGATCAATATTGCCATACAACTGTTTTGGTTGAGCTTTAGTTGCAGTGATAAAGCTATCAACCAAACAGTTAAAATATGGATCACAATCATCGTCTGAAGAATCCACCACTTCATCTTCCTTATCTGATCCATGTGTATCAGATAATTTCTCAGAATGCCTAATTTGAACAGAATTTTAAAATGTTAGACTAACCAAATGCAAAGCTATAAGCATACACACCAATGAAACTATAGGTGTGCACAAAAGAAAAATAACTATACACATAATTAATTAACTAATCATTTTCCTTATTTTTAAAACTTGATAACTTGGTGCGCATTGCATGTATTTGTTGTCTAAACACCATACAAAGAGGGAGTGTAAATTACAAAAAGAAAAAAAAAAGAAATTGGACTCCTATTCTTGTTAGGGTGTTAGTGTTCTTACCCTACAATAGTGTTAGGACGATAGTTTATTAGATGAATCTGTGCAGATAGTGGTAACTAGAAGATGTACAGATGTTGATAGAGATAACTAGAAGTAGAGATGAGTGACATATATACCTCTGGAGATCAGAGAGAGGCAGAGATGATAGCGGCATCAGAGATGATACTAAATATTGTCTTTTGCTGCAATCAATCATTTCAGGTCAGGTCGTTGGTACCGATAATAAACATTTCATATAGTACTTCGTAATTAACATAAGTCTGAACTAGGGGCAAAAGGTAGCTTCGATTCGAAAAAAAACAGGGACAAAATCACAAAGTAAGAAAAAGGAGGACATAATCATGATTGAGCACCAAATTAAGTTGGGTAAAAACATCATCGCCCCATTCTTATTCTATATATCCTAGTTCATTAGATGAACCTGTGCAGATAGAGATAGGTACAACATCGCCCCATTCTTACTCTATATATTGTTAGAGTAAAATCGTTGATTCGATGAATCTGTGTAGATAGTGGTAACTAGAAGATGTACATATGTCGATAGAGATAACTAGAAGTAGAGATGAGTAACATATATACCTCTGGAGATCAGAGAGAGGTAGTACTCCTGAGCTTCCTGGGACAGCTGGGATATCTTCTGTTGGTGGTGGCGGTAGAGACCTGCAATCAATCATATCATTTCAGGCTTGGTCATTGGTACCAACAATAATCATTTCAGTGTTGATGGAAGAATTTTCTACCTGTTGGGATTACGCCAATCCCACACCCAATCCAAGCCGATGCCGGCACCACTACCGCCACTCCTCCCACCCATCGGAACGCCGCCCTCCTGGTCAGCGCCGGCGCCACCACTGCCCCTCCTCATACCCATCGGAACGTCGCCCAGCGGCACCGAGATGGTAGTAAAGATTGTCTTTCGCTGCAATAACCATTTCATATACTTTGTAATTAACATAAGTCTGAACTAGGGGCAAAAGGTAGCTTCAGTTTGCAAAAAAAAAAAAAAAAAAAAAAAAAAAAAAAAAAAAAGGGGGGGGGGGGGGGGCAAAATCATAAAGTTAGAAAAAGGAGGACATAATCATGAGATTGGGCACCAAAGTTGGGTAAAAACCACCATCGCCCCATTCTTATTCTATATCCTAGTTCATGAGATGAGCCTGTGCAGATAGAGATAGGTACACCATTTCCCCATTCTTACTCTATATTGTTTAGATTAAAATTGTTGATTAGATGAATCTGTGCAGATAGTGGTGACTAGAAGATGTACAGATGTTGATAGAGATAGCTAGAAGTAGAGATGAGTGACAGATACCTCTCGAGATCAGAGAGAAGCGAGAGAAGCAGTGCTCGCGAGCTTCCTAGAACAGTTGGGATTTCTTGAGTTGGAACGCCACCCTCCTCCTACCCATTGGAACGCCGCCCTCATGGCCGGCGTCGGAGACAACAGATTGCCTCCCTGTACCCATCGGAACGCCACCCTCCTGCTGTCCGGCGCCTCCACCCTCCTCGCAAGCGGCGCCACGGCCAAGCTCCTCGCCGGCGATCCTCTCCATCGGGCGGAACTAGGGCTTGTTTGCTTTCCCCTCTCCACTACGGGTGTTTTTGTTTTTTTTAGAGTAAATTTGACAAAACCACGCACACTTTCACGTTTGGCGTTTAAATACATATATTTTGGTTGTATGGTTTCACGATGAATGGGTTCACCCGTGATATAGCATGGTTGTTCCACTTAGGACGAGGACGTACCATCCTATTATCAGCCATCGCACAAAATTAATAGAATGCCACGTCCTCAACCTAAGTGGAATAACCACGTCATTTTATAGGTGAATCCATTCATTAATAGTGTAGTTTTGTAGTTTTGAAACTACACTACCAATATATATTTAAGTGCCAGGTGTCAAAGTGTGTGTGGTTTTATATAACTTGGACCATAAAACGTGTAGTTTTGTGAAATTTACTCTTTTTTTTATTCTTTTTCGAGAGTTAGGCCCATACAAAGAAGCCCTTGCTGTGTTTTGTATGTATTTTTTATTTAGAACGGAGTATAAAGGTTGAAGAAAAAGTATACCTTGATTTTCACTACCTTAATCTAAAAATATATGATAATGTTGTTTTTCGCATAACGTTTGATCATTCATCTTATTTAAACAATTAGTATATGTAAATATCTAAAAGTATAAGTTACGATTATAGTTTTTTCAATGGTAAAATAAGTCACAGCGAAAAAAATGATATTTATATAATTTTTAATAAAATAAATAGTTAAATGTTATATGAAAAGTTAAATGAATCATAAATATTGGGATGGAGGGAGTATTAAATAAGGGATGAATGGAAGTAGGAGGGGTTGTTTGAGATAATAAAAAAAAGTTTAAAAGGGATGGTTGTTAGGGTAATACTCTAAATTACTTATATTCATATCTATTTTAATCTTATTATTATTATATGGTTTAGTTAAGATGAAATTCACTGTGAGAGTAGAAAATCATGAGCTGTAGTTAGGAGTCCGATTGTCTCAAGTTAGCATGCGAGTTTTTATTAAAAAGATTTCTTATATGATTCCTTCTGTATTATCAAAAGTGAACGATATTAAAAACCAACTCAAATACGGATATATATTTCCAAAAGCAAACGAACTTAAAAACCAACTCATACACGGATGATGTACCTAAATACCGGCAAAAACATCTTCAATTTTTTATAATAGTAGAGATAGAGATTTGGTATAATACTGCTTGTTTGACTTTGACAGAGCCAAACAAATAAATAATCTCTTGGTTTCTCAAATTACTTGACGCTCTAGTTTTTCCATGAACTTAATACTTCTATCTCTGATCATCAAGTTTTTAAAATCTACCCTATAATTCAACAACTCATTTTACTCATACTCATTCATCATTGGATAAATCCGATGGCTTACATTCATCTGTGTTGATTCAACGGCAAAGATCAGTCCTTGTCCACCCGCACTTTTCCTTTCCTTCCTCACTCTTTCCCCTAATCACTCCCGGATTTCCCTCTCCTTTCCTACCGCGCACACCGACACACCAGTACACGACCAACTAGCCCAACACTGTCATGCTCGTGGCACTCTACGCCGGCGAGACGCCGCCGCCGTGTCACCTGCTTTAACGGCTCCGCTTCTCCGCGATGGCCTCTATCGACGACTCCACTTCTCCGCACGCCGCTGACATCCACGGCGAGAGTCCGTCGCCGACACCAAGTATCCTTTGTCGGATCGTCTCCCCATAACCGCGAGTCCGTCTCCCGCAGCCGCACCTACCGTCGAGTGTGTGGGGATTGATTTTGGAGATGAACCGTGGCATGGCGGCGGCCGTCGTTCGTGCTTGGGGGGATACCAACTGCGAGCAGCGAGCCTGGCCTTCCTATCCCATGGGCCATGGCGCCACTGATTCCCGGAATAGATACCCCGGCGGCGCCCACGCCGCCCATCTCCTGACGCTTGCTTCCATGAGTCCCCACGCGCCCCGGCCCATGGCGCCCTCCTGTGATGGCCTGGTGTCCATTTATTCGAATCGCAATGTCTGTTTAATAGTATTTTGCTTATATAAGTGCATGGTACGTCTTGCAAATGCTACTTCTCCTTCATCCTTTGCAGAAGCACAGCAAGGAGGAATTTTGTCATCAGCCACTACCACTAGATTGCTTATGTTAAGGGCATGGCGACCTGGAGGTGCACCGTGCACTGTGCCCATGTGCTCTTTGTGTAGGCAACTTATTCTAATGGAAATTTTGTGGTGTTATGTTCTTGTATGAGCTATTGCAAATTCTTAGCAACTGGATCCTGACCGTCAAATTCTTAGCAGCCCAGTTGGCGGCGACGCAATCCCAGTGATGGCGATCCTCACAGCGATGAATCCTTTCGGTGCTCATATGGGTTGCTTACCATGGATGGTATGCGAACTACCATCAAATTCACAAAATATGTGGGCCACAGGTTCAGTTCTATCAGATACTAACTTACTCCATGGCAACTGAAACACTCTAGGATTTTTCAGTTCATTAGCATTATTTAGTGGTCAAACTCAGATGAACATTGCTCAGCCACTAAGATTTGCTCTATGGATCATCTATGTGATCCTAATCCATGCAAGATTTGGGACTAACTATTTGATTGCTCCTGAACTGATCTTCAGAAAATACTCTACTGTTAGGTGTTAGATTCAGAAATGCTCTCTTTTCCGGTTTGTTGAAATTAGTCCCAATTTGAAGAAATCATGTTTGACTTTTAGTGATTGAATTAATTTAGTGGCAGAGAAATTAGAACAATAGCCTTGTTAACTACTTTTTCTCAGAAAGTATTTAGGCCCTTCATCAGTGTATTTGCAGACCTTGCTGAAACATTCAGGCCATACCTCCTGGAAGGAGAAAATGTTGCTGCGCAGCCTTGCTGCCCTCAGATATTCTTTATACACTGATGAAGAACAAAAAAAATAGAGAGCAAAAAAAAAAAAGATAAAATTTTGATAGAATTATAACCTTAAAACTGTTAGATTTATTTCGACGGATAAAATATAATAAATTTGAGGTTAAAATTTTACACGTAAGTGTAATACTAATGTACGATTTTTTTTTATTTTTTGGTGACATTTATTAGTTGGTATGTACAGTGTATACACTTGAGAACTTGTGTGGACAGGATATGTTTCCTACTTGTTTATGCCCACATGTTAATGGAATAGCTCTTCATCAATCTATTTATGTGGACATATTTTGTCTTAAAATATGTATTAAAGTGATTATATATAATGGTGAATGTTCTTAATTATTTTTTCTAAACAATATAATATTTTTGCATTTTGTCTTAAATATATTTTATATGATCGCTTAATTGGATCGATTCTAAGAAAATTAATTTTACTGTCATCAAATTTAATGATTTATTAACTAAAATATTATGTCATCGTAGCGTAGCACGGGCATATTACTAGTTATATGTAGTTTAACAACGTGGAATTAATGTGTTTCTCATGGTGAATCTAAAAAAACATAAATCATATGGTTTTAAACTATACAAATTTTTAAAAATTAATGATTAAAGATATAAATGTTTTGACTTGAGATAAAACGAGAAACACAAGAATTTTAAGACGGAGATACGTTGCTTTTAGTTTACCTTTCCCTCGTCGTTACTGCAGGCGAAGAAGACGACGACGGCATCCTGTCTGTAGGCGGCGGCGATCCTCCCGGTTTCTCTACGGCCTTCACAAGAGGCAGGTCCGCAGGTGCGTGCGTACTAGCTATACTTTCGTGATAAATAACTCAAGATCCGAATACGAGTACGAGTACGACTCCTCACCATTAAAATAAAAAAAACTCTCTAACAAAGAATACGAGTATATTAGTATATGACGTCAGGGCCGTGTTCGCTCCAGCGTGTTCCCAACCGGAAACAGTGCGCACGAAAAACGGAACATTTGTACATAATTAATTAAGTATTAGCTATTTTTTAAAAAATGAATCAATATGTTTTTTTTAAGCAACTTTCGTATAAAAACTTTTAAAAATTTATTGTTTAGCAGTTTGAAAAGCGTGTGCGTGAAAAACAAGAGAGATGGGTTGTGAAACATGGGGGTAAGAACACAGCCGTAGGTATGGTGTTGAACTAATTATCACGTGATTTTTGTCAGATTTTCACCATAGTCCATGTCCCTTGGAAAAGGCACGGGATCCTGTTCTGAGTTTTCTGGGCCTTGCAATTTTTTTCCCTACATCCAGAAAATGAAAACATAACACACGCCGGTTCCGAGCTCACGAACAATTAGTGTCAGACCAACAGACACTTAACTCACCAGAACTTGTCTGGGCGAGATTGGTCAAAATTGTATTTATCAATTTGTGAGAGCACATAAAGATTTTGGGAGTACGAAAGGAAACATATTTGTATTAAAAGAAATGAAGGTTAATTACAAGCCAATTCTCCAGTATTATAAAAGTTGAAGATATTTTTGCTGAGATTTTGGTACATCATTCCGTTGGTTTTTAATTTGGTTTTATAAAAATTCGAGGTGTTTTTGTCAGGCCTTTGGCATATCGCCGTGTCCGATTTCGATTTCCGGTTCCACGCGCTTTCCGTCCCGTTTGTTCGCACGTGCCACGTTTAGCGTGACTTTTCTTTAATTTCAGCCCGACCGGTGATCCCGTTTGGTATGTTGCACCAGGCCTAGCATGTCTCGCCACCCGCGCACTCGCTTAATTTGTTCGGTACATCGTCACGCATTCGCAAGCCGCGCGCCCGCACGTGCAAACAACATGCGGAACGATCACACTGGTTCATCCAATTGACACGGCAGCGATCTGTTTCGATTGGTTAATTAGCTAATTACACCAGCACTTTCTGTTGATTGGCTTAGTTATTTTCGTTCCTATTTTCATGGCAAACAGACGAGACACGCAGATGACGCCTACTATGCTTCCGTTTCTATCTAATCTTGGGCAGCAACTGGGAGATCTGTTTGAATCGGTTTTTAAGTTCGTTCGTTTTTGAAAATATAGATCCATGTTTAATTTAGATTTTAAGCTTGTTTTCTTTTGGAAGTATAAAAGGATTCGTATAAGAAATCTTTTGAAAAAAACTCGCACGCTAACTTGAGTTGAAATATAGACTCCTAATTGCAACTCATTATTTTCTAAAAACAATTCAAGCGAATTTCCACAGTAAATTTTACCCTAGCTAAATCGTATAACAATAATGAAATTAAAATAGCATTTACTCGTTGCAACGCACGGGTATTTTTTTCTAGTCAAAGGAAAAATAAGAGGAAGGGGATGGGAAAAAGGAACAACTAAGGCTTTGTTCGTTGCCCCAGGTTCCCAACTCCCCCCTCTCGTTTTCGCGTGTAAGTTTTTTTAAGCTGTTAAACGGTGTGTTTTTTTGCAAAAAGTTTCTATATAAAAGTTGCTTAAAAATCATATTGATCTATTTTTGAAAAAAAAGCTAATACTTAATTAATTATGTGTTAATGGACCGCTCTATTTTCCATGTGCAGGACATGAATTCCCAACCCAGGCTGCCGAACACAGCCTAAGCAACCAAAGCCTATCCTCACAAAAGCATTTGGCGACCATGGGCTCTAGGCAGTTACAATCCTATCGCCGGTGCCGCCACATTGGCCAAGCGCCAAAGCGCTGCGTCAGCAGCCATCACCTACGTCACCTCGGACCAAGATCTCTGTTATTGACTGAAGACCCGATTATTTCTTTTCTTCTAGATCGATCGTCCACGCTACAAGAGTTGCAATGGTGTTGAAACCTCATCGGTGGGCTTTATCAATCTTCTTCCGACTATTGCAAAGCCACGGGTGAAATGAGTCTTCATTCATTGGCAGGCAACCGGGCTATCCGTTTGTTGTGAGCACGAGCCACTAGAGTTGGCGGGATTCCAGACACACGACCAAAATGTGATCGACTTCTCATGCTGATAACAGAGGACGCAACGATTAGGGTGCGGCAACCCTCGAGCGCGTAAACGGTCGGCCGCTCAACACCCGTTCAGAGCGGTCACCCAAACGAAGTAGTGACAACGTGGAGGAGCCAAGGAATTTCAAATTGGCATTGATTGGAACGGGATTCTCCCCATATATAGCACCTGGTAAACCGACCGGGAAGTGTACTCCCCCGATGGTTCCCACTTCCAAGAAAGAGCATCCGGTTGAGCAGTGGGTTGCTTCCAAGATCTCAGGATGGTCCGGAGGTTGAGGTACTCAAGAATAGTTTGCATTCACAGCACCCCAGAATAATTCGTCGAGTTTAATGAGAAAAAGCGTGGACGTTTATATCAATAACTAATATGCACACAATTGTGGTGAAAAAGTTGGAAATAACAGTAAAGGGCACTTACTGTAGCAGTGATCATCCGACACACAGTCTTTTATTATTATAAGGCTACAAAGCTAGAGAAGTAGCAACAACATAAAAGAGTCAAGCAACAACACTAACACCAACAAACATGAAAACTGAAAAATAAAAACAAGGAAATGCAGCAAACTAAAGACAAACCACACGAATTTCAGACATTGTTGTCCCCCAGGACAATTGCTTTGGAACCATGTGCAGTCGTTGCCGCTTCTTCATCATCTTGAATTTCCAATGTGACTGCTCCTGCTTCCTCATCTTCAACATTTGATCTAACGGCCGCACCTATGTCTCCCTCCTGAAACAATGGCACAACTGCTTCTTCCTCCTCTTGAATCTCGGGTTCCTGAGAGCTCTCAGTTTCGGTACACGGTAGTTGTCTGCTGGCTACTCTTTCTACGTGACTCCTGAAATCCTATCTCTGTTGCCTCTCTGCCACACTCTCCAAGCCCATGTACCACAAGAGGAGCCACACGTAGGAGAGGTACTCCCCTCCCTGGCCTAAGCTCTTGGCATGCAAGTACCCTCTGCATCTGCTCGCGGAGAAGCACAACATCTCCACCCACACACCTTGCATCACCTTCCACCTCTTGTCGCCATCCATGGCCAACAACTGGCTTGCAAGCTTGGATGCACGGGGAATCAGTTCTTCTGTTGCAGCAGCGTCGACATTCGAGCTTTGGGCCCTTTTGTGTATCTCCCTTGTAAGGTCACTTTCATCAGACGGTGGCTTCTCATCCTCGAACATGCTACGAAGCTCCTTGCATGTATTGGAGAGGATGTTCGCTCTGGTGCCCGACATTAGTATATCCGGGTTAACCACCAGCAGGTACAACATGTAGTTGGAGATCTCTCTGCATCGAGTGGCAGCCTTGAGATGATGATGATTAGCTGCAGGGGCACCATCATAGAAGCATATGTCAGTTGCAATGTGCCAAACAATGATACTCTCATCGAATGGCACATCTAAGCTCTTGCACAGCTCTTCATCGCAAAGCTCGTGTTGAATGGTCAGCTGGCCTCTGCGATCGTTGAACATCCAGTAGGTGGAGGTATCTTCTATGTAGTTCTTCCATCCGGCTTTAACCTGTTCAATTACAAGCTTTGTGATGGCGAAAGACGATGAGCATTGGTTGACATACCAGTGCTGGTCCACATAGTCCTTGCACCAAAAACAACCGGCCAACTTGAGCAACCTAGTGGGCGTTTGGTTCCGGGCGAAGAATCCTACGAGATTGTATTGGGCAACATTGTTACACCAGGTGAAAAAACTGTACTTGGGACCGAAAAGTGCGTACACCTCTAGAGCAGCGGTACACCATAGCAAGGTATATGTCACCTTGACATCACTATTATTGTAGCCTTGTTTATGGCTCTGGTGGAATAGTGCGACAGCAGAAATAGTTAGGCATACTGCTAAGAGCCTGTTCAGGTGGGAATAAGTAGATATGAGAGCATTCCTTTTATCTTTTGCCCAAAAATAACTGAGGAGCATGCTTTTCTTTGTGTAAAGACGAACGAAGGAACCACACAGCGCGGTCTATAGCAGTGAATCTGCGCTCTTGTTGTCAAGAACCAAGAAGAAACGCAAGACTCTAAGACGATGACACAAGGTAGATGCGAGGTCTACGAATAACCAAAACGGCATAACCCGTAGGTCTTTGTTTTGGGCAGCTGCTACCAACTCAACATAAACATCATTGATCTTTAGGTTGGAAAAATAACCCTTGGCTTCTTGTATGTAGGCTTCAAGTGATCTATTCTTGCCTTGGTCATTATTTTGTGACTTTTGGTCATGGAAAGGAGATGAGGTTACTAGGCCGTATATGCTAGCGCTCTTGAGAGCCATTGGCTTATCAATGCATTTGAGGGTTCCAGCAATGAACAACAGAACAGCTGCTCTAAGAAGCTTGTTCTCACCCGACCAAGACTTGCAAAACACATAGAGGGATACTGTCACCTGAGAAATCATAGTCAGGACATGCCTCCTC
Source organism: Oryza glaberrima (assembly GCF_000147395.1). NCBI lineage: Eukaryota > Viridiplantae > Streptophyta > Magnoliopsida > Poales > Poaceae > Oryza > Oryza glaberrima. The sequence continues at coordinate 23,754,259 of NC_068330.1, forward strand.
CATAGCTCATTGTCCTCGATGTTGTAGGCAGTGATGGAGTCCGGGCCAGCGAGGTGGAGAAGTAAGACAGGAGCCCAAAAGACTTCAAGGCCAGTGTCATCGCCACCGGCCTTCCCTTGAGGGCTGACCAGGGTGGCGAGGACACGGCTGCCGCCTTGATTATTGGTCTTGTGCCGGTTGAACAGTGTGGCGAGAGCGTATATCGCCAGAGCATCGCTACCAAGGTAAGCTAACCAAATAAAGAATCTCAAGGATGCTGGGATGGAGCGCCTACGGTGAACTGCAACAAATGCAAGGAAGCACTGCAGGAAGAGGCTGCCGAGGACGAGGATGCGGAGTTGCCACTCTTCCCACCATAGCACAACACTTGAAGATCCCATCTCCTTCCTTTAGAAAACTCTTCTCTGCTTCCTCACACTGACTCGCTTCACCCTCTGTAGGTGATATATAGTATGATTTACAGGTTGAGGCTGTCCTTCGGCCATCATTTTTTATGACCAAGTGAAGTCCTCTTCATTATTAGTACAAGCAAAGGGACCCAAGGTCCCAAATCCTTGCATTGGCTATTGCTACTACACAGCTACATCTGCGCACAGACACCACCCATGACTTAGCTAAGATAATTGAGTTGTCCTTTTCGTTGAGTAAGGCATTGAGGAAGGAGCTAGAGGAGAGCAAACGGGAGTGTCAGTGTGCTAACCAAATGCTCTACAAAGTACAAATGCGTGTGCCCGCTTCTTTTTGTTTTTATTTTCTAAGCGTAAAAGAACACAAAAAATTATACTGGGGAAAGACCCAATGTTGAATTTATTAAGAAAGAGGGTGAGTACGTGCTGCCAAAGTTGAACGCGTGTCGCGAAGAGCACAACGTACGGCTGCACCATGCCATCTACGCTACACGCAGTCTCAAAAATATTTTATATGTTGATTTAATTTTGTGGCAGTGTTTCTTTAAATCGTATGCGTTGATTTAATTTGATTTGTGCATGTGGTGAATTCGTCTATGCAATCGAAGGGACTAAATCAGATTCGTACGTACATTGATTATCATTGTTAATGACGCAGTGAAGTCCTCATTATAATCAAGTGGTGGTCCTCATTATGACAAACAAGTGGTATCTTCTTGCCTTTCTTTTAGAAAAAGAAAAAGACAAACAAGTGGTATGCGCACTAGTTACAATGACCATATTGTTTATGACTCAGCGAAGTCTTCTTGGATCCATGATCCATCTTAGACCCTGTTTAGATGGGTCTGAAACTTTTAAGTCCCTATCATATAAGATGTTTGGACACTAATTATAAATATTAAACATAGACTATTAATAAAACCCATCCATAATCTTAGGCTAATTCGCGAGACGAATCTTTTGAGCCTAATTAATCCATGATTAGCCTATGTGATGCTACAGTAAACATTCTCTAATTATGGTTTAATTAGGCTTAAAAAATTTGTCTCGCAAATTAGCTTTCATTTATGTAATTAGTTTTGTAAGTAGTCTATATTTAATACTCTAAATTAGTGTCTAAATACAGAGACTAAAGTTAAGTCCCTGGATCCAAAAACCACCTTAATGGGATTCATATAGGTTGTCGTGTTAGGTCGTGTTTAGTTCGGAGCCAAATTTTTTTTTTTACTTATACGGATACACATTTAAAATATTAAACATATACTAATAACAAAACAAACTACAGATTTAACTGTGAGATGAATCTTTTGAGCCTAATTAATCCTTCATTAGCAAATGTGGGTTACTATAGCACTTAATTAGGCTCAAAGATTCGTCTCGCAATTTACATGCAAACTGTACAATTGGTTATTTTTTCTACATTTAATGCTCCATGCATATGTTCAAACATTTGATGTGACAGAAAAGTTGAAAGTTTGAAGAAAAAAGTTGGAATCTAAACACAACCTTATCTAGTGGCTTTATTATGCAATCAGTATGATCCAGTTAGCTAGATATATTGTTGACTGACTCTCGTCCAAGTCCAGTTTCTTTAATTGGAAAAATATGTAGTGCAAATCACATATGTAGTGAAAACTTGGAAACTATCGTTAGATTGAGAAATGGACGTTCGGGATTCGTGCACGTCACCATAAGTTAAAATTTAACTCTCAGTAAAATTTTAACTCCTGAGTGAATCTGCGAGTTAAATTTTAACTCATGATGACGTGGACGAATCTCGGATGTCCATTTCTCGATCTAACGGTAGTTTCCAAGTTTCCACTACATATGTGGTTTGCACTACATATTTTTCCTCTTTAATGTTGCATGCAAGTTGACTAGTAGTAGTAGTAAATTTTGTAGTAGAAGTAAAATTTGGGTAGATTTTATAATCTACAAACATGAGTGTTTCCCTTAAATATGATCACCCTAATATCCATTTGAATGTAAATTCAAATATGAATCGAATGATACTATTTTCAGCAAATATAAGCCAATCCATGTTATATTAATTCATCCACACCGATTGTTACGACTCCCGCTGCTACTCGCTTTCGCGCTTCTCCATTTTTTTTTTTTGAAAACTAGGATATATTAAGATTAAAAACAAAGTACCTTGAAGATGGGTCGCTCTCTCGCTCCGTCTCGAGCCCTTCTATCTTGGGCCAATTCTGTTATGGGGACGTGCTGCGGATAGGAACAGATGGCCAGAACAGAGGTTAGAGTACTATTGTTTATTTTTGTTGTATGAATTGTGATGTTAATGTCATGTGTTCAGTAAACTGGATAGAAACATTATTTGTTACTGCGGCTATGTCATCAAACGCTTCACTATTGTAGTAAATCAAACAGTTGCCAGTTCAAAAAAAAAAAAAACAGTTGCAGAGAACTGTTGATGGAGTTTTGGCTCATGATGTACCATATGATAGTGCCTGTTCAGAAAAAAAAATGTAGACGAAAGCTAATGAAATCTTCAAGAGTTACAAGCCATGCCAACCAAATATAGTTAAGATTAGCATTTATTCTCTTCTGAAATTTTAACTCTTTCTTGTCACCACTCACCCCTTGGTACTACATATAAATAATTAGTATTTACCTATCACTTTGAAAAATATGGACTGCATCAATCAAACGCATTGTCTTGAATAGAGGTGTTGAGAAATGTCCAAGGGTCTTTCGGATAGCTCCACAAGATGGTGGGCTAGACGACTTGGGTTCAAAGCCTCACCCCTTCTAATTATTTGATATTAGTTTCTTTCCTAATATTCGAGTTTTTTGAATAGAGGTGTTACTAGGAGAGTAGGAGGTAGCGAAGAGACAAAGCTGCAAATGGACAAAGGAAAGGAAAGGGCCACGCACAGCACCCTTGAGGGATTACAAAATCCACCCAATCAACGAATTTTTTAGAAATAATATTATTTTAATAGAGAATTGTAAAAATAGAGGTTGATAGACTAAAATTGCAAGTTTAGTACACCATATAACCATATAACAGCCAAAATTCGACAGGGTACATATCGAACAACTGCATTTTGACATAGTATTTTTTATCCCCTGTCGATACTCTATCGAACTATAGTTGTTTGATATGGGATAAAACATAATAAAAAAAAGAACAATCACTATGCGCACTGTACACTGTTGTGCAGCACTGTGCATGAAGGACCTATCGAACTCTGCATGTTCGATAGGCCCCCTGCCATGCTCTAGTTCGACAGGTATTTGTGGATTCGACAGAGTATTAAACTTGCAATTTTAGCATATCAGCTTCTATTTTTGTAATTTTCATTAAAATAATTATTTTTCTAAAAAAAATTCCCCAATCAACTTCTTCAATGTCATAGCTGCTATCAAATTAATTCCAGTGCCTATTCAGAGTTATTTAAGTAATTAAGGTCAATAACAATTTTTATGTAAAAAAGCTTAAAGGCGTCCAGCAGCTGCTTCGTCCGTTCGCTACTTTCCCTAGCCTTTTTTTCCCTCACCTATATGAAAATGTTAACCACTGAAAAAAAATCTTAAGATCTCTTGAGATAGCTACAACTTAAAATATGATAGTGCAATTGAGATTGTACAGTTTGATTGGTGATGTTTGCTAAAAGTGTGCTTAAATAGAGGTAAACAACTAAAAGTCAATTGACAAATAGAAAATACTAGCACAGGATAGATAACTAAGTTTTTTTTTGTCTGTTACAAACTCAGTAGGACGTATAGAAACCCGTGGCGGCTAGATGCCCACCCTTAAACAGAGTTCCATCTTTTGGGTGCTTAAGCCTATCGTCACAAGCATAGCAGTGATCGTTGTCGACAGGAGGATTCAGAAGATCTGGGCACCCTACAAATCCAACACCAAGAAGTCCTCCTGTTGTAATGACATAGGTAATTAGGATTGAAAAAAGAAATACTTCGGTAAAAGAACGGCTAAAACTAGTTAGTGGCAATGTTGCAGGACTAACCAATTCTGTTGTTTTCTTCCAAAGATACCATGCATGTTGGTACCAATCCATTGCTCTTGGGATCATAACAAACTTCAGCAAAAAAGAACTCTTCTTTTGAATCTGATGAAGATGCTACAAAGTTCACATGCCCATAGAATTCGTTGGTTTGGATAGCGCAACTTTTCAGGGCCTTGATGAACCTGTATTGAATCTAATACATTGCAGACAAAAAAAAGATATAAATAAATAAAATAGTTGATGAAACAATTAAGACATTTCAGTATAAAGTTAAATGAAAAGCATGTATACACCATCTAAAACCAGTATAGGGATTATATAATGCGTATTGCAGAACTTAAAAAAAGCATCAGCAGAACTTTACCTTGTTGTTTTCATCCTTGTTGTAGTGCTCCAAAGCAACTTTTGCATAGTTATTAGCCTGACGTCGTGCAGCTGCTGTGCAGTCGATATTCTGCTGTGGTGGACCTGTTTTTTCTGCTGCAGCCATGAAGGAATCCACTTCTTCATTTTTAGCCTGCACCACTTCTTCATCTTCCTTTTCTTTGTCTGATCCATGTGTTGCCCAGCTCTCAGATTGCCTGATTTAAACAAAAGTTTAAAGCGTTAGATATAAAAACAAATGCAAAAGTTGTAATAATCCATACTTAGTAAAACTATATTCACTCTAGAGGTGCAAAAAAGAAAGATAAGGAGAATTAGCCCCCAGCAACATCATTACTCGCAAAACATTCTAGGTAACATTTGACACAAAATAAGGCAAAAGACAGTCTAATTTTTCCAATGCAAAAAACAATTTACTATTACTGATTTAACTCTCTAAATCAAACACTTCTCCTTATCACAGTTCTACCATTGTATCTGGTGAGTCATGTCCATCCATACAGGTCTCTCTCTCCCGTCCCGTGTTGAGAAAAGATGAGTATTGTGGCTGGGACACATGGCTCAAGGAAGAAATGCAGTACTGTGACTGGAACACAGGGTTCAAGAAAAGAAACACAGAGGAGCACTAATGGTTCAATGCCAACCAATTCTGCACGAGTGCATTACCAGGGCACAAATCTCTGAGCCAAAAAGACCAACTGTGATCGGGAGGAACATACATTGCCACAAATATAAAGAAATCATTAACTTTATTTATTTTTGAAAACCTCTTGATTAATTGAATTAGGATGACTGAGTGCGAGATGCATGCATTTTTGGTCTAAGCACCATATCACGCAGGGAGTGTAAATTGCAAGGAGGAGAAGAAATCATACTCTTTGTTTTCCCTATTAGACCAATCAAATCACTATCCCTCTTATTAATCTACTCTTCTTATCCTAGTTCATCTGATGGCAAGAGAAGAGGGGACAGAGGTATGCTTTGGATACCTGTGGAGATGAGAGGAAGGCAGTCTTCCTGAATCCTGATCTTTGTGGGATATATCGGTCGCTGCTCCTGAGATATCAGCAGGGGTCGCAAGAACAGGGCCAGTATCACGGTCGATGGAATAATTTTCTAGTACCAGTAATTCGATTGGGATTACCCCCACAATCCATCGTCGTCGTCCCCACCGATCGGAACGCCGCCGCCGCCGCCGGAGCCAACAGCGCCTCTCCGCCCCACCGGAACGCCACCCTCCTCTCCATCGGGGGCGCGGAACTAGGGCTGGTTTGCCCCTTCCCCTCTCAACCTCTCCACTCTCGATTCCCATCGGAACGCCGGCCGCCGCATTCCTCGCCGCCGGCGTCGGAGCCAAACACCGCCCACACCCCAACGCCAACCCTCCTGCTGGCCGGCGCGCGCCACCGCGACAAGAACAAAAGAAGAAAGGAAATAGCGTCGCTGTTTTTTTTTTACCGTGTGCTCGTGGTTACCGCAGGTGAAGTCGGCGACGGCCGCATCCTTTTCTGTAGGTGATGACGACGACGACGACGGCTTGTGCATACCGGCCTCACAAGAGAGATCAGGCTATTCGTGAATAAATAAATAAATAAATACACTAGTAACTCAACACATAAAACTATATATATGGGAGTGGATTCTAATCCCTCGAGGGATATCCCCTCGTATATCTTTTTCTTCCAAATTCGATGCAAATAGTTATGAAAATTTCTTTAAAAAAATCGACAATGTAGAGTATAATGATACATACTAGTCCACAAAAATTTATATTCAAATTCAATCTACACATCGAGAAAAAAAAGACAAATTTAGATATAAACAGTACATTACTATTCATACGCTGAATTTGTCTTTTTTATATCTCGACATGTGAATTGAGTTTGGATTTAAGATTTTGTGGAGTTATATATATGTGTTGTATAAATGTTGTCAAATTTTTCTAGAATTTTTTATAACCGTTAAGATGGTTTTTTAGCAAACGAGAAAACATTCCCTCGAGGAGGAATTAGAATAGTTTTCCCTCTATATATATATACGACTAAACGGGTATATATACGACATAAGTAATTATAAGTACATGAAATTAAAGATAATGAAGAATACGATACGAGTCGGTTGTTAACTAGCTACCGTATATATGTGTTAGTTTCACTATATATCTACTAGTATTCGACTTCCTCGTGTTTTACGTTAGTTTTTACTTTCATTAAGAAAACAATCGGAACTCCAGTTTTTGTAGTTCACAGGGATGCGAATCCAATCTGACCCCATAATTGAGGGACACAAAGTGGACTTTGTCCTTAACAAAATGGGAGAAGGGTCTAGGGCCACGTGTGGGCCGCCTGATGCGTGGACGTGGCCCAGGAGTCCGAGCGACTAGTGGCCCGCCGCATTCTGCCGTTGATTCTCGCCGCCGGCGACCTGCCACCAGCATCCGGCGTACGGATTCGTCGCCACCGCCGAGGACATATAGGGCATGAGGATATGTGTCCATATTTGATTTGCTTCCGTTATTATGGTTATAATTCTGTAGGTGGTCGATCAAGCTTCTGATGCATATGCATATTCAGGGATCAACGCCTGAATGCAGAGAACTCACATCATCAGATAAAGATCGCTGCACATCTGTCCATGGACTGTTGCATGTTCATACTCACTTCCTTCAAAATAAACAAATCTAATACAAAATATAATACATCCTAGATACGAATTTGAACAGGAGGTAGGATATGTTATGTCGTATATTAAGTGCCTGTTCACTTTGATGCCATTTTCAAATATATTATTTTTTTAGTAAAATTGTCAAAAAAAAATATTTACATTTAGTTTGTTGTCAAATTTGGTCAATGCATAAGACATCCTGCCAAAATTTTGACAATATTGTCATCTTACCAAATTTTTGGTATTGCCAAAACTTAGTAAGGTTTATTTTGGCTACAATCTAAACAGGCCCTAAGTTTGTTTATTTTAGAATGAAAATAGCACAGGCCATGATGGGGCATGTAAACGACGAGACTGTTGCTGAATGGTGAATAGTAGTAGCATTTTCAATGGCAAAGTTCAACACATGGTGCAAGCTTTGCCAAGCATCAATCTATACTACCACATGTCTGAATTATCATTCACCTGATTAAAGTGAACCAGGGGAATAGTCATCTGTCCTCGGTTACAAGGCTTTTTTGCTGACCCACTCCCATCCCTGAGATTGCAAGGTCAGAAGCAGTACCCATGTCACTCCTGTCAGTATCAGGCATTTACATTTGCACTTCAGCAAAGAAAGATTCAGCAACTGCTCGAACAGGGACAACCTAACTGAATCAAGAGTAAACAGAATGTTTAATAAGAAATTATACTGTTCTCTGATGAGGCCATTTTCTTATACTAGTTCCATTTTCGAAGTGGAGTATGTATGTAATCCCACTACAAATATTTATGGCGAACAAATGCAGGTGTGAGTCGGTGAGTATTGCCTACCCATCATTGAAAAATTCCTGGTCTTCTTGCTTGTGTATTTGCAATGGGCCATAAGACAGACAGCGGATTATTCTTTTACATTTGAAAATGATAGTGTGGAATCCATCGTGTTTATATAATTATGTGTCACTTTGTTAATGACAATTAGCAATGGATTTGGCTGGTTAATGACAGACGTGTGAATATATTCTATTATGCTATCAAGAGATGACTTGTCATTGTAGCATATTTCCTCCATTATTGTACCATTGCGTGGATCAAACAGGTTGACTGGTTGGATGTGATAGAGCAAATAAAATTACCATATGTACATCACATTGAAGAAGATTGGAACATTAGTTTTGTCGTTTATGTCTCCATCATTAGGAAAAAAACAATGAGACTACTCAAGATATTTTATATGAGAGTTTGATATTTCATTATCTAATATTTCCCTATGTTTCTACCCCTTTTCCACGTTTTATATTATTATTATTCTAAAGTTTTTAAACACATACATAAGTCTGCCAGATTTGGTGATATATCACAAGGCATATATATGTCTTGCTTGGTCATTGAACTCACGAAACACTCTCCTATCTAATAAAGCATATGTTTCTTTCTATACTCGTGTGCTTTGGACTTTTTGATCATCTAACACCAGAGACTCGCTTTAATTTTTTTTTTTTTGGCCTAACGACCCTGTTCCCCTTGTGATGAAATCCAAAAAGCTTAACCGCAGTTCACGGATATGATTGCAATCAGTGTAACAACTAAGCATAAGCTAATAAACATAGACAAAGTATATCAATGTAACAACAAATCAAGGGATAGACACGGACAAAAAGTGTCCTTGATGATGATGCCCACTTCATTGGCCTGCCTGCCCATTTTGTTTTGTCACTGTGTTAATTGATGCAAAAGTTGCAAACATAAATTTATTTTTTCAAGGATAGTGTGAGACCCTGTGAGTGCTTGAATAGATTCTTGGACCCTAGCTTCTTGTTCTTTTCTGGATAGAAGAATCAGAGGCTACTAATTAGTGTACCTTCTGGTTGAGTAGCATTTACAGTGCTAATTAAGTAGTGTTCAGCTCAACAAGAATTAGCTCCTGGTATTATAACAGGGGTTTTAGCTGGTAAAATTTAATGGAATGGTCCAGCTTGTGTCCATTTAGGGTTCAAGACTGTTGTGCCTGGTTTGATGCATGACAAAATTACCAGGGTGAAACAATCTATGAACAAACTGCCAACCAAGTATCTATCCTAGGTGACTAACATAGTCAATTAAACACACTTTGTTTTGTTCATGAGGAGGAGGGCCACTAAATTAGGGTAAACTAGTACTATATATATCCAGCAGAATTAGGCTGCGTTCATTACTCCACGTTCCCAACACAGCTGCTGTGCACGGAAAACGGAGTTGTTCATTAGCGTGTGATTAATTAAGTATTAGCTATTTTTTAAAAATAGATCAATATAATTTTTTTAAACAACTTTCGTATAGAAATTTTTTTTGCAAAAGATACACTGTTTAATAGTTTGAAAAAACGTGCGCGCGGAAAACGAAAGGGGGAGTTGGTAACTCCTGGTAACAACGCATGCTTAGTTCACATTTTTATAATTTTAAACATTTAAGCTAAAAAATTTGGAGGAAAAGACATCCCTTCAACATTCTTAGAAAGAAATTGTAAGCGTGTTGAAGATTGAACATCTCTGAGCAAGTACATCTCTAAGCATTTAAGCAGCTTTAAACCATGAGTACCAAACAATAATAAAATAAAGTTATTTTATCCAATCAGTTGTGCTTAGACATTTCCTCCAACTAATAATCTTGTTGATCCATCAATTTTTGTCTTAGCATAAAAAAGGAGTGGAGGAGGAGTTGCCCAACTCCTCTAACCAACCAAAGTCTGACCTGGTCAGCCAAACCCCTCCACGCGTCACATAAACCAACACATCTCCCTGGACACGGTCCATGAACCAGAACCCATCACAGCCGTCCGTTTCTCCCATAAAAGCTACTATAATCGCTCGAATCAACGGCTGGTAACGCACGCAAGGTGGGCCCAGGCAATCGTACCCAGGGGCGGCTATCGATGGACCCGTGCACCGGGTCCATGAACCCAGCACGTGCGCGCGGCACAGGTCAACCGCTTCGAGTCTATGGACCGGGTCCATGCACCGAGAGTGATAGAATCCTTTTCGTCTCGTCTCGTCTCCCTCGCGAGAGCTTCCCACCATTAAAGCCCATAGCGGCAGCAGCAGGAGCTTCCCTCTCTTTTTGGTCCAAAATCATCGCCCAAAATCCGAGGTAAATGAAATTCGAGATATTATCCAAATAGTTTGTTTGAATACTTATCGGTTTCCCAAATATCTTCGTTGAGGAAAAAAACAATTTTAAAAAAGTATTTTGCCATGCAATTTTATCGTTCGGAGATGATGGATTAGTTCCTTTTTCCCTTTCTTGGCATGATAGTTCTTGTGGATTTTTAGGTTGGAGCTTTTGCTCGGGCGATTGATTTTGGAATCGGAGGAGGGGATGTCAGGACCACTCGATCGATTTGCCAGGCCATGTGAGTACGAATTACTAGGAAATAGAGTATTTCTTTGCATTTAAGACCAGGATGAATCGATTTATTGGGCTTAAATTAGTGGGTTATCTTGTGATTACCTGTGTATGTGGTATTGTACGATTCAAATATATTCATATTTGAATTCTTGGATCAATTCTTACTGGAGGATATGGCAAAAGAGTTCGTGAGAGTATGCGATTGCACTGTTTATAGGATTTGGGGATTTCCCCATTCAGTTAACACCAACGGTTACCTATCAAAATCGAATGTTTGTAAAAAAAAAATCATGCAGAAGTCCATTCACTCTCCGTTTTTTAAGTTTCTTGCTCATCTTCGATTTTTTTTTCCTTTTGTTGGTCTCACTAGAGGGCATAATAGCTTATGCTTCAAGTTTTTTCAAAAAAAAAAAAAAATTACGGGGAAGCTGATGCTTCAAGCTAATTATGCATTCAAGAATAACCACAAAAAGGAAAGCTACAAACCAACACAAAGAATCAGCACATTTTGATGTTGATGTCACATGTATAAAGCATTAAATTCCATTTAATAATTCATGTGCTGTTGGTATTGCCTTGCACAAAGGCACTGGATTAATTGATCAAATGGGTCCTCTTTTTATAAAGTTTATCTTCTTAATCTTCAAATGAACACCTATAATCACATTACTGTTGGTTCTGAAACTAAGTTAATTTTACGTTCTAGGTCTAGTTCCCTGTAAAGCTCTATTATTTGTCATTCTCCCTAAGCGGCTAAGCCACCTATCAGTTGCCGGTAAGAAAAAAAGTTCATACCATCATAACATGAGATGCTATTGCTGGTGCAGGTTTTGAAGGTTTTACGCATAATGATGAAAAGAAAGAGATCAGATCTGACGCAGACAACTCCGAAGGAGAGAAGAAGACTAAAATTGGTTCTTTCAAGAAAAAGGCGATTAATGCCGGGAACAAATTCAGGCATTCCCTGAGGAGAAGAAGCAAAAAGAAAAATGAACCTCGGGGTTCCATTGAGGACATAAGGGATGTTCAAGATCTTCAAGCTGTTGATGCATTTCGACAATGTTTAGTTGATGAGGACCTGTTGCCGCAACAGCATGATGATTATCACACAATGCTTAGGTACAAGCTTGGCTTCTCTCATATTTTACTTTTGGCCTTAGGCTGTGTGTATCTATTTTGCCTCCTTCCCGGAAATGTGGATTCACTATAAATCACCTATAGTTGGGAAATCCAGGATATGCCATTTCATTGAGGTGAATTCTAGATTTGCAACTTGATGTCTGTCTTGTGGGTCCTAAGGCCCCCATGCTAGCTAGATATTGAGTGGAAAAAATCTAGAGTGACAATCTTTGGAGCATCAAATCATTAAGAGGCTACCCTGAAGAAAATGATTGGCTGGTCGTGTGAAATTTTCATTTTATCTCCTTCACATATAGGTTCCTCAAAGCACGGAAATTTGATGTTGAGAAAGCAAAGAGTATGTGGTCAGATATGCTTAAATGGAGAAAGGAATTTGGGGCTGACAATATAGAGGTAAAAGGTTGCGTTGAAGAAACATATCATAATATAAATATGCCATTCTATCATGACACTTGTTTATCCTTTCTCTCAGGAGTTTGACTACACCGAGGCGGATGAGGTTATGAAATATTATCCACAATTTTACCATGGAGTGGATAAAGAAGGAAGGCCTATCTACATAGAGTTAATAGGAAAAGTTGATGCGAATAAGCTAATGCAAGTAACTACTATAGAGCGATATGTGAAATATCATGTGAAGGAGTTTGAGAGATGCTTCCAAATGAGATTTCCTGCCTGCTCGATTGCTGCAAAAAGGCCCATAGATTCATCTACTACTATTCTGGACGTGCAAGGCGTGGTATGTGTATTCATAACCAAATGTTTCTCTTAACACTGAGCACATAGTTATGACTCTGTGATTGACTTGTATTATATGAATATCAAGGGTTTAAAGAACTTCTCAAAAGCTGCAAGGGATCTAATCACACGACTGCAGAAGATCGACAATGACAACTACCCAGAGGTAGGTGATTCCCCCATGTACCTTATTTTCCAAAGTAGTGGGCATAGTGCATGCCTTTTGCTTGTTGTCCCAACACTGAATTGCCTAATGCATCCTGAAACCTCTCACAGACGTTGTGCCGCATGTATATTATTAATGCCGGCCAAGGCTTCAAGATGTTATGGAGCACTGTAAAATCTTTCCTAGATCCTAAAACTGCTTCAAAGATTCATGTAAGTCAATTATATATTTTTTTTATTGTAGGATTATTGAGTAATCTGTTATATACTTAATCAAGATTTTTGACCGTTATATAGTTAGTAGTTAACGACTTTCATGTTCTATTTTTTTTTTCTTGAAGGTTCTAGGAAGCAAGTACCAAAATAAGTTACTTGAAATAATTGATGAGAAGTCAGTATCTACAATCTTGTCCATATATGTTTCATGTTCATGCCATCCTCCATCCTAATTTCTGTCCGCTCCATGTATTCAGTGAATTGCCAGAGTTTTTTGGTGGAAAATGCAAGTGCGAGGCATTTGGAGGTTGCAAAAAATCAGATAAAGGTCCTTGGAAGGATCCTAACATAATAAAGGTTATATCTTGAAACCAAATCACCAGTCCACCGCTTACTGAAAGGAAAATAGAAAGAGGGAGAAAAATAATAGATGCTTGCTGGTGTATTATTACATGCACACTATCTTTGCCTTGGTGTTGATATATCTAACATGATGGATTTTGAATTTGGCTTGTCCAGAGGGTCCTGAATGGCGAAGCAAATTATGGGAGGCAAATTGTGACCATATCAAGCACTGATGGAAAAATAATTCGTTATGCTGGGCCACAATACCCAACAGTAAGTCTACAAGCATGGTTAATGTGGAGATTTTTAGGAGCATTGTGTTCAAACTATTCTATTGAAATTTATTGTTATGTTGTCGTGCCAATGCAGAGAAAAGGAAGTGATGGCTCAGCAGAGTCTGGGTCTGAAGTGGAAGATGGCGCGTCACCTATGGCATCAAGGAACCTGATAACAAATCCCCTTTTGACCCCTGTTCATGAGGAGGCAAGTTGCCATGCTGTATCACTGTGATCATATTGCAGTTTACCTTATAAAATAGGAGAAGTGCAAATATGATATTTGTCAGCATAACTGCATAATCTACACTGACTAAAAATTGAATAATAGCACCACATGGACTAAAAATTCATTGACCATCAAATTGAAACATTTTTTTTGTGAATAACATGTGGATTTTTATATTTCATTACATTACACCATTACATTGTTATACAAGCTTCTGTAAGTAGGCTATCCTTAATCCAAGGAACCATGGAAGGATCTTTGGGTTACTGCAGCATTCTTGTAATGATGCAGCATTTCTGACTATGTAGCTATTGCTAATAGGTAATTTCATTTTGCTATTTCAGTCAAAATTGGCAGCACATGGATTTACATCTGCTTCCCCTTCCATTATTGAAGAAAGCATTCCTGTTGTTGACAAGGTTGTGGATGATGGATGGGGCAGTCCTAGAGCTAGTATGGCAATTTCTTCCTCAGCTCTTTTACATTCTTAATTTGGTTGTTTCTCTTATCCATAATCTCATTCAAAGTTGAAATTAATACTCAAATCGTTGTTGACCATTTTTATTGTTATACTGAATGAACCGATTGAGAAATATTCGCTAAACTGTTGAATAATTATTCGCTGAACTTTTCTTTTTGCTGAACCTGAACCTGAACTTTCACATGATTCACGCCAGGTTCATCACCCTCGAGAAGTTTGCCTATCACATTTGATGGCCTCTGGACACAAGTTATCACATGGCTGACTGTCTTGATCGTGAGCCTTTTTGCTATGGTTCGCTCTGTCCCAAGCAGGATGGCTAAAAGATTCTCAAGCCAATCCACTGACCATGATCACTCCTATGTGGAGTATCCTCAAGAAGCAGAGTACAAGGAAGAATTCCGGCCACCGTCTCCTGCTCCGTCTTATACTGAAAAGGATGTCCTCTCATCTATGGTAAGACGACTAGGCGAGTTGGAGGAGAAGGTGCAGGCGCTCGAAACGAAGCCATCCGAGATGCCATTTGAAAAGGAGGAATTGCTGAATGCAGCCGTCCGCCGTGTGGATGCATTAGAAGCCGAGTTAATCTCTACAAAGAAGGTAGGCTTGTTTTGCTCAAGATGGTACCTTTTTCAGCTTCATTCTGAGTGAATTGGCAGCTTGGCATAAACTATATTGGTTTAGGTATATGTAAAAATATTACTACCTTATAAAAAGAAGGTGATGAAGTACTTCAATTTTCATGAGCAGGCTCTCTATGAAGCCCTGATGCGGCAGGACGAGCTGCTTGCGTACATTGACAAGCAAGATATGATCAAGTTTCGTGTACGTTACAGCTTTCTTACACTCTTTTTCTTGCTATTGAGATAAGAGCAGCAGAGCCATCTAATTCTGTTCTTTTATATATGCCTTTGCAGAAAAAGAAATTCTGCTTCTAGCAGCTCAACGACGAGTTAATTCTCCATACACAGAGCTGTTCGTGTATATTTGGATCAATTAATCACCACGAATATGAATGAATGCAGCTAGTTTGGAGTGTAAAATTAAAAGTGTGCATATGGCAAATTGAGAATCCAACAATAACACCACGGTATCGGTATGTGAGTTACAAGGTGGACCTTGAGGTGTTGTTGGCTGGTCATTCAGAATCCAGACGATGCATCGTCTTGTGCTGGAGGGTCCTGGCTGCTGTAAATTAAGCCTGTAATTAATCTTGTGACTTGTAACATATATAGCACAAATGTGAGTTAAAATCGTTGTAAATGGAGTTCACCTTGGAATCATGCATCTTCTCATCATCTTATCTGCGTTGAGTTCAGATATTCCCTGTATCCTAAAATATAAGGAACAACAACCACTAATCCAATAAAAAAAATATTACCCTTTTGTTTAGATCACCCTAATAAATATAATGCATACATCTAATTGGATTAAAGATCAAACAATGTTAATTTGCTGTCTATTGCGGTGGCGTGTTTTGGAGCTGTGGGACTGCGACGGTCCACGTTTTGAAGCTGCGGGACCGTCGTGGTGCGGCGTGACCGTCCTGCGGGACCGACGGTCCCGTGTTTTGGAGTTGCGGGACCGTAGCGGTCGCGCATTCTCATCCCGCGGGACGGGTGTATTTTTTAAATCCATCCCATATAGTTATATAAACGTAAATTATTAAAAAAATAGGTATATTCACAATTTTTTTTTCATTCATCCATCGTTTTACATGAAAATTCTAAGTCATTATATAATAAATACGGATCTGTATTTTCAAAAGTGATCGAACTTAAGAACTGACTCATACACGAATAACATACTAAAGTACCAGAAAAAACATCTTCAGTTTTTATAATAGTAGAGATTGAAGAAACAATCGACGCTAGGGACTACCCACGTACTATACTAATAATATGACTTAGATTGTTTCTTGGTACTCCTATATTCGCTAAGAGAAAATTACTTCTACGCCCCTAAAATGTTAGTATACCTTCTAGGTGTTTCAGTTTTGTACACTTCTTTATGTGTCTTTGAATTTTGAGTTTAATCTCTTCTTCGTTAGTTGATTGTTAAATTGCTAAAAAAAGGTACATTTTGTCTTTTGGCATGAAAGAAATATGAAAATTTGTAGACGTGGAGTATATTACTAGAAGTCACTACAATGGTCTAGCCTTACTTGATGAGTCACTTTCATCAATAAATAGCGAAAGCTCGTCACAAACCATATTCTTTGACAATCTTGTGATGAAATGACACTGTCGTTGCAGAAGCCCCGTCTGAAATTACCATGTGCAACTTAAAAAAAAATACCAACAAATGGCTCTAACGATTTTCCGTCGTCACGAATTAGTGACGCACTGAACCATCATTAGGCAAACTAAAACAGTAGAACCACCTGCTCCGGTGTCATCGCAGGACAACTTGACAACATGGATCCGACATGACATAATTTGTGATTTCTAGCACGTTGAACTAATGAGACCATTCCTGCTTAATTATTACATCATAAACAACAAGAGACAAGTATATGGTGGGTTGTGGCCCACCATTATGTGAGACCTCGATCATTAGGTGGGCCTAGGCCCAGCATAACCATGGGCCACGACCCCATCTTATGGTGGCTTGGTCTAATGAACTACGAGCAACGACAAAGTATAAGTTTGTTATATAAGACTATTATGTATTTATATTTATGACTTTGTTTCACGAGATATAATAATAAAAGAAAAATAACATTTATTTATTTATTAAGGAGTATATTTAGAAAATATATTATGGTAGTTCAATATATTTGTCACATGTTATATATTCTAGATCTCTGTTGGAGGTATGTCACAAGGGCCTTCGACCGGACCTGCCGAAACCACCAAATCCGCTGGACACTGACTAAGTCCAGAGGGTGTGCCCGGGGCAAAGCCATAGGGCAAAGCCAAACGATGAAGATCGAAGGGTTCGCCCCCAAGCTCACAACCCCGGGGCGAAGCGTTTTGGGCGAAGCCGAACGACGAAGAACGAAGGGTCCGCCCCCAAGCCCACCACTTGGCCAAGTCACCGCTAAGGGCAAAGGCCATAAGGCGAAGTAAGAGGCCTTCGCCTGGGTAGAAGGGGCCTTCGACCATAGGCCTGGGAGGCCTTGTGGCCCGTAGGTTCGGCCATCATTAATGGGCCGGCCCAACGAGACCGCCTAAGAGCCCATGAATACAAAAGGCACTATTTACCCACACTAATATCCCTATCATAAGGGTATCCATGTAAATTCCCATGTACTAACTAAACCCTAGAGGGTATGAGCCCGTACTAAGACTATAAATAGGCCCATAGGGCCATGTAATGGGGGATCCCAACAAAATTTTACCAATTAATATATTTCTTTTATTATTTCATTAACTCACTGAGTGAACCACGCCCTTCGATGTGATGCAGTTGTGTTTCGACAATAATCTCTATAAGAGAAATATGTTTATCATTTAAAAAAATGCTACACATAGTTATTAAATTTATGTCAATCTATGTCTATGTATTCTATTCAAACAATACTCCCTCCATCCAAAAGTAAGACATTTTTATCTAAAATTGAGGGTGGACTAACACCGACTTTGTTCTCACACCTGCATGTTCTTAGTACATATGTGCTTTATACTATATATATTTGTCCTTTTGTTGCACTACCTTCCTAGGGAGGAAAATCTCTTTGTTGTATTACCAGATGTCACATTGTGGTCGTTAGCAATATAATACTATAATACTATAAGATACTATGGACTCAAGGTTTCAGAACTAACCAGTATTATTTTTCCCCTCCAGACAAACCATGCAATGTGGTATCATATCATATGTGTTACAGTCCCAATACACTTCAGCGAAAAATATTATAGCTTTGATTAAACTGTATTTAATCTGATATATTGCAAACAAAAAAACAAAATGGATAATTTTGATGTGGGCTTAAGTAGTTAAAAAAATATTACATCCGTTTCAGGTTATAAGACTTTCTAGCATTGTCCACATTCATTTAGATGTTAATGAATCTAGGCACACATATATGAATATGGAGAATGCTAGAAAGTCTTATAATATGAAACGGAGGAAGTACTAAACAACAGATTATATACTAGAAAAGCAGCACAATATAAACATAGTCCTATTATAAATCATTAGGTAGGTGGATAATTTGCTCTCGTCTAGATTATATACTCAATTCTAACTTTTTTTTTTATAATTCCACATATATGAATATTGAATGGTAAAAAAAGATGTAAATATTTTAAATTATCGATGCATATGTTTTAATTATTTTTAAATATTGAATATAAATAAAAAAGTGAACACATTTTACCTAAAAAACACAAGCTAAACTATATTTTGTTCTTCTCATCATTGTTATAATTTTTCAGAGAGCTCTCTGCATATTCATTAGAAATACGCTGAAGAGCCTCCTCGAAGTCACCATCACTATCATCATCCGATTGATTTGGTTGGACTACATTTGTAGCAACATTGATGAATTTGTTTACCAAATAGTTGAAGTACACATCATTGTCTTCTTCTGCATCAGACTTGCTCTCATGATACCTATATTTAAAAAGAATCTGAATAAGTTAGGCATACAAGTAGTTTAAGCATACATACCAGAGAAATTATAGAAGTGTAAAAGAAAATTATTGCACTCCTGTTGCTAGCAATATGAGTGGTAGTGTATGTGTATCAAGAGGTGGTGAAGACATGAAGATATTCATTCGATGTGATAGAGGTGGAGAATAAATCTAAATATGGCGGGGTGATGAAAAACAAGTGTTTTTATTAATCAAGTTGGTAAGTGTAACAGTGCCCATAGTAATGCAAACACCATCTTTTTATAACCGTGATGAACATGAATAATTACTAAGGGGTGATACTAATACAGAATGATCAAACAAAGGATCTAGGCATCATAAAATCACACAATTAATGTAACATACAGTGTTATGAATTAATAGCACAACTAGACGGTAAAGAGAAGCTATTAGTCTACTACTGCCACAACGCCATCACATACATGCATATACAGCAAGAAACCATAGCAAAGATTAATGGATAATCACATACATGCATATATGGCAGGAGAAGTCTATTGAATGAGATTATGCATGCATATATGGCGGCAGGAGAAGTGTATTGAATGAGAATATGCATGCATATATGGCAAGAGAAGGTATTTGTCTATTGAATGAGAATACGAGATGATGGGATATTGAGATTTATGAAAAATATATTTGATTTATTGGTGGATTCACAATGGAGAAGTTCTAACATTGCTTAATTACTTACAGTTCAGTTGACACTTGCCAAATGATGAGAGCACAAATCGATAAAAGAGGCTTCAACTATCTATAATTTGATCCTAATGATTTTTTTTTGCCAATCCAGGACAACGAATACCACTAGAAAATTATGCAAGTGTTTCTAACATGTTGGGTTTCAAATGTTTCAAGGTCCAAATAGTTTTCTCAACATTGCCATTGATTTGCCACTAATTTTACTACTTTGTATATACATGTGGCAACTCACTTGACTTTTTGCTAAGACCTAAAAGAGTGAACTTGGTGCTGGCAAGGTACTCCTTTGTTTTGTTTTGTTTTGTTTTGTTTTAGATCATGTAAACATTGAATTTGATTTGCAACTTTGTTTCAGTTTCAGGCTTAGCCTAGGCTTTGAGCCTATCCAATATCATTATCATGGATTCACCACGGCTAGGGATCATAAGATAGAAGATGTTACTTTGGTTCAGACATTAAATTATCATGGATTCACCACGGCTAGGGATCATAAGATAAAAGATGTTACTTTGGTTCAGACATTAATGCAACCAACGGTTTTTATGAACTAGTAGCACAACTAGACAGTGAAGAGAAGCTAATTACTATTGTCACAACGCCATCACATACATATACGACAAGAGGCTTGCCTTTGGAGATGAGGTGGAGGAAGTAGTATTGTGTACTCCATCCGTCCCAAAATAATTACAATTTTACATTGATCATGTTTAACGTTTGATCGTTCGTCTTATTTGAATATTTTTCATGATTAGTATTTTCATGATTACTAAATGATAAAATATGAACAATAATTTATATGTGACTAATTTTTTCAAATAAGACAGACGGTCGAACGTTGGACACAAATACCCACGGTTGTACTTATTTTAAGATAGAGGTAGTAGCTTACTTTGACATTGGCCTAAGGGACACCTCGGGTATCTACTTTGACTTTGGCGGGTTTTCTACCACAATCAATCAATCATTTCAGGCTTGGTAGTGATAATGATGAAATGGAGAATTCAGATAAGATTTTTTTTTCTTACGAACGACGATAGGGGAAGGGAGGAAGTTCCACTATCTTCCCAGTAATGGGATCGCTATAAATTAACGATGGGGAATTATGCCCTCCTGTCAAAGCCACGCTTGTGGCCGCTCCTCCCCCATCGGAACGACACCCTCGCCGCTGCCCTCCTGTCCGGAGTCGGGTTTGGTTACGGGCTTACGTTGGCTAGGCCTCGTTTTTATGGGCCTCAATTCAGGCCCATCCATGTGTAATTTTACAAGCTTTGATGGGCCGGAGTTACAAAGAAGACCTTGTTGCTAGTCATCCGAAAAACACAGATGGGCACAATTTGAGTTTAATTTATTTGTTTTGTTACAACTTGTAAAAAAAACAATGGCGTATTTGTGTTTTACCCCGTCGTTACTAGAGGTGAAGACAACGAAGGCCGCATCCTCTCGCTCTCGCTTTCTAGGTGAAGTTCCTGTGGTTTCGAATTTTGATACGGCCGGCCTGACAAGAGACATTGCTTAGCTATTCGTGAATAATAATAACTCAACTCAATATAAGGGACTGAACAGTTCGATCCAAATACGACTTCAACTCCGACTCCTCACCACAAAACAATACTCTTAAGAATACGAGTACGACCGTTAAGTGTAGAAAACTAAAGATAAAAAGGAAGAATACGAGTCGGTTTTACCTATACCATATATGATATAATATGTCTCTCTCTATTCTCTCTTTCTATTAACTTTTATTATTTACTAGAATGACCAGAAAAAATGTCCGTGCGTTGCAACGGGTGAAGCTTATTTTAATCTTATTATTGTTATACATTTTAGTTAAGGTAAAATTCACTATGAGAATTCGATTGGATTTATATTTCTCTACAAAATTATGAGCTGCAATTAGGAGTTCGATCATCTCAAGTTAGCATGCGAGTTTTTTAAAGAGATTTTTTATACGACTCATTCTGTATTTTCAAAAGCGAACTTAAAACCGACTCAAATACGGATCTGTATTTTCAAAAGCGAACGAACTTAAGAACTGACTCATACACGGATATGAATATGAATGTTTCTACCATTGACAAATCAACGATAATAGCATAGTGATCATTATTGTAATGTTTTTCTCATCATTGTTGTAATGCTTCATTGACAAACTTAATTTACGTTGTTTTTCTCATCATTGTTGTAATGTTTCAGAGCAGTCTCTACATATACATAAAAAATACACTGAAGAGCCTCCTCAAAGTCACTATTACTATCATGATCCGATTGATTTGGTTGGACTAATTCTGTAGCAACATTCGTGAAACTGTCTACGACCAAATAGTTGGAATGCACAACATTATCTTCGTCTGTATCACACTCACTCTGAGAATACCTATATTTAAAAACAAATTTGAAAGCTATTGCACATAAAAACACAAGTACGATCGTCAAGCGTTTCATACATCATACCAGTGAATTGTAAAAATATTAGAGACGAGAATTTTTGCATTGCCTTTGTAGCGGCGAAGGGGGAAGCGGGTGAAGAGCAGCGTAAGTAGCATCGGCAGAATCGAGGTGATTTCTTATGTCTCCACTGTTGTCGCCGTCGTTGTCCATCACTAAACAAACCTACAGATCGCGTGGCGTTGGCTTACATGCAGGATTCGGTTTGGTTCCGCCGACTGTGCAGCTGGAACGATCTAACAAGAAAGAAATAAAGAAAAAGAGTTTGGCCTTGTTTGTTTATATGGGACGCAATCTTGACCTATAAACATATACGGAGTTCTGATTTATGTTCGAATTTCCGAGCATGTACACACATTAATTGGCTAAAATAATTAATTAGGCCCAACCCATCCAGAGAAGGAAGGAATGCCAGCGAGGTTGGATAAGCGCCCACTAATCAGGCCAAGCAAATAAGGGGGAGTGTCTTCCCAAATCCTTTTCAGTACCTGAATCTGAATTTTTCCATATGATTTTTTTTGACAGGGAATCCTATCTTATAATAAAATTAATGTCCACTAACTTCTAAAGCTCAACATGCAAGTGTATCACATCATCATCCACTAGCAATTATTATCTAGAGTATTTTAAATCATATGCAAGTATACCAGATCATCACCCACTAGCAATTATTATCTAGAGTATTTTAAATATCATGCAAACATGACATATCATTTAAAATTTTGTTGTATTTTTAGAACTCAATATGTAAACAATGTCAACTCATTATCTCCACATCATTTTCACATTATTTAAACATACACATCTAACATTTCTATAATGTATAACATGCATTCATCCACATATCCCTCAGTAAAACGCGGGGTGTCAACTAGTTTTCTAGATGATTGATGTCAGGTGTTCATCTCCCTGGAGAAGTTTACTATCATATGTTTTAGTGTTCACCCATGAGTAGATCGACACCGCACTACTGTTTCCCTCATGTGAAGTTTCTTATCATGCATGTGATGACGCATATGCTGAACCCAATGATTGTAGTTGACACCATCAAAAATATCCAGGCAATGAGAAACTGAAATTGTGCTTGACAAAGAAGACATCATCAAACATCAACGGGTGACGGAGAAAGCGCAAAAATAAAGTGGCAGCAAGCAGAGGCAGGAAATGTCTTTCTTTCTATCTTTTCCTTTCTTTTTTTTTAGTAACAAGCCTCGGTCAAGAAGAAGACCACGAGTCAGCAGTGGAGAAGACCGCACCGCATTACCAACTACGAGAGTCGCTCCTTTTTTTAGTGAATTGTACTTCGGGCCATGTTTTATTGCCAAAATATTACTTGGACCACCCTATACCCAATCTTTTCACATTAGACCAGATAACTTTACCTTTGTTGTATAATAGACCACCCTAACTCTATTTTCTAATCATGTCTAGTGTCTCCCTCGATAAAGGTATGACATGCATATAGGTATGAAAATTCGTCGACATGTCATTAACAATTTGCTCGAAGTCATTGAAGTGCTAAAGATGTGGCTTGGGGTGATCACTTGTGCAACAAAGATAAAGTTACCTAGTCCAAAATAAAATGATTGGACAAATTGTGGTCCAAACTTAAACTTTTGCAATAAAACATGACCCAAAGTAAATTTTTAACTTTTTTTTCACTCGGATCTGATCAGTCAAAAAGAATCCGACCAAAAAAGAAGTGACACGCGAACAAGCAAGCACGCGAAGACGAGAGACGACCTGCGAAGGGCAGCGCAGCCAAGAATGAGCGGCGGTCAGCAGGCAGTGGCCGGGGATGGGCGGCATCGGCGAACAGGTGGCGACCGACAATAATGGTGGTAGCCGGCAAAGAGGCAGCAATAACTAACTGCCACGGTAGTTATAGGCCCATGACCACAACGTAAAACAAAAACTGAGGTACGAGATAGAAGAATTGATGCACGTAAGTGAAGACGTACGTAGAGAGAAAAAAAATGATCATCTAGGGGAAGAAGAAGAGTCTAACCCTAGTTTTGCTCTCAATACCATGTTATAGATAGCACTTGTATTCGTCTAAGGGCAATAAGCCCAAATATATACAGGTACATGTGCATACAAATATGCAGAAAAAAAAAACCTTTACAAATAAAGGAATATAAAGCTAAAATAAACATCTAACACCATGGTGGCTCTGCTGGTCATCGATGGATGATCCAGATGTGACTGACCTGTGGATCCCACCAACATGTAGGCATCACCATGGTATATCATGTCAGCGCACAAAGTGAATTAGAGAACGTTTGGACTTATATGACACTTAGGACAAGTTCAGGGATCCGAAAATATATTTAAGAGTTGAAGGACCTAGACAATACGCATGCACAAGTTTAGAGATTGCTTGTACACTTCACTCAAAATTTAATGAACATTAAGGTTGACAAATATCAAATGATGATCTTCCTTCATGAAATACTAGTTACAACTCACACTGTTTGTTTACAAAGATTCCTCTCTTACAATAACTAATGTACTTAGTGTGTATATGTACTAATACAAATAAAAAACTGTGAACGACAAAAGAATGGACAATCATCAATACTCTTCAAGATGTATATCAGCAATTCAGTAGGCACCATCCGTGTGGTTGTGGAGGCATGAGTATCTGACTCTACCCACCAAAGTTCATCCACAAATATGGTTGTGTGCATTGCTAATTGGTCTAGAGGCCAGAAGTTATACTTCCATTATCTTAAAAAGGAAAAGAAATTTACTAACCATAAGAGAAAAACAAGATTCTTACCCAGTAGCTCATTCTAAAAATGACAAGTAATTTCACATGGGTTGTTGCTTTCACTGCTATTTCTTTGGAACCTAGTTAGTTGGATGGTTGTATTTCTTGAACACTCTCTCTTGGTTTTCCCTCCACCATTCCTCAGCCTGCTGCTCAGCAAACCTCCTCTTGCTAAACAAAAAAAAAAAGATTGTAGAAGAATGAACCATAAATAAATGATCACCTGGAGTTGTTGCTTCAAACAAAAACATAGAAAGAACTATGCTTTCAGTGCACATCTTGAACTGAACACACTTCAATTGTAAACAAAAGCTTCGAAGTTTTTCCTTCAAAAGTGTGGATGGTGCAAGTGTTGTTTTTTGAAAGATGGACTATTGATAGATTAATCAAGTTGGAAGATATATTTTACATCCAAGAAGGATTTGAGGATGGAATACCTGAACCTGACACGCTTGAATACTTTGGTCCCATCCCTCAGCTGGATAAGCGTCACATACACTCCTGGCTCAAACTGCTCAATCAACTGCACTTCTCCATGAGTACCATACTTTGGTGCGAAGTCACCTGGAGCCTTCAAGTTGTTTTCCATGATACGGTGACATGGAGAGTCACTAGCCATGGCAATGGAAGAGCCACTAGCATTTCCAGAACTGCCATCTTGAGACACTGGCAGGCTACCCGTGCTACTTGACCTATGGTGTCCGATATCATGTCCAGTAAGGCCAGTAATCTCCACTAGATTACTACTTTGTCCTGCAAGAAATCTCTCCGACTGGCTTTGCAAAGTTTTTAAGTTGTCAGCAACATCATCGGGCACCCTGTCTGCAATAACCTTGAGCTGAAGAATGGAGGGTTGTGATATCATGAGTATATCCTCTAATAATGATAAATAAACATGAACTTTGAAGCAATTATGATCATACAAGACACTAGGATAACATGATAAACATGATTTTATATCGTGCGCCCTTTACTGTATTTTGATTGAGCTATAGAAACGTGTCAGTAATATAAATGGAACACAATAGAGCTACTATACTCCAAACTATACAGTAGAACAAATACGTACACTATCATGGAAAGTATAATAATAGATGAAGAGTTGCACAGTAATAGTAGTTTAATGTACCTCACTGTCAAGATGCTTAACAAAATCCAAGACAGTATTGCGCCTAGCAGATTCTTCTGAAGCCATAGAGGCAGCCTGTTTAGCTTTTCTTTCTGCTTTCTGTAGTTGCTCATCTTGAGTTTCACATTTCTGTTTCAACTTATTAACCTGTCAACATAAAAAATGGTTTTAACAAATTCAGCTAATCACATTGAAGAAATAGAACAATCTAGAGTGTTCTTTCATACCTGAGATTGCAACTTGGAAATGTCTTGATTCAGCAACTCGTTAGTCTTCTTCAAGCCATCATTGTCCACTTTACCGATCAGAGGACTTGCGGTCGCTGGAGGTGGACTTGGCTTCTTTGACGGTGGCGATGGTGAAAACATTGGCATGCCCATTTGCATTTGACCTCCCATTGTCATAGATTTTACGGTAGTTGGAACTGTACCAAATGTTCCTGCAAAAGCCATATCTTTGAACTGCAACATGGCAGGAACTTGTGATGCTTTCATCATGGACATAGGATCGGCTGGTTTTGTCTCATTTCTAACATTTTTTGTTTCTTGATACTTGACTGGCTCTGCTGGTGATGTCGTTGCAAGTCTGGAAGGCCTTATTTCTGGTCTCTCTAACTTATCTTTGATATCAATGGATCGCCTGGTGATGACATTCCTTTTGTTATATGAACTGATAACGCCGGTATCCGCGGCTTTCAGTTTCATGAAACATGAATCACATACACGGTGTGGCTTGCCAGGAGTTGGTGCCAAAGCAGCCTTGAGCACTTTCCTAGAACTGCATGCATGACAATGGACAAGTCCACAGTTGTAGCAATTGTGCCTCTTTCTTGTGAAACCAAATGGCTGCCTGCATCCAGAGCAAACAGACTGATCTGCACCTGAAACCCACTTATGTATGCAAATGCATGTAGTGAAATTTGAACCACATGAAATGCTCTTAACATGACGATCTTTCAATGCGTCAACAAGAGTTGGCTTCTTTTTGTCTTCAACACTACCATGTCCCAACCTTCCATTGGCTCCCATGCCCCATGTATATACTTCACTTCTTGAAGTCAAGGCTGCTACATGGTTAGAGCCACATGAGATCTCTTCAACCAACTCATTACCCAACTTATCTTGCACCATACATGGTTGTTTACCATCAGCTTTTGGATTCCCAAGCTGGCCATTATTAGAGCTACCCATTGTGAAAACATGGCCAGATGTGGCAAGAGCAACAGTCATGCTATGTCCACAGGCCACCTGATGGAAATTATGGTCAACGAGTGCTTGAACACATGTTGGAACTAGCTTCGCTTCTTTATCGCCATGGCCCAAGCGATTCTTATCTCCATCTCCCCATGTAAACAGCTTTCTTGACATTGCATTTGTGCTTGCCTGACCACTGATTTCCACAATTGCTGCAGAATGCCATACTCCACATGCAACTTTCATTGCTCTGAATCCACTCAAAGCTTCTACCTCCTTTGGATATGCAACGCTTTCACGGTCTCCATGACCAAGAGAACCAAATGTGCCATCACCAAATGTGAAAAGTTTTCCACTTGACATGGTCAGTGCTGAATGCCATGAGCCACATGCAACAGAGAGTACCTGAAGCCCTTCTAGAGGCCCTGAAACTCTTTTCGGAAGCCAATGGCTGACTCCGGTTCCGTGCCCAAGTAATCCGGCATTGTATGATCCATCACCCCAATCATACAGATCACCAGATGCAGTTACAACACAAGTATGAAACTCCCCACACGCAATGTATTCCACATTGGACACTGCCAAGGATTCGACAAGTTTGGGACGACAGATATCTGTATCAGTACCATGGCCTAGCCGTCCACCAAGTTCTTCACCCCAAGTGAATACTTCTCCTTGCCGAGTAGTAAGGCCAATGTGCCTAGAGCCACATGCTATTTGCTGAACATCCAAAACAACATCTGATTCTAGAGGTTTTGGAATTAAAAAATCTGTTTTGCTGCACAAATAGTTGGAGGATCCTTCAGAGGGTAGCACCTCAGTCCACACCTCACCCCATACATAAACATCGCCGAGGGATTCGATGTCATCTAGTCCAGAACTTTGACTGGAAGAACTAGGGGCACTGGAAATACTAACTCGGCTATTGTCTCCTGTACTTGCTCTTAGCATATTTACGCGGTCTGATCCAACATCTGCTCTAATAGAATTCAATGAATTCGGTGTGCTATAACCAGCTGAGTTAAAACTACGTGTAATACTTGAGGCGATATCTAGCGTTGTATCATAGGAAGTGCTATCTTGATAGATTGTTACGTCCTGAAAAAAGAAACATTTGTTAAACAAGAACAGTAAGGTGATGATATTCTAGCTAAGTCAAACAACTATTACAGAATTAGTCGGTGTCATAATGACAGAAGTGATTTACTAGGTATATTAATTCTCTATAATTGTTTAACAATAATGATTTTGTATGCTCAAATATGGTTTTTGTGCATCCTATATTTTTATTAGCTCATCGGAATCTCAAGGAAGCTGAAACCTCCAACAGTCCAATCAGATCCTTAAAAGGGATGGCCACATTTGTACAAGGATTGGATTATAAATAGTTGTAGAAAATGAAGGTGAATTTTTGTTTGTACTCGACTTTAATATGAATTAAAATAATGTAAATGGGGAAAGGAGAATAACTCACTTCAGAAAATGATACTCTATCAGTTTGACCATCATTCAGAAAATTTAGACGGCATGAAGTAATCAGTGACTCAAGTGTCGAAAACCACACTTCTACTTCAGCTTGATCCTTGCAAACCTGTAAGAAAATTATTGTGTTCCATAAACTATAGCACCTAGGGGTAAAATCATTTAACCCCAGTTAATGAAAACGAGTACAAAGAATTTATATTTTACCAGATCAAGGGAACGTTGGCCGTTCTTGTATATAAGGGAAAATGATAGATAATCCTTCTCAGGGCGTAAAAACCTCCTAAAAACAGCCTGTTAAAAATTGAAAATCCATAAGATCACAACTTAAAACGTAAAAGTTCTTTGGCTCGAAAAAAAATGTAAAAATTCATTAAAATGAAACAATTTACTCTCGGAGTATCACCAACAAGATATATTTTTCTTGCTGCATGTTTAAAATGAAACAGTTTACTCTTGGAGTATCACCAACAACATATATTTTTCTTGCTTCATGTTTACCAGCAAATTAACCACCAACAGTTAACTGTCAGCAAATTAACCACCAACAGTTAACTGTCCGGTGGCAATTCAACTTACAGTTCTCTGTCCAGGTATAACTTTAGACACAGAAGACAGTCTGAGGCACTTTTCCTTGTTGTGGGAGTACCAAACTAATGTATTTTCGTCCTGCGATAAAAAAAAAAATATCGTTACTTTCATCCTGTAGCAAAGAGCTGACATTGATTGCAAACGAACATACATATGAACTTACACTAGAAAGTCTGAACTCACGAATCTTGGGTTTTCCCTTCCGGCTATACTTGATAAGCTTGCTGCCTTTCTTTAAAGTAATAAGGGCCTTCAGATTTCACAGAATGTGAAAAATAGCCAGGATCAACACTAAAAAAATCTTTAGCGGACAAATTTGTGTTGAGGCAAAATAGAGGGAAATGAAACAGGAAAGCATTGTGTAGAAGCTCACATTATCATCTGGTGTCATCTAAACAGCAACAGGTCAACATTCTATTTGCAACTCTTGATCACCTGAAACCATGCAGATAAACTAACACTGAGTTATCAGAGAGACAATAATGGATTTTGTTTTCAATGACATATATGAGAGAGTTGATGTGGTTTTTGTGCCCAGGGAGACAGAGATCCTTCATCCCGTTTGCTAGAAGAGCATTTCAGACAGCAACAAAACGAAAAACACTGCAAGCGATGTATATGTACACAACCTTCACAATCTCGATATCAAATGACAAGTAGCGGCCGGTTTGCTTCATATTATTAGTGCTGGATAAAATGCTCGTCATGTTTTGGGATTTTTTTTGTTTTTTTAATGTGAAAAATTTCAAACTTATGATATGTATTTCGTTGGGTTGCTTGAAATTTGAACGATACATATTTTTCACCAAGAACACGTCGCCACAGATACACAAAACGAAATGTAAATGCTGAATCTACTGCAGATGGGATGGACATGAGGGGCAGCGTACTGTTCCTTACCAACAAAGAAGAGAACGATCCGAGCCGGCGGCGCCTAGGAGAGGAGGATACTCCGGCGGAGGAAGGCCGCGTGGGTTCCCGTGTCCGGTCGCCGGCGGTGAGGTCGCCGATCGATGATTGCGCATCACCGGATTCCCGTTGAGAGGAGGACGACGAAAAAAGAGGAGCAGAAGGAAGTCGTAGCCAACAAATGAAAGAAACCAAAGCAATCCAGCAGGAGGGAAGAGAGAGAGGAGAGGAGGGTTCAGCGGCGCCGGACGCGGGAGACGCATCATGCATTCACGCATGGATGGATGGATGGAGGAGAGGAGGGCGTGTGAGTGTGACCGTTGGTTGGGTTCATCTCCAACTCCAACACCAACAGGGCGCTAGATTTCTTTCGAGCATTAATACACGTACTATTTTTTTTTTTTAGAAGTGACTGCGGATTGGGCGTCCGATTTTAGCTTCCACCCACGCATCAATTGAGATTTCCTACCGTACTGCAGACGACCTGCATCCCCCACGCATGCAGACGCACCAGGTGCAGCCCACTACATGCATCGGAAGCCATGCATCCATACTAGAAAAACAATAATTAGGTTGGTTTAAGTTTATTCGAGTAAAGTTTAAACTATTTTTTCTCTTATATTACTTCTCCAATTCACGATTCGATTGTAGCATGACACATCAGTAAGAATTTAGTAAGAAATTGCTAGGACGTATAGCCTTCTCCATTTCTTTTTGCCTTTGGATTGATCATGGATGGCTGACAACAGTCCGAAACTCTGGATACTTTAGGACATCTCCATCCTAAAATATTACTCCCTTTTATTTTATATTATAAGGTGTTTGACTTTTTAATAATCAAACTTAATATTTTCTATACAAAATAAATATATTATCAAAATATATTCAATGTTAAATTTAATGAAACTAATTTGGTATTATAAATGTTGCTAATTTTTTCTATAAACTTAGCCATAAAAAATGACTAATAAAAAAGTAAAACAACTTATAATATGAAACGGAGGGAGTACAACTACAATCTAGTATATCATGATTCGTTGTCCTAAGATGAATCAAATCTCATCCTAGATTCAATATTTTGGGACGGAGGAAGTATTGTTTTGCTATACATTCGCGGACAACTTTTTCCTTAAAATTTGTCAAATATAAATAGTATAATTATGTTGTAATTTGCATGTACTTTCATATAATTTGGTTTGAACTCTTCAAGATTTGTGCAAGCAGAGAAGGAAAAAAATCACATAGCACAGGCACGGATGAGGGGATTTGGTCCCCAACCTACGCCATTGCAGAAATAGCGTTTTATGATGGGATTTTAAAAAGTTACATCCAAGCTATATTGCAGTTGCAGGTTACAATGTAATTGTAACATGATTGTCCTATATTTACATCTCACAATTTTCTGAGAGAAATATTATCGACAAATATCTAGGTAATCCCATGACAGTTTACTCCAACTGAAAATCATTAAATTTTAAACCAGCATGGTTCATGCATGTATGATGTGCCCTATAAGCACATGTACCTCCAATAAATTAAACCGGTATATATCTTAAGATTGACTAAGCCACCATATTGCTTTATTGTGATGATCTTCCGAGAACCAATCCTCCTTTTATGAATCGACAACAATGGGTTGCTCTTACACGGTTTTTGTTTTGTTTGCACGTGCACACAGAACATTCAGTGTTTCTAAGAAGATGCTGATGGAGCACCATAATCTATATAGAGCCAGCATAGACCCTGTTTGAAAAGTTTAAGATTTTAAAAATCAATTGTTTGGCAATCAACTTTTAGGAATCCAGAAGAAAAGCTTGGTTTCTCAGCCTTTGTTTTCTAATTAATTTTCTAGATTGTTAGCTATAGATTATCAAAAGTTGGGTGAGAATGTAAATTGTTTGGAGAGCCAAAGTTCAGACGACTGGAAGCTGCAGCTGCTATAATCTCATGGACTGTGTGTATATCAGGTAACTCTCTGTTGCACAAAAGTTGGATAAACTTGTAGATACTCGTGGCACGTTTTTCAAACTGCTAAACAGTGTGTTTCGTGCGAAAACTTTATATATGAAAGTTGTTCTAAAATATTAGATTAATCCATTTTTCAAGTTTGTAATAATTAAAACTTAATTAATCGTACGTTATTACCACCTCATTTTGCATGAAACACTTAATCTTTATCTTCATCTTCATCTTCAGAAGATTCAAACACCACCAATGTTGGCTATTGCTATTGGAGCAGTACCATTTCCGCAGCAGAGCTTACAATTGGATTTTCACAGGCTTAAACTTTCAGCCCTCCCTGAGAAACTGGAGGTGAGAAGAGAACCACGCACATTGCTCCATAATCTGAACCACTATTGCCCGCATGTTTATATTTCAGAACCTTGGTTTGCACATTTTCCTTCAATAATTTCTCTGTGATCCAGTGCTGGAGGAAACGCGAACTGAAACTTAATGGGCCATTTTGACATCAGGCTGACGTAAGTTTTAATCCAAGAGAAATCTTGTTTGTTTTATGGCACATCTGTTACTCTTTTTAAATAAATGATCTGGAAGCTATGATCAGGAATATTCTAAGAGTTATCGTCAACTCGTACAGAAGCCTCATCTTTACTTATCAGCCAAAAATTAAATTTTCAACCTTAAATTTAGAGTTAGTTTTAGAATTATTTTTTTTCATCATAGTTAATTTTCAGCTTTTACTTTTAATTCGTTAAGAACACATATATAAAAGTCTCATTCACAAAATACTTTTAGAGAAAAGGCAGACGTCCAGCTTTTCATAAAGCATAACAGAGAGTACAGAATGCTGGGGTTTCCAGCTTTACAAGAAGCAACACAGTTCAAAATAAAAGGAGGACTAATGCTGCTGGCACAGCCAAACAAGCCAAAGATAAAGCAAAGAAAACAAGTCCATAGAGGAAGCAGCTTTAAGATCAGGACGTCAAATCTTCTATTTTTGCCTAAGCCTAGCTGATCAAATTGTGAATATACACAAAATACTTTCCATTTGTAAATATACTGTTTCACTTTTTCATCTTTATCAGCGGTTTCGCTTTCTCATCTTTATCAACCAAACGATGAGGCTGAATGTCTCCGGTCAATGCCAATGAGAACTAAATGTGAGCTCGCGCGAGGGCGCTTCGCCGAGTCGACGAGCCCGTGTTGCCTCCGTCGCCGGCCACCAAAACGGCACGCAGCCCCGCACTTGGCATTTGACTCACTCGGGTCGCCGTTTTTTGAGCTTTCCCCTGCGCTCACCAACTGCTAACTGAAGCTCGCCTGCAGCTTCCACTTGCTAATTTGCTATCGTGTAAAAAGTTTCGAGCTTCCGTAGACGAGAACATGGCACAGATCCATGGTCTATTACTATTAAGCACGAGCTTACAACATTAATATAATCTTTCTAGTAGCTTGACTCCGTTTGGTTCTTTGGATATGTTCATATGTACTTTGCTGAACAGTAGTGCTGTACAGTTTAAATAGACTATAGAAAGATCTCACTTCTGTGCAAGTTGTGCTGACTTGGAATTGCGTTGGTCGAAATATGTTCTTTGTTTTTTGTTTTTTTTTTCCTTTATCCACTTGCGAGTATGAGTCAATTCAGTTCATCATTTTATTACCGCTGGTGCACCACTGCGTGGATCGGAGGAGGCGGCTTTGTCTGAATTTCTGAAGCCTCCACCAGAGAATAATACTGCTACTGCTATTGTTACCTTCCAAGAATGACTTGGAAAGTTCTGAAACGGGAGGGGCTGACTTGGAAAGTTCTGAAAGGAAGAAGAAGAAGAAGATGATGATACACCTGACCTGCAGGTGGTAGCTGCAGTGCGTCACAGCCGTCGTCAACGACGAAGCCTGCCCTGCGTGCAATCGAATTAAGCGCTGACGCACCACGCAGCTTCGTGCCAAAACATCTAGTTGTTCGAGAAGCCTGAATCTTCTCTCGAGAGACCTGGAATTCGAATTGTTGTCTTCAGAACTCTCTCTGAAAACTGGAGTCTTTGGCATGCAGACTTCCACCAGTCCAGAACTTATTCAGATAAATTAATTGTGGAAACTCAACTAACTTCTAGAAGTCAAATTTAGGGTGATAGTTTTCGTCAAATAGAAGATCTCATTATCCATTTTCTTTTTCTGCAGCAGGATGCTGACTTTAAAATGGATCATGAAGGTAACCCAGCGAATACAGTTTAGTTAGGTGTTCCTGCCTCTGGGCTCTGTGGCATACTGGCAACTTGTACACCTGGATATCTCTCTAGAATTATGCAGCTGGCATGGCCACTACTATAACTCCTATCTCCCTTGCTCTTCAAGAAACATGGAGAAAGTTCATGCCAAGTAGTACTACAACTACAAGGTTGTTCATAGCATCAAGGTATAAGTGACAATGACACATGGCGATGCTTTTGACAGTTTTTATCAGATGTTGAGCTGGCAACCGAATTACTGAATCTAGTACTACTCTCAGATGTAGTAGAAGTGTAGATGCAGTGATGCCCTTATTTTTCTTGAGAGGCACTCTGTAATAATTATGTAATGGAACATAAAAAAAAAGTTTGACCAGTACATGTATGAACACATGTTCTACCATTACAGCTGAAAATTATTGCAGCTGAAAATTTTAGCTAGTCAAGTGGTGTTCTTAAGAACTGTACCACTAGTACTAAACTACTAATTCTGTAGTAATTCATGCACAAGATCATAGAGAAATAGATATGATTAATTTGGTGCCAAGGAAAAAAAAATGTTGTGGTAGTTCAAGTACTCAACAAACAATTGTAGGGATCTAGAAACAAGAGCAAACACTCCACTCCAAGACGGTAGGCAGCTAGGGAAATCTATCTATCCATCCAGTGTACACCTGTCCGGGGTGAGGTAATCCAGAGATTTTGGCCAAGTGTCACCCCTGATCTGCATCATCTTCATCTCCCCAGCTTTCCTGCAGCCACCACCAACCTGCCAGCAAACGTGCACACTACCACCACATCGTCGCCGGAGCAACAGCATTGCAGCAGAAGCACTTCTCCTCGGCCGCCGCCGCCGCCACTTGTACCGACGGCAGCAGCAGGAGGAGACAGTGATGTTGCTGCAGAGACGGTGAATTGGATTCATGTCTAGATTGAGTTCAGTTGGTTGCCACATTTGGCGGCAATTGGATGAAAAAGGTTGCCATTGGAATGGGATTATGCAGCTTTTGTTGCTGTTGCTTTGAGTTTGAGATTGTTGTGTATACGGGTAGTAGATGAGGAGATGTGGTTGAACGAATTGGTTTTGTGGTGAGTTGTCATAAAGGGGGTCACGGCTACAGAGGCTGTCATTTTCATGAGTTCCAACGAACACGTCTCAGTTCCAGCAGTAACTGAAATGGTTATCACTGGTTCTGAAAATTCAGAGGTTTCGGTCTACGTTCCATCGTTCTGAAGAATTAATGCTGATGCCGCTGCCCTCGATTTCACATTTTTGGAGGTTTGAAGTTTCAGATTTGTAGTTTGAGTTTGTAGTGTTATCAGATTTGAGTGAATAAAATCGAAAAAAGAAAGAGAAGGGGAGGAACAGAGGCAGTCAGGAATTGGAGGCAATAATTTTACTTTTCTTTCATCAGAAACATCAACATGAAGTACAATTGGGTCACTAGTAGTAAAATCTAAATAAATATCTTGGCGGAGCTGTTCATCCACAAAGGTATCAACAGTTCGTACATTGTGCACGAGCTCATCATCGTCATCGTCCACGTCAGCATCCATTACAGCTTCCGATCTTTCATCCCAAGCACTCGCGTAGCTCGTCGTCTCCAAAGCCGGCGAAGCCACCGGCGATTCAGAAACTTCGCTGCGCGTCTGCTCGGCCGGCGTTTCAGCCGCCGCGATGGGAAGTTCGGATTGGCTGCTCATGACGTCGATCCAGCCATCGTCTGATTCCCAATCCGGCATGGCAGAGCAGGGGACGGCCAGCGCCATGATCCTCTCGGCCGAGCTCTCCGGCATGTCGTCGTCCTCGTCGTCGGCGTCCGACTCCCAAAATGCGGCATCCAGCGTGCTCTTGGGAGAGACCCACTTGGGCTTCGTCTCCTCGGCGGCCACGGCGCGGCATCCGGCGAGCGCCAAGAACGGATGCTCCAGCAGCTGCGCGGCCGTCCACCGCTCGCCGGCGCGGCGCCTGAGGCACTTGTCCAGGAAGTCGTTCGCCTCCGGCGACAGCCACTCGGGGGGCTCCGGCACGGCGTCGGTGAACCCGATCAGGCGCACGGCGGCGACCACGTCGTCCACGCCGCTCCAGGGGGCGCGGCCGGTGGCCATCTCGATGACGGTGCAGCCCAGCGCCCAGACGTCGGCCGCCGGCCCCTGCTCCTCCCCGCGCGCCACCTCCGGCGCCATGAACGCCGGCGTGCCGCCGATCGGCCCAGCCGAGTCGGCGCGCCTCGCGCACCCGAAGTCCGCGAGCTTGGCGCGCCCGTTGGCGCCGATCACCACGTTCCTCCCCTTCACATCCCCATGCACCATGCCCACCCCATGGAGGTACGCGAGCCCGCTCGCGACATCCGCCGCGTAAGCCCGGACATCGTCCTCCTCGAGGCGGCCCCCATTCCTCGCAACCTCGTCGGCGAGCGACCCACCGGGGGCGAACTCGAGAAGCAGCCCGTACTCCCCGCCGGCGACGGCGCCGAACCCGAAGCAGGGGAGCACGTGCGGCGAGCAGAGCGAGGCGAGGATGCCCGCCTCCCGCCGCAGCTGCGCCGCCCCCGCCGGCCCCGCCGCCGACTTCACGGCGAGCAGCTCGTCGTCCCCCGCCGCGAACAGCGATACCACGGCCCCCGACGCCCCGCGCCCGAGCGTCCTCACCCTCGTCAGCCTCCGCCGCCCGCCGCCGCCGATGATCATCCCCGCCGCATCCATGCCCACTATCGATTGATTTCCTCCTCTGGCTATGTATGTCTCGGATTTTTTTTTTGTTTGTTTGTTTTTTGCCTGGCCATGGCCGCAGCCGAGCGCGCGCTACTTATACGCGAGTTCGGCGCGAGTTGTGGCGCGCCGGACGCATGGGCGCGGGAAAAGCACGTGAGCGAAGCCTCGTGCGGGGTAGAGACACTGGCGTGTGGGGCCATCCTGACCGCGGGGGGGCCACGTGGTGGTGGCTTTGGGTGGAACGGAACGTGGGATTTGCGCGCGAGGCAAGTGGAAAACGAGGGAGAATTGCAGCACGAGGGGATTCGGCGTGTCGGTTTGGGGTTTTTTCGCCCAAAAACTCTGGTGGATTGGGGGAAACGTGTTGCTTGCATTGACGGATCGGGGCTCTTTACTATGGACAGATGTTACTACTACTATGCAAATCTTGGGTATCTGGGTTTGGCAATTGGATTAGCATGACAGCAACTAACAAAAAAATCGGATGTTGGGTGCAACTATGCAACGGTGGCTGTGTACTGGAGAATATACGAAGAATCAGCAAGGAAATGATAGTCGAAACTCGAAAACTCGAAATATGAAATTGATTTCATTAGAAAAAAATAAACAAACATGGAACTGTGTAATTTTTTAAAAAAATGTTGGGTGTGAGGGTTGCGGACTGGCGGTGTACTCTAGAAGGAGAAGAATGAGCCGGGAAATGCCAGTTGAAAGTGGAAGGATCCATGCAGTTTTGGTGATTGGGTGAAGAAGTATATACCCTTGTGTACAGAGAAATTGCATGCAGTTTTGCTTGAAGATAGATATACTGCGTGGAGACTATCTAAAAGGCAAATATAGTATCGCAAAAGTTATCTCCTCTTTGGAATGTTATAAACAATCAATTTAGTTAAAGAATTCTATATAAGATTTTTATTTATTTATTTTCACCTTGATAGGTGTGTTCGGATGCACGTTTTGCAGCCGCTACCACACAGCCACACAACTGCTTGTAGTGACACAAAGTATTGTGCAATATTGCTATGTCACAGCTGAAGTAGTGCAGCCAAACATACCTAATTTTGGTATAAGGATCATGAAGTTACGTGGAGGTGCGAAAAAATGTTGACACCTAGTCATAAATTTCTTGGCAAGTATACGAAACATGAAAGTATAGAGCTAACATGTAGGTCATAATGTATATATATGGTGTATTAGAAATTTACAATTTCATTGGCCATAATGTGTATACGTGGAGACGCCCCAAATCCTCAATAATCATATGAGTTTCGATGCTCTAAGTTAATCCTTTTACATAAAATGAGAAATTTAATCCTTCAATTGAATTGACGGGATTGTGTGATTTTATTCGAGGTGGGACTGTCAAATGATACTACTCTATTAATGGTTGCATTTAAAATCTTGAAATAACAGTGCTTAATTTATCCTACCCAATGCTTTTAACAACGAAGTAAATGCTTTGTTCATTTTATTGTTATTTTCAACGTTACTAATATTTAGCACGTTTTGGTGTTACTAAATTTTGGTATCAACGTTTAGTTTAAAGTCTTACCAAATATTGATTGAGGTTTTGAGAGTAAGAGCTTCTGGGCTTTCTAATTTTGGCATGGTAGCAATGGCAAAAATGTGTTTGATTTGTTGCCTTACTAAAATTTAGTAATGCCAAAATTGATAGAGTTAAAAATGGTAGCGAAGTGAACAAATCTAAAATGATAAAATCATGTTCATTGCATTACCCACTAAAATTGAGTTGCTTTTCGGATCTGCTTCCATCAAATGGTATACAACTCTTGTCAATTTTCTCAGATTATGCAAGTATGCACCAGCGTAGTTGATCCAACCTCGCTACCGCCCCAGCTATATCTCTTTTGTTTTCTGGACCGATCACTTGGCTGCATTTCTGCCATCTGGCTCACGTTCCTTCGGTTCCCATCTAACTCTCTCTCTCTCTCTCTCTCTCTCTCTCTCTCTCTCTTCTTGAACGTGGCACCTGTGCCTGTACGCGGGCAAAGTGCAGGTTGGTAGGTTCATCAGTTCACGGATCTTCTTGCTGGGGTCCTGACAAGTGTGAAGAAGCTGCAGCGATTGTTTGTTGCTGCTCACTGTTTTCCTTTCTCATATACCGTGTGTTTTGGTGGTGTGCCAATTTTTTTTAAAGTATATGGACACATGTTTAAAGTATTAAACGTAAACTAATAATAAAATAAATTATAGATTCCGTCTGTAAACTGCGAGACGAATCTATTAAGCCTAATTAATTCGTCATTAGCAAATGTTTACCGTAGAATCACATTGTCAAATCATGACGTAATTAGACTCAAAGGTTCGTCTCGCGATTTACATATAAATTGTGCAATTGATTTTTTTCGTCCACATTTAATGCTCTATGTATGTGTTCAAACATTTAATGTGACAGAAAAATTTGAAGTTTAAAGAAAATATTTTAAATCTAAACAGGGCCATAGTAGTAGACTAGTATAATTCACATTTGTCCTTCGCATCATCCTCGTGGAAAATATTAGGCATTGCAAGAAATGAATAGCAACATCCTGCAATTATCATGCCGGAAGCACGCGAGGTAGGAGGTAGTACGACTGGAAGATCAGAAACGCGAAGCTGTGGGCTTCAAAGAGAACGCATAAGATCATTGACCAACACAGTACACACAGTAAGAATAGTTTATAGGAGTGCTTCTGAGAAGTAGTAGCACATGTCCTAAACACTTTGTGTCTTTGTCGGTGTATCTCCTCTGACCTACGATCGATGGTCTCTCGTTTTAAAAACAAGAACGAATTTGATTTTTGACCAGCGAGTAATCAAATTCCCCCGGCTAATTAAACAATGGGAGCCAGCCAGCCAGCCAGGGTCGCCAGTGTGAAGTCAGCCCAGCCGAGTCAAGTCCTTAGCAAAATCTCGCTCGATCGGTTGGTTTCTGCCCGAACAGCTGCAACGGAGAGCAATAATGACCATCTGGCTGGCTGAGACGAGACGAAACGAGACGGTGCGATACACGTAGCCAATGCCTATCCAGTTGGCACGCCGGCACCGCGCGCGCCGGTGGCCTAACGATCGCGCACGCGAGAGCGAGACGGTGGGGAGAAACGGCAAATCCTACGGAGAAACGGCAAAAAAATTCCAGATGAAAAACGCGCGGTTTTGGCGGGCTGCACAAGCGATCGACCGCGCACACATGGCGCGGCCCGGTTCGCCGCCTCATGATTGGCCGTTTGGCTTTGGCTCGTCGCGTGAGTATACTACTAGTAGTACCACTTTTATATTGCTGATCTATGTTGGCTGCCATATTTTGACGCCACCGAACTTAATTAGGCTGAGCTGGTGATTATTTTGGTTAATTAGTTCGGTGGTATCATGGGGTCTAATGATTGGAAGGCCTGTATTGGGACATCAATTTGGGGTTTGGATATTTGTATCTAGCTCGATCAATTACCGGTCAAGTTAGAATATTACAACGTAATTTTTGACTTGGGTTTGTTCAGATAACTACACACCAAGCAAGCTTAACTAACTAGTGCCAACCGGCTGCCAACCCAACCCATCCCAGTCCGACTGTGCGTGCCCAACAATTGTCACCACCGTTTTGCCGCATACCTAACTCATCCTGCACAAGAGAGAGTATAAATCACAACTGTCATTTGCCCCAATCATGTTTAAGCTAAGGGAATATTCTATCAGATGCACTAGCACTACAGGTCTAGTACTAGTAGTAGTACTTGGTTTTGCTTGGCTCCCAAGAAGATTTTGGCTACAGCCTGGAACAATAAAATATCTGTGGTGATGATCCTGTCATGTCATGTGAGATAACCCCTCCGCGTAAAAGAGCTCTCTCTCTCTCTCTAATCAGTCATTATTACGCCAATTCCATGAGCTGGTTTTAATTGCGCAGCCAGGACAGCGATCGATATGCACATCCGATGGTCCGGAAGATCTCTCCGGACCTTTAAGATTCCTTCACTCGATCGATCGATCGATCGGGCGGCCCCGTTGCTTGAAAGGGAGGAGAATGGCGGCGAAAGCAACAGAAAAGCACAAAGCGTCCAGAAAGCGGCACCCGCACACCCTCCCGGAGGAAAAGAAAAACGAAAAAATAAATAAATAAATCAGCAACCGAAAGCCCGGGCCGCGCCTCGCATCGCACTGCGCTGCTCGGGTTGGCGGCTCGGCATCTCGTCCGTCTCGGCAACCGGATGAGAACGAGATGATGAGCACGCACGGCGAGGAGGCGCGGTGGTGGTGGCGGTGAGATGCGCAACGCCACGCCGCGCCGCGCGCTCGGCTGCGCGTGGACTCCACACGCACGTACGTACTCCGTCGTGGCGCCGCGGTGCCGGTGCGGGGGAAGTGGCACTGTGGCCCAGGCGCCCAGCTCGATGGCGTGATGGCGTCCACAGCTTTCAGGGTTGTACGGCTCGCGGTGGCAACCGGGATTGTGTTGACGCGCTTGCGGAGACGCCGACCAAATCCAAACCGGGCGATTTCGATCGACGTATGCGTTATGCGTGGATGACGCTGGCTCTTACGTTTGCATTGCGGGTGGTTAATTAACGAGAGGGGCAATCTATCAAACGTCTGATATGCAACTACCTCTCTGTAGTTAAATGTATCGCCTGGGAGTACTATATAATCATCAGCTGGTAAGCACCATGACACCTTATGTTAATTTGATTTAGAATCTGCGATTTAACAATCTTATCTGTAATTACTTGTAAGTCGTAAGAAGTACTCTCCTTGATTTTTAATGCACGGTAACATTTACTTTAGAAATATGTTTAACCATTCATCATATCAAAAATTACATAATTATCATATATTTGTTTTGTTGTGATTTATTTTATCACTAAAAAAATTTTAAGCATTATTTTTTATTTTAAATATAATTTTTTTTAATAAAATGTTTGGTTGAATATAAACGCAAAAGTCAACATCACTACAAATTAAAAAACCAGAGGGAGAGTGTTGCATCGTTGATTTCAATTGCTGACGGCGGTCCAGGCACGATGAGCATGTGTAATGTTCATCCATGCTCTCATGCTAATCCAATCGATCACTGTTCTACTTCTACCCGCCAAGAATGACGGGCATAGGACTTCCGCTCAAATCGCTCGCTTTTGTGATAAAACGGGCGGCGGCGTCCCGTACGCGTCGTGTCATCGCGTCGACTAATAATAAAATCTACACGGAGCCTTTTCGCAGTCTTGCAAACATCGGAAAAGCTAAAAGCATATGGGCGTCAACCGTTAAACCCACCGGAACACCGACTCCGCCTCATCCCGCACCCGACACGTACGCCATCCAGAAGCGCACGACGGGATCGAGGAGGAGTCCGCGCCGCGGTGAATTGCACGTAGAGAGAGAGGAAAAAAACAACGGGGGGACGAATCACGAATCGGACCGTGACACCGTCACACCGAAGTTGGCAGTAGCATATCCCGTTCCCATGCCGGATCCCCACCGGTGGAAGCAACCGCAACGACGCACGCACGCACGCTCGCTCGCAGTAGTAGGACGCGACGCTTACTTGTAAAATGGGCACCTTTTGTTAACTCCTTTTCTTCGGTTCTTCCCCTTGTGCGCCTTTCACCGTCGGCTCGCTCTCTCTCGCCTTTGCTGAATGGACACGGGCCCATATGCTGCTGTCTGTGCTGCCGCGGCGCCACGAGAGGCCGAAGGCTATTGACCGCGCGCGCGCGCGGCCCCCTTTCTGCGTCCGCCCTGACGCTGCGCTGC
The DNA here is from genome assembly GCF_000147395.1 of Oryza glaberrima. Classification (NCBI taxonomy): domain Eukaryota; kingdom Viridiplantae; phylum Streptophyta; class Magnoliopsida; order Poales; family Poaceae; genus Oryza; species Oryza glaberrima. Next base: position 23,797,136 of record NC_068330.1, read on the forward strand.
TGCGATGCGCTTTCCGTGTCGACTCGACTCGATCCCTTTCGCGTCGGAAGCGAAGCTTCGGGCGTGTGTATGTGCCGTGGTGGGGAAGCTGAACTGCTGAAGCTGATCGATTTCTCATTCCTACTACGCGGGCGCAGTGTTGCACTTGCAGAGCAAGCAAGCTGCCGCGCAGTTTCACTCCCGCACGTATTGGTCACCGCAGTTAATTTTGGCCGGTAAATTCGCGGACACGTGGCGCGATAGGAGGAGGGCAGAGACTAAGTGAGGAGCGTATGAACAGAGCAGCGAAAGGGGGAGAAAAACATTTGTGAGGACAAAACATGGTATGAATTCAATTGCAATGTGTTTGTTACAAAATGGTGTTTTACATAGTACTTGATCGAAAACTAAATTCGAAGGGGAAATAATGTGCTGAGCATTGGCTTCTCCCACATTGTGGGTGGTGTTGCCATTGCCGCTGTCCACGTCAATGTGGGGAAGCTCGAATTCTGCGATTCTGATGTCGCCGTTGAGGTCAGTCGTCGTCTCCTCGTCGGCCGGCGAGGTGGTGGTCTCGCAGGATTCTTCGGTAGGGGTGGAGATCACATCGATCCAGCCGTCGTCGGAGTCCCAATCCGGCAGCGACGAGGCGGCGCAGGCCAGTGAACCGATCCTCTCGGCCGTGCTCTGCGACAGTTCGTCGTCTTCCTCCTCGTCGGTGTCGGACTCCCACAATGCGGCGTCCAGGGTGCTCTTGGGGGACACCCATTTGGACTTCGCGGCCTCCGGCTTGCCGTCGCCGGCGGCGGAGGCGACGAACGGGTGTTCTAGCATCTGCGCCGCCGTGCTCCGGTCAATGGGGCGCCGTTGCAAGCACCTGGCCAAGAAGTCCTTCGCGTCGGCGGACAGCCAGCCGGGGACCTCGGGGACGGCCTCCGTGTAGCCAATCCGGTGCACCGCCGCGAGCACGTCGTCCATGTCGCTCCACGGCGCGCGGCCGGTGGCCATCTCGATGACCGTGCAGCCGAGCGCCCAGACGTCGGCGGCTGGGCTCTGCTCCTCCCCGCGCGCGACCTCGGGCGCCATGAACGCCGGCGTGCCGCCGATCGGCCGGCCCGAATCTGCCCACCTCGCGCACCCGAAGTCCGCGAGCTTCGCCCGGCCGTCGCCGCCGATCACGACATTCCTCGCCTTGACGTCCCCGTGCACCAGCCCCATCCCGTGGAGGTACGCGAGCCCCCTGGCCACGTCCGCCGCGTACTCCCCGACGGCGCGCTCCTCCATCCGCCCGCCGCACCTCGCCGCCACGTCGGCGAGCGACCCGCCGGGGGCGAACTCGAGGAACATCTGGTACGACCCGTCGCGCTCCACGCGTCCGCCGATGCAGGGGACGACGTGCGGCGAGCTCAGCCCGGCCATCACCCCCTGCTCCCGCCTCAGCGCCGCCGCGCCCGCCGCGCCCACGGACTTGACGGCGAACAGCTCCCCCGACGCGTCGTCCGCCGCCAGGAACACCTCCGCCCCGGACGCCCCGCGCCCCAGCGTCCGCACCCTCGTCCATTGCCTGCTCACCGCCGCCGCCACCGCCACCGCCATCTCTCCGGTGATGTGTCGCGCCGCCGCCGCCGTGGTGGTTTCTGTTGGTTCCCTCTTTGTCTCGAGCTTGAGCTAACTTGTGGCGAGTTGTTTACCTGTTTTGTGGCGGGTGAGAGTTATATATAGGGAGAGGGGGAGAAATATGGGGCAGGGGAGACTTGTGCTTGTGGATTTATTTGGGAAGCTTTGGAAGTTTGGAACATGGGGGAAATTCGTTTTGGCGTGTGTAAAAAGTGAGGGGGATTATGGGAAAATACGGAAGAAGGAAAAGAAAGCGTGGGAAGCAAGGGGGATTTTTTCGCGCACGCGGTTGCTCGCGGTGTGGATGGATGGATGGACGAGCGTCGACTCCGTTGTGCCGTGGGAACGCGCGGGCTTCTTCCGTCCGTCTCCCTCCGCGTCAATCTCACCTCCTCCTCCGTGGCTCCGTCTCGCTACTGGTTCAAGTGTTCTGAAATTTTCTTTGGCGTTTTTTAAGGCCACTGGGAATTTACTTGTCAAAGTCCTGGGTCGTTCGTTCGAATACAAGTTTTTTTTTTTTTGTGAAATGCAATTGGTGATTTGGGATGGGAAGCGGAGACCTACGGGGTATAAACGAATTTTGATGGTCGAAGTCAGCGGGTGCACCTGAAAGGCGCGGCGCTGTGGGTGTTGGATGCAGGATGCTCTTCGGGGGGGGGGGGGGGGGCCACGGTGGGTGGCTTGACACTGTGGCCTGTTGCGAGTCCACCACAGGATAGTTTTTTTATGGTCTAGCGCCACCAACACCAGGTTTCCTCCAACCTCCATCCAAATTCCAACAGCTTGTTCGTATCTAGAAACCGTTCTTTTGCAAAGACTTGGAAGATGAAATTCGTTTCCACAAAAAAAGGTAAAACGCACCGAGATACATCAGCTAGATATACGTACTCCGTGTCTTGTTCCAGAATCAAGGACACGGTTGTGAAGGAGTACTGTGACAGTCACCAGTATTCAATACTACAGTACGTTCATTAAATTCACCCGTAAAAAGCTTCTCACGTCGGCGGCTCCTCGACCGGAGTAGTAGTATAATATTCATATTTTTAACTCCTGATCATCGGATGAGTAATAAATTCCCCTGCTTCTCCTCGGCGGCATGTGCGCCGCGCGCACACATGCATATTCCCGCACCCGTTCGCTGCATATGCAGTTTATGCACGATGCACAAGCTATCCATCCACCCGCCGCGGCATGCATGTTCACTGCACCAACGTAACGCAGGGCATGTTTGGATTAGGGCAAGTGGTATAGTCTCTATATTAATTAGAGACTATTATGTATACAATAGTTAAAATAATACGGTCTCTAATCATTAATGTACCAAAATATTTTTTTACTAGTCATATTTCCTTTATTAGACTCAACACAACAAAAAATTTTCTAATAAATACTAAGACTCGACTCTATGCCGTTGTCATACGTAGCAACCATCTTTCTCTTTCCTTCTTCCTCTCTTTTCCACGTCACCAAATATTCCTGCATGACAATAAAGAGAGACCGCTAACAAAGACCATTGTACATGACCTTAGTGCCAATTTGTGCCATGTCAAAATATGGTAGTTTCAAATAGTCACTTTGATATTATTTGGATTGTGATCAATTTTTGGCTGTGTTTAGTTCGTGTGCCAAATTTTTTTTAAAGTATACGGACACACATTTGATGTATTAAACGTAAACAAATAACAAAATAAATTACAGATTCCGCATGTAAACTGCGAGACGAATTTATTAAGCATAATTAATTCGTCATTAGCAAATGTTTATTGTAGCATCACATTGTCAAATCATGGCGTAATTAGGCTTAAAAGATTCGTCTCCGATTTACATGTAAATAGTGTAATTGGTTTTTTTTCACATTTAATGCTCTATGCATTGTGCAAACATTTGATGTGACGGAAAAATTAAAAGTTTAAAGAAAAAATTTTGAATCTAAATACAGTCTTTGCCTACTCCCTCCGTCTCATAATATAACAATCTAGGATTGGATGGGACATTTACTAGTACTACGAATCTAGACATGCGCTAACTTTTCCCATCATATTAACTTGTCCTACACATAAACTTTCAATCACATCGTTCCAACTTTCAACCAAACTTCCAACATCGGCGTGAACTAAACACAGCCTTGGTAGTGCACTAACACGCCACGGCGCGCGCACGCAGGCAGGAATTCCGCTGCGACGAGCCGACGACGCCGAGGCGGGGCCGGACAGGGACAGACGACGACGTCGTCGACGTGTACTCGCGCTGGCTCGGTGTCGCTGGCCACGTCGAGCGCAGGGCCGGGACAAGTGGCGCTTCGAGCGAGCGAGCGTGTGTGTGTGGGGGCGCGCCGTGGCGTGGCCCATGCCCTGCGCCTGCGCGCCGACCGAAAGTGGTGCGAGCGAGAGCGCGGCGCTTTGCGGCGCGGGGCGGCCAAGCGGATGGATGGGGTGGACGGCTCGTCGTCGCGTGTGAGGAGTCAGATGGGTTTGCTTGCTTGTCCAGCGTGAGATCACCAGCGCGCGCGCTTGTCCTCCCTTGCCGCCGCCTGCCTTGCGTCGATCGGTGGCCCGGTCCCTCCCCTTTTCGCCGCGGTCGGTTGATTCCCTCTCACTCCACTCCACTTCACCGCCGAGCCAAGCAAAAGCAAGAATCCAACCCCTTTAATTTTGCCGTCGTTCACGATACAGATTGCCGAAAATTCTACCGTTTTCGGTGGATTCTACAAACCACCATGCCATGGCACACCGTTTGTTCCCAAGAGAGGAAAAAAAATACAGCCGCGGCTATGTAGCTACTGTTCACGGATCATGTCGTGCCGGGAATTGAAAATCTATATATGTTTTTTTTTTCTCTTTTACAAGACAAAGATGCTGATCGGGATATCCTGATTCTGATTCAGGCTTGCATGATCAGTGAGTATATAGCACACAGATTATACGATGAGTAGGATGCAGCTAGCGCCGGTGCTAGCAGCGGCAGCTGCTCGAAGCCTTTGCAGAGCTGCAAGCGCGTCAGATCTCACGGTGTGAAAAAAGCTAGCGGCGTTGTTCAGACGGCTCGTGCACATGAAAACTGAACATTTTGGGATCCAAAAAAACCTGCCTTTGCTTCGCCGAAGTCAAACAGCAAGGATGGCAATACTCTCACCACTACAGGTCAACCTTTCATTACAGTTTCTTGTTTCTTAGAGCAAGTTTAATAGTATAGCCCACTACTAGCTCCAATTTATCTATAGCCGATCTAATAGCCAATTCATACAATAGTTACTATACTATTAACATATGGTCTCACCTGTTATATACACATTGCGTCTTGGAGTCCGTCCTGCAGCTGGCTACAGATCTGTAACCTGCTGCTCTTCTCTCTCATCTTTTATCTCATTAAAATATCTCATCTTTTATCTCATTAAAATATGTTTATAGCTGGCTAATAGCCTGCTATTGTACCTGCTCTTACAGTACAGGACATCAAGGCTCATCAACCAATGATTGCATCGAAGTATTTTCTTGTAGAAAAATTCCTTCCAGTCCCAGTGCAATTCCATTGGGCATTCCACTTGTTTAATCCACTATTGCGCCTGTTACAATCATGCCAAAAGTTGAAGGGCCCCTTTTCGTTGCACCGGCTCCAGCTCTGTAGCAGGTCAACCGCTCTGAAAGAAGAACTCGTTTCAACTGGTCTTATCCAAGTGCACAAGAACTCAGTTTGCCATTTGACCAAAAGCAGATGTGCAGGCATGAACGCGAAAACTTTGCAGTTGACGAGTGATGGATCGGACAGGGATACGAGAGATCGGCCATTGTGCGTCCGGTTTGATCTGCGAGATCGGTAGGGATGAGCAGATAAGAAAGTGATGGACACGAGCTCTGAAAGTAGTATGAACCGTGTGTACGGACAAGTGACACCAATGCCAGCAGAGTGCCACTTTGGACGATCTGTTCCATCCTTTTTGCCGTTTAGCACTGCATTTCACCGATCATTGGTGATCACTCTCTGAATTGTGCTGTGGTTTCAGCTTCGTTTTCAGCTCGGATTTTCGACCGTGAGTTCTTGGTTTATTTCTTGTGGCTCGCAAGAGCAGAAGGTACATATGCTGTGTACTTGTGTTATGCCTCACTCTGATCTCTGACGAAGGTGAGCTGAAAGATTATGCTTTTGAGGGATTTGTCAACATCTGTTGCTTGACAACGATGCGCAGTCGACGAAAAATGTCTGCGTGCTTTACTTGGTGTTTCAGATACTGGCAGAGTCAACGTCCGAGTTATTCTTATTCTGAAATAAAGGGGGTCAACAGCCGTCCCAAAAAGAGGAGGTACAGGGAAAAGGGCACCTCGAACTTCAGTCTTTAGCCAATGGATGTTGACTTTTGATGAGGCTGCAGATATAGTTTATTCGATGAAGAAGTTGACCAAAGTGAAAAGATGCCATTTGATATTGTATATCTACGTTCTTTAGGGGAATAATTGTATCAGCATCAATGTGATTGTGGGTGATCATTTGATTGACGAAACAGGAATGCAGTAGAGAAGCGTATACATGGGCTTTTGGCCAACTCCACCAAAATCTTTCATCCAATCGTAATTCTGAATTGATTCCGGCCAGTCGCACTGGCATTAAACCGTTGTCACATTGGGATGTTGGATAAGGCAGTTGGCTAACCACTCACACTCAGCGTCTCTACCTCTGAAGATCAAGTGTTTTTCTCTTCTTGAGATGAGTAATCAAGTAACTGATTTTGTCAGATTGGTGGTGCTAAGCACTGTATCTTGTTTGGTGGAAGCAGTTATTGCCTTACACTGAAGGTCAACAGTCGATAGAAAGTTCGCATAGCAAGTGGGCGTATAGGATTAGGGGTGGAATCGAGCCGAGCCGAGTCAAACCGAGCCAAGCCAGGCTTGGCTCGGCTCGTGAAAGCTTGACAAAGAATAGGCTCGGCTTGATTAATGAAACGAGCTAAAATAGCAGCTCGGCTCGGCTCGTTTCAAAGCTCGAGCTAGCTTGGTTCAGATACAGTCAGCGAGGCGATGGATGGCATCGACACCGTAGGGGAGGGAGGCGGTGGACCGGCGGCGCTGGGGATGGAGGCGGTAGACTGGCGGTGTTGGCCGCTGGGGATGGAGGCGACGCCGTTGGGGAGCAAGGCCGCGGCACAGCCACACAGGGGAGGGAGATGGTGGGCTGTCGGCGCTGGGATGGAGGCGGCGCCATAGGGGAGGGAGGCAGCAGACCGGCGGTGTAGCGGAGGGAAGAGGCACCGCAGGGGAGGCAGGAGACGACACAGCGTAGTGCCTCGATGTCCTCACTCCCTCGGTTCCTCATGCAGTCGCGGCGCGACTTCGTGTTGAAGGGGGCGGGCGGACTCGTTGAAAGGCGTCAGTGGCGGACTCGCTGTCTCGCGTGGTGGGAAGGGGAGAAGAACGACTGCCTATGCGTGGGGTGGGTGGGAGATTGGGAGAATAGGTTAGGGACTTAGGATTTCTGATGGGCCTTGGGCCACACCAGCGACAATAATGGGCTAGGCCATTTTTATGCAAAAGCTTGACGAGCTGAACGAGCGGCTTGCGAGCTAGCTTGGGCTCGGCTTGATTTAGAAACGAGCCGCGCAGGCGGCTTGAGCTCGGCTTGTTTAGGTTTCAAGCCGAGCCGAGCTTTTGCGAGCTCGAGCCAAGCCCGAGCCTGTTCACGAGCCCGAGCTTTTTGTCCACCCCTATATAGGATAGTAGGATGAACTTTTGACTGTGGAGTGCTGGAGATATCATGATCTTTTTCCCTTTTTTACCAAGGATATTTGACAAGAACAGTCCGTGCTTAAACAAGTGGAACATTGTCTCTTAGTAGTCCATAATTTGACAATTACAGTATAAACTGATTTCATTATATTTAACACAAGATGTAGACTCAATAATCCATATTGAATTTTGACTGTTTTGAAAAAAAAATTTCTTATGAAGTCCCCACGTTCCAAAGTCCAAAAAGAACAGCGTATCTGACGGGTTAATGAAATAAAAAGTTGCATTAACCGCAAAAAAGGAAAAAAAAAAGAGAAAAGGGGAGGCGCTGCCAAAAGTACTGTGCCGGACTAGTTTGAGGTTGAGAAAAATTTAAGAAATGCCATTAACAATCACATAATTCTAAGAAATGCTATCAACAAGTACGAGTTACATAAAATATCATTATATAAGCGTATTTGTCACAAAAATGGTATCGCCGCTAGGGATCTGTTAGCAGCTTTCCTTTAGTGATATAGGATAAACAATACATTTAACGTCACAGGATGGACGGAACCCTAACGACGATAGTATTTTTGGGACAAAATCGTTTGTACGATGATATTTTATTAAACTTGCACTCGTCGATGACATTTCTTTGGATTTGGGTGTTTGTCAATGATTTTTCTTGGATTTTTCTCTACAAAATTATGTGGTGACGCTAGTAAAATGTGCCACCACAGAATCTCCCATATGGGCTCTCATCTAACTGGGCCACCGTCGCTTAGCAACTTGGGCTCTCTATTGGGCTTTCGCGTCGCCTTGATATTGTAGAGCCTTCGCGGACTCCGGTTCCGGATTGCTCTGCGAAGCCGAGCCCTCACAGATAGAGAAGAAACCCTCGCTTCGCCGCTTCGCCGGCGCGGCTGGCCGGCCGCCACCGGCGAGAACCTCGCCGCCGACGACTCTGCATCCGCTTCCGCCGCAGTCCGCCGCACCCGGTACGCTCCCCTTCCTCCCTCCCTCTCTCTTTTTTTTGGCGGCTCCTCGGACTGAGGCCGCACAAAACCCTAGCGATTCCGCGATTTCTCTTCGTAGTGCTGTTCTGAATCGGTTTGGTTTGGGGGTGATGCTGCTCCAGGTGGGGAATGGCTTCGGCGGTGGAGCGGAGGGAGCATTCCCGGAGGTCGGGGCGCTCGAGGTCGCGCTCGCCGGCGAGGGACCGGGGCTCGCCGCCGCGCAGGAGGGAGAGGTCGCCGGCTGCGAGGAGTCGGTCGCCTAGGAGGAGGTCTCCTGTTAAGTCTACTAGCTCACATAGGGAGAGGTCGCCTGTTCGGAGGAATGGCTCACCTAGGAGGTCTCCTGTTAGGAGTATTGGGAGGTCGCCACAAAGAGATAGGGTGAAGGAGCAGGTCAGGTCACCGAAACAGTCACGGTCACGGTCTCCGTCACCTGCCAGGAAACGGGAGTCTTGGTCGCCATCGCCGCAGAGCAAACGGCTGAGAAGGGCTCAGATTGAGCGGGAAGGTGCAGATGCTACTGAGGGTGACCGCCGGAAGACCACCAGGGAGCGTGATGAGGGAAAGGATGTGTCAAGGGATAGAAAGGCTGAGAGGGAGGAGGGCTCTTTTAAGGACAGGAAACTGGATCGCGATGATGATAGGGATCACTCAAGAGATAGAAGGTCTGATCGGTCGGGTGCTTCAAGGGAGACATGGTCAAGCCGAGATGATGAAGGGCGTGATTCAAGGGGTAGAAGGTCTGATGGGGATGATCGAAAAGGCATTTGCAGGGAGCAAAGGGCGGATCATGATGATAGAAAGGATTCTGCAAGAGAGAGAAGGGCAGACTGGGATGAGAGCAATGGTGAATCAGGGAGATCAGCGGGAGCGGGAGCGGGAGCGGCAACAGGGGAACCGCCTTACCCCGAGCGGCCACGGCAAGTCAGGGAGGTGGGCGGCGCCACCGGTCGCCGGGCTGCGGCGGCGGCTGGGGTCGTGTCGTCGGTGGGCGCGGGCGGCGAGGATGCGGTGGAACATGGGGTGGAGGAAAAGGGGGAGAGAATGACATGTGGGCCCACGTGGGCCCCACCTTTTTTATAATTTCTGTGTGAAACTAACATGTGGGTCCCACAAGGTTTATTTATTTTCATGTTTAATTGCCACGTAAGCGCCACGTCAATGTCACGTGGGACGGAGACCTAGTCAAACAAGCCACGTAGGCGCCACGTCATCCAAAATCACCGAGGGACCTTGTTTGCCCGGTTTCGTAAGTTGGGGGACGGGTAGTATCTGGTTTTGCGGTCAAGGGACGAAAATCGGATGGGGCGACAAATAGAGGGACCCAAAGTGAACTTTTTCCTCTTCAAAATTATGGGGGTGGGAATAAGTTCATCTTAAGTCCCTTAACTTGTCAACGAATCCGATTTTCATCCTTCAACCATAAAACCAGGTAGAATGGGTCCCTGAACTATCAAAACCGGTGTGGATTAGGTCCCTCGGTGGTTTCGATGGCGGTTTTGGCTGACGTGGCGTCTACGTGGCTAGTTTGACTCGGTCTTTATCTGATGTGGCATTGACGTGGCGCTTACGTGGCAATTTGATCCAGAAAAAATATAAAACCTGTGGGACCCACGTGTCAGTTTCACACAAAAGAATAAAAAACAATATGACCCATGTGGGCCCCACATGTCAGACTAACTCACCCCTTCCCATCTTCCTCCTCTCCCCATCTCCCTCTCTTCATCTCTCTTGCGCCAGATGCGGATGGGATGGGCACCAAAGGCGGCCGGGCTGGTCCTCGGCGGTGACGGAGGGCAGCACAGGCGCCTCCCCCCACTCGACCGCGCCGCTGCGGAGCTCCACCCAAACGGCGACGTTGGACACGGTCTCCAGCCGCGACGACGCGATGGTGAAGGGCGCGGCCAGGGGCACGTTCAGCGGCCGCGCCTCGGCCGCCACCACGTCAACGGAGAAAGTCTCCTTGAGGGCATCGGACCCGAACGCCTCCGCCGGCGCGGGCGGTGTCGGTGACGGCGAGACGGCGCGGAGGCGGGTAGCGCCGGCGGGTGGTTGCTGCCTGCCCACCCCCGCCGCCGGTGCCGGGCGATTGCAGCAAGGTAAAGGGAGGAGGAAGCTGCCGCTGGCAACAGGGAGGGACGGCGCAGTCGCTGGACCTCCTGCTGATCCAGTTCCTGATGCCCGACAACGACGCGTGCCGGCAGGCGGAGGAGCAGACCCGGCGGCTGGCGTGGGACCCGCAATTGGTGCCGGTGCTCGTGGATACAAAGCAGCGGTGGAGCTGGTGGTTCATGGCCGTTGCCCTCTCGATCTTCACGGCCTTCCATGTACGGTGAGGGGGCGCAGCAGCTCGTTGTCCAGCTCTCCGTCTTCTAGGCCATCGTCTGGCTCACACTGCTGCTATTCGTGCTCGAGGTCAGGAGGTGCTCACACGGCACCTCGTCCTCCGACGAGTCGTCGTCGACGACGACGACGCCGGCCAGCAAGGACGTCGAGGCCAGCGCCGGCGCCGCCGCATCCACGGTCGTCGTCGTCGTCGCGGCGAGCGGCAAGCCGGAAGCAGAAGAGGGGTTTATTTTGACTGACATGTGGGGTCACGTGGACCCTGCCATTCTTTTATTAATTTGTGTGTGAAACTGATATTTAGGTCCCACGGAATTTATTATTTTTCCGGATCAAATTGCCACATCAGTGCCACGTCAGATCGTGACCAAGTCAAATTAGCCACGTAGGTGCCACGTTAACCAAAACCACCGTCGAAACCGCTGAGGGACCTAATATGCACCGGTTTTGATAGTTCAGGGACCCATAGTATCTGGTTTTACGGTTGAATGGCGAAAATCGGATTCCTTGACAAGTTAAGGGACCTTAGATGAACTTATTCCTTATGGGGTGACACTAGTAAAATGGGCCACCACAGAGTCTTCCATATGGGCCCTCATCTAACTGGGCCGCCGTCGCTTAGCAACTTGGGCTCTCTATTGGGCTTTCGCGGTCGTCTTGATATTGTACAGCCTTCCCGGACTCCGCCTCCGGTTCCGGATTGTTCTCTGAAGCCGAGCCCTCACAGAGAAGAAACCCTCGCTTCGCCGTCGCGGCTGACCGGCCGCCACCGGAGATAACCTCGTCGCCGACGACTCCGCATCCGCTTCCGCCGCACCCGGTACGCTCCCCTTCCTCCTTCCCTCCCTCTTTTTTTTTTTTGGCGGCTCCTCGGACTGAGGCCGCACAAAACCCTAGCGATTCCGCGATTTTTCTTCGTAGTGCTGTTCTGAATCGGTTTGGTTTGAGGGTGATGCTGCTCCAGGTGGGGAATGGCTTCGGCGGTGGAGCGGAGGGAGCATTCGCGGAGGTCGGGGCGCTCGAGGTCGCGCTCGCCGGTGAGGGACCGTGGCTCGCCGCCGCGCAGGCGGAGCCCGCCTGCTCGGAGGGAGAGGTCACCGGCTCCGAGGAGTCGCTCGCCTAGGAGGAGGTCTCCTGTTAAGACTACTAGCTCACATAGGGAGAGGTCGCCTGTTCGGAGGAATGGCTCACCTAGGAGGTCTCCTGTTAGGAGTATTGGGAGGTCGCCACAGAGATATAGGGTGAAGGAGCAGGTCAGGTCGCCGAAACAAGCTCAGTCACGGTCACAGTCTCCGTCACCTGCCAGGAAACGGGAGTCTCGGTCGCCCTCGCCGCGGAGCAAACGATTGAGAAGGGCTCAGAGTGAGCGGGAAGGTGCAGATGCTACTGAGGGTGACCGTCGGAAGACCACCAGCAGGGAAGAGCGGGACTCGGGGAGGTACAGGGAGCGTGATGAGGGAAAGGATGTGTCAAGGGATAGAAAGACTGAGAGGGAGGATAGTAGGGGCTCTTTTAAGGACAGGAAACTGGATCGTGATGATGATAGGGATCACTCAAGAGATAGAAGGTCTGATCGGTCGGGTGCTTCAAGGGAGACATGGTCAAGCCGAGATGATGAAAGGCGTGATTCAAGGGGTAGAAGGTCTGATGGGGATGATCGAAAAGTCAATTCCAGGGAGCAAAGGGCGGATCATGATGATAGAAGGGATTCTGCAAGAGAGAGAAGGGCAGACCGGGATGAGAGCAATGGTGAATCTGGGAGATCATCTAGGCGTGGGCGATCAGTGTCTCCAGAAGAGCATAGGCATAGGGGTAGACATGAATCCCGCCAGTCACCGAGGTCATCTAGAAGTGCAGCACATGGTGAGGTGTGTAATGATATCTGACCCTTTTCTTATACATATCCACCTGTTAGTTGGCGTAGTGTGTTCTTTTGTTTCATGATTGTCCCTTGTTTCTGTTCTTTGTCTGATAACCTGCACCCAAATGAATAGAAGTGAAAAAAAATTACTACCTCCGTACTCATAAAGGAAGTAGTTTAGGACAATGTTTAAGTCAAACCTTGGGAATATAAATCATGAATAACTCTCAAGTTGAGTTTGAAAATGTAAAAATTATACGAATAGATTTGTCTTGAAAAATACTTTTATAAAAGTATACATATATCACTTTTCATTAAATATTTTTATAGAAACAAGAAGTCAAAGTTGTGTTTTGGAGACCGTGTCGCTGTCCAAAACGACTTCCTTTACGAGTACGGAGGGAGTACGCCTTGTTATCAGCATTGTTGACACTAAACTTGTGGGTCTGTATTCCATGTAAACCCTTCTTGCTTCAGAGTTCAGATTCTAGAGGATATAATTAGTTGCCCGCTATCCTTTTCATTTCATACCAATGTGGTTTCTTTTCATGTTTGCTATCATATATGGCCCGTTAGTTGCAACCTAAACTTTGTTTTGATTTATTTCAGGATACAAGCTCTGTAACAGATGCAGCGTCACGGTAAGCATGCAAAACTCTATATTCAATACGAATTGTAAATTTTTAGTAGAAGCATTGCTTGCAATTGTTTTCTGTTGTATCAATGGGGCTACGCGTGTTATGGGTGTCATACCCTCTTGCTGGAATGGTTTTGAACTTTTGATGCATATCAGCATATCCGTTAAGCAACTGTAGCAGTAGTACCTAAAACAAACAAATGTATATTTGACCAGCTACATGAGCGCAATGTTTTTGTACCTGAAATTTTAGAACTGAAAATATTATATTTGATACTATTTTGGCCAGGAGTGTTGATCATGATTCTTTGGTGAAGATGAATGCTACTGCAGAAGCTCTGGAAGCAAAAGAAAAGGTAGGGCATACTCCATGATGAAATTTAAAATAATAACAATTTTCCTTTTGTTGTGTACAGTTTATTTATATGATGCTTGCTGTTTTCGCAGATACAAAATACTTGCCATGTCAGCTTTCTTTTTATTTAACCTTTCTCTTCATTTGTCATACACTAGTATTTTAATAATTTCATTGGTGTTTTGCAGCAAAAACCATCATTTGAATTGTCTGGAAAGCTTGCTGAGGAGACTAACAGAGTTGCAGGTGCTGTTTTGAAGCCCTATATCTTTCTTTTTGGTCATGAACCTAAATGTTACACTTTACATTAATGTTTGTTTAACCACCAACGAGAATTTGTAATTCCTTGTTCTTTGCTGTATTGCATTGTCCTCAGAGTTTGCAATTTACTTCCATTTCAGGTGTAAATCTGTTGCATTCAGAACCTCCAGAGGCTCGCAAGTCAGATATTAGATGGAGACTCTACGTCTTCAAGGGTGGTGAACCACTCGAAGGTAGTTATTCTTGACTTGTTACTCTATATATGAAGCTAACTTTTTTCCTTTTGTCATGCTATCTGTTCGAGTTAATAGTTTTTAATAAATAGAAGAAAAAAACATTTTTTGGATTTGCCAGTCTGTAGAGGCATGTTCTTGTCTAGTTCAACAGCTGTTTCTCTATTTCCCTTCCCAACATGGCCAAACCAAAAGTAGGTTCTGTTAAAAGCAGTAAGCTTAACTGACTGTGATGAAGCGAGTATGGAACATAAAAACATTTTCGAACTAGCTTAATTTCAGAGAGTTTTGGGACGAACCATTTAACGTGAGCAAAGGCACTAACGAGTGGGTCACTATGATATGAGCTTGCATTGAATCAGTATCATTATTTACATTTTCCCCGGGGAGTAAAAGGGCTCTTTCTTTTCTAGAGTAAGGTCGATATGTGTACACGGCACAGCCACCCAAGTTAAATGCATGCGTGTGTGCACGTGCCTAACTAGAGTGGAGGTCTAGATCTCATAAAAGGTGTTCACATGCTTTGAGAACTAAACATGCCCTTATCTGTGGCTTAGTTGTCTAGCCCTGGGGAAAGGAAAGAGAACCTTTGTTCAATCGATGGATCAAACACAGGACCATTGGTTTGTAATAATGAAGCCTGCCTAGTGCTTTGCTATTGTTCAGTTCCTTACGATACACTGGCTTGTGAATATATCCAATGATACTGTTTGAGCATTGGTATTGTATGGATAGCTCACTAGTTTTAGTTTTGAACGGAAGTGAAATAACTGAAGTGATGAAGTTTATTGTGATGAACAGCAAGTTAAAGGTTGGGCATTATAGTGGTATAAATTAAATGTGTAGGGTGGTAAAAAAATTCACGTGCTTACATTAGTGATTAAATACTTCAGTTTTGCTTTTCTTGTTTGACTGTGTCTTGTGATGCTATCTTGATTGAACAGAACCATTATATGTTCACCGGATGAGCAGCTACCTTTTTGGAAGGGAACGGAAAGTTGCAGACATCCCCACAGATCATCCCTCCTGCAGTAAGCAACATGCAGTTCTTCAATATAGGTAAGCATAGCAATCTTATTGTTTTTTGCCTTTACTAGCATATTGCCTGTGCGTGGCAACAGGATTTTAAATAAAGAAAATTATCATTAACTCATTATTATCATCATTTTCTGTGTATATCGCCCCTTAATTTATGTATATATTTGTTACTGACATGTGCACTGTCCTATTTTCTTCTCACAAAAAGTAGGAAGTTGGTGGTAGGGGTGGTTGACATGTAGGCCCCCCTTTTCTATTCCAAAAAAACTAGGGAGCTGGTGGTGGGGTGGTGGCAGATTCACCACTCACCATCACCACTGCTCCCTTTTAAAAGGAGTATAGATTGAGAAATAATATTGTGATTCACTCATCTCTTTGCCTTTTCAGACTTGTAGAGAAGGAGCAGCCAGATGGCATGATGTCAAAGCAAGTGAGGTATTCCTTGCTAATAACGCATATAATTTTTTTTAATAACAAGTACTAATAATTCATGATTATCTTAGTTCTGTATGCTAGTCTAGATTATGATGTTTTTTGCTGCTTTGTTTGATAGGCCTTATCTGATGGATCTTGGTAGTACCAATGGAACTTTCATTAATGTAAGTCCTCCAGTGATACTTTTACTACTAATCAGATACACTAGTCGCATTTCTAATAATATTTTCTACCCAGTCAATATTTATGTTTTGATTTTTTTTCAGGAGAATCGTATTGAGCCCAGCCGTTATTATGAACTCTTTGAAAAGGATACCATTAAGTTTGGCAATAGTAGGTATGATCAATTAAAGAAAGCATCACTTTTTTGCTTATTTGTATATTGCTCAATGTATATGTATCTTTGGTATGTGATGACTTAAATTAACAACTTATTATGAAAGTGACAGTCTGGCTTTTGGCATTCTCTTTAATTAGAGCTTTTATTTTGATTTGTGGTACTCTTGGGATAAACATTTTTTCTCCAATAATCTAAGTAATATCTTTGTAAACTACGCCTAATTGTTTTTCTCAATACAATTTCCAAATGAATCTTTAGGTGGTATATTAATGTTTATAAATATCAAGGAATCTCAAAATGTCTACATTATGGAAACATAATTTTCCTTTATGGAGCCTTGACTTGCAAGCTCAATCATGTATAAATGTATAACATATGTTCGGAGCTCTGGAGATTTTGAAGTTTGCACACAGTGCCCCTTCCTAGTTCATACGGTTTTCATCCTTCAGAAGCCTCATCTTTTTGTTCTTAGATGGATGGTACTATTTCTAATCCATATTTAGGGCCCTTTTGAGTCTAGTTGCCCAAAAGTAAATATAATATAATGATGATCAGCCTCTGCTTCTATATGCCTCCTTACTAACCCCGTTCATCTAAAATCTGACAAATGTTTTATTGTTTTTTTTGCAGCCGGGAGTATGTTTTGCTTCATGAAAACTCGAAAGATTGAGGATTGAAATTGCTGGAAACTTTGCTCCATTGTTACCTGAGATTTTGACGTCCCTCTGCTGCTTGTTGTTTGTACTATGGTTTCAGTCGCCTGAATATTTTTCAAGAATGCCTGAAGGAACATGGCAGAGGCCGGTAATCTTCCGTTACATTTATAGGATTCTAGAGCCTAGACTTGTTTTATCCAGTGGTTGATCTAGTACCGCTACTGACTTCATGGTTTTGTCAAATACAATGTCATATTGTCACTGCCATATCATAATTATAATCTGCAATTTGTGACTAGTGAAATGTTGGCACTCTAATCTATTTGAAGTCTGAGAATCTTGACACGAGATGAGCAATAATCTGATATAGCCAAGCACTGAAGCAGTTCTGTTGGCTCAGATTTTATCATTTAGAGGTAGCCAGGTAGGGGATACTCTAGCTTCATTACTATTCTACAGTTAAGCAGGCATCGAGAAACAAAGCAGGTAGCCCACTTTGGGCCCAAAAAAAAAAGAGAGCATGTTTCGACTGTGCACATGGTAGATTGCTAGTGTATAATGCTCGAAACCTCGACAACTCGTCAACTACACAAGGTCAGTGGTTTCTAGCCGCTATATATACTGACCGTGTTCCCAAAACCTTTCTCCATCCGTGTACCGATTGATCTGCAGCAAGCTTCAGCTTGCTCCTGCATCTATCGATCATGGATAGATCACCGTCTCATAGTCTTCTCCTCTGCTTCCTCCTCTTCGCTCAGCCGTTGCAAGCACGGATGCTAGGTAGGCAACATAGACGCTTTCACTCACATGCATCATGTGAAAAAAAGAGCGAGAGAGGAGTGCATTTGGTAGCTAGTAATTTGTCATTCACTGACCAAACGCATCACGCATTGTCCTTGACCATGTGAAAATATTATAACAATGGTTTGATAGCTAATTTGTCTGTCTGTTCTTCACTGACGAAATTTCTCCTGCTGTTTTTGTCGTTTCAGGAGAAGCCTACTCCTCCCATCCACATCTTCGTGCGTCGGCGTGGCGGAGCAACGTCAGCACGGATGACGGTGGTGCGCTGGTGAGGCCGTCGCCGTACATCTCGCCGTCGCCGAAGCACCCGGCGCCGCATCAACACGGCGGAGGTGGCGCGCCGCCGCCGATGTGGCGGCCGGTTGCTGTTGCTCCGCCGTTGGCAGGACACGATGACCAACCTGCACCGCGACAGGGTCCCCCAAGCCCGGCAGTATACACCGTTTAGACGTCTAGTTATTTGTTGTAACCTTTGATGTTACAAGGTAGTCACTGCCATTCGTGTGATTGGAATGCCGTTTTGTTTGGGAAATTTGAGAGCCATCGGGTGAGAATATGAAAAACAAGCTAAATTCTACTTATTCACGGGGCCTATTTGGAGGAGTTTCTAGTTGCTGCAGTTTCTCCCAGAATCATAAGCTCTCCCAAATAGTCCAGCTTTTGGTCTAAATTCTAAAAAGCTGTAGTTGTGGAATCAGAAAATGAAAAGCTAGAAGCTGGGAAACCCACTTTTTCCAGATTCTTAGAAGCTGGCTACCAGCCAGCTGCTTCTCAGAATCTTAAGCTCCTCCAAACAGACCCCTCGTTCATTTTTCAGATTCTACAACTACAGATTCTTAGAATCTGGGTAAAAAGCTGGACTGTTTGGGGGAGTTTCTGGCAGCTGAAGATTTTAGGAGAAGTTGCACCTACTAGAAGCTCCTTCAAATAGACCCTTAGAATCTAGATAAAAAGCTAGATTGTTTGAGGAGCCGAAGATGAAATTGTAGTTACAAGAAGCTCCCTTAAACATGGCCTGATTGGCTGATTATGTTGTCAATTATCAAAACTGTCAGCTCCTCGCCATCAGGCTTCCAAAACCTGCTAGTGACTGGCTGTAGCCTGTAGCAACTAGCAACCGGTTTGTGGTAAGTGCAAAAAAAATCGTTGAATGCTCGCATGGTTTGATGGTTTGAATGCTCGCATTAAGATATGTGTGACTGCAAGCCAAAAATCTCACCAATTCACGGCCAGATCGATCGCGATCGAGTGAGCGCAGAAGTTTGACACTAGCTCCGGCCATTCACGCACGTGGGTTTTCGCGGTTGCTTCCTAGCTGTTGAACATTTTTTTTTTCTTTTGAAACTAATAGCTGTTGAACAGTTACGTTGCTAGCAACCTTAGCTCGCAGAGAAAAAATGCGTACGGTATTATTCCAAAAAAAAAAATTGCGTACGGTAGCAACTAACTGACAACATACGGTCATTCCTACTCCAGTGAGTACTCCCTCCGTCCCAAAAAAAACCAAACCCTGGATTTCCGTGTCCAACTTTAACTGTCCGTCTTATATGAAATTTTTTTATAATTCGTATTTTATTGTTGTTAGATGATAAAACATGATTAATATTTTATGCGTGACTTGTCTTTTTAATTTTTTTAAATAAGATAGACGGTCAAACGTTGGACACGGAAACATGGTTTGTTTTTTTAGGACGGAGGAGTAGGAACTAACAAAACCATTGACTCACCAATCGCCACACACATTGTCGACAAGTACAAGCGCCGTACGCAATTAAACCCTACCTATATAAAGAGCTCGTCGCGAGCGCTGCAGCTTGCAAACACACATGCACACATCTCTCGATCCATTGATCGAATCGAGAATTCGAGATCAGCTTCCTTCTGATCTCCTTCCCGCCATGGAGAGTTCGTCTCGATCTCCTTGCATTTGCAAGCTGCTGCTGATGCTGATGCTTCACGTCGTCCTGCTCGCTCCTCCGCTGCTCCAAGCTCGCCCGCTCGCGCTCGGACATGGGCATCGTCTGCAGGAGTCGCCGCCGGTTATAATGCTGCCGACCGACGGCGAGGCCGCGGCCGCCGCCTCGCCGGGACTGGATGTGCCGGGACAGCTGGGACGATCCGGTGGGGCGCCGCCGCCGCCTCGGTCGAATCGGCCGGTGACGCCGCTGGCCGGGGTCGACGGCGGCGTGTCGGGGGGAAGGGCGCCGACCAATACTCCGCCGTCGCCTCAGCCGGGTGGGTCGACGAAGCCGCTCTCCGACGACGACGGGAAGCCGCTGGTGTGGCTCGCTCCGCCGCCGCCGCAGGGAAACAAGCCGCCTACCACGTCTCCACGTCTCCGAACAGGCACGGATCCCCCGCTCCGGCTGCCGGCGCCGGCGGATGATGCCGCCGGTTTGCTCCACCTGATCCGCGTCGCCGTCGAATACGTGATCGGCGAACTCGAAGCCTGATCGATCGAGACCGAGGAAGAAGATAAAGTTAAACTGTACCATTAATTAATTACCAACTGTATAAATGTCTAGCTTAAGTAGCCAGCTAAGTAGACGAGCACATGTATATTTATTTGGCAAGCATGCTAATTTCGGTTAATTTCGTCACTAGCTATGCTGGGTTCGTCGTAGGCTCTGCAAGGCTAGCATATATATATCTATCGATCCTCATGTATATTTCGACCTTAATTAACATGTATCTTTTCAATGTTTCAGTAAGTCTGAAATTCTGAATCAATAAAAACTAAGTTGTATTCAGACTTGTGTCTTAATTATAAGTTTGCCATGATTTAATAAATTTCAAAATTTGTAATTAATAATATCCGGTTGTACTTAGTTTGGGTCTCACAATTAATTATAACAATATTTTAAGTTTTGATAACTTTATAGAATTCGGGAATGCTTATTATCGACGGGCTATACTCGTTGACGAGATTTGTAGAGTACAGGGATCGTTAGAATCAGGGTGTACCTGAGACTGTATCAAGGAGACAAGAAACAAAAAATTATACTGGTTTAGGCATTCAATGAGAGTAATAACCCTAATCAAATTTATATAGATTATAGATAAAATAACACAAAGATTACAATGGGGGATATAACAAAGGAACTAACCCGCTGACTAAGAGCAAGTTTAATAGTGTATAGCCAACTACTAGCTCCAATTCATCTATAGCCAATGTAATAGCTCATTCATACAATAGTTACATACTACACTATTAATACCTGGTCCCACCAATCATACACACACTGCGTCTTGGAGTCCGTGCTACAGCCGGCTATAAATCTGTAGCCCGCTGCTCTTCTCTCTCCTCAGTTATTTTCTTAAAATATGTTTGCAGCTCATAGCTAGCCTGCTATTGTACCTGCTATAATGCTATCGAGAATGGCCCGACGAGATCTATCCTAGCTCGTGTTCGTGGAGCACCACAAGAATGTCTGAACACTCCTTTTTTTTAGGCGAAAGGGCAGGAGTTCTACCAATTTCATTAAAGAAGAGAAAGCAAGAATACAACAACCCCTTGCAAGTTTTTGGATCTAGTTCCCGTCAAGACACGAGACAAAGTCTGAACACTCTGAACCTAGCAAAGAGCTAGCAATTTTCCGTTACTCGTTTTCTTCAGTGGTTGATCTATAGTAGCTAGTATCCCTAGTGAATTCATGGTGTTCCAAAAAAAAAAAACAGCTTTTCTTGTTTTTTCGCCGGACCCCATGCCTTGTCACTAATTCATTATCATAGCATGCATGATTATGATTAAATGAATAATTCATTTGTGACTAGTGTCATGTCAACATTTTATATTGCTGAAGTCCCGAGAATCTTGGTATGAAATGATAAATAATATGTAGAGCCAAGCACTTGGTCCAATTTTGTCATATATACAGAGGTATAGATAGGGTTCTGAGCTAGCTGTAGCTTCGTTCATTATTCTACAGTTACATGTACAGGCTGACAGGCATCGCCGCACCCAATTTGGGTGCAGAAAAATGAGTAGAGAGGTGACAGAAGAGCTAAGCACATGTAAGTATATATGAGCATCTTTAGGTTTGTCTACTGGGCTGCAGTACACATGATAATGCTGGAATAATCCTTGAACTATATATAATCCTCTGGTCTTAAAGAAAAATCCCTTTCAACGACACAAGTCCAGTCTCCAGCCACTATATATAATGACCGTGTTCCCAAACCTTTCTTCATCCATCTACCGATCGATCTATACAACAAGCTAGCTAAGAGCACATTCAGCTTAATTTTAGCTTCAATTTAGCTCTCTTGCATTAATTATCGGTCGGCCATGGACAGATCACTGTCTACTTCAGTGGTGCTTCTCGTCGTCATGCATTTCATCCTCTTTGTTCAGCTTTTGGAAGCACGAACACTCGGTAGGTAACAACCATCATAGAATTAACAGTACGTTTCTTTCAGTCGCATTGATCATGTGATAAGGATTAATGTTTTTGATAGCTAATTTGGCCTGCACTAACTAACAATCGCATGCATCATGTGAAAAAGGAACAGGATTGATATATATAGAGCATGTATACTATTTGTCCTTAATTCACTGACGAAGTTTCTTGTGCTCTGTTTCTGTCCATTCAGGAGACGCGTATCAGCACGTAGATGCGTCGTCGTCGTCGGCGTTGCGGCTGTGGAGCGGCGGGGATGTCGACGGCGGCGCGCTGGCGAGGTCGTCGGCGCACGCTCCGCCGGCGCCGGGGTCACCGCGTCCGCCGCAGCATTCGCCGCGCCACCACCGCGGCGAAGGAGGCGCGCCGTTGTTGTGGCCGGTCGCACGTCGCTGCTGCTGCTCCGCCATTTGCAGGAGGACATGTTGGGCAACCTGTACTCTCCCCAGGCCAGCCGGCAGTGTTAGTATACACCATTTAGTTATCCAATTCGTAACCCTTGATCAGTTCAAATCTAATCGCTGACAAGTGGGCCCAAAAGCAGGTGGGACCCACATGTCTGCGAGGAGTACTGCATTGCGTGTCCATGCAACCTTCATGTTTAAGGAAGTCTTTAGACTTGTTGTGGGCATATGTTAACACCATCCGTTGAACAGTTGTTAGAACCCTAACCCTAGATTGCGATTCGGCGGGCGGAGATGAGAAGGCCCACCATAGAAGAGAAACTGGCGACCTACTCCATGTTCCAGGTTCGTCAGGGATCCACCGTCCCGATCACCGCGCGGGAGTGGCTGGACTCGCTGCCGCCGCCGCCGCCGCCGCCGACGCAATCGGGGGCTAATTCCTCCACCTCCCTGCCGCCGCCGCCGCCGGCGGGGTCGGCAGGCGAGGCCCCGGCGACGAGGAGGAAGAGGACGCCAGGGAGGTGGAGGAGGATCCCTCGCACGCTACCCCATCCTTGCCTGAGAAAGAGGCCCATGACATGGGAGGAGCTTCTCGCGGACAGCTTGGACATGAGCGATGAGGCTCACTGCTTCAGGGAGGAGGATAAGCCCGCTTTCCGCGAGTCCAAGGCGCAGATGGCCAGGTTCTATCAGAGGATGATCGACATCGAGAAGAACAGCATCAAACAAATCTTCCGACCCCGCGTCCTCTCCGATACACCGTATGTTAAACCCCTTCTTCTTCTTCTTCTTCTTCTTCTTCTTCTTGTTTTTTTTTTGCTCATGGGTATGTCAACTACATCACTAAGAAAACATCATACAAATAGAACTTTCCTTTCGTAGATCCTAACACACGTGAAATTGCACACCCATTATATTCCTCAGTACAAAATTCATGTGAAAAACTATCATTGTTTTTTATCACTTATAAAACAGTAGTGATCACAGCAAACAAGACATCGATAATTCAGCTTAGAATAGATCTCCTAATGACACAAGGAAGAGGTGGAGACAGAAAAACCAAAGTTACTTTGGAGATGAATCCTGCACGATCCTGTAAATGGGTAAACTGATATTAGAACCTGCAACCATTTTAATTAATAAGAAATGTGGATTTTTTTTAAGCTGCATTTCCATTCTTCGTCACTAAAACAGTTAAATTATAAAATAACTTCAGTTGATTCATTTCCATTCATTTAGCTGGTGGTAAGAGATAGAACGCATTAACTGTGTATGCAACAGAATGCAATAGTTGAAGTGAAATTGAACTTTTAAGTGAATACCTAAAATTGGTTGTCCAACACACTGTTGAATCTATTACTCTTTTGAATATATTGCAGTGAGCAACATTTGACCGCAGAAGAGATGGAGGCAGAGCTCGCTGGCAAGAAAGTTTGTTCCCAAGCTCATCACTTCGCAAATTTAGCAATTAACCACTACAACAATATTGAGGAGAACATTGTAATAGCCCTTTTCTTTTTTTGCTTTCCATGACATGATAAGTCTTAATGTTGTTGTAAACTAATAAACCTTTCTGTTTTTGTTTGTTCAGGTTAAGATTGAGCTTTGTACTGTTCTTTTATCAAACTGTTTTCATGAGATATGTGGGTCCACATACGCCCATGTCAACTTTACTGCCAGGGCTCAGAATGATGATCAGGCTAAGAAGAGCCTGTACTTTGCAGAGCTCAAGTTGAATCCGGATCTTCTGGCAAAGAGGATGGAACGCTTTGCAGAGTTGAGCCTTGATCCTAATATTGTTGGATGTGCTGATGATATCGAGCCCATGTGTGTCGTCTCTATCCACAACCTCCAGGGTTCTTGTTTTGGTATGTTTATTATTGTCGATCAATTTACTGTATTCTGATTAATATGCTTGCTTATTTGTAATTACTGTAAGGTTATTGATGCTTGTACGTGTGATTGTAGGACCTTCTCAGCGATTTATTTGATATGTTGGTGTTGCTTTAATTGTAGGTGGATGCCATGAGATCAACAGGAGAATTGATTATGTAATGACGAGGAATCAGGACTATGAGCGTTGTCACTCATGTAGTGACCGTATCAAGCATCCATATGGGACAGAATTTGTTGCAGGGC
The DNA here is from genome assembly GCF_000147395.1 of Oryza glaberrima. Lineage (NCBI taxonomy): Eukaryota > Viridiplantae > Streptophyta > Magnoliopsida > Poales > Poaceae > Oryza > Oryza glaberrima. The sequence continues at coordinate 23,821,350 of NC_068330.1, forward strand.
ATGATAGTTCCAAGATTCCGTATTACACTGCAGGCTGATTTAATAAGAGCATATTCATTGTTGGTTTTTAGAGGGGATCCTAGAGGAGAGAGAAGTCATAGTGCTAACTGTATACATTGTGGCTATTTTTCTAGCAGAAGGTCTCATCCAAAGACCATGTAAACTTTTCGAAATAGGATAGTGCTATCTATCTAATCCACGACTAAATTTTCCATTTTCAGGTTAACATTAGAAGTTTTGAGTATTCAATTAGTATAAGTATAAAAGATAGTGTTGACGTTTTTGTCACCACAACGATTTACAATGGTCACTGGTCGGTGCCCCCTCCGTCCAAAAAAGACCAATCCTATAGAAGACTTGTGGCTAGGAATTCTTTTTTTTTTTTTGACAGAATAGAACGGCTTTGTATAGAAGGCTCGGGCTTCTTTTCAAATTTGGTCAAACTTTATTATATTTCTTCCTTAGTGTCAAATTTAGCTGTCAACAGATAGATTGGAAGTACAGTGCAGCGAAAATTTTGAAGTCTCACAATGCAATTTCTAGTTCATAGAGTTTTCATCCTTGAGTACCCTGATAATTTTATTCTTAGGTACTCCTAAATGGCATTATATGTCATTAATCCTATGTTCCCTTTTGCGCCCAGTTACCCAACAAATTAATGATTATAGGGTAGAAATAATGATGTGATGGATGTCTCTGCTTCTATATTTGTCCTTTAAAACAACTTACTAACTCCGTTCAACTAAATGGTGGCAAATGTTCTATTGTTTTTGCTGCTGGCGGGAGTATGTTTCGCTTCATATGAGAACTGGAAATTAAGAATGAGGATTGAAATTGCTGGTACTGTGGTACATTGTTACCTCAGATTTTGACATCCCTCTGCATGCTGCCTGTTGTCTGTACTATGGTTGCAGTCGCCTGAATATATTTCTCCTTGGAGCACCACAAGAATGTCTGAACTCTGAACATAGCAAAGAGCTTTTTTTTTTTTTGGAATATGCAGGGAGCATATTATTAATTAAAAGGAATAAAGTTTTACAAACAAACCCAAAAAAAATAAAAGAAGAAGGGAAGCGGGAAACATTAAAGACTAAGAAACCGAAGCCTATTCTTGACTCAACATTTGGCGACCAGCCGCTCTAGTGGTTAAGGACTTAACACCAGCACCAACGCATTGGGCAGACGCCAAAGCGTCGCATCGGCTGCCATCGCCTTGGCCACCTTGGGCTATGTTCGCTGTTGTTTGTTGCACACTCTATTGTTTCTTTCTTTATAGATTGTCCACGTCACAAGAGTTGCAACGGTGTCAGAGCCTCGCCTATGAGCCTTGTCGACCTTCTTGCGGCTATCGTAGAGCCATAGATAGAAAGAGTTTTCATTCATCATAGGCATTTGCCTTGCCCAATAGCCGAGAGTTCAAGCCACCAAAGTTGACGGGACTCTGGGCAAGCGACCAAAATATGACAAAGAGCAATCTTCCATTACATCTGTAGGATGATAGGCTTGCGGCCCCATTTTTTCGCTTATACTTATACTTATTAGCCAAAATTTAAATTTTCAACTTTAAATTTGGAGTTGATTTTGGGGTTTAATCATTGTAGTTTACTTTTCAGCTTTTGCTTTTATATCGTTAAAAACACGTGTATAAAAGTTTTTTCATAAATTATTTTTTATTTGTAAATATGTTATTTTGCTTATTCCTCTCAACAGCCAAACGATGGGGCTGTTTTCTTCGGTGGTTGATCTACTATCACTATTGAATTCATGTTTTGTCCAAAATACCAGGTTGTATTGGGTTTTTCGCCGGCCCCATGTCTTGTTATTATCATAACATGCATGATTATAAATGGACAATTTGTGACTAATGATATATATGTCAACATTTTAAATTGTTGAAGTCCCGAGAATCTTGTTATGAGATAAGAAATAATCTAGTGCCAAGCAGTTAGCTCGAATTTTATCATACAGAGGTAGAGATAAAGTTCTAAGCTGTAGGTTCAGTACTATACTACAATTATGCATTTTGGGTGCAAACAAATAAGTTAGAGACAAAGCAGGTAACCCAATTTGGGTGCAGGAAAATGAGTAGAGAGGTGACAGAAGAGCTAATCACATGGAAGTATGAGCATCTTTAGGTGTGTCTACTGGGCTGTACACATGCCAATGCTGGAATCCTTGAACTACACCATAGACCAGAGGTCGTCCTCTGGTCTTAAAGAAAAGCCATTTCAAAAACAGATCGTCCAGTTTCAGCCACTATAAATGCTAATGTTCCCAAACCTTTAATTTCTTCATCCATGTCCCAAGCTAATAGGGCATTCAGCTATTAGCTTTCATTTTGCTCTCTTGCATAGTATTCTCGATCGGCCATGGACAGATCACTGTCTACTTCACTGCTTCTTGTCCTCGCACATTTCATCATCTTTGCTCATCTTTTGGATGCACGAACACTAGGTAGGCAACAACAGCACGCAGAATTGCATTGGTTCCTTTCAGTCGCATTGATCATGTGAAAAAGAATGGTTTTGATTGCTAATTTGGCCTAGAATAGTGGGTTACTGGGTTTGATAGATAGTAATTTGTCATTCACTGAGAAAATTTCTTGTGCTGTTTCTGTCCATCCAGGAGACGCATACCAACCACACGTACATGCGTCGTCGTCGTCGGCGGCGGCGGCGGCGGCGTTGCGGCTGTGGAGCAGCGCGGATGTCGACGGTGGCGCGCTGGCGAGGTCGTCGGCGCACGCTCCGCCGGCGCCGGGGTCACCACGTCCGCCGCCACAGACGTCGCCGCGCCGGCATGACGGAGATGGCGCGCCGACGAGGTGGCCGGCGGCGGCTGCTCCTCCTCCTCCGTTTGCAGGAGATGTCGTTGGCCAACCTGGACTCTCCCCAAGCCGCCCGGCAATGTACACGGCTTAGTTACGAGGTCGTAATCTTTGATTAATTTGAGATGTAGTACTGCTCGCTGACATATGAGCATGAGATCATATGTTATTAATGTCAATGATTAGTACTCCACTGCACTGAGTCCAACCTTGATGTTTACAAGTCACAGAGTCACTGTTTCATTTCCTGATCACAAGCCCGTTTTCATATATATGTTGTGTACTCATGTGAACTTTCGATTTTTTTTACTGTGTACTCGTGTTAACTATCAAAACTGTTACCATAAACTCAATTTTTAACTATCAATTCATTGTCCATCAAGCTTTGTTTAGTTCGCGAAAAGAAAATTTTTAGATGTCATATCGAACGTTTGACCGGATGTCGGAAGAGGGTTTTGGACACAAATGAAAAAACTAATTTCATAACTCGTCTGGAAACCGTGAAACGAATTTATTAAGCCTAATTAATCTATCATTAACACATATAGGTTACTATAACACTTATGATTAATCATGGACTAATTAGACTTAAAAGATTCGTCTTGCGATTTCCGTACAAACTGTGCAATTAGTTTTTCATTTTATCTATGTTTAATACTTCATGCATTTATCCAAAAATTCTATGTGACGTTTTTAAAAGAAAAAAAATTAGGAACTAAACAAGGCCAGTACTTTAAAACGAACGTATGCGTAACGTCACGACAAACATGTACTTACAGTTTTACACTCCTTAATTTCCTAAAAGAAAATAAAAACACCCTTTCACACCAGCGTGAAAGCGTTTGGTTTGACAGTCCGGCGGTCCGGCCATGTACGCGGTAATGGTTAACGTTTCAACTTTGACCCGCAGCCTTAGCTTGCAGCGAAAAATATATAAGAACACGAATAGCAGTTTTGGTTATGGCACCAACAACGATTATGTATGCATGGCCTTAATAATTGACGATGATATATATATGACCGAAACACGCGGCGGACATACATAGACAAATTCCGAATTCAGCCTAAAAGAATTTATGAATTATGAAATTTCCAGTTCATCTCAATATTGTTTCAATTCGATGCATGTGTGGTCATCGATATATCCTATGGTTGCCGACCTTGCCATCGACTCCTCGTCTTCCGTGTGTTTTGGTATTTATGCCTACTCCCTCTATCCTATAAAAAAACAATCTATGATAGGATTGAATGTTTCCGATTCGTTGCACTAGCAAACATTCCGTCCTATTCTAAGTTGGCTTTTTGATTATAGAACGGAGAGAGTACATGCATTGACAGCGAAGTGATGATGGTGGTGTGGGGTAAAATTCGATGCACTCCCTACGTATACCACATGAATACGACGTGAAAAAAAAATCAAAAATACAATTTTCAAGTTATGAATCTAAATGATACCACACAAGTTTAGACACTGTCCATATATTTTACTTATTTTTTTTCATAAAGAGAGTATGCATGTATGCAAGTGCAGCATGCAACTAGTAAGTGAAGTAACAAACAATAAACTGCTATTCTTGTTCCTTCGGCGTCAACTCAAACCATTAACTTCTTGTTCCTTTCGTGTCAAACCATTAACAAATCAATCCGAGCATTTTCTTTCTTTTGATGGATTAGTCAGCCAGAAAACCGTTGACTCAGTCATCACACACGCGAGCGCCGTACCAAATCCTGCCTATATAACAGAGCTCATGTGGCTGCACCTTAGCTTGCATCACATTCTCATCTCTTACATCGATCGCCTAATCCTAGCTTAATTAGCTTGTCATCCCTTTCCTTCCCGCCATGGAGGCCTCGTCGTCTCCTTGCAAGCTTCTTCTTCTTCTTCTTCACGTCGTCCTGCTCGCAATCGCAGCGCCGCTGCTCCAAGCACGGCCACTCGGTCATCATCAGGTGGTGGTGGCGCCGCTAATGTTACCGAGCGACGGCGGCGAGGTCGTCGGAGGTGTCCGGAGGCCGGGGGGTTTCGTCCCACCGCCACCTCGGGCGCCTGGCGGGCCGATCGCGCTCGCCGGCGACGACGGCGGATTGCTGGGGAGGACGGGCGGCCCCACTCCGCCGTCTCCTGGGGCGCCTGACGGGCCGATCACGCTCGCCGGTGACGACGGCGGATTGCTGGGGAGGCCGGGCGGTCTTGCTCCGCCGCCTCCTTGGCACCCCGGTGTGCCGACTCAGACGCAGCTCGCCGGCGACGACGACGGCGGATTGCTGAGGAGGCCGGGCCGCCCCACTCCGCCGACTCCTGGGCACCCAGGTGTGCCGACGCAGACGCAGCTCGCCGGCGGCGACGACGACGGCGTCGGCGGATTGCTTGGGAGGCCGTGGCCTAAGGCTCCCCCGCCGCCTGACCCGAACACGCCGCCGGTGCAGCCGCTCTCCGACTACGGCGTGTCGCGGTGTTGCGGCCGGCCAGGAAACCCGCCGGGTAAAACCAAGGTCGCCGTCGCGCTCGCGCCGCCGATCCCCTATGCCGCTTTTCTCCGGACGCCGTGCAGTACATGGTCGGCGGCGGACTCGGAGCCTGAAACGATCGGGAGTTCGACACCGAGAAGAAGAGATATATATATACGAGAGAGTTTGTATGTACGTATATTTGTACGCATGCAGAAGCAAAAGCTAGGCAAGTATGTATACGGTATACCGACTGTATAATCGTATATATTGTATAGTTTTTTATTTAATTATAGTGTCGTAACAGAGTCTAGGTAAGTAGACACCAGCTGAGCAAAAAGACTAGCTGCACGTTGCGTCGCTTAGCTACGAATAATGGAGATGCAGTAATTATAATCTCTATGTAGCCAATTGGCGCCGTATATGCATATATATACACGGTGGTGAATCCGGATGAAATCAGAGGATATACTTTAAGTCTAAATCTTTTTTTTAAAGAAAAGATAAAAATACATCCTCTCTATGATCAACCCACCATATTTGGTTTGCAATTGAAATTTCAAACATTAGTTACAGGGGACGACACGGGATACTTTTTGCACCACGGATCCATAAAGCATCAAGAAAAAAAATAGATGAAATCCCACATGTTGCTGCTAGAATTTTGTATGATATTAATAGAAATAACATGTGGCAGTGGATTTTAAAGTCTTGAGCAAACATTCCTTTTTTGTTTTTATGCCATTTAAATAGTTATGAAAAAATTAAAAAATTGAGAAGATGTATTAATATGTGATATATCACCCTCACAAACATGTAATTTAAAAATCCAACTTATACAAGTTTAAAAAAAATTAAACACAATCAATATTTTTTAAAGTTATAGATCTTATATGCTTGTGAAGTAATCTATCACGTACTACACTAGGTGGGGAGTAGTAACCCATCTTATCAAATTTTTCTAGAATATATATATATATTCCACGGTACCAGAGACGCTGACAGATGAGCGTTGGATGGTTTGACATCATCGATACATCGAAAATAAAAATATTAAATAGATACAAAATATATTATTTGATTTAGAATAAAACTAAAACGATTTACATATTTACAGTATAAAACGAAGAAAGGTGTGCCGCACATCAGGATCATACCCCCTGATAGGTGCCAGGGTGTGCACTTGATCAAGCCCCTAAAATAAGAGACATCCAAATCTATTAGTACTACAATTTATCTAAGCTAATTAGCAAGGAAAAGAAAAAAAAAAGAGAAAAACAGCACAAGTATGAAAGGCCCAGGCAGCCAAACACACTCGGCCGCGCTCCACGTTGCCATCACGGTTTCTCTCCGTGAACAAAAGTTGTTTTGACTCACGCGTTGGTTGTTGTCTGTCGCGGTTGCTAGTTGTCTGTTCAATGGTCAACTTTGACCGCAACCTTAGCTCGTAGCGAAAATCTTCGCCCGGTAGCGGTTCCAACAGCTAGCTATTTGCAGCAACAATTTACACACATTTATACAATGCTATTCGTGTTCTTTTCAAGTTAAATATTAACTAGTAATATCCTAGATTCTTTTTGAAAATGCTACTATAGTATTTGAACGGGATAATATCTTAGAAATATCGCCTGATATATAAAAATCAATAGATATGTATCACTTAAAGATATTATTCAGTTTAAATAGTTATAAATCGATATCTAACAGATATCATATTAGATAATAGCTTAGTAGTATCGTTCCGTTTAAATGGGATACCGTCACATAGCATTTTATAGATTAAGAAGATACAGTTGACTTGTCAACTTTCTAGCCGTCATAAGCAATTCTAATCTTTGCCTACATATATAAGAGCTACGCGGCCATGTCGTTCGTCGCGCGCGCTGCCGCTTGCAACATCATCTCAGAATTCTCGATCGATCGATTCATCGTTTCTCCTTCCCGCCATGGCGGGTTCGTCTTCGTCTTCTCCAAAGCTGTTGCTGCTGCTGCTTCCCGTCGTCCTCCTCGCTCCGCTGCTCGAAGCACGGCGTCTGCACGTGCTGCCGCCGCTGATGTTGCCGAGCGACGGCGTGGTCGTCGGAGGAGCCGTCGAGGTCGAGGGCGGCAGGTCGGGCTACGCCCCGCCGTCGCCTCGTCCGCATGGCCGGGTGACGCCGCTCGCCGGCGGCGGCGGCGGCGGCGTGCTGAGGAGGCCGCCAGGACGCGGTCCGCCGCCACCTGGTCCAGGTGGCCATGTGGGGCCGCTCTCCGGCGGCGTGTCGTCGTCGTCGGCCGGGAGATCGTCGACGAGGCCGCTGATGATCTCCGACGACGATGGCGGCGTGTCGGGGAGGCAGTGGCCTGCTCCCCCGCCGCCGCCTGACCCGAACACCTCGGTGCAGCCGCTCTCCGGCGGCGTGTCGCGGGGCGACCGGCCGCGGCAGCTCGCTCCGCCGCCGCCGCCGATGGGAAACCCGCCGCCTAACACCCACCGTCGACGCACCGATCGTCCTCCCCGCCGGCTGCCGGCGGACGACGACATGGCCGGTTTGCTAATCCGCGTGATCCGCGACGCCGTCGAATACATGGTCGGCGAACTCGGAGCCTGATATCCATCGAGACCGACAAGAAGATACGAGAGATCCGAGAATTATACGTATATTTGATTTGTACGCATGCTGAAGAAAGGCAAGTACGTATTAATTAACGTATACCAACTGTGTAGTATGTATTATTGTATTTGTATTAGTATACGGTGTAGTTGTAAGCCTAGCTGAGTAAACGAGATCAGACAGTTGCATTTAGGGATGGCAATTGTGCCCGTTTGCCCGTTTACCCGTGGGTAAAAACCCTATTAGGATTAGGTTTGTTCTCCATTTTATACCCATGGGTATTTTATTGGGTTAAAAGCTATGCCCGATGGGTAAATGGGCATGGGTATGGGTAATCACTACCCATGCCCGCTTTGCCCGTTTACCCGCGAAATCTAACTTACATGTAGGCTAGAAGCAAAATCCACTAGAATACATAAGCCACGTTCTTTGTTTTCTACGGTTTCCCTTTTATTTCCCTTATTATCTCTCCCTCTTACTCTATCGCCGTCAGAGGAGAGACACCACACCGAGGCAGAGAATATTTGATGTTTTAAGTTCGATATCGAACTTAGAAGCTTGTAGACTTTTTGTTCCACTACTTTTGTTGTGGCGGGTAAACGGGCACCCCCACGGGCACAAGGCGCCCGCGGGCGATGGGCATGGGCAACCATCCTTACCCGTCATGTAGCAATGGGTATACCCACGGGCAAAAATAATCTTATGGGCACGAGTATGGGTAGGCACTACCCGTACCCGTCGCGCCCGATTGCCATCCCTAGTTGCATGCATGTTGGTAGCTACTCAAGCTGTTGAATTCATCGGTCTGGTTGTAATACACTCTGTCGTGTATATTTGGACCCTAATTAATTAACAATGAGTTTTTTTTTTCAATTACATGGTAGAAACATACGCACATGCAACTACTCACACTCCGTGAACGTGTCTCCTAACATATGCTCTAAGAAACGGAAATTAATAATATATCACCGATCTCATTGAATTTCTATTGAAAGTCCACCCGTATATACGTAATATTCATAAACAACAGGACACTTGTAATGGAGTAGTATTTAAATTATAATTACACAGCATCATAATCCTTGCAAAAAACTGTTTCTCTATCTGCCCAGGCCCATTCAAGGCCGGACAGTTTCTAGCCGGAAAAAGCTCTAACCGATACAAAACAGGATCCAGGGGGGAAAAATAAAATCATAAACAGCAATCATGCGCTGTAGTGTACTTATATAATGAACAAAGCACATAAATTAACCAAACCCTGTAACAACGAAAGGCTAACAACCATAAGAATTCAGAAGGGAGTGGTTCACAAAAATCTGCCGATATGGTATAGCTCTAGCACTACTAATTATTTTTAACTAATTATCCGTGCTTGCCATTAGCATATTACCGGTTATATATAAATTATAAGTATATACTAGTAATAATTAATCAACAGATTCAACTCGAGACGAGTTTTGAAAAACTGTCCTAGTACTCCATGTCATACGACGATCCTTGACTTTTAATTGACGACGTGTCTTTGTTTAGAGTCCACTAATTAATTATAGCTTGCAGCCAAAAGTTAGGCCTACCAATCGAACATCCGAGTTCATAATATATGATAATGAGTACAGACAAACGAATCTTAGATAAGCTGAGAGCGCCCATTAACTGTAATCTATCAATATTTGTCCATCATTTGATATAGTTAACGTCTGTCCATGTTAACTATTGGTCAGAAAAAGAAGACCTTCGAGAAGATAGATTTGATTACTACTGACACACTTGGTGCCCCGATATATGAGTTAGAACCGCCCCATAAAAGTTTGGGGCAATTTCATTTCTACCTCTACTTTGATGTCTAATATTAATTTTACCCCTATTTTTAGAGTTATCGTTTTTACCCTCACTTTTTTAACTGAATGTTTAACTGAATGTTTGTTTTGCCTCTACTTTGGATGGTGAAGTTAACGGTATTAAGTAATTGATAAAATGACATTTATACCCTCTCATGTATGTACATTAATTATGTTTTGTCCCTATTTTATACATTGATAAAATTCATTTCAGCATTTTGATAGAACTTAGTCAATGTGCTTCATTTAATTTTAAATATACTCACAAAAATAAAGTTCTAAAGCTTCATGCATAAAATAAGGACAAAAAAACACAATTAATGAACATTAATGCGAGGGTATAAATGTCATTTTGTCAATTACTTAACACCGTTAACTTCACCAACTAAAGTAGGGGCAAAACAAGTGTTCAATTCAAAAAAAGTGAGGGTAAAAATAAAAACCCTAAAAAGTAAGGGGTAAAATTAATATTAGATATTAAAGTAGGGGTATAAACAAAATTGTCCCTTTTAGGCCTAAGATAAGTTTACTTGGTGAAAAATCAAGGTTTTCAATGGACCTTTTATCCCAGGCCCCAGACCTCGCCTAGCTTGCTTGGGGCCTGGATTTGCCCCCGCTACAGGAATTCATCTACCGACAAAACATCAGACAGGAGCAACTAAGATACTCATGATATGATGGATACACACTTCGGAGCAGTCAAAAGTTTGAATATCATCAATGGAACAAGCCAAAACAAACTCGAATTAATTCATATACGGCCAAATATCCATCAAATAGTCGCTCAAGTTTTGATGGTTGTTGATATAGCGTTTGATAATCATCATTTTTAGCAAGTAGTTCTGCGCTACGGCAGACTCCACCAGCTCATCGTACACACAAACACACATGCAGCTAGTCATCGTCGTCAAGGACGCTCCGGCGCCTCTGAATCTGTGAAATAAAACATAGTAAAAAGAATCAGTTGTGTATTGGATGCTTTCCCTTAACAGACTAGCCTATATTAGCATCATTTTCTCTTCCTTTTTTTGATGATGTACAATCAGTGACTTGGAAAGGATCACAACAAACGAGAATCTTTACAAACCAAACTAAATTAGTTGCAGTGAAGCTACCCAAAACCACTGTTGGAAGCATGGTAGGTTTGTTTAGTTAAGTGCACATGGTACGTCAAAAACTGATAGAAGCTTCCACGTTTATCATACCGTAACTTTCGTCTGTTTGCTAGTGTGGGTATTGATTTGCTCCAGAAGTGAGATAAGCCTTTCTTCAGACACCTGAAAGCCAGGAAATTCCCCCCAAAGAAAGTCAGCCTCCAGATAAACCTTTCTTCTGAGTCTCTTGACACAGCAAAGATTATGCTAACCGCCTCTATTACCTTTTCAGATATTCCACCGGACTGAGCAGCTCTCAGAAGAACATCCTCCACCCCTCTTGCTTTATCAGGTTTGACCAAAGCTATGCGGGAGACTGAAAACTCCACAGAGTAAAAAAAATACATTATTATAGAACCTTAATATGTGTCACCTCAATTGAGATTAAAGGTATGACTTTTTCATAGAATCATCCTTATTCAGAACATTTGATTCTGATAAGCAAACTATGCATTATATATCCATGCAATTGTTTGCCAGTTTGGTCCAGCCTACTGCCACAGTACCAATACTCAACAAAAATACAATTCAAGATGCATAATTTTGTTAGTTTACTGCATATACTTGTTTGAGGAGGAGGTTCACAGATTTCCCTGTAATTCAACATTGCAAACCATCTGGCAACCCCAAGTCAGCACAAACAGCATTCACACTTTTATCTGGATTAAATCCCAATATTTTTCCTAATTTGTTATCATCATTGAAAACAAGGAAACAAATAAAATGGCTCCTAATAGAATAAGGATGATCCCTAACTTCAAGTTGCAGATAGCCACATTGGTAAATTATCTCAATCAATCACTTTGGTGCTTTCAGAAGTATCGTGATAGGACACTAAGCATATATACACTAAACTGCTGTTGAGAACAAGTACATGGCACATTGGCACTGTGGAAAAAGACATGGACCTCCATTATTCCCTACAAGGCTGTATCCTCTAAAAAACTGACTTTAACTCTGTAAACGATCTAAAAATAACTTCAAATGTTCAACAAAAATGACATCAACAAATAGAACTTACGCCTTTCTCTAGCTTCAGAAGATAAAATCTGAGCAAGCATCATCTGCCGCCGTTCCTCAGCTTCCCTGGTTAAGAATTAAATGAAACTAATGAAATTCTGCACATAGTTTTACACAACATAACATAACACAGATTAGTTTCATATTATGGATAAACATGGTTGACAAATAGAGCATACTGCTTTGCATCTTCTTGAGCCTTTTGTTGCCCAGCGTTTTGCGGATTTGCCTAAAGGACAATAGTACATCAAAGTCAGCCAAGAGAACAGGACATTGCTGTGGCAGCTTCAACTTTTCACCATGAACCACAGGCTTACCGCACCACGCTGTGCCATTAGCTCTTGCATTCTCCTCTGCCTGATAGCTTCCAACTCTGGGTCAGCCTAGCAATAAGAGTTTATAGTTCCATCAGGAGAAGTTATACGGCAGAACAATGCCTTTATGGATAGCATTGAACTATTGCTTCCTCTTACATAAACTGAAATGTTGTCTAAGACGAATATTTGGAGTGCAGATAATATAATCTTTGTATCTATATTTAATATTTAGCAAGACACCTAAAACATGTACTCCCTCCATCCCATAATATAAGGCGCGCACGCATTTCAAGATTCAACCTTTAAAACATTTGACCAACATTCACAGTAGTATAATATGAAATGAATTTTATTTGTTAAAAATTATGTCATTAGATTGAGATTTAAATTTACTTTCATATGGTTATAATTTTGTTGCTACAAATCTTATAGTATATTAGAATTATAAGCTAAAGATTAGTTTTGGAGACCGTGCCAACTTCGACCACGCCTTATATTATGGGATAGAGGAAGCATTTGTTAAAAAGATGTTTAGTCTATACAGAAAATTGGGACTTCTAACTTTCTGGAAGACTAGAAGGGTTAAATTGTAAAACATAAATGAGAGATTAATCATTTATATGGAAAGAGCCAAAAAAATATTTTCTGTGAATATATATTACTGCATGGGAGATGAATTTAAAACATACTCCCTCCGTTTCACAATGTAAGTCATTCTAACATTTCCCATATTCATATTGATGTTGATGAATCTAGATAGATATATCTATCTAGATTCATCAACATCAATATGAATGTGGGAAATGCTAGAATGACTTACATTGTGAAACGGAGGAAGCAGTAGATTTATTTCACCAAATCCTAAAGCTCTTACCCTACCACGTTACAATGGGACGCTAGAGCAAGTAATTATGAACAACATAAGAAACTGTCATAGAATACTGCAGCCAGGAGGAAGGAAGTACCATGCTGATATCACAAGCTAGTGTGCTTGAGAACATAAGGTGCAACAGTGAACGAAAATTATTCAAAACAAGCAACTACAAATCAAAGTATGGGCATCTTTCTCTGATAGGAGCAAGGACAGTTTTCATGAGTACATCAAGGAGTTAACCAAAAAAAAATACAGAAAAAGGTTGTAAGGTAGCGAGATCTAGTAGTGGTAGATAGATACTTTACAGTTCATACAAAAAGGTGTAAAACCATGTGTGATTTTTTAAAAAATGATTCATGTGCAACACCACATGAAGCAAGGAGCCAACCACAAATGCAACTCCTGAATGTGAGTTGGCATGTTGCAACAGAACAACACATACAACAGGGG